>NC_140591.1:1568790901-1569397087 GCF_964204655.1 Triturus cristatus | reverse complement strand
AGGGAGATCTGCTTTAGATGGGTGGGAGGAGTAGTCCCTGGGTTTGAATAGGGCTGTCCCTGCCAAACACAAAGCTGGCTCCACCCCCTGCTGGCCAGGCTGAGGACTCTGCCTCTGCTGGCACAAAGAAGGCTCCCCCCACTGGAACAAAGAGAGACAAAGACTTGGAGGGGTATAAGAAGAGGACCCCAGACACCTAAAACTTTAGATCACTTTGGAACTAAGAAGAAACCTCTGCCAAGGAGAAAGCTGAAAAGGACTGAAGAGGAGAAGACTGCCTGCTTGCTGTTTTTGCTTTGCTGCCAAGGAGAGGGGAAGGACTTTGCTGTGTCCCCTTCTTTTGATTCTGATCTCCAAGGGCCTGAGAAGAGCTGGCTCCCTGTTAAGAAGTCCCAGGAACAAAAGGACTTCACCACCAGCTCCCCTGGAACTCTGCTGAGAGAGTTCTGACCTGCCTTGGAGTGCTTGCCCAGTCTTGGGGCCTCAGGAGGTCGTTTTGCTGTGTTTGGGAGCTGGGAAGCAGAAGCGTGAACAAGAGTGACTGGTACCCAATGCATCATCCGATTGCGTGTCGCAAGACGAGAGTGCGAGGAAAATTTCATCGCGGCACCATCGCAACACGCAGGGTCCCCGCATCGCCGAGTGCATCGAGCATCGTCCCGGTGCGAGAAGATTCCTGACGCTGCGAGGGTCGTCGCAGAACTAGTTTGCGGGCCGCACCACTGCCGGTGCGTGAAAAGTCTCCAGTCGCTGCGTGCGTCGACGCAGAGTCCCGTTCCGTGGCGCATCAAGAGTTGCGGCGCCGGAAGGCAACGCTGCGCCACGCATCGCACCACATCGAAGAGTGTCGCATCGAACCTGTGCGTGAAGCTTCCCCCCAAGAAACCTACGCAACGAAAGCCAAAGGTATCGCATCCTCCCCCTACAGATCGGAGCCGGCGCATCCACCTCTGCTGCGTGAAGCAGGGCTGCTGCAAAGCCTCCCCAGGATCTCAGGAGCATCGCATCGCCTTTGCCATCTTCCTTGTTATAGCTTTTGGGAACCTTATCGCAACTACAGGTACTGTTGGGCACGAGAGTGTCGCATTTTGTGCATTGAGAGTCGCACTGTGCAGGACACTGATTTTGACATCCTGGAGTACTTTCTGCAAACTCTTGAACTATCTTTAAAGTAACCTTTTGAATTATATGTTGGTTTGTCTGTAGTATTTGGTCTTGTGAAGTTTTTAGTAAAGATACATTATTTTTCTAAAATTGGTGTGGAGTAAATCTGTGGTGTTTTCACTGTGTTACTGTGAGTGTTGGTACAAATACTTTACACATTGCCTTTGATAGCCTAGACTGCTCAGGCCAAGCTACCTAGAGGGTGAGCAGGGGTTATCTTAACAGTGTATCCCCCTTTCCCTGACTAGAAGCAAGGGTCCCTACTTGGACAGTGGAACCTACCCTGCCAACTAGAGACCCCCAGATCTAACAGCCACCAACTAGGTTGGTGGGTGAGGGCCATCATAAAAATCTAATGTTTTTTTTCCCCACCCGCAGACATACGAACAATTTAAACAAGAGCTAGTTCTCATTGATTACTAACAAGCACAGAGTTTTGTCTGCAAAGATGTTCAAAGAAGAATGATTGAAATGATTGCGGTCCTTCAACAGCTAAAAAAGTGAAATATTATGAACCCCTCAAATCTCTTTTTTTGCAGGTCAAATGATATCTGATTATGGTCAGATTTCAAAACTACATAAACAGAGTGTTTTTAGAAACGTGTTTCAACTTTGTAGCTTCTTGCAGACCTCTTCATTCTGCATATTGAGACTTAGTTAAACTTACCTTCACAGTAATAGGAATAAAAAATGGTATACATTTTTTTCTGTTTTTCATTAAAATATAAATACATATACATTGCTTATTTTAAAATTTGGATCTGTGAAAGAAAAGGAAAAAAAGATTATAACATGTAATAATACATTTTTTACACAGCATAATTTCCACAAAGTAATTTTTTTGCCTTTTTTGCTGTTCTCAGAATATATTAAATTTCACTAAAAATAGTGATTTCAATCGTACTCATCACTTAACAGCGGGCAAAAAAAACACAATCTCAAAGATTGTTAAAAAAAAAAACAACATGCCATTCTCAAAATACAAATCACAGAAATATAAAATGCACACAGCTAACAACATTTTTTAACTATAACTTACAAAAACTGTAAATGATGTCGCTATAAAATATTAATCAAATCTCAAATTGAATTTTTGGAGGATGCGTCACGCCCACAACGTTTTCCTTCAGTGATGTGGAAATTTTCTACTTTTCTCGAGGGGCAAACAAAGACCAATACCACCTTTCTCATGCACAAGATTTTCAAAAGAGTTCTGTTACGAGGGGATCCTAACATAAAATACTCATGCGGCACAGCAAGTATGATGAAACACCTAAGGACCCTTCATCCAAACAATCTTGCACGAGAAGAGTGCAAACAGATGAGAAACACTCCTGTTCTGTATCTGTAAAAAAGAATCACAAATAAATGTATATTAATAACTTTCAAAATTATACTATTCCATTACTGTACAAACACATTTTATATAAATACTGACTAAGAAACTATGTCCCTGAACCACAAGTGTGACGATGGTTAAAACACTACATGCATAGTGCATACTACTTTGAAGCAGTGCATGCCCTAAAGCCTACCTCACTAAAACTCTACATGCTAACTGACTAAATGATTACAGTACTATAAGGAGACACACTGGGTTAGTGACAGGGTGTTTGCTAGAAGAGTATGAATACTAACGAGGGAATTGAAGGTGTGAAACACAGCTGTGTAGGTGATTAGAGGACTGCATCCATACTGCATAGGCATTTAAAGCAGTCCATGTGCTAAGGCCTAGCTCACTGCATGACTATTTGGGTACTGACTGAATGATTAGAGTACAGCAAGGAGAGTGCGTAGGTGAATTTATAAGTGCTAGGCTTTTCGCACAGGGAATGGATTAGTACTTGGTACTGAATGGGTCACTAGAGGAGAGCAAAGGCAGTGACAAGATGTTTGCTGGACTGTATGGATATTGACTAGGAAATTGAAAGTGTGAAAGACAAGTGTCTAGGTGGTTAGAAGACTGCATGCATAGTGCATAGGGGTTCGAAGCAGTCCATGTGCTAAGGCCTGGCTCAGTGCATGAATACTTAGGCACTGACTGAATGATTAGAGTACTGCAACGATAGTATCTTGGTGAATTTATAAGTGTTTGAGTTTTCGCACAGTGAATGGATTAGTATATGATGCTGAATGGGTCACTAGAAGACTGCAAAGGGAATGACAGGGTGTTTCCTGGAAGTGTATGGATACTGACTAGGGGATTGAAGGTTTGAAAGACAATTGTGTAGGTGGTTAGAGGACTGCATGCATAGTGGATAGGGGTCTGAAGCAGTCCATATACTAAGGCCTGGGTCACTGGATTAGTACTTGGGTACTGACTGAATGATTAGAGTACTGCAAGGAGAGTGCCTGGGTGAATTTATTAGGGTTTGGCGCCGTGAATGGATTAGTACATGATGCTTATTAAGGTCACTAGAGGAGTGCAAGGGGAGTGACAGGGTGTTTGCTGGAAGTGTATGGATACTGACTGGGGAATTCAAGGTGTGAAAGACAAGTGTGTAGGTGGTTAGAGGACTGCATGCATAGTGGATAGGGGTTTGAAGAAGTCCATGTGCTAAGGCCTGGTTCATTGCATGAATACTTAGGCAGTGACTGAATCATTAGAGTACTGGAAAGAGAGTGTCTTGGTGAATTTATAAGTGTTTGGGTTTTGGCACAGTGAATGGATTAGTACATGGTGTTGAATGGGTCACTAGAGGACTGCAAAGGGAGTGATAGGGTGTTTCCTGGAAGTGTATGGATACTGACTAGGGAGTTGAAGGTGTAAAAGACAAGTGTATAGTATGTTAGAACACTACATGCATACTGCATAGACATTTGAAGCAATCTATTTGGTACTTAGAAACTGACTAAATAATCAGACTACTTCTAGGACAGTGCTTAGGTAAAACTTTTAAATTGTCAGTTCTGCCACAGTGAAGAGAATAGTACATGGTACTGCACCTTAGTGTCAAACCCTGACTCATTTTATCAATGCATAAGCAAAGACTAGCTTCTAATGCTACTAAAACTTGACAACATGACAGGTTTTAAAAGAGTTATCTGCTAAAAAATACACAATGTTACCAAATGTTTCTCTCACAGTGGTTCCCAAATGCACACAGACTCACAGTGTGATTCTAGACAACAACCACTATACCTAGGAGTTTACCAAAAACCATTCACTACTGTGGAAGTGGTAAGGGAACTGCACACAATCTTTATATTTCAGGACTGCACTTTTGTGTCAAAGCCTGACTCATTTAATCAAAGCATAAGCAAAGACTGGCTTCTAATGCTACTAAAACTTGACAACATGACAGGTTTTAAAATAGTTATCTGTCAGCAAATACACGATGTTACCAAATGCTTCTCTCACAATCCTTACCCAAATGCACACAGACTCACAGTGTGATTTTAGACAATCAACACTATCCTAGGAGTTTACCCAAACTCATTCACTAGTCTAGAAGAGTTAATGGTACTGCACCCAATCTACATATTTAAGTACATCACATCAGTGTCAAAGCATGACTCATTTAATCAACGCATAAGCAAAGACTGGATTCTAATGCTACTAAAACTTCACAACATGACAGGTTTTAAAAAAGTTATCTGTCAGCAAATACATGATGTCACCAAATGCTTCTCTCACAGTGATCCCAAATACACACTAACTCACACTGTGATTCTAGACAAGCACCACTATCCCTAGGAGTTTACCAAAACTCATTCACTACAGTGCAAGTGGTGAGGGAACTGCACACAATCTACATATTTCAGGACTGCACTTTTCGTCAAAGCCTGACTCATTAAATCAACTCATAAGCCATAACTGTCTTCTAATACTACTAAAACTTCACAACATGACAGGTTAAAACAGTTATCTGTCAGCAAATACACAATGTTACCAAATGCTTCTCTCACAGTGGTTCCCAAATGCACACAGACTCACTGTGTGAATCTAGACAAACAACACTATCCCTTGCACTATACCAAAACACATTTCTTCATCTAGAAGTAGTACTACATTTTAGTATAGAAACATAACATAACTCATTTCACAAATTCATAAACAATGACTGGTTTCTAATTCTACCAAAATATAAAAACAGCACAGTTATCTGTCTGCAAACACATGAAAAACACAAATGCTTATCACAGAATGGTTTCTACATGCACACACACTGTCAATAAGATTGTAGAGAAACAAAGTACTCCCTACACTTTAGCAGGAGAAATACATTAGTCTGATTAAAATAAAAATAGTCTACATACATCCCCTCACAATTAAATAACTCATATTTCAAGTTATTTGAAGTATATCAGTCACTCACCATATTTTCTTTTACAGAATCTCTGCACTGTGCACCTCTCAGCAAAAACAAAGAATGGAAAAGTTTCCCTTTCCTTTTCCACACATATACATGTAAACATCAAATCACAATCCTTCACACATAAACTCAAAAGCAAACACACATTTCTATTGGTTAAACATTTCAACCCTTTCCAACTGAAATACATTTCAACCCTTCCCCCAATCTGCCTTCTGCCTGTTACCATAGAAACAGGTCATGGAACACTGCACTAAGCACACAGGTCAGACGTTCAGCACACAATGTTCTTACACAAGAGAGGAAGTGTGCTTCACTTTTCAACATATCAGCTAATCATATATAATGGTCCTTACAATCTGTTTTTGTTAACCAATAAGAATCATACATTTAAAAAACAGAAATATACACCCTACCTTTCAGTATTCAAAGTAGTCATACAACCAATGATTTCTTGTCTTTTTTTAAAAACATTCCGTGGATCCGCGCACCCAACGCGATGGGATGCGCGCACCGTGCGCGCATATCGCCGTTTTTTCTTTTTTTTTTAAAGGGGCCCCAGAGGGTCCTTCTGGGACCCCCTAAGCACCTCTAGAGGGTCAGAGTATTTCCACTATGCCCCCTTTATATGTTTTACACACTTATTCCCCTTGCTTCTTCAGAGGCAGAAAATGGCCGCCAACAGTTCCTGGTTTCGAATGTAGAGAGACACTCGACAGCCAATTAGCATTCAGTGCGCGATCGGGAGGGTGCGCGCTCGGTTCGGGGAGGGTGCGCGTACGGTGTGTGTACGCTCCGCGGATCCTCCGCGGGCATAGATATTTATGTACTTTTAACTGTAATTTTCTCAGGAACTACTGAACAGATTCACACCATTTATGCAAAAGGCACAAGTCTGAACTGAGGACTACCTCTTTGCCAAATTTGGTGTCATTCCGTTCAGCGGTTCGGGCTGTAGCTGCGACAACAGATCCTATGGAAAATTGCATGGGGAAAACGTGTTTTGGTTCCCCCCTTTTTTCTCGGCCCCCGCTTGACCAATCACCACAAAACTTTCAGGGTAGGAGTGGAGCGGAGCTGGCCAAAAGTTTGGAAAATTTCACGAGGATTCGTCAACCAGCACCAGACTCATTGCGAATAGAATGTTGCGGCTTTCCTATGGAAAATAGGTCCTAACTATAACTACCTACTGGCGACCGCCAGTAGGTAATATATATATATATATAGACATACATTATCTACTGGCGGTCACCAGTAGATAGTTATAGTTACAACCTAGTTTCCATAGGAAATCTCAAAATTCTATTTTGAATAACTTTGGCACCGGTTGACGAATCCTCGCGAAATTTTAAAAACTAATGGGGCGCTCCGCTCAGCTCCTACCCTGAAAGTCTCGGGGTGATTCGTCAAGCGGGGGCCGAGAAAAAAGGGGGTCCCAAAACGCGTTTTCCCCATGTTATTTTCCATAGGACCTTTAGACACAGCTACAGCCCAAACGGCTGAACAGAATTACGTGAAATTTGGCAGAGAGGTAGCCATAAGGTCAAGGAAGTGTAAATCTGTTCAGTATTTCCTGAGAAAATAGCATTTAAAAGCATATCAATATCTATACGCGCGCACCGTGCGTGCACTGTGTGCGCACCCTGCCGTGCCCGAGCGCAATTCTGATTGGTTGTTAGATGACGGTAAACATTCGAATCGGTCGAAACCAGGAAGTGTCAGCCACCATTTTGTCTCTTGCAGTCTGAGGGGGTGATAAAAAAGGATGGAGAACGTGTAAAGGGGGCAGAGTGGACAGTTCCTGACCCCCTAGCCTTGGTCAGGGGGTCACAGAAGTACCCCCAAGGGAGGAAAAAACTATCTTTTTTATTTTTTTAAAATCGCGAGGTGCGCGCACGGCATGAACTGCGAACCGTGGGTGCTCGGTGCGCGCAGCGCACCAAGCGCTCACAGCGCGTGCACGGTGCGCGAAGCACAACGTGCGCGCAGGGTGAGTGCACCTCGCGATTTTAAAAAAAAACAAAATTTCACGGTGTGCGCACGGTGAAAAACCTGAAAAACAAAATAATTAATAAATACATAACTTAGCATTTAAAAAAACGTACAAATTCACTGAAAAAACCATAGGTTTCACACACGTTATAGTTACGAATTAGCATTTAAAAAACCTTGCAAATTCACTTAAAAAACCATAGGTTTCACACATGTTATAGTTAGCTGGACATTTCACTCGTAAAAAACCAATGAAATTCCCCCGTTATAGTTACTGCAGGCAACTATAACTCATGCGACCTAATCCTCTGCTGATGACGTCAGATATTACATCACTGATGACATATGTGTCTTTATGAAAAATAAATATTTGTAATATATGTATAGCTAAAGATTAATGGAAGAAGACATGGGTAAATAAGTGTCTAAATACAGTGATGTAATATCTGACGTCATCAGCAGAGGATTGCGGTCGCGTGAGTTATAGTTGCCTGCAGTAACTATAACGGGGAAATTTCATTGGTTTATTACGAGTGAAATGTCCAGCTAACTATAACATGTGTGAAACCTATGGTTTTTTAAGTGAATTTGCAAGGTTTTTTAAGTGAATTATATATATATATATATATATTCACTGAAAAAACCATAGGTTTCACACATGTTATAGTTAGCGGAAATTTTACTGATAAAAAACCAATGAAATTGCCCCGTTATAGTTAGTGCTGGCAACTATAACTCACGCGACCGCAATCCTCTGCTGATGCTAATACTGTATTTAGACACTTATTTGCCCATGTCTTCTTCCATACATTTTTAGCTATACATATATTACAAATATTTTTTTTTCATAAAGACACATATGTCATCAGCAGAAGATTGCGGTCGCGTGAGTTATAGTTGCCAGCACTAACTATAACGGGGCAATTTCATTGGTTTTTTATCAGTAAAATTTCCGCTAACTATAACATGTGTGAAACCTATGGTTTTTTCAGTGAATTTGCAAGGTTTTTTAAATGCTAATTCCTAACTATAACGTGTGTGAAACCTATGGTTTTTTCAGTGAATTTGTACGGTTTTTTAAATGCTAAGTGACTTTACGCCATTCGTGGCGTGCGCGCCCACTTAACGCAGTTCGTTCCGTGCGCGCACGGTGCGCTTCGCGCACCGTGCGCGCACAGTGAGCACGCGGTGCGCTTCGCGCACCGCGCACCCACTTTACGCAGTTAGTGCCGTGCCCACGTTACGCTAGATGGGCCATGTACGCACGATGCGCTTCGCGCACCGTGCGCACATGGAGGACATATTATGCGCTTCCTTGTGATAGGTAATCTGTTGAAATGTTTTGGGAAATTTCTGTGCTCTGATAAGCCATGCACAAATGGTGACATTCGGCCACCATTTGCACAAGGGGTGGAGAAAGTGTGGATAGTGTTTTTTTTATTTTTATTTTTTTACCGTACGCTTACGGTAAGCGTACGGTAAGCGTACCCCGCGAAATTGCCGAAAAAAAAATAATGCCGTTTTTGCTCTTGGGGGATGTTTGGGGACTCCCTCAACATGACTATGTGAGAGGGAGTTGTCAAAACATCCCCATAACATGTTTTTGGCCATCATGTTTGATACATAACACTCAGTGCGGTAGACAAAATGGCGGACGCCGCTTCCTGGTTTCTGCCGATTCGAATGTTTACTAAGATCTAAGAGCCAATCAGAATCGCGCTCGCGCACGCCACCGTACGCTTACCGTAAGCGTACGGTAAGCGTACCGTAAGCGGGCTCAGATATATATATTGATTTAAAGGCTATTTTCTCAGAATCTACTGAACAGATTTACACCAAACCTACAAAAGGCACTTCCTTGACCTAGGGACTACCTCTCTGCCAAATTTCTAGTAATTCTGTTCAGCCGTTCGGGCTGTAGCTCGTTCTAAAGGTCCTATGGAAAAATGCATGGGAAAAACGCGTTTTGGGACCCCCCTTTTATCTCAGCCCCCGCTTGACGAATCCCCCCGAGACTTTCAGGGTAGGAGCGGAGCGTAGCGCCCCACCTATTTTGAGAAATTCGCGAGGATTCGTCGACCGGCGCCAAAGTTATTCAAAATAGAATGTTGAGGTTTTCCTATGGAAACGTGGTCCTAACTATAACTACCTACTGGCGACCGCCAGTAGGTAATATATATATATATATATATATATATATATATATATATTTATATATTTACATATATATATATACCTTCATCAGTTTGCCCAGAGATGAGGCCGCACTCCTTCACAGATGAGTAACAAACCATTTTATTGACACAGCCAGCTTCCCTTTCCTTCATAGTGTCCCCAGGCCTGACGCGTTTCAGGGAATTCTTTCCCTTTCTTCAGAGGCCCACATGAGCAGACTGAGTTCATATACAGATGTTCCGGCCGTGGATGCGACGCACCACCAATTTAAAAGTATGGACTGCGCGAGGGGAAAGCACTTCTCCTTGTGACCGGCGGAGCTGGTTTTTGACAGTTAGAATCACTTTCAGATGCCTAAAGGAGGGCTCCACTGGTCCCTGGAATTGCACATGAGCATTCAACCCACTGAAGGGCAGAAAAGGTGCAGGCCCCAGCATGCAATGGCAAAGTGAATAAATGAATGGGCACACCGGAGGCTAATTCTAATTTGAAAAGCATGCAGGCTGCACGTAACGTAACCCAGTCTGCTCATGTGGGCCTCTGAAGAAAGGGAAAGAATTCCCTGTAACGCAACAGGCCGGGGGACACCATGATTGAAAAGGAAGCTGGCTGTGTCTTTAATAAAAATGGTTTGCTACTCACCTGTGATGGAGTGCGGCCTCATCTCTGGGCAAACTGATGAAGGTATATATATATATATATATTTTGTTTTTCAGCATTTATGCAGAGAGAAGAGATAAGCTCTATAAAATAAATTCATAAATTCCAACCAAGACCAGGGTATTTTTCTCTATAAACCTCTACCTAGTTCAAATTATCACCAACAAGTGAAATAATGAACTGCTTTGAGTATTTGCACAAAATTATTGTTTACACTTGTTTACACTCTTTCAAGCATTTATGCAGTAATAGGTCTTTACAGTATTTAATAGGTGTTTTTACCATTGAAAATGTGGTTATGTATATTTATTTACGGTTTTAGCACAAATACGATGTATAAGCAATTTTATTGGTATTTATACTTTTTTAGTTAAAACCAATGTTTCTGTCACAATTAGATACATCGAATATTACAACAATTGTGCAAAATATAAAAAGTGCATGTATATAAAAATCTCAATATATAGATCAAATTACGGAGTGAAAATAACTAAGGACAAAATAGAGATTTTAACACACCAAAAAATCCGACTCATCTAAAGAGTGAGAACAAAAGTATTTTGTTTATGTTCACTATGGGTGTAGTTTCACAAAGTAATATAAAAATAGAAAGCAGACTGCGTTTCCGCATGTGATCAAGGGCATCTGTGTTCCCGAAACGCGTCATACGTTTTTTTGAATAATAAATTGTTTCAGCCATCAAGTCTGGGTCCGTGACTCTCTTTCCAATGAAGAAGGAAGGATGAGGAAGTCGCTCAGTAGTTCGTTCAGTAGTTTTTGAGAAATTAAAAAAAAAAGCCTAAAAAAATCAATTTCCCATAGGAAACTTTGGGCAAGCCTACAGCCGAAACGGAATTACACCAAATTTGGCAAAAAGGTAGTGCAGGGGCAAGAAAGCGACCTTTTCTTAAATGGTGTAAATCTGTTTGGCAGTTGCTGAGAAATTAAAAAAATTAAAGTTTTGATATCTAGGGCAGTGGTGGAGTCGCGACCCTCCCGACCACGAGCTTCATTCTAATTGCCTGCCACGACCACAAGCTTCATTCTAATTGGTTGTCAACACTCCAAACCAGGAAGTGTTGGCAGCCATCTTGTGACTTGGTAGAAGTGAGTCACCAAAAAACAGAGAAACAAAGAAATTAAACAAGAGAAGGGAGCAGGGTAGAAACATCCTAACCCATTCTGCCTGCTCAGGGGGTCCCAGAAGGACACCCAGGGCCAAAAGAAGCATTTTTTTAAAAAAAAGAATTCAGCGCAATACGCACTGGGACCGCAAATTCTGTCTCTCTTTCCAATGAAGAAGGAAGGATGAGGAAGTCGCTCAGTAGTTCGTTCAGTAGTTTTTGAGAAATTAAAAAAAAAAGCCTAAAAAAATCAATTTCCCATAGGAAACTTTGGGCAAGCCTACAGCCGAAACGGAATTACACCAAATTTGGCAAAAAGGTAGTGCAGGGGCAAGAAAGCGACCTTTTCTTAAATGGTGTAAATCTGTTTGGCAGTTGCTGAGAAATTAAAAAAATTAAAGTTTTGATATCTAGGGCAGTGGTGGAGTCGCGACCCTCCCGACCACGAGCTTCATTCTAATTGCCTGCCACGACCACAAGCTTCATTCTAATTGGTTGTCAACACTCCAAACCAGGAAGTGTTGGCAGCCATCTTGTGACTTGGTAGAAGTGAGTCACCAAAAAACAGAGAAACAAAGAAATTAAACAAGAGAAGGGAGCAGGGTAGAAACATCCTAACCCATTCTGCCTGCTCAGGGGGTCCCAGAAGGACACCCAGGGCCAAAAGAAGCATTTTTTTAAAAAAAAGAATTCAGCGCAATATGCACTGGGACCGCAAATTCTGTCGAAATGGTTTAAAAACAATGAAGCGCGGGTTCCCGCCTTTTATTTTTATGAGGCCCCTTGCTTCCAAAATCCAAAGCTGATTGCTTTTCCACACGGGGAGCTGTATGTCAGCAGCTCTCCATGTGGAAAAGCAATGCCGGCTCCTGCAGGACTTGGGGAGCCGGCCGGACCGTGGGGGCATTAGGGCTCCCCAGACGGTCCCAAACGGTGAGGCCAGGCCCCGGGGGATGGGGTTCTCGGGACGGAATTGGGCATAGGAAGGGGGGCGATGCGGCTTCTTCTTGTTTTTTTTTTAAATAATGAACATGTCGACATGCTTCGGGGGATGGGGTCCCCGAGGCGAATGTAAATTATTGAAAGTGGACGTTTACAAAAAAAATTGAGTTGGGACTCTAGCGCGGTTCTCAGCACGGCCCCCCGTGTGAAAGCGATGGGTGCGCGGCTCTCAGCGCGGCACTCAGCGCGGCACTCAAGTTGTCTTGAGTCTTTCAAAATCGAGAGGTATATTCTGAAGGACACTTCTCCGAGTTAACGACACTTTATCACAACCAAAATGGTGATAAATTTAATGCACCATTCACAAGCTGGAGCAAACAGCCCATATCACCAGTTTACCAGCGATAGCAGCTTCAAAAAACATCGTCACTGATGACCCCAGCAAATATTGCTAATGAGTAGGCGTTCCCTTGCAAAAAGCAGCAAATACATCACTTCACAAGTTTCTCAACCACCAGCAAGATTGTTGAAGAGAGTACAAAACAGGTGATAAGGAGGGTTAGTAGCAGGAAGTTTACACCTGCTCTGAGCTGGTGTACAGTCAGGCTACAACCTGCAACATGAAAGGGAGCCCAGGCCAGAGCCACACCTGAATGACAACAGATGCAATGGAGCCCACGATCATGCAGCTCGGACACCCAACACTTTTCTGACAACCCCCGCCACCAGCCCCTTGTCCCCAATCCCCCCTCACACCCACCCCCAAATGTTACAGCAACCTTAGGAAATCTGGGACATAACAAATTGGCTGATGTTGCACAATTATAATAAAGAAGATGAATGTGAGGTTGAACAAATAAGAATCTCAGTCATCTATGGATTTAAATATAAAACATTTTATTTAAACAAAACAACAAAATAAAAGTAGGTACAGGCATGGTGTGTCATCCCTCGACAATTTGTGAATCATAGCCTGCAAGACAAAAAGAAAGATAAGATTGTGTGTCATGTGTCCATCAAAGGAGAGAGAGGAAGAGAGAGAGAAAGAAAGAAAGAAAGAGTGAGAGAAAGAGGAAGACAGAGAAATAGAGAAAGAGTGAAAGAGATGGGGAGAGAAAGAGTGAGATACAAGGAAGAGAGAGAGAAAGAGAGAAACAGTGTGAGAGAGAGGAAGAGAGAGAGAAAGAGAGAAAGAGTGTGAGAGAGAGAAAGGAAGAGATAGAGAGTGAGAGAGAGAGAAAGAGTGTGAGTAACAGAAAGGAATAGATGGAGATGGAGAGTGAGTGTTCACACTGTGGAGAAAATCCTCACAGCTCACCTTTTTGCCACCGGTGTGTCTCCAACCATGTGCCGGGACATAGTGCAGCCCTCAAGTTTAGTCATCTGAAACATAGTATAGAATCAGTAATGGCAGAGTACATACAACTGCACATGCGTAAATCTCTGTTTCACCCCTGCGCACCCAGGCTGCTTCACCCCATCGACTCCTGCCACCCAGAGGAATCTGTCTGTCCTGCGTACTCAGGCTGCTGCACCCCATTGACTCCTGCCTCCCAGAGGTGTCTGCCTGCCTCTGCACACCCAGGGTGCTGTACCCCATCCACTCCTACTGCCCAGAGGTGTCTGCCCGCTGCTGTGCACCCAGACTGCTGCACCCCATCCACTTCCAGTGCCCGGAGGTGATTGCCCATTCCTGCACACCCAGACTGCTGCACCCCATCCACTCCCACTGCCTAGAGGTGTCTGCCCGCTCTTGTGCACCCAGGCTGCTTCACACTATCCACTCCCACCGTCCAGAGGTGACTGCCTGCTGCTGCAGAAACAAGCCTCTCTGCTCACCTTCTGCCATTGGCGTATGTGTAAGAGGGTCTACCACGTGCCAAAGCAACCTCCTCAGCCATTGCATAAACACGGTCAAGCCGAGGTCACAATTCAGAGTGGGTGTTGATTGACAGGATGGCCACGCATCATCGCAGGCTGCACACGCATTCATCTCTGGTGGCACTAACTCAGTGGAACTGAAGTCATCGCCTCATGGCGGGAGGTCCGTGTGGGGAGGGTCGTCAATATGTGAATCACAGCCTGCTAGACAAAAAGCAAGATAAGATTGCGTGTCATGCGTCCATCAAAGGAGAGAGCAAGAGAGAGAGAAAGAGTGAGAGAGAGGAAGAAAGAGAGAGAAACAAAGAAAGAGTGAGAGGAAGACAGAAAGAGTGAGAGAGAGAGGAAGAGAGAGAGAAACAGTCAGAGAGAGGAAGAGAGAGAGAAAGAGTTAAACAGTGTGAGAAAGAAGAAGAGAGAAACAGAGGAAGAGTGAGAAAGAGAGAAAGAGTGTGAGAGAGAGGAAGAGAGAGAGAAAGAGTGTGCAGGAGAGAAATGAAGAGATGGAGAGGGACAGTGAGTGCCCACACTGTGGACATAACCCTTACAGCTCACCTGTCCACCCCCGGTGTGTCTCCAACCACGTGCAAGGACATAGTGGAGTCCTCAAGCTCACTCATCTGAAACATAGTGCAGAATCAGTAATGGCAGAGTACATACAACTGTGCACGCCTAAATCGCTGTCCCGCCTTTGTGCATCCAGGCTGCTGCACCCCATCCATTTCCACTGCCCAGAGATGTATGCCCGCTGCTGCACACCCAGGCTGCTGCACCCCATCCACTTCCATTGCCCAGAGGTGTCTGCCCACTGCTGCGCACCCAGGCTGCTGCACCTCATCCATTCCCACTGCCCAGAGGTGACAGCCCGCCGCTGCACAAACAAGACTCTCTGCTCACCTTTCGCAACCTGCATGTAGAAAAGAGGGCCTACCTCTTCCGCTGCAAGACCCAAGCCCGGGACCCGCGGACAGGGCACCCTACATATCATGCAGCCTTGCTCTGCAGGCCACCAGGTCTCACATTTGATGCTGGGTCTTGATTTTGCCATGGCAGAGGACATACCAGTGCACCCGAATTTTCATCGCAGGCTGCATACCCGCTCAGCCCTTGCGGTGCCACTAACTCTGTGACCAGCAAGGTGACGCCACATGGTGGTAGGCATGTGCTGGCTGATGGCTCAAGCCTTCACTGCGGTCCAGCAGGGCACACAAAACCTGAGCTGGCCAGTCCGCCGGGAAAGGCCATCACCGTAGGCTGCACACCCGCACAGCAGTTACGGTACCTGTACCTCAGTGGACCGAAAGTCACAGTCCCAGGCCGGTGTGCCTGTGCCGGCCGCAGTGCATCCGGTGTGAGCAACTCTGAAATGGTGTAGAGCACATGTGCCTGGTCTTTTTTATTGTCACCGTCACGTGTCCTGTGACGCCTGTGCTGGATGGGTACAGTGTGGGTATATACCAGCCGTGAGGGAGTGGCTGTGGCATACTGACAACTAGGCTGTGACAAGCAGATCACAGCAATGAAAATATGGGCCATGTAGCGTTGTTGTCCTTTCTGTAAGCGGAGTGGGCTGGCCTGGTGTATACCAGTCCTGCGTGAGGCTGTGAACAATGACTCCGGAGATCTGGGTGTGGCTCCATCCTGGGCTGTATGAGGAATCAACTGATGCGGGTGTCCCTGTAGTGCTGACGTCACCCGGGTCGCAAGCGCCAATGTGTCATTCTGTGAGCCAAGTCCCACAACATGGCCAACATGGAAGGTACGGGGATTCACTGACCCTTCATTCATCCATAGTTCCACACTAGAAAGATGGTGGACATGACACATCTGTGTGGCTATGAATGTTTATTGCACATTCAGTGGAGTGGATGCAAAGTTCAAGTTTCAGTTTTTGGCACATGGAGGGCAGCCAATTAGAGCCAAGCTTATGTTTGGGGTTAGGCTGCGCCAATATATGTACTTATACAATCACTCCGCCAATACCCAAGCACTTATAAATTCAGTATACACTCTCCTTGCAGTACTCTAAAGATCAAGTCTCCACCTAGATACTTATACAATGGCCGAGACAAAGTTAAATAACCAAAGTTTTCAACACTGCCAAAGGTAACATGGTTGCATATGCTGTCCATAGCACAATGTAATGTGGTAGGGCCCAGGGGCAGCATCATGCATACATATTGAACACACGTACACAGTTAGATAGATAGTGGAACTGGGTACGGGCACGTTCGCTCAGCCCCTTTGTATTACCAGGGTCAAATGGTACAACAGTAATCATCGGATCAAACACAGAGATTCAAACATAAAGGGTCAATGATTTGTGCTGCACTAAGATAGGGGCACCAGATGTGAAATAATACACAAACGATTCTATCGTAAAGGGTCCATGACTTGTGGTACACTGAGGTGGGGGCAGCAGATCTGAAATTATACACAAAAGATTGTACTATAAAGGGTCCATGAGTTGTGGTGCACTGAGGTAGGGGTATCAGATGCATTCAGCGTATGCACATGCAACGATGATGCTTGGTCCGGGGGGGCCGCACTGGTAGCAATGTCTGTTGCCTACTGGACTGCGTCATCTGCAATCGTGACTCAATGTGAATTGTGAGCCCTGCTATCCGCAGTGTAGATTGAAGGCAATAGTCAGCACAGACATCGAGGAATGCTTTTTGCCACTTCCTCTTGACAAAATCCGAGGACATAGAGAACAATTCTGTTGGTAATTAATAAATCAAGACTGAATTCAAATTGTGAGCTCTGCTGACCTCAGTGTAGGCGTATCGAACAAAAGATGAAACATTTATGGAATACACTGTTGAAATATGTAGGTTTCAGGGACTTTATAGTTAGTTGCCTACTGGACTGTGAAATGAATGAATGAAGACTGAATTTGAATTGTGAGCCCTGCTGAGCACAGTATAGGCCAGAGACAGTGGTCAGCAAAGGGCCACAGCCATGTGGCATTCATTTGATCTGCACAGATTGGGAGCATTTGGTTTTCTTAACCGATTATAGTCTCTTACACAATTTGCATCTGTACTAATCTTGAATTGTGAGTCCTGCTGACCGCAGTGTAGACCGGTGCACCGCAGTGATCAGGAAGGGCCCACAGCCATGGGGTGTTGACTTGAGCTGTATAGAGTTAGTGGTAGGTGTTGCGCTCAGAGTGTGCGCAGCAAGCGACGATGCGTGGTGTGGGCGGGCTGCACTGGGATCAATGTCTCTTGCCTACTGTAATTTTTTCAGCTGCAATCGTGACTCCATCTGAATTGTGAGCCCTGCTGTAGGCAGAAAGTCATACACCGCCAACCCACCCACAAACACAAACACTGAGGCACCCATACCGATACTCATGCAACCAATAAGTAACCCATTTAGACAGTCATGTACCTAATCATTAACCCATGCAGCAGCTTACACAACAACTGAGAGACTGATACAGACATTCACACAGTTTAGTCACTAACCCATGCATTCAGTAAGACCCATTTAATCACTAACTTATGCAGTCAGTCACACACCTATTAAATCCTCCACCCATACACTTACACACCAACTCATTCTTCAATACATCTTGGCATTAACATATATAAGATATATTGTAACTTTACAGAAACACACATTCACTGGATGATGTCATCAGAGATGCCATCAGTGATGCCATTTGAGGTGTCATCAGTGATATCATCAGTGATGTCACTGACCATGTCATGAGTGATGTAATATGTGATGTCATCAGCGGTGCATTACGGGGGCGCGAGTTCTAGTTACCTGAAATAACTATAACCTTCGAATTTCTCTGGTTTTGTACAAGTGAATTGATAGGTGGAGGGCTAGCCCACAAATACACCTAAGACAGATAAAACAATTATTTTTGGTTTCACCCTCAAGAGAAGCAAGTAGGTGAATGTACTAAGAAATATGGTTGCACAGTGATTCCTGTGCACTTGCACCTAATACGAATCCGGAAGTGTTGAATTAGATCGGCAGCTAGTTTGCGAATTAACTCTGTTTGCAAAGCAACCTGAGCAACACTTGCCAAAACTGAGCTTGATGTTCCCAAGTGGCTGTTGCACTACTATCTAGGGGGAAGAAATGAATCTCTCAATTGATCAAATTGGATATCTCTGGGAGATGTTTTTTTTCCCAAATAGGGAATGGGAAGCTACAGTTAACAGTATGTGTCATGTACGCCACAAACATGGATGATCCAGTAATGTATAATCTCCTTTTGGGTGAGCTTAGCATATGTCAGAATTCCATTCTTATGTAAAGAAAATTTAATTAGACCCCCCCGCCTGGGAATAAATTCCACTACTTTGTGTGTAAAGAGTCAGCATCACATGAGGAAGTTTAGGGCAACCTTGAAACAAATTCTTGTCACACATGCACTTCGGGATGTATGGGGGGCCTAAAGGCCTGTAAGGTTTTACATTACATTCTAATCCACACCAAACATCCTCTGGTTTAGACATGTTTTTTGTAAGTCATAGGTGTCTGTTATGATGTCGGGCGGATCGCCACCGCCCACAGGAATGGCATGCAGATTCCTCAGTTGGGGGCCCATTGCGGGCCCCAGGGATGTTGGGGGGGTGGGCACATTGGGGATACCTATGGTACGCCCCTGCATTTGCATGGACGACATGGCAGGCACCGAGCAGTGCCTGCCATGTTGTGCATGCAAATGCACAAATGCCTTTTTTGTACTGCGGTGGGTGCTGCTGACAGCACCGCCCGCCGCAATGCAAAAAATGCAGAATGCGCCTGCCACTGTGGCGGGTGCATCCTAATTGCACATGCGGCACCGCCGCACACATAGCGGGTGGTCCCATGTGGGCGCATCCTAATTGCACACGCGGGACCGCCGCACACATAGCGGGCGGTCCCATTTCCCGGGGCGATGGCAGGCGGACAAAGTACGCCCGACATCATAATAGAACCCATAGTATCTTACCCTGAGTAGTGATCAGATTAAACCCTATGATCGTCTCAAATCATAACTCATTGCTGTTGTTTCTGAAGTGTAGTGAATTAGCTAATGCCACTCCCCCACACAGATGACTCTTCGATCGTAAGCTTCTACTGGATGCAGAGTATATTAGTTTTATTGGCTTGTCGTGAGTTCTCTATAAGGAGCACTGTTTTTTCTTCTATGTATGCCAGTTTTGCTTTACACACATTACAAAGTTATACATTTGTTTTTGTGCCAATTTATTTTTTAGAAATAGGCTGCACATGTGTTTGTTATTTAGCTCTTCTGCTGGTATTAAGTCTGACCATATTGTTCAAGGTCGAACAATACTGTGCCCGGTTTTTCTCTATGGTCAGTCACTAACACATATAAACATATAGACATAACAAAGAGACCCAGATGCTGTTTTTTAGAATGGCATTTCTTATCATATAAGCTGAGACTTTCCATTGTGAAAACAGAGAGGAGAATTTCTTGCAGAGGAAAGACCCTGGGATGAGCTCGCCAGTCTTGTACAATCTAAGATGCAGACCACATACCAGCAAATGGCAGGTATGAAGTCTGTCCAGAGATCTGTGATATATCATTGTGCTCATGTAGTGAGGTTAGCTGGGGCAAATGTACCATTCTACATAGTAGGGCTTTTTATTGTGTACAGTCTGTGTAGTGTGCAGTCACACTCTACAAGTGCCAATAACATTAACATTAACATTAACATAATGCTAATCAAACTGCTTAGTTGCATATGTTTCCAAATTGCAGCAGAGTTACTACATAATAAAGCACGATACTTTAACAAAATGTTGTAAACTTTCCTTGTGTCTCTTGATTGTTTGTTATGGACAAGTATGAGAGAGAGAATAAAAGGTGATGATCTATTACCTCAGTTCCCTGAGGGGACTAGAATGTTGTGTTCTGGGATTCCAACTTACCTGTTTCTCTGGGAAGGCTAAGAGGGCAGGTAAGGAACTATGAGCTAGTCAGGATTTGGGCCCATAGGTGCTGATGTGGTACAGTGACTCAGTCTTTATTACTGACATTCTGTGATCCCAGGCATAGTTCTGTAACATGGCCCTACCAAAGTTGGGTATTGTACTTTTTCACAAGTAGTGCTTGTGTGTGTCCACAATACTCTTATGCCTATGAACGGAGACCCCCATGGTATTGGGGAATAATCCTACACATTGTTTAGTAAGCACCTAAATCTGTTGGTTTATCAAATTGAAAGTTTAAAAGGATAACCCATATTTGTGTTGCACTTTGTTTCATTTCTGTTTTCTCATTGCAGTGCCAGCACCAATTGCTATTTCTATTAACTGCAGACCTACTGTTCATGCATATGTAACACATCATGGACTTACTAATGCAGGTGGTGCTTTTATCTTCATAGTGCAAGCAGATGATACTTATCGCTTTAATGTGGTTTACTCCTGGGTCGATTTCCCATCTGTGGATGCTAATTCAAACACATTTCATACATATACAACACCTGCACCACCAGCCCACTACCGAGCATATGCACACATGGAAATACCCATATCTTATTGGGAACATCAAATTTGGTACTCCCACATGTACTTACACATGTACACTTAGGCCCTCTTAGTATTGATGGGCGATCTAGCAAGAGTTAGCTGGATATACGCCTTACCATGACTATATAGACTCTTGACTCAAAATGTTTTGCAAACCTTCTTGGCACAACCAGCAAGGGTTGCCCTGCCGGGACAAGACTAGTTACCTGCAATGCCTACAATAAGTACTGTAATTGTTCACTCAGCTATGGGCGAAATTCTCACTAATCGTGAGGAAATTTTATTTTGGATCGCCCAAAAGATCAATGAAATTGAATCAGTGTTTCCCCTACGGCACCACAAGAAAAGCACAGAATTTCGACTATATGCTTACCCCACATAAGCTATAGGTGACTGTAACACTTAGTGAACAGTCTTTGCAGCTGTCTAAACCATTAGTCATGGCACTCCATCCATATGAAGCTGCGTGAAGTGGGGGGTAATAGCAAACATGCGGTTAATGACAGGAGAATGATAGTTAAGTGGTATAATTGCATGACATTTTGCAAATATCTGTAACCATTGGGTGGCTATGGCATTCTGGTTGAGATACATAAAACATCAAACTAACAAAGAAAGAACATCTCAAAAATGTGTGGCTGTACTTACCGCTAATTATTTAATAAACTTGATTAGATTCAATCACTCATTTTCTAAATCAATACATAAAGAAAGAGAGATTCTCAAAAGACCTTGATGGCTGCTCCACACCTTGGGGCAGATTTATGTTAACTGGCGCATCCCTGCATATCAGCAGGGATGCGCCAATTATTATGCGCCACAGCTGCGCCACCATGGATGCGCCGCATTTATAATGCGGTGCACCATGGGGCACAAACGGCACAGATGCGTGACGCATCTGTGCCGTAAAAGTGGCGCATTGCTGGAGCTGCGTCGCAAGCGCGACGCAGCTCCAGCAATGTTCTGGGGGGCCCTATCTGTACAATGCTGCTTCAATCCTTACGCCTGCTTCAAGCAGGCGCAGGGTTTTGACGCAGCATGGGCCTAAAAGTGACTGAGTGAAATCTTGTAGATTTCACTCAGCCACTTTTAGGAGGTGTTCCTGCGCCGGAACGCCCCCACCTGCCCTGGAACGCCTACATGTGGCGCAGGGCTTTACAACGTGACGCATCTCCCAGATGCGTCACGTTGTAAATACCCCGCACCATGGCACAGGATTTGCGCCGCTGCTGCGTCACAAAAGTGACGCAACGGCGGCGCAAAAGTGGCACAAGTGCAACATAAATCTGCCCCCATGTTTTTAAACAAAGATTACCCTTATCTAGAACACTTACACCAGCTTTTGGACCAACAAAGAACCTGATATGTGCTACGTGAAGTGACCACCGTATGTCGAGAAGATTAAAATAATCAAAATCCCTACGTTTATTCTTCTTGATGTTATTATTTATTTATACCCTGAACTGCCGTCTTAAATACAACTGATTACAAGCAACATATTTCATTATTACAAAGATTGGAAGTAAAAAGTTTGAAACAACAATGTATTTTTCATCCTCTTTTGAATAGCAATGGTTTTCAAAATATATATCATATGTACAATCTTCCACTCTCTCTTTCCCTCTTTCCATTTTACTCTCTCTCGCTTGTGTTCTCCATATTTTTATCTCACCATACTTCACTCGCTTGTTCATCTTCCCATTCTGTCTCCAACCTGTATCCTCCTCTACCACTCTTTTTGATGGTTCTCACACTATATTTCTCCTGCCTTTATCCTTTCTGCTCTTTTTATCTCTCTTTCCTCTATTGTTTTCCTTTTCTTTATCCCTTCACTATAGTTCACACGTGGTAAATACCTCACTCTGGATTAAACATATTTTCTATGTGTGGCAAATACCTCACCTATTCCGCCAAAGTTTTAGTGAGCGCTTTAGTGTTCACCCTCAGTGCCACTTGACTGTTGGAGTTCACGTTCTTCAACTTTTTGGCACAGAACGCTTTATAAATGGCATTGCGGATTTGTTTGGTTTTGATACTGTAAACTAGCGGGTTCAGAGCTGGTGGTACCACAAGAAAGTCATCACCCATGAGGACGATCAGCAGCGCTGGCCATTTCTGCGCGTATCTGTGAATCATACTCAAACCAATCAGTAGGATATAAAATATGAGGACTACGCAGAGGTGGATCGCACAGGTATTTAGATCCTTTAGGCATTCTGCTTGACGTGCTCTACTCAAGACACTTCTTAGAATCATTATGTATGAAAGCAGGATGCAAACTGAGTCCAGAGCGAGGGTGAACAACATTACGAACATGCCAAATATATTGTTGATGGTGATATCTGCACAAGTGAGCCTTATCACATCCGGGTGGTAGCAGAAGGCATGGTTGAGAGCATTGTTATTACAGTATAGAAGCCTTTTCAGCAAAAACATTCCAGGCCCTGTAAGGAGCCCTCCTCGGAGAACTGAAACAAGTGCAATTTTTTATATTAGTGGGTGTAATATTAATGTATATCTTAGGGGGTGATATATGGCAACATATCGGTCAAAAGCCATGGCAACCAAGATGGCAGATTCTGTTATGCACTGTGAATGTATGAAGAACAACTGAGTCAGGCAGGCATTGAAATGGATTCTTCTGTAGTCGAAGTAGAACATGCTAAGCACTGTAGGTAATGTAGACACAGCCAGACACAGATCTGTGGCTGCACGGATAGACCGGAAAAGGTGCATGGGTTCTCGGAGCTGGTTATCTTGCTGTATGATGAACAAAATGAGGCCATTTCCCAGAATAGAGAGAAGATACACATGAAAGATTTGGAGTGAAATCCAGATCTCTGTAGCATACGTCCCAGGAAAGCCCATCAGAATGAATGATGGAAGGCTGATATTGCTGATGTTAATAGTGGACATGATGGACTTGAGAATTTCAAAGAAATTATCTATAAATTAGAATAAGTATACATATAGTAAGTTAAAGCAATGCAAAACTTCTGTCATCATATAAATACAGCAAATGTGTAGGTCAATCTTTGTTACCAGCATTGGCCAATTTCAACAGTGTTGACAAATCAAATTTCTGGCTAAGTACATTACCTTCAGAAGGTCTTGGGGTAGGACACAACAAAGGCTGGAAAAGCTGCTAAGCATTGATCGAGAAGGCCACCACAGCATAGAAAAGATCTCTTTTTTAAAGCAGTATGTTGGAGAGCACGGCTCTGCATGGCAATGTAACAATGTAACATTGGTTTAATATTTTAAAGCTTTTTGAGAAGCCAGAGTTTTGCAGACCAATTCAGCATATTTTATATTTTTTAATTCAAATGTCTCCGGCAACAAGCAAACAGTAAGCACATCAGACTAACCTTTCCCACTTTTACAGTATATTGAAAATAGGCCTGATTTACTAATTCAATGGATCTAACTGAACTTTGCATCCTTAATATTTACCAATCAACTGCTAAGAGTTCCCCATCTGCCTTTGCGATACTTAGTTCTAAAATGTTGTTCCTAACTTTTTTCCACAAAATCTGTCCATTACAAATGTGAGTCCTTCTTCATAATGTCCTGGGGATTCTAAAGGTTTGCAAGGTTTGTAGATTCCTTTGGGGAGCACAGAGAAAATAGCCAAAATATAGTTAAAAACCTTTTTGGTGGGATAATTGAGAAAAAAGGGATATACAAGAAGGTGTATGTATTTTGTTGATCACATCAACAAAAGGTTTGCTTTGATCAGGTAGGCCATGTTTCCTAATTATTTTTGGATAGACCTTCTTGCAGTTTGTGATTGAAACAAGTCTGAAACCCGTGGGTTGTCACGGAAAGTTTTGAAAAGTAGATGTTATTTTGAATTCAGCATGGGGCTGTTTGTGTATATCTCTAAATGGTTCCCAAAGAACCTAATCACTGAATTGAAAAATAATTGGCGACAACATTTTCATCTATAATGTTTTGTCACAGTGGTCAATTTACAAATCAATGTACTACTGTGCCTATCATACCCTTCTGGCTGCAAGGAAATGAAAGGCTTGTAGGTTTACCAAAAGCACATTATTAGAGCATTTTTAATGAACACAAATTAATGCAATTAACGTGTAGAAATAACGTTTAGGCCTAAAACGGGAAGCCACATTTTAAACCGGCAAATGGAAGCAATTGGCTTCTCACGTTAAGTTAGAAATGCTTTTCAATGCAGTTTTCTTCAACATTTTTTCCTGACCGTAGGTAAGCATTCCTAGTAATGTGAAAATGGGAAGAGTTGAAAGATTAAATCTGCTAATCATACATATTTTAGTAAGAAGAAGTATGTTTTTGACGTTCCCGTTCGCTTCCCTTTTACAAAGAATGCAATAGTGTGCTGAATAATGTAGTTACAATTTTGCATAAATGGTTCTTCAAGAATAGAATGTTTAAGTTAGGATATGTGAGTGATGGTTTAATTTATGGTATAACATTACCTAACCATGAACAGTTTTGTCTTGTAGAGAACTGAATAGTGGAAACTAAACTTCAACTTGTACAATATTGCTTAAAAAGTTTTGTTTAACACTTAATAATCTAAGTCTTTGTATCAAGACAACATAGACGGTAGAAGATTTTCCGTTCCCATGAGACATCCCACCCTGATTGGATGAGAAGAACAACTCTTGCAACAAATTGTTTAGTTGTAGATATTGAAACATTATATTAGTGTGTGTTCCTAGAGTAGGCTGCTGCCGCAAGCTGCTACTTCTTACCTTTTTGAGAGGCAACTTCCCTGAAGCTTCTTCCCCCTCTGCAGAGTTAGACCCTTTGCACATAGACGCTCTGAGGTTCACTCTCTGAGCAATCTATTCTAAGCTCTTCACTGAGACTCCAGTGAATTTTCTGACTTTTCTTAAAGAGAGGCACTATTTAAATTGCCTAAAGCTTTATGCTTTCACCTCACGATTTGGTTCAAGATACTTTCACTTTCTTAGAATTTAGAATAGGAACGTCCTTATAAGGAACATGTTTACGCTCTATGTTCCGTACTGTAGTAACTATGAAGTTGATGGTTAAAAAAGCTACATCTACTAAAAGAGTTGAAAAAACCCTTTGAAAACATATCAAAATCTCATAATTGATTATTAAATTGTGGTGATTAATTTGATTAATGATTTGCAGCTTCTGATTACTCTTACCTGTGATGAAGGTCCAGAGACCAAGGGCCCAGAAAGGAGCAGGGACCAATTGTTTAGAGACAATACAGATACTGTGAACCAAATATTTATTGTAGTCTTTGCTCCCACAACATGATAACAAGCGCTAAGACCTGAGATAAAGCAAAACATTTTTTTTTTCATTATGTGCAGATCATACAGCAATTTGACTGGTAAAATATAATTAATAAAAACTGGATATGAAGGAAACTTATATAATTCTGAAATGTGTACAAAATACTGAGTTTAGTAACAGTGGTCATCTGTACAACTCTTAATTTGAGGTTACCTATAATATCATGTGATT
The DNA here is from genome assembly GCF_964204655.1 of Triturus cristatus. Taxonomy (NCBI): domain Eukaryota; kingdom Metazoa; phylum Chordata; class Amphibia; order Caudata; family Salamandridae; genus Triturus; species Triturus cristatus. The sequence goes on along the minus strand of NC_140591.1, from coordinate 1,569,370,830 downwards.
CACAGGGAATTTTGCAAAATGAGTTCATTTTTGCATACTGAGTTATATTTGGAAGCCAAAATGAAGAGAAATCCAATTGGTTATAACAAATGTACTATTATTCTACGTTCCCACATGTCTCCTGAAACAATGGTGTTCCACTTCTATGGCTGGGCCTTGAACCTACGATGCAAAAAAAAAAAAACATGTCCTTGGGCATTCTATTTCAGCCAGCAAAACTAATGCTTTTTTAATTACAATGCGTGTGGCTCAGAAATCTGGACCCTAACTGTGCTGCCACCCAGGGAAACATACCAAGCCCAGATAGTTCCAAATTGTGACAGATTTTCATGAAAACCAGACACCCAGGGATGTTCAGAGTGATGTGAATCATGTTGATCCCATAAAATCTACCCAACAGGCCTCAGAAACTTCTAACATTGGCTAAAAGCATACATTTTCAACATAAATCTGTGAGCTACCATTATGGAAGTTGTGGGTATGCCCAACATTCCTACCACCCACTGATTCTACACTTGTTACAATAAAAACTGTAACACACTTGTGTGGTTGGGCTCAGCACCCAGGACAGGAAAAGCTTCAAAATGTAACATGAAACAATCAAATATTTGCGCTCAAAATAGACCTTTTTTGAAAACTCATGGATTTTGGACCTGGGCTCAGCCACCAACCTGGGAAACATAACAAAGCCCCAGACATTTCTAAACGCCATACACCTGGGGGAGTACAGGGTGCTCTGATCCACAAACCATTGCGTACCCAATACACCCTTCATACCTCAAGTTTTGCACAATTTCCTCACATTTCTCTCAGAGAAAGTTCTGGAATCTGTGAGTAGCCACACAATTCCTACCACCTTGTGCGCCGATCTTTGTCCAGATAAAAAAAATACTCCGCTGTTTTGATTGGGGGTAGCATCCACAACCGGAAAGGCCCATAAATACAACATGGACAGATGATTTATTTCCACTCATATTTTGTAAAAATGGCTATGAATTTTGGGCCAGAGCTCAGCCACCACCCATGGAAACTCATCACACCCAAACATTTCTAAAATCTACACACCCAGGGGAGTCCAGTGTGGTCTGGCTATCATGGATCCCACTAACTTTACTTACCAACAATGCCCTTCGAACTTCCACCGGAAAAAATAGAACATTTCCTCATGCTTCTGTGGCAGAAAATTCAGAATCTGTGGACGTCTACACATTTCTTAGCACCCAGCATTCTCATATTTTTCCGGATAAAAACATTACCACACTTGTGTGGCTGGACCCAGTGCCCATGACAGGAATGAGCTCAAAATCTCAAAATTACAGTTCAACTTTTTCCACTTAAAATCCACCATTATTTGCAATGTGGGTAGCATGAATTCTGGGCCTCTACTCGGTCACCACCCATGGAATCCTACCAAACCCAGAAATTTCTATTCTAAAAACTACACAACAATAGGAGTCCAGAGTGACCTTGTTTGCATAAATCTCCCAGGTTGTCTTACCCACAATGCCCTTAAGACTTCAAACTTTGGAAAAAAGCAACACTTTCCTCATATTTCTGTTAGGGAATGTTCTTGAATCTTTGGGGATCTGAAAATGTCCTAACAGCCAGAATTACCACACTTTTCACAATGAAAACAGTGCCCCACTTGTGTTGGTGGGCCTAGTGCCTGAAACATAAGAGTCCTCACAATGTAATGTGGAGACATCAACAATTTTTGTTAAACAAAAACAACCTTTTTTGGTAACGGGGGTATCCACTGTATTGGAGCCCAAACTCAGCTGCCACTTATAGAAACCTATCAAACACAGACATTGTTTAAAAGTTTAAAAATGCCCATGGTCGTACCGACCTAATGAAAGGAGGGGCACACCCACCCTTTTGTTTAGGTGCCATTTTTTAAATCCCTTTTTAAATCGCTGGCATCTAGTGGGATTTCTGTCTCCTAGGGGAGCAAATTGGTGGCAAACTTTCCATGTGCCTCCCTAGAGGGGTGGAAACAGTGTGTTATACCCTTTTAGTGTGGGGGCATGACACAATTCTAGGGTGGCACTCCTCCAATCATTTTTTGCGCAGGCTTAAAATCGAGTGTCTTTTGGACTTTCTACTCCCCCAGGGGCTAATTGGGCGTGACCCCCAAAAAGGAAATTCTTCCTATGTTATGCTATTTTATGTTACTATGTTAGGTAGATTTGTATGGCATTGCTTTTCACCCATGAGAGTATGCAGGAGCATGATCCCAGAGGTGCTCCTAGTTGAACAGCCTGGTCTTCAGCAAGTTAAGGAGTTGAGTAGCAGTTCCAATTTGTTGAGGAAGTTTTGCACCCATGGGAGCAGAATGCCTTTATTGCCCCCTTTGAGGTGAGGGCATGGCACTATTCCATGGTGGGTCACACACCCCTTTTCAAATGAAGTCTCCTGATGACTTGTGAGCTTTTTGCCACCTCAGGGGGCAGAGTACAGTTCAATCAATTAATCAAACAATCAATCAGGGGAATTGTAAGCATGCTACTCACCTGTGAGGGTCTCAAGGCGCTGAGGGGGTGGTGGTCCACAGATCTGTTTAGCCGAAGAGCCAGGTCTTGAGGGTCTTCCTGAAGGTGTTCAGGGAGGGAGCGCATCTGATGTCTGCCGGTAGCTCATTCCCGGTCTTGGCTGCAATGTGAGAGAAGAATCTTCTGCCTGCTCTGGCTGTGGATGTGCTGGGTTTCAGCCAGTGCGAACATCCCCATACATAGCCTTGGAGGGCAGAAAGATTATCTGGACCCATGCAGGGGGCAAAGGTCCATGCCCCAAAAACACTGCTCCCTCCAAGAAAAATAATTCCCTGTGTCTTATGGTGTGGACCCTTGTTGGGGATCAGAACTTGAGAGCCATCCACAAGCAGGAATCCATTAGGGGATATGCTTTACGAAGGGGGAGATTGGAAAATGGACAATGATACCTCTCCCATTGAAATTGGCGCTAATGGGAGTGAAAGAAAAGTGAGCCTTTTTCAATTCAGTCATTTCACTTTCACATTGAAGTTCATGACGTTAGGGTAGCATGCATGCTGATTGTCATTAAAGAAGAAAACAGCTTTGGGCTACGAGGGAAGCTGTTTCCCGGCAGCCTGAACTCAAATGGAAAAGCAGGAATCCCTTTGGTGCCATAACTAGAGGCGCTTCCTATGCTTGGCTCTTTGATGTCATCTCCACACCCATAGCATCTGGCTTGGAGCACTATGGACATGGAGGTCACGTCAATAGTGTCTAAGGGATTATTGAAATGGGTTTTCGGAATATGTGCTAAAAGATACATAGATTTAGTAGAAGATACAGGATACAGTATCTTCTACTAAATCTATACTTGGGGCTTAATAAAACCTTTGATTTTCATTTGATTTCAGTGCTTGGAAGGGCAGAATAAAACCTGCTGTGTCTCTCTCACAGATGTCTGCTCTATCTGACAAGTCTGTAAATAACAGCGCACAGATGCTATTTCGAAGTACTGGCTTCTCCCCAGATTAATTCCAAAAGAAGATAAAATATTAATGTTTGGGAGCCATAATCAGCACTGGAATAGTCAAGTGAACTTCATGTAGATTTTGTGACACTGTTGTTTTTTGGTGGAAGAGCTAGGAGTGATTCAAGAATGTGGACAACTCCTTCTAAACATTTACAGATTTTACACTCAATGTTAATGCTTAACCTAATATGTGTCCTTTATTTAAATATTGAAGAAGTAGGGTCAGAGCTTTCGATTTAGGCCTGCCCCCTTAGAAATCACCCACATCTTGGTTCATACTATTAATAAAGCTTACCGCCTACTGCAGTCCTCTCTTTATGCACTAAATGTGACATTGCCTGGGATCGCAAAACAATTAAATGCATAATAGTTTCTTTGTCCAGTAATGATCAATAAGGTGAAAGTGTTCCCACAGCAATACTTATTAATCTTAAATTTTTATTGTACTGCTTTGGCAATGCTTTGCCATAACACTTGGTAGTTCTAGCTAACATTTGTAGATCATGTGTAGAGTCTCACAGTCAGCAATTATGACTATGAGAATCAACACATGGCCTAAAAATGACCTAGAAGTGGGACCCAATGGTGTTAGAGGCAATACATTTTATAGCAAACAAACACATGTTACAAAAGTTCATTTCTTTGATAATCTTAGTTCAGTGTTGGTTTGCCAAACATGTCGGCTTCCAGGCTACTTCTCTGTAAATGTGGTCATCTCCAGCAACTCACATGAAGATAAATAATACAAACATGAATCATGAATAAAGCAATGGATTTCTGCAATGGATAGTGGCTCAATTGCCTAGCAAGGATCTTTTGCAACATGAGGAAAATAACACTCCATAATTCAAGTTGCCCACCATCATATTCAAACACTGTGAGAGGACAGGGATTCTTAAACTTGTAGTTCCAACGTACACAATGCATGCAGTCTCCTGCTAGACAGTGCTGGTACTCTGTGCACAACAACAGCCTACCTTTGACTCTATCATGTGCTGGGTGAATTGCCCCACAGAAGGACCATACTATCCCTGAACCACTATGTGGATGATCAATTAGTAACAGTCTCTCACTGTAGCAACCTGAGAATGGACAGAGAAGAGAGTCAGAGGGAGCACTGGACTGGGGTCCATTCTCAGACTGGCTTCTGCAGAGGTAGGAAGCATAATTGAAGGCTTCATTGGCAGGGGAATGGTGAGTCAGAGCCCTGTCTAAAAGGAAGTAAGAAGCCTTAAGTGAGAACTAGGTACTGACAAAGGAAATATGGAAGTAGCACTTAGGCTTACAAGTCTTGGTAGTGAATGTTGCTGTGATGGACCACCTACAGACCAGGATACTAGGAAGAGGTCCCAGGACATCAACACCAATTAGACCGGACAGTAGCTGAGGGAACAAGTAAGAGATAAAAGGTACCTATTGGTATCCCAAACAACAGCAGAGTCAAAAGTTGGGAGAGGTGTGGAATTTCAATGTGAAAAAACTGAAAGAGAACGAAATATCAAATCTGAGTGATTTGCAAAGGGGCTGCAAAATGGATAACTCAAGCTGGCAGTCTAGTGTTCAAGCCCTTTCAGTTTTCATTGAGCTATTTCCTAAAGTTTTGAATCATATCTCACCATACAACTAATCTCACATCTTTGATGAGACAGAATCCTGACAGACTGCCCAACCCTCAGCGTAGGTGGGTTTTGAGTACCATACCTCCAGGTTTGTTGGTATGCATGCCTCAAGACCTGCTTAGTGATCCACCTACTGTCACACAGGAAGTAATCTAGATTAATATCTATGCCTGCTCATCAAAACTTTCAGCCTCATATTTAACGCTTACTTTAGCTGAAGTCATGTGAACTTTTAATTTAAGTCTTTTTTACAAGATCCCTAGCCGTGATGGCATCTGAATGGAGCTACATAAATTAAACATTGAATAGTTGACACCTTTTAAAGATTTTTCAATGTCGTTTGTCTATAACATTGTTTTCCATGAACTTTACCACGCTTGATAATTTTCGGAACTTCAAGAAGGTCAACAGAGGAGATCCTAGCTATTGCGGACCCATTTCCTTGACAAGAGTGCCTGTTATATAAGGGAGAATTTTCCTATGTCATCCACAGGATTGGACAGAGGACAAACAGCTATTACTTGATGACATCATGCCAAGACTCAACAAAGACATGATGCAGATCCTTCCTATTTTGCTTTGCATGATTATTCTGTCATTCTATTGCAGATGGCTAGTGGAGTTCAGAGTTGTATGACCTGATCAAGTAATGCTTAAAATTCCAAAATATAATAAAACAAGGAAGATGCAGATTTCAATGCCCATAACGAGTAACCTGAGAAATGTCAGACTTTTTGGAAATGATGTTGATTTTCTCTCTCTTCCATATCCTCAACATTGCCACCCCCCTATATGACAACAGTAGGAGCAACAAACGTTAGCATATATGACCACAATGTGGCTCACCTCATTTCAGGTCATTTTTTATCCATGAATATGCGCTCACTGCTGAGGTTCCACAAATGCCAGGAGAAAGAGAAACCAAACAATATAAATTATCCATCCAAGCTTCACATTGCTTCTGCATTGGTTATACTACTAACCCCGAGATGTAATTACAATTAACAAGTGGGTTCTTATCATATCCACTGATGCCACTTCATGATTGATCTCGAGTTGTATTGCTCACAATTCTTGACCATGTGTCTCAGTCTTAGGGTTGCCGCATACTGATTGTGAAGCAAAGGTGTTCACATGAATAGGATATTGTGAATCTTCCTTTATTTCACTAGTGCTTAAAGTCTGGAAACTGATGTGTGGCCCCTTTAGAGTCAACATTTTAAATTTTGATATACTGATGTGTTCCTAGATCAACACACACATGGTAGTGCCCAGCCCAAGTCAATATCAAAGTTTGCGAATATGAATTTTTATGTGGCATGTTTTAGCAGGTCTGTTAGTACTACTGCATGCGTGATCCAGTTCACCACTAACCTTTTTATTTGGTCTTCCCCAGCTTCCTGTGGTCCTTGTGTCTGTATTCAGGCCCGGGTTCTTTCCCCTGTGCTGGCCTGCAGGTTGGGAAGTCTTGTGCAGGTCCAGAGCTGTTGAGGTCAGGAACCTCCAGGTTACAGGGCTTTTGTTGTATACATACATACATACACACATACATATAAGTGTGTGTGTTAGATTTACTTTAGGCTTAGGTGGAGAGCAGCTCCTTTTTATGGAGCACTCTACAACACCGCTAGCATTTTAAAAGCTGTTCACCTCAAGTGTCTGTTCTTCTAGCAACTTTTAAGCTTAGAAGTAGCACAGTGCCAGCCACACAGAGTAAGAAAATTGACAAAACCTTTTGCCATTTTGTAATTCAGGCATAGGATTAGCTAGCATCATCCACATCAAACTGAAAAAAGACAATAACCTTTTGTCATTCCAGCCACAATATTACAGCTTTAGATTGGTAAAATACGATCAAAGTTGTGTTTGCCTCTTATTACAACTTGTCAGAGAGGCATAGCTCTGTTCAGATACAAGGGAGCACCCAGTCTATTTCAAAGCAATACCATTCAGGCTTAGAATGCCACATAAATAATGCAAAAATGGGAGAACGGAAGTCTGGGTAGTTCCCAAGTTTGAGGATGAGAGCAGGTGTACTCTCACACTCTACACACCACCAACACCCTTGAATGAGACGTTCAAGCAGGGTTTTCAAACATGGTATTAGCACTGTGCCATCCATGCTGAGTTAAGAAACAAAAAATAATGTTCATTACATTAAAGCGATGCTATGGTTATGTGATAGTGTCAGTTATTATGTAACATTTTAAACTAAAACGGACTAAAATTCACCAGTAATAGTTTACTGATATAACGTGCACCCCAAGCTATGCAGTTCTTATGATCTCACATATTACATCACTCATGACATGTTAATTTAGAGAAAAGAGGTTGCTTTGTGTGCTGTAACTTATCATCTGGACGCTGATGCTCATGCTCTATAAGTAATATCAAACACCAATGACTGCGCTAATGATAACCAATGCAAAAGCAGAGTAAGGACTACTTCGAGAGAACAGGCTGCTCTTTTTGAAGGCTCTGTCAGTGATTAGCGTGATACAGAGAGATGTTGTTTAATAATTCAATAAGAGGCACATGCACCCATAATTGGTCCATGCATTGTGACATAAGTAAACATGACACATCAATATTGTCAGGGTGCAGGCGGCTTTAAACACCTGCAGTCACTGGGACCCAGTCACACTACACATACAGGAGATAAAATGCAGAAAGAGACTGATTCAATAAGGCATGTCTGCTGACCGCTTGCATGCACATGCACACTGAGCACTCCAGGTCTAGAGGGAATGGTGTCCATCATAGTATGGGTAAAGATCTAGCTTTCTGCTAAATTTGGTATAATTCTGTTTAGCCATTTGTTTTGTATCATTGTCTAAAATCCACCCGGGAAATTGCATGGGGAAAACGTGTTTTGGGACCCTCACCCATTTGATGGCTGACCCCAAATGTTTTCAGCAAGAAGCTGGTAATAATTGTATATATCTGCAGTTATTTAGGTGCTTTGTTGTATTGTTTGCATTGTTAGAATAACAATGTGCTTGTTGAAATGTCAAAAATTTAGTTATTTTAGGATGTTTTATTGTGGTGACAATTTTTAGTGTTTCTATATTTTTGTATTCAATATGTTCATAGCCAATATTACAGTTTTCTCTTTTTAAGTATAGGATCATGATATTAAGTTAAATGGAATTTTATGGGTAATAATTGTGAAATTTGATATTGTTTTCCTCGGTATTGGCAGCAAGATTCAAATTATTATATTCAAACTAGGTATGACAGCCTGGGCACAGTTTCTAGATGGCATTGCCCAAGATGGCTTGATTTCTGGCTTTAGTCTTCTTTTGCAACTCCCATGAGAGGTGAAGTTCTCGTTGGAACTGTGTGAGAAGAGGTGCTCATGGGATAGGTGTTGTGCAGGGCAGGTTAGCAGTGGCCACAGGCCAAGGGCTTTTGCCTGTGGGCTCATTTGAGGTTCTTCTGAACCAAAAGAGAAACTAAGAGTACTGGCTAGATGTATTGTCACTAAGGGGACATGTATGTTATAGGATCTGGAGCTACTGCAGTATCTTGTAGGTGCTGGGTTCATGAGCGAGGTCCTGGCTCAGCAGACCATACCCAGAGTGATTGCTTGTGGTTTAGACTAATTGCACACATTCCTCCCATCACCTTTTGTGTGTGTGCAAAGTATCAAAGGGTATGCCCATATCCTAGTCTCTTGCTCGCTATAACACAGGTTCCAAGCCTTACCTAAATAGTGAGGTCTAATAAGACCGAAGCCATTCAGGGGTTGCTTGTTTGTCTTCTGGAGGTAGCCTCTCATGGCAGTTCAAGATGGGTTGTTCCCATGAGGAGCATGGTCAGTACTAATTTGCATAAAGCATGCTTCTGTTTAGAGTGGCACAGTGGGCAAAAATTGATCCGTTGCTATGATACCCAGAGTGACTGCAAGTGGTTTATGATATTTGCAAGCATTATATTCTTTACCCTTTGTGGGTTTGATGTAAAGGCATAGGTGGCCCAGTGAATGCCCAGACAAGGGCCCCTTGCACTCTGTGCCACAGGATACCAAATCTACCTCACCGATAAGGTCTAAGAAGGCCACACCTAATCTGGGGTTGCATCTGTGTCCTTTTTGAGAAGGCCCCATTTTCTGGCTGCATGTCCCTGGATATTCACCAGGCTTTTTACACACTGAGGTGGGACTACCTGATGGCGTAATTGACCAGATTCAGCATACCCATGGTGTATATTACATGGGTCAAAATATCATATACTGAACCCACGGCCAGGGTTCGTACGGGCCCATATATTTCTGACTCTTACCGGAACTCGCGAGGGACATGACAGGGCTACCCCCTTTCACCGCTCCCATTCGTGCTCACCATCGAGCCCATTGCCCAACAAATCAGACAGGAAGTAGTGGAGTGGGGGATCCACATTACCTCTATCAGTACCGGGGCACTTGGCGCTGGCAAAGAAGGTCATGCTGCCATGCCTGCTGTATCATTTTGAGAACCTACCGACTGAAAATGCCGGCATGGGTGCTTAGACTATTGAACACCATGCTAGTGTAGCTCGCCTGGTGAGAGGGTGTACAGAGTAAGCCATGCAAAGTAACAGTTATCTACAGAGGGAGGTGGTCTAGGAACGCCAGATTTTAAAGCTACATTAGCTGTCTTATTGATTAGCTGGCCGTAACCTGATGGAAATCAGATACATAGAATAAAAGATTGGACAGGGTCATCTTCACCAACTGGCATGCCCAGTTGCAACACTGCACCGCATCCTCTTGTTGCGCATAGCCCTGACATATTGGAAAATGGCAAGGAAGTACACTAATTCCATGATTGCATATGCATCAAACATACCACTGTGTGGCCTCCTCACATCCTCGGGTACACTGACGGCATGCAGGCTGGGCCCCTGGGAGTGGGAGCGGGTTCTAGCGGTGAGCTCCTTGTTTCAAGATGGTGTTCTATCACACTCTGATTTTATACACACACACTGCCTGAAGACCTCTTTCTTACGCATGCCAGCATTCTTAGGTATGTACAATAATACTGGGCACCCGAGGGGAGAGAACAAGAGGTGCCTGAACCACTTCAGCCGTTATATTCTATGGGACATGGCAGATACCTAGTACATTGGCTCTACCGTGGATTCCAAACCCATCTCATGACTCCACTCTCTTCCATAAAAGATAAATGGGAAGAAGGCCTATCTTATGAGATTATGGGCAAGGACTGGGCCAGTCTTTTGGCATGTCCAGCAAAGGTTTCTTGTAACTCACAATTTAATTTCACTAAATTCTCCATCTGCATAGAGCATACTTAACTCCACATAGAATCAGAGTATGTTTCTGTCGGTCTCTTCACATGTCCTTGTTGTCTTATAGTAGAAGCCAACCTCATGCATATGGTATAGACCTGTCCATCATTATCTGTTTATTAGGCAGACATTTCAACAAAATTAACAGATGTGACTGGCATCGCACAATGGCATACCCCAACACGGTATTTCTTAGGGCTATATACTAGGCTAAAGAGTTCCAAAGTGGCATTAAACTTTATTGATTTGGGCCTTATATGGGTGAAGTGCCTAATAACCAGAAGCTGGAAACCTCTAAGCTCTCCATAGATGATTCTGTTGCGAGAGGAGGTCATACACTGGAGACAGGCAGAAAGCGTAGTGACACGGCAGGGAGAATACAGAGGGTTGTATAGGATGCCCATCTCACTTGAATGGGATGTCCTATTAGAAAGGTTTAAGCTACAGGACAAGGTCTCTGAGGAGGAGTAATGGGCATGACTTTAATCAATAGGCTTACTCCTTTTCAGTAGTTCCGTCCAGGCGCCGGGAAACCCTGCTGGGTAGCTGTTGCGCCATATAAGTTAAATAAATAAATAAATAAATGATTGTTCTCACTGTATATATAATAGATATCTGGCCTAGACTAAGGCCCTACCTCTTCCCTCTCTCACTGTGAGTCTAGGTACTATCACTATATCCTTTGTGCACCATTTCTGATACTTTTACCACCCCCTCCCCCATGGAGAACCAGTTATGCCCTGGTACCTTCTAACCCTGGGCGTAGGACTACGCTATGCTCGTGTAGTTTGCGCAACTACGCGCTACACAAATTGCACATAGCACAGTGCAAAAACATGTAGCGTAGCGAGCATTTTTTGCTTGCTCACAGTCCTCAACGTCAAGTTAGCAGCCGCGAGCGAGCAAAATGACATCTCAACGCGGGGAGGTCAGGTTTCTCATTGCAAGTGGTCGCTTATGCTCGCGACCGCTCGCGATGAGAAACTATTAGTCCACGTTGAGCAAACTGCAGCTCGAGTACAAATCTACTTGAGCCGCAGAAAACGACCGCTTGCACTGTGGAAGATGCCGTTTGCAATGATCGCACAGTGCGCACAAGCATTTCCCCCACCGCACTACGCAGCTTGCGTAGCTACACGTAGCTTGCATAGTGCGAAGTGCACTTCACGTAGCTACGCGTAGCGCTACTACGCAAACTACGCCCAGGGTTAGTACCTTCCCATTGCTCTGCAGACACTGCAGACAGACATATGCTTTGACATCTGACTCTTAATACACCAGAACCCTCAGATAGGTGACATTATCTACTTACTTTGTGAGGTTTTAGGGTAGACTTTGTAATGCATTACTATGCAGCAATGGTTCCTGAACTGTGTACTGCTATATACCTATACTGTGTCTCGTATATATAGTAGACTAATATGATAAGTTTTGCCTACTGAACTGTAATGTAAATGTGTTAAATGCAACAACGGTTATGCTAAAAAAATGTTCAGTCAATGATTCGGGTAGTATTGCTGTTTTAAATGGTGTATTTCTCATTAAGTGAATAGAAAAGATCTCTTTTTTATCTTTATTCAGTTAGTCTATAGACCATCAATTAATGAAGTTTAAAGAAATCTTATCACAAAGAATATTTGGTTCAAATAGATAAACAATTAATATCATTTCAATACCTTTAAGTGTGTTATGTTATGTTAATTAGATTTATACAGTGCTTGGCTTCCCAAGTAGGGGTTCCCAGTGCTATGCTACCAAAACAGATCCAGATACACATAGGAATATTGTTCCTTTTCACAGAGGTTGAGAACAAACATGTTTTCGACCTCTTCCAGAAAGTCAGAAAGGAGCAACACACCCTCAGATCTGGGGCGAGGGAATTTTATAGCTTTTGGCCTAAAAATAGAATGCTTGGCCTCCTTTCTGGGATCTCCTGATTCAGGAAACCAAGGCAAGGTCATGATTATGTGACCACAAGGATCAACGAGGTGTATAAAATGAAACCAGTGACCTAAGTTAGGTAGGGCCAGAATTAGATAGACATTCATGAACATAGCACAGTGCTTTGAATTGAACGCAGTGCTCAAAAGGAAGCCAGTGAGGTTACATTAACAGATTGTCAGTCAAAGAGAATTTTGGGGGTTGGAGTAAATGTCAAGCCTGCGTATTTTGCACAATTTGCAGCCATCTGTGTAAGCTCTTCTTGACCCATAGATAGAGAATGTTTCCATAATCTAATCTGGAAATAACTAAGGCCTGTATGACTGTTCTTTGGGCAGCACTGGAAAGACAGCCCAACATTTTCTTAAGCTATCTTAGGATACCAAATCAAGTGGCAGCCACCTTTGTGATTTGGTGACTTATGGATAATTCATTATCCAACCAAACGTCCAAGTTCTTGACCACAGAGGTGGAGTGTCCCATAAAGGAAATACATTTCCTATTCTATAAATCAGGATACATGATTTAGTTTATTAGGAACCCATAAATAGTTTGAAATCAAATTAGAAACAAGTGAAATCAAGGAGCATATACATTCTAAATCAGGTTAAATGAAAGAATTACTCATAAAGAGCATTTCACAATACTCAGTTGAGTCTCAGTTCAGCATACAGTTGCAGTGAAAAACTGTCAAACCCAAGTAAAGTCAGATAAAGACGGGAAACAGTAGTAATGATCCCAAAAATGTGATATTATTGGAACCTGGGTGTGAGATCTTCCTCGCCCCTGTCCAAATATCAGCCTGGGGACCAATATCATTGTCTGATATTGTTACAGGTGTGCATCACAGAACTAGATGAAGCATCCTCTACTTTATGTAGTCTAATGAGGTCTGAGACAGCTGACTCCAGGGATGTAAGCTAACCTATCAAACGCACCATACTAGCTTCAATAATCAGATGAAACTGTTCCAAAACATGGGTCGAAATAAATGTAATATTATCATTAGAAATAAAGCCAGGGAGATCTCGAGGCACTTCAGCAGGGGAATCATTGTTGAAGCATTTTACACCATTCATGTCCATTTTGCAAGCTCGTTTGGATGGTTGTTTCCTCTTTGTTAATAGTCTGACATAACTTGGCAGTGAAGTTGCCAAGCCATTTGATCCAGACCACATCAGAAAGCAGTGCAGGCCTTCCAAGTTAGATCCATGGCCATTCCCAGAATCCAGAAGCCCCATGGAAACTAGGCAAGCATGAGGGGTTCAAACAGGGTAGCCTTGCATTTGCCAAGCTCAAGGGAACCCCACCGTTCAGTGAGGTCTATTTCCTTTATGACCATCCCTACCACTCAGGCCTAAAAGGAGTCCAAGGTGGCACTGTGGGTCTTCCTAATAGAGCTGGAAAGATCCTTAGCCGCCGTTGTCTTTCTTTTACCTATTTGAAAGCAGGGAAGTGAATTTTCAGTCCCTCAAAATAAACAATGAACTCTGTAACCTACACATCTGTCAAGGAAAGATATTTTCCTGGGATTTAGTCTGGACACTGTAAACAAGATCAAACAACAATGCCCCACATAGACGAAACACACATATGCATATATAGTTTAAGAACACATACTCTTTGTCATATAGGTATGCACAGACAGACAGATACAAAGAGGAGATCGCAACACACCTGAGATGTAGAACCTTCATCTGTGCATGCTAAGGTACAGGATCTGCTGTTAACACTCAGATATATTTTGATATATAATCACTCTGCTTCTGTAGAAGGGGAGGAGGGTTAGTTTACCCTGCCTTACACAATGACTGCTCCTTGTATGATTTATAGATTTCTTACTATGCTGACTGTATTGTATTAAGCATCTTCTTCCTTATTGTGGCACTGCATACTAGAGCACGATAGTTAAACTAAATATTTTAACATTTTCTCATGTCTCTGTCAGATCTTATTGTGGACAAATGTGAGAGCAAAAGAGTGTGTCCTCTTACCTTGATTCCTGAGAGTGTCAGGAGTGTTGTGTACTGGGGTGTCTAATCTCTTGTTCCTCTGTGAGTGAGTAGGAAGGCAAGTGAGACATTGTAGCTCGTCGGTCTCTGGCTCATGGGAACTAAGGTGGTAAGATAAGTCCCTGCCTACTAAGGGTTCTATGATACCGAGCATAGTTGTGTGATTTTTGGTCTGATACTTAATTGCGTGACCCCTGAGTAGCACTTGTGCTTGTCCACAATTCCTTTGCACCATTGTCCTGGAGACCTCTGTGGTGCGGGGGCTTTACCTCCTGAGTTTGTAGGTACTTCCTATTGCTGTAGGTTTTATCAGGCTTGGATTTTAAAAGGTTAAACCTCACTTTTAATCTGCTGTTTGAATCCCTTACATTTCCATATGGCTCAACCGGTTGCGATTCCGGCTCATTGCCGAGCCGCAGTTACTCAACACTTGTAACAGAATGGGGTCCCCAATGCAAGGTATCCTGATGTTTTTGTGGTTGAGGTGAACCCTGCACACCGCTTTGAGGTATTTTACTCCTGGGTTACATTCCCTGCTGTTGATGCGAATGATAATACTTTTCATTTTTATACAGTAGCTAACGATCCTGTGTCATATCACCCCTACGCGATCATTGAGCTTCCTCTTAGGGCCTGGGAGCACCAGATTTGGTTTAATGGTGCCCTTCCCCACCCTCTTGCTTCTGTTCGCATGGGCGCCCTATGTATTGAAGAGGCCACATGGCTGGTCTTTTCAGGTTTTTACTCCATATCCACATTATGGCACTGCAACTGTGGCAGATGTACATTTGTTGTATGCTCAAGTAGTACATTTATATAGACGTTTGATTCAATTTGTTGCCTGTGTCTTTTTGGAGGCTCCACCAGGGGCTGCACCTCCAGTGCAGGCTCCACAAGGTGGAGGCCTTGTAATTAGCCCTATTATGACCAACTCCTTTATGGGCAAACAACCCCATAATCGTGAAGACTTTCCATTTTGGATTGCTCAAACAATTGATGAGCACCATGCTGTTTGTCCCCTCACAAGATCTTTAGAAAATAATAGAATCCTTACTATGTGTTTACCTACTGGTCTGGTCCATCCGATGGCGTACGGTGCTCGCTACAGTGTATACACTTTGTTATGGCATCCCCTCAATGAACGGTCTTCCAAATATTCTCAAAGATGTAAAGAATGAACATGGGGGAGGTCCTGCAGTGAATTTGGGGATGAAGCCTGTGGGTAATATTTTCGTAGTCTCTGAAATGATTCATTCTAATTTTAAAGGTGAAGCAGCGTCTTTGATTATACGCCTGCAACTTACTGCTGTGGCCCAGTCGACTGCGTGGGTGAGTTGCCTCTCATTATTTCTGATGTTTATACATCTTTGAGATGTAATAATTTGGGGACCAGACCATCTTCGCAATCTCTGAGCAAACCTCCTCCTGAAAAGGAAAGTCGTCCATTTTATCTTAAGAAATATTGGGAGAAATGTAGACAACGACAACAAAAGCCCAGGCTTCTGAGCGACAATGTGATTTGCGTGATCACACTAAAATAAAGACTCCAGAGCATTTTCTGGTTCCTCATTCTGGTTCTCCTCGTTCCTATCAGGAATTGTCTAATCAACAGTACAATAGAGGTGGGTGACAGGATCGCAGAATCGTAGGCTCGGCGAGTCCATGCAGCCTAAACAAGAGAGAGGAACAGCCTCCGTATAGCGCTCCCTTCCAAAAGAAGAAGGTTGCTGCTTTAAAAGTGAAATATGCCCGAATTGGTAAGAACCCTTCTCCTGGACAGGAGTTGGGTGGTGACTCTCCTCGATAGCGTAGCGGAAGTCACCGTAGAGCACCAGACACTATGCCGCTTTCTGGAGGTGAGACCAACTGAAACCTTTGTTACGGTTGAGACCGCAGATATCTGTGTTGCACTTCCTGATAGACTTTATCATTTACACATTCAGATTGAAGGTGATATTAAATGCATAATTAATGCTATTTTTTGGGACAATTAAGCTTCGTAATATGAGATTTTATCAGCGGAGGTCGAAAGGCCTCCCTCCTTTGTTCTTGCTTGTACTTGTGGGTATAATCCTCCATTCTTTTTTACATCTCATCCCGGAGGAGTCGCAGCATGATTATGCTTCTGAGAGGGCCCTTGTGTTGGCTACTGCCCATACCGCGACTAAGTTAGTTGGGATGTGAACTCTCTACATCATGTTATTCCGATTCTTTCCACCCCACAACCACAACCTCAGTATCCTATTAAACGTGACACGCAGGCATACGTAAAAGACTTTCTTAGTCACTTGGAGTATCAGTGTTTTCTTGAGCTCAGTACCTCTTCTATGAATAATCCTCTTTTTCCGGCTTTGAAACCTGAAAGTCCTTATCGCATAGTCTTGGATTACAGACATTTGAATAGTCATACATGCCCCTTTTCAGTGCACAACACCCACAGTACTGCCCTTATTAATAATATCGTCCATAAAAAGTTTAAAACCACGCTAGACATTTCTAATGGGTTTTGTAGTCACAACTTGGCTCCAGAGAGCCGTGATTGATCCGCATTTACCGCCCTTGATTCTCAGAGATGATACACTTGTTTACCAAGATGATATAAGTACAGCCCCGGAGTTTTTGCAGCACGTATTCTGTCCCTTTTACATTGTATTGATCCTAACGCTTTATCCTATTTCAATGACACGTGCCTTACTGATGATAAATTGAATCTGCATTTGGTGAGATGGTTCGCATTATTACGTGATTCACTGAACTTGGCTACAAGTTACATTTTGCAAAGTCTCAAATTGCGGTTCTTGCTGTCCTTTTTCTTTGTTATGAATTAACTCATGGGAGTAGAGGTTTTGCTCCCCATTTTTTTGAGAAGTGTGCACAATTGCAACCACCACTCTACCCTCAAAGATCTCAGGCTCTGTTTTTTTAAATTTCAGCAGGACTTACTTTCCTGAGTACGTTCGGGGAATCAAATCTCTTTAAGCTTTGGTACATCTGACTTTTTCAGCTTCCTCTTGCTCTCCAGAACACACTGCAGTCTTAAACGACTTATAGTCTGTTCTACTTGTTATGCAGTTTTTACAGACTAGGCTTAACACCACTAATTTGGTCATCCGTATTGTACCGGGTGCAATTAATTTTATATATGTTACATTCAATGAGGATGACACTGTTCCCATTGCTTATAAATTGCATCTTTACTCTCCTGCTGAGATGTATTTGTCATCTTCTGAACATTGTGTGACTGCAGTGCAGGTGGCCATCCTTAAAGAACAGCCCCTTGCACAAGGTAAACACATCTTTACCATTTCACCTGTACCTGCCTTAGAGGTGGTTACTAAAGTTAGCTTTCCCAATTCAAAAGCCCTTTACCCGCATTGCATTCAGTGGGCTACGTCTTTAATGTCTGTTGATGTTTCCTTTGTTTTTTACCCTGTGCTACAAACACAGGAGTTTCTTCAATATGAACATGTTCATCCTCTACCTTCTTCTCTTATTTCTCTTGATCAGTATAAATGTATAATTTACACTTATGGTTCGGCACAACCGGCTATTGGTTCTAAACAGCCTTATTCTGCAGCTTGCACTATAGTAGTAGGTACTATGATCGGTGGAGTTTTTCACTCCAGTCTGATTCATACACAGGCTCTAGGTGACTGTACGGCACAGTTGGCTGAGCTGAAAGCATTACTTTTGGCTCTCGAGCATTCTATCCTGAGATGCTTACCCCTGTGCCGTGTGATTCTTTTTACTTTATATAATCTTCCAATGACAATTTACATTTTTGGAAACAAAATGACTTTCACGATTCCAAAGGTAGCACAATAAAGCATAAAACGTTTTGGGTAAAGGTGGCTGATTTCAAGATCATCTTCCACTTACACATGTTGTCCATACATTGCGCCATTAAAATGCAGAGTGCACGCTGTTGCACCTGCATTCTACCATTTGTTTTTCAGGGTCAGTTTTCGACAACTCAAATGATGTACACATCATCCCAGAAAACAGCACAATGCCCTGTTTGTCCACATTGGAAGGGATATAATATGCACATTATTCCTCATTTCAAGGTGCACAAAAAAGAATCAGGCACAAATTCCAGTGCTATTAAACAAATAAACCTGAATAACCAGGGCCTAATGTGTGGTATTTTGCAGTAGGGCAGCTCAGCAAGGCATCTTGATGCGCTGCCCTATGCGAAAGTGAAAGGGCAGGGAAGCTCCATATTTAAGCAAAACAGTGCCGTCCTGCTTTCTGCCTCCTCCGGCACACAATCGGCTGCCTAGCGCCAATGCAGGCTCCCTTGTGCCATGGTGCAAGGGTGCCTCTGTTGCAGGTAGGATTGTTTTTGTGCAGTATCATACAAGGATTTTTTTCCTTCTATTTCTCCTCACTACGCCTCACCTCGGGAGGCGCATAGATTTGATGCTTCCCCAGGGTTACATCACGTTGTAAATCTGGGGCAGTGTCAAATTCCATGGGTGTTGTGTGGGAAAACCCACCGCACACCCATGGAACGCCTCCCGGGGTGCAGAGTATGGCGACGCACCAATTTGCATTGTGTTGCCTTACTCATGATTTATGAGACCACTCAAAGCCACACAAGGTGGCCATGTGTGGCTTCATAAATCTTTATGAGAGCCCTGTATCACACATGTACCACTTTATGTGGTGCAAAAGTGATGCAGGGCTCTCATAAATAAGCCCTCGGGTATTTACCATGTGCACAATTATGCTGTGAGATCAGCCAACATGATGAGAGCTGGGGCATTTAGACAAGATGCCTGCACCTTAGATTGGAATGTTGTCGAATACATTCCTTTGCACAGTTCCCAAGACAAGAGGCATCAGCTAGTAATTGAGGGGGACACCGTGCCCTCAAACAACCCTTAATGTCTAAAATATATATTTTTACTACTTTCTTCTTACATTGGAGAGGCCCATTAGCTTCTCCAACTATAAAGCTTTTGCAAAAAACTGACTAGGCCAAAACTATAGTGGCCACGTCCAGACCTATTAACTTTAACAATTCTAGTGGCAGGCAAATCCACATGCTGCCGCTAGGAAATTGACCTACCATACCCTATCACACAACTCACTGCATGGCCAAAGCTTGTGCTTCCTGGTCATGGAATGCCGGCTTGAGGCAGCATGGCAAGATGCGGCTGCAGGGAGCAGCTGAACAGTACATCACGGAGTATACTACACAGCTGAAGGCACGTTAAATGCAGGGTAGGCAATGTTCTTGCCAGCGGCGGTGTAGCCAGTAGCTTTCTTGACGCTAGGGCGGGCACCCGGCTCCTGGTTCCTGGATTGAAGCCTGTTGAGAGAGTGGAGTCTCCCTTGCCCTCTTTTCTCTTCTCCACTCGGCAGACTGAAGCCATGTAGCCTTTTCGGAAGAAGCATTGGGGCACACTACAATATCTAAGCAGCTTAGTGTAGCATAGGAGTGAGGTGCTGTGCCCTTTTGCCTCGTCTGATTTTATCCAGTAAAAGCAAGATACTGGAGGCTGCACTGGGGAGGAGACACTAAGTTTCACACCAGGAGGTAAGTACCTAAGTGAATGCCGATACATTTGTAAGGTGCTCTGGCTGTTGGTCCCTGGGTTGTCTCTCATTAATTAAGGCTGGAATAAAGGAGCTCTAATACAATGGGGAAGCATCTAAGAATCACTAACATGATGGGCAATCTGAACACTGCAGTGATCCTCAAACCCAAAATGTGAACTGCCCAAATGAAGAATGCAACATCAGCAAGAGCAGAGCGCAGCCTAAAAATAAGTCAAGGCTCGGCGATAGTATCTTTGGTCTCGGAGGAGGACATTTTGGATAATGGTGTAGAGGCCGGATCTGCGGAGGCTGCCCAGAGTACTGTCTCAGTAGTGTTGCTGGCATTAGAAGAAGGTCTAGGGGTGGAAACCCCCATAACAAGCCTCGCTGTCAGGAAGCAACGATTAAAGGGCAAAAAAAATTCACCGATGATATTAATGAAGCAAGCACCAGCCTCTTTGTAAAAGGGAAAACACGATCAAGTGTGCAGTGAATGCGCAACCTCTCATTCAGATTCCAAAACAGACAGCTTAGCAAGATAAATGAATGCAGCTGCCCTTTGCTGACCAGAGCAAAGCTTCGACAACAACACAGCCTCAGGTGCAGTCTCTCATTGCAGCCTTGAACATGCAATGTCAGCAGGATCAAATGTTTCTAGAGCTAGGTGGACCCCTAGAGATGTAATATTAAAACAACAGCAAGGAGAGGAGACTATGCTGAATCTCAACCTGTACGAAATCAGAGAATTAAAAGCTAGACAAGAAAGTGAAATAGAATCCCTGCATCAGCGATTGTCTAAAATAGAAGAAGCAGTATGCAGTATACCAGCAAGAATGCAAGAGGCTGAGTCAATGATCACACAGTTGAATACCAGATGAATGTCATGCAACAACAAGTCACCCTGGCAAGGAAGGAAACATCTTCACTAAAAATTAAAATCGATGAGTTGGAAAACCATTCACGCTGTTCCAATCTAAGCTTGTTAGGGTTCCTGGAAGGTTGTGAAGGGGTGAAAGTCCTTCAGTGGGACAAGACATTTATAAAGAAATAGTTACTGCCAAAGCATTCAGGAGATCTTACAATTAAGTGGGTACATAGGATCCCGGCTCAGCCACACCCAAATGCAAAACTTCCAGGTACAATCTTGGTAAATTTCACAGACTGGATTTTGGCCAGAGCAGTACAGAAGAAGCTGTTTACTACTGACAAAGTACCTTATTGCTGTATCTTCTCAGATATGTCTGCAGCTGCAGCGCTTCGAAGCAAGGAATTCGTAAAGTTAATATATCTGTTTAAAGCAAAGGTGTGCACAGGCAGCAATTGTCCAACAGTCTAAATTAAGGGTGTTGGTGACAGCAATTTTCAAATTTTCACTAATTTGGATGAAGCCTGGGAATCGCTACAAAAGATCTCAAGCTAAATACTGCTTAGTTTGGCCAGGGGAGGAAGAGGGGAGAGGAGGGAAAAAAGGATTAAGGAGAGAGAAAGTTGACTTTGATGGGTTGTTCACCCGGGAGCAATACCATGGCACTCAGAGGGGGTACCTACAATCATGAGAGGGGTATTTTGGGCTATTACCCTCTCATATGGGATTTTAGGGTAGTGGGTTGTGGGGAGTGTTGGGGGCACAGGGAGTAATAATAAGCAGAAACATAAGAGGTAATGTAATTGTGAGAATTGTGTCTAAAACAAGAAGGGTTTTTTGTAAAAGATGGCTACAGAGGCGATGGGTCTTAAAATTTGAATAACATTGTGTAATATTAATAGTATATCTAACAAACAAAAGTATGGGGGCTTAGTTAGGTGGCTAACTTCTTTTTCTCCACAAGTTTTATTGCTCCAGAAGACCCATCTTAAAACCAACACATTGCTACATCCCTCACCACCAATCCAGCAGACGCAAAATATGCTTCATTCAGTTCCCTATTACTCCCTGGGGAACCGCATAAGAAATTTGCGGCACTTCGAGCAAACGAGGGAAGCCGGGTAGGCTCCTTTCATTGTCCTCATGAAAGGCTCCTTTCACCTGCAGGGCTTTGTGTGAACTGTGGAGGAAGCGGTCATGTCTTCCTCAGCATCGTCTTTCCTCAGAAGCTTTCTGCCCCCCCTTTTCATTTTTAATTATCTGTTTATAACATTTTTACATACTGATGCACATAATAAAAATTAAGCAAACCTTTTTGCATGCTCAATAAACATAGCCCACTGGGAGAGATAAGCCCTTCTTCGTGTTGGAAATGATGCTCCATCTTCAGTGCTACCAACTGCTTATATGACAAACACAGGGCGACACCTATGTACCTCGTGTGAAGAATTCACCGGGGAGGCTAGTAGGGTATTCAGAGGTCAAATTGTTCATGACACAGTAGGTAACATGCTTCACATTATGTACAGTAACACATTTCAGCGGGGGAATGCAGACTTAGGGATTATTGGTTCTTTCCTCACCCCCTTCTGGCTCTCCCGTCACTTTCCCATTCAGATATTGGTGGTATAACCCCCCGTTCCCCTTGGGACGACTCTGTGGTGGAAGGAGCTCAGTGTATGCATCAGATTGAGTATTGCAATAAAGCATATCAGCGTTCCATTTAGAGATCAATGGAGATCTGCGTTTGGTGAGTAACAGTCCCATTGCTCCCAATTTCCGACTGCTGGCTGCTATCTCCTTGTTGTAACACAACAATGCAACCAGGGGGCTATGCACCAACTGCTGCTGCACAACTTCACTCAATATCAAGAATACTTTTCCCCAGAATGCTAAAATAATTGGGCAGTGACATGCCACATGGAGGTACCCAGCCTCCTGCTCCCCACACCTGTCGCATTTCACAGAGTCCCGCAGGCCATAATAAAACAATGTGCTTGGAGTGTAATACACCCTATTGATATACTTAAAGTGTATCAGGTAATGCCTGCCATTCAAGGATACGCGCCTCGTGACTTCGCAGCAGTATGCCCTGCAGTTGTCATCTATTGATATGTCCTGGTCCCTCTGCCATTCCTGTCTGGCTCTGTGTAGCTGTATTTTCCTGGGTTCTTGCACTAGGGAATATAACACTGTGATTGGTTTAGCTGGGGAGTTTGCTTTGATAATATGGGAAAGCGCAGGGAATGTACTAGGTTTCCGCATATCCTCTCCCAGTAGATCCTGCCACGCATTCCTGGACCTGAAGTATTGAAAACTGTCTGCTTCACACTTCTGCCATATAACCCTGGTATGCCTCACACTCTCTCCGTTCAAGCAGAAGCTGAGCATCTGCAAAAAGAAATCGCAAAAGCACTTGATCAGTGCGCCCCTAAACTAGACAGTAAATTTAACAATACAGCACAATCCGAGAAGTGGTACTCATTAGAACTGAAACTAATGAAAAGAAAGTGTAGAACCCGAGAACACAAATGGATCCTGTCAAAGGACAGTAGGGACAGACAGACCTACTTAGACAAGCTGAAAAGCTACCACATTGCCCTAAAAAACGCAAAGAAAAACTAGCAGTTCATTCAAAGAACTATACAAAATAATTCAAAAACTCTGTAGACCCACTAGCATGTCTCAAGCCATGGTCCCTACAACTGACAGCTGTGAGCTACCTAACAACTTCTTTACTGATAAAGTGACCAACCTCTATGCATCCTTTAACAACCAGCCCAAGGGAGACAACATAGACTGGGAAACTCTGACTCCCCATCCTCTGGCTCAGGCCCACCTAGCCACTCTGGCCCCCATCTCAGAAGAGCAGGTAGCAAAAGCTATGATTGAGTTCAAGACAGGATTGGCACTCGATCCTTGCCCACACTTCATCATCTCTCGATTAGTAGCAGTCTTATGCCCCTATGTCCCCAACCTTTTTAATAAATCTTTGGAGTTGCATCTTACCCAGCCATGTGGAAGGAAACCGTGGTTTTTCCACTACTAAAAAAAACAGGCCTGGAAACATGCGACCCAGCAAGTGATCGACCTATCTCACAGCTACCAGATCTATCTAAGGTCTAGGAGAGACTGGTAAATAAACAACTCACCACCTTTCTTGAAACCAATGACCTCCTGGACCCCTCCCAGACTGGTTTCAGAGCGTATAACAGCACTGAGCCACAAAACTGCTGTGTCTGACAACATCAGATCCTTAGTGGTCCAAGGCAGAGCTGTAGCGCTGATCATTTTGGATCTAACTGCGGCCTTTGTTACCGTATCACATGGCAACCTACTACGAATTCTCCATGAAAAAGGATTACATTCAGAAGCCCTCTCATGGTTCTCATCCATCCTGAAAAACAGCACCCAAAAAATTCAAATGTGCCCATTCTCCTCAAAACCAAAAAGCATCAAACATTGAATCCCACAGGGAGCCTCCCTAAGCCCCACTCTTTTTAATGCGTATGTCTCCTCCCTAGCAGTAATCAGTAGGAAATGGTGCTTTGACATCTGCTCATATGCGGATGATACGCAATTACTGAGCAACCTAATTAATTGCCTCACTGAAATTGCAACTTGGATAGCAGATCACTGTCTAAAACGAAATGCTGGAAAATCTGAGATTTTGCTTTTCGGGGGTGCACACTCAATCTGGGACAGCACTTGGTGGCCCCAAGCACTGGGAACCGCCCCAAGCTCAAGCGAGTTGCTAAAGATTTCGGCATCCTCTTCGATAATGTTCTATCTATGCAGGACCATTATGCGGAAAAAAGTTTTGCCACATTCAAACTATTTCGCAGGCTCGTCCCTTGTATTCTGCTGAACTGCAGAAAAACTGTCACTCAAGCCCTTTTACTGAGTAGACTGGACTGTGGGAATGCGCTTTATGTGGGCATGCCCGAGTATCTCTTTTCTCGCCTGCAGGTAGTCTAAAATGCAACTGCTAGACCGATCTGTAATAAAAGCAGGTACAGCTCAGCATCAGACAGCATGAAGGAGCAACATTGGTTGCCAGTGCACCAGAGAGCCAAGTTCAAGCTCCTCTCCAATACTCACAGAGATTTACATATGAAAGGCTCACACATCTTGCAAGACAAGATTGAATTTTACGCTCTGTCACAAAACCTGAGGTCACGCCACCAGGCCCTGGCAAAGATTAAATGCACCACCAGAGTTAGAATGGGAGATCGCTCCTTTTCTAAATTGACTGCTGTTCAATGGAACGACCTTCCACTTGACCTACAGACGAATATCTGCTTTTTAGAAAGATACTAACAACCCTCTTATTTCCTAGATACTAAGTGGATTAGCCATTATTTAAGAACACCCCACTCTGTAACTAAATACCCTTTCCTTTACACCGCAAAGTATGTTCTCACAGCGCCGTGATGTCCCTTGGGATGAATGATGTGCTCTACAAATACAAATACAAACTGTCCAACAGCGGGAGATCTTGTGTACCCTCGTCCAAGTCCTCCCAGCTTCGTACCACCCCTGCTTGAAAGGACTCTCCCAGGGTGTGTATGCCCAAGTGCTTCATTGTGCTGAGCACATATCGTTCTCTGCCTATTGGAAACTGAGTACACCACTCCAAATTTATCAGCAGAGAGTACATGAGTGCACCTGTTTAGGAGTCTAATAGTCTGTGCCATGCATGTGCAGTGGAATTAAGGGAGTCCAGTACTCCGTGTCGTCGGATTGGGGATTTCAGTAGGATATGCTGTGGTGTGTGGGACTCTTCAGCGTGCTGCTCAATAAACAAATGGGACAAGTCTGTGGGGCCATGAATCCAGGCGTATGCTTGAGTATAGGGGTGGGCGACAATTTCCGTTCCGCTCCCGGAAATTGCGACAATTCGACATTTCCGCGTTCCGACCGGAACGCGGAAATGCCGAATTGTCGCAATTTCCGGGAGGGAACGGAAATTGTTGCCTGGCCAAGCACTTACAGATATAAATAAAGCAGGGGCCCGAGTGGAAGCTCAAATTCAGTAACGCTTTATCAGCACAAAACATTCGGGAGCTTGGTCGAGGCTGGGCAGGTGTGCTTTTCTCCCCATATCTACCGTCAAAAATTAGCTGTGGTCCTTACCTGTCGCGAAATCCCCGTGTAGTTCCTGACACCAGGAGGTTCTGTCTCCTCGCCTGCTGCTCTGATCGGTCTCTGGCCCGCGGCGTCTCTGACCCACGGCATGTGAACTGCATGGAAGCCCCGCCCCACACACCAGCGGTGGGCAACGTCTTCCGCCCTTTCCCCCACTACGATGGACAGCTGACTCGAGGGACCCCAGGGACGTCGGCGCCGTGGCTGGCAAAGTACACAAACTGTAGCGGGCGGCAGCGGCAGGCCGGAAGCACCAATTTCCGCGATCACGGAAATAACGCGTGATCGCGGAAATTGCTTGCATTCTCGCGAGAATTGGCGGAAGTGCCTTCCGCCAATTCCGCCCACCCCTACTTGAGTGGCCCGAGCAACTCAATAATATAAATCCAAGTCAGGCGCACCCAGGCCACCGGCAATGTACAGAAGAGTCAGTGTGTCCCACTTAACCCTAGGCTGCTTTCTGGACCAAGCGAGCTTTCCGCCCCCTTAAAGGGATTTGCTATAACTTGCCTTGCCTGGAATCTTTCATCTTCTACAGTTTAAAGGGGATTTGCTTCTTTCTTCATTATTTTAACCTTGAAACTTTATTTAAGACCTTTTTGCTCTGCTTTTTCTTCAACTAAAATTAATACACCACAAATGCCATAACATATTGTAAGGTTTTTGATTACTGTATGCCGTTTCGACCTTTTAATTTGTTTACAACTATTTAATTGCTCTCTGTACTACAACATGGAGCTCAAATCGGTGTCAAACCACTCAAATAAACGGAAACAATACTGAAGTCTAAAGCTATAGTTTCACAAGACAACTCATTATCAAAACATTTGGAGGAAATTCAAGCTGTTCATACACAAACCATTTGCTCAGATATTAAAAAAATTCAGAGAGATATTGCCTCCCTATCTATTAAAGTAGCAGACAATGAGATAAAAATTTGAGACAATACTAACGGTATTCTTAATATGACTCCACTTATTCCTCAGGTTGGTTCTCTACAACAATCGTTGTCAGATATGGAAAACAGAAATAGACAGTACAGTGTATTCATATTAAATGTCCCAGAGGGGGTTGAAGGACAAAGTTTTTGTCTTTTCCTAAAAAATCTATTACCTAAACTTTTAAACATAACATTTTTAGAACATTTTCAAATTGATAAAGCTCATGGAATCCCCTCTATTCATAAACCACAGCAGGATAAACCGAGACAAATCATATTTCAAATTTTGAGACATCATCTACTTCTCATACGGAAAGCTGCACTAGAGATCCCAACTTTTTTGATAGAAGGAAATTATGTCTTTTAACACCAGGACTTCACAAAAGAAACAGTTCAAATACAACACCAATTTTCGGATCTGAGGCCGTGTCTTCAACCAGCTGGATACAAGTATAGCCTCTTTGACCCATCAGTTATGCGCATTTGAAAAAATTATTTTGTTGAGTCTTTCTCCTCACCTTCAGACTTAATATAATTTCTAGACCAGCATGGCCCTATTCTCATGGATTCTCAACCATCAGGATCTGCATGCTAACATTGGCTACCCTTATTAAAGGATTTTATTCTGTTTTTTACAGCAGGTGCACATAAGGTAGCTACTCTTGCTTTGTACCTCCATCTCCACTGCTCTATTGATATGAGTTCTTGGAGGTTGACCTCTTTATATGTGTATGCCTTGTGTTATCTTTTTTATGTGGGCTACTTTTTTTCTCTTTCCCTCTTCTCTTTATCTATTTTTTACAATTCCTAACGTGATATGTCTATACCTCATAAATTAGTTGTCGCTGTATTAAATGTCAAGGGTTTGAGGCACCCTGTTAAAAGGTGCAAAATTTTAGAATATTTAAAAAAGTCTAATGCAGATATTTGTTTTTTGCAAGAAACTCATGTGGATGATCAAATGCTACATACTATGTCTAACGGATGGGTAGGAAATATAGTTTCATCTCCTGCTGCAAAAAGCAAAAATGGGGTATACTTTTCTCCCGTAAAGCACAAATACAACTAATGACTCACCATCATGACTCATATGGTAGATTTGTTTACGCTCAAGTCAAACTTGACAAACATTTTTTAAACTTTGTCAATATATATGCTCCTACATCAGATGATCCTGATTTTTGGTTGTATGTTTCTGCTGCAATATTAAAAGTGGGTAACTTATTCCTTATTGTGGGTGGTGATATTGATCTCATCGGACATCCTTTGTTGGACCATTCCTCTGCATTTAAATTTCTACCTAACAAATCCTTTTTTTGTTTGAAATAATTTTTTTCTGTTGCTAAGTTGGTTGACTTCTGGAGATTCTTTCTCTAGGATTGATTACCTATTGACTTCACATAATTTATGCCATACGATTAAGGAGTCTGTTATATACCCTATTACAGTTTCTGATCATTCCCTAATCTCCTTTTCCTTATTTTTTTCTGATTCTCATATTCCCAAAAAATGATGGAGAATGAACTCTAACGGAGTTCTTAATCCAACTAATTGTAAAAAACTTGTCTCAGCCATTAGTGAGTATTTTCTACATAATTATCCATGTTATACCTCCAAAATTATCCACTGGGATGCTTATATTCGAGGAATTACAATTTCTATTATGGCTCATGACAATAACAAATTCTACACCCATCTCTCCTGATTAGAAAAACACATAGCAACTGAAAAAAGACTTCATTTCATCTCGAGATCCGCAATATAAGTGCCAACTTCAGAAATATAGACACTAATATAATTGTATGCTTATTAAAAGAGCAGGATTACTTATTTCAGAAGAAAAATCAAAATGTTATTTTAACTCAAACAAACCTGGCTGACTATTAGCTGACTATATAGCCATTAAGCGTGATACAATCCAAATCCAGGGCCATTAATCCAAGTAATGGTACTTTATTGACAGGTGTTGAGGAAATACTGAGAGAGTTTTTATCCCTTTACTCCTCTTCATATCATGAACCTCTCACTCTTCAAAATGGTGTCATCATTGACTTCCTAAATACTTGTCAATTACCTCACATTTCTGACACTCATAGATTAGCCTTAGAAAATCCTATCGCTATTCAAGAAATAATCACAGCTATTAAAGCACTAAGCCCCAAACAAATACCTGGCCTAGATGGTATTCCAGCTGAATTTTACAAATGTTTTCAAGACCAACTATCTCCTATCCTGTTTTCCCTTTTTACAGACTTTCAACACACTTCCATGATGGGGGCTCTTTTAATTAAGCCACTATCATTGTCCTCCCTAAACCTAATAAAGATCCTACTTGAGTGTCAACTAATTGTCCCATATCTCTAATTAATCAGGATTGTATATATATGCCAACATTTTAGCAAATGGATTACCTCCCCTTCTTTCCTCCATTATTCAACCTGACCAGACTAGCATGTTGAGGAATGTGTTGTCAGCCCATAACACTTGCTTGCTTTATCATGCCTTATCTCTTGCTAAAGACATCAGGTGACCAGTTGGTGTATTGGCCTTGGATGCAGAAAATGCCAATTTGTATTTAATACATTGGAAGTTTTTTCAGTTGGTGCCTACTTTTCTAAACATTATTAAAGCATTTTACTAGGTACACTTGCCTTCTATTATTGTCAATGGTTATTCCATTTATATAGAGGTACACGTCAAGGATGTTCTCTATCCCCTTTGTTATTTCTTATTTCCATAGAACTCCTCTTGTATACTGTCTGCAGTAGTGACAAATATAAAGGTGTTGCTTTGAACAATACTACTATAAAAGTTTCTGCATATGCTGATGATATGTTATGTTATTGATATGTTACTGATACTCTTATCTCCTTAAATACCATTCTCAATATTATTCATAAATATGCTGCAATTTCTGGATATTCCTTTCATATTTATAATACAGAGTTTTTGACCCTAAATGTTTTTTGTAATTCTACAATGTTGGCAAATACTGATATATTATGGTCTCCAAAAATACTCAAAGATCTAAGCATAACATTTACTGATTCAATTAAAAGTTCAGTTGAAACCAATTGTTCCACAATCTTAACTAGTATTAAAGAGAAACTGGATAGATGGTCCAATCTTCATTTGAATAGGTGGGGACGTATATAGGCAATTAAAATGTCTATAACTCCACAAATCCTTAATTTGCTGTCCATGTTGCCCCTTTCTTTTCCCTCTACTTTTTTTGTTAAACTTTATAAATTATTTACTCAGTGTATCTGGAACAATAAGCCTGCAAGCATTAGTATTAAAACATTTCAATTTCCCAAATGTGAGGGAGGGGTTGGTCTTCCAGATTTTAAACAATATCCTTTCTTGTGGCACAATGTTCATTATGGTTTCATAATATTTATCCTTCTAAATCACAGAAATGGCTTACTGTGGAGGAAAATATATTGACACCATATCCATTACCTGCATTCATTACTGTGGCCAATTGTTCAGTTGGCAAACGATCACCCATTATTGCAGCTTTTAAGATTGCCCTTTTATCATTTGATGGAAATTTGATGGAAAATGTTCTATTGTCATTGCATCTCCCAAGAGAGTTTCTCTTAGGTTCAATGCTAACCTCCAGTACCATAAACATATTTATTTTTGGAATGTATGGATTGTTGCTGGTATTTCTTTGTTGCTGATATATGTCAAGGAGATATGTTTAATTATTTTCATGATCTTAAAGCTAAATATAATTTACCTCCATCTGATTTTCCTAAATATATGTTACTATGTAACGCTGTTCTTAGTTCATATCCTCAACTGCTACCTATGACCAAACCATCTAATATGGAGTTTAGTATTAATGTGTTTAGTCATACCGGACACATAGCTTCTAAAGTCTATAAAAAATGTTCCACGCTTAATTCCTCCTTTATACTTTTTTACCCAGAAACGGTCACCATACATGAATACTCAGCTCTCTAATGTGGCATGGAAGGATAATTGGAAGCCCAGGTTTGCTAGTTATTTCCCAGCTACCCTCATACAAACTAATATTCATCTGCTATGCCAATGCTTCTGGTCTCCAGATAAACTATTCAAAAGTAAACTATTATATACTCTAAACTGTTGGCATTGTAATACTATGATTGGAGATTTACGTAATTTATTCTACAAGTGTCCTGTTATCTTTCAGTTTTTGTCAGATGTATGGAATATCATAACTTCGATACTTAAAATCCAAACACCTTTTTCTGTTTCTATTTTAATCTTTAAATCTTTTCTACTTAAGTCATATTATCTCCTATGGTTTGTAAACTTTTGGACTTCCTTATTTCTACTACACTTAAATCTATTACTTCTAATTGGAAAGATGCTACATTACTTTCAGCTAATGCTTGGTTTTTCTAAGACGTGGGCACTTCTCATTTCTACATACTTGTAATGAATCACCTACTTACAGATCTACCATGTGATGTAGCCTGGATTCATATATGACTGCTTGTTCCTCAATGTAAGCAAAAAAACAATTGATGGACGGAAGGCTGGACAATGCGAGCATTCACCCCCAGTCACAAGGATCTGGGTTAAATCCATCATTCTTTTTCTCACCATACCACCCCAGTTTAGTCCCAGCCATATGCAAATCAGTCTTGACCCTGTTCTTTGTGGGGACAGTCCAGCTGAACTGCCAAGCCAGGTCCTCCCTGGACCGGAAACAAGCATCCTGGGACCGGTCTCATGGCATCACCCTTCCTCAGCCAGGCTAGCTTGAATTCAGTGGTGTACTGAGCATGACCCACGTCTGGGCATACCCTTCCCACTTAGGGTGACATATGCAAAAGAAACAATTTATGGAAGGAATGCTGGACAATGCAAGCATTCAGCCCCAGTCACAAGGATCTGAATTAAAGCCATCATTCTTTTGTTCACCACACCACCCCAGTTTAGACCCAGCCATATGCAAATCAGTCTTGACCCAGTACCTTGTGGGAACAGTCAAGCCCGAATTGCCAAGTCAGGTCCTCCCAGGACCCGAAACAATCATCCTGGGACCGGTTTCAGGGCATCATCCTGCCTCAGCCACGCTAGCTCGAATCCAGTAGTGTAGTGAGCACGGGGCCCATGTCTGGGCATACCCTTCCCACTTAAGGTGACATATGCAAAAGAAACAATTGATGGATGGAATGCTGGACAATGCAAGCATTCACCCCCAGTCACAAGGATCTGGGTTGAATCCATCATTCTTTTGCTCTCCACACCACCTCAGTTTATGTATTTCAGTCCTCATTAATTAGTACACATTCACTGTAGCACCTTTTTGTTTTATTCATTTTTATTTATTTTATGCAATAGTTATTGATCTAGTAGTATACAGTTTGGTGTTATATGTATGAGAAAAGTACACTTTTGAACAGAAAAAAAATATTTCAGCAGTTTCAATCAATTGGAGGAAATACAATCAACCATAATAAAACAAAATTGCTTTTACTTAATACCCCTCTTAGTACTCTTCCTTTTAATCTCCAGCAACAGGCTTCCAATTCCAACCCATTTCGGTATATTGGGATAAATATAACCAAGCACTATACAGAACTTTATAAATTTAACTCTGAAGTAATGATGACAAATATCAAAGACTTGCTGGATAGATGGTCACTTCTTCCTCTTACGTTAATAGGGCATGTTGTACTGATATAAATGTCTATTTTACCCTTGTTGATTTTTATTTTTACTAACGTGCTGAATACAATTGTTATAGCATATTTTAAGGAATTAGAGGCACTTTTTAGATGCTGTATTTGGAAAATAAAGGTTTGAAGATTTAAAATACCAGTGCTTCAGTTATATACCAATCAGGGGGATTGGCATTACCTTAAATGCATATATATTATGAAGCTTCACTTGTAGATATAGTCCAGTCCATAGATGCCAAGGGATCTCAGAATAGGTTTGTATTGAGAGAATGGTGAGGGATGCTCTATCCAAGCTTCCAGTATTTACCAAGAGTGCCAAACTTCCAAAAACACCAAGATATGAAACACTTCAGGAGTATTGTTGGAGACTTAAGCCTTCAATTCTTCAAATTTTCAGTCTGCAGGGTATTAATATTTGCACGTTAATGAATGCGAAGATCTGGGGTTCCAAATACCAAATAGCCATTTAAGTTACTGGAATACAAATGGATTTGAAGCACTTGGACATTTCTTGGTTAGGGGGAATTGTATAACCGGGCAGGATCTACAAGCTAGGTGCGGAGATCAGTGCAAGCGTTTCTATTTCGGATACCAGCAGATTGCCCACCTATTGAAAAAAAGTTGTATCCAATCAACTCTAGTCTCCTCCCCAATAACAACTGCACTGTTTATGGCAAAGATGATGGGATTGGAAACTGGTATAGATTCTTAAGGAGTCACGGGGTTTGCTACTTGGTGAAAAGGTTTTTAGTAGGGGTGGGCGGTATTTGCGAAAGCGACTTTTGCAAATTAAAATGTTAAAAATCTCCGCAAACACGCGGAAATATCACGAAGATGCGGACGTTTTTTTCCTGCCCGTTCACGGTATTTTCTGCGTGGTCGCGGCTCGCCAACTTACCCATGCGGTTGCTCGCGGGCGCGGCCATCTTGTTTTCACTCTTCTCGCGGTGCATGATCGCAAGAAGAAAGACGTGATCGCGCGACGCATGACGTTACTGCGGGCGCGAACTGTCGCGAGACAGAGCAAATGGCTACCAACAATCCAACATCTCGTGGAGAATGCGACCGGATCGGGAAAACTTGTCGGCGAACGCGGGGATTCAGGTAAGGCGATCGCGCGCGCGCGAGAATGTATTATTTTACAGCGCGAGCAAGAAACAAATTATCGCTAAGCTTCGGAATGCGGAAATTTTGACATTTTCGCACTTTCCGCGGACCGCGAAAATGTCAAATTATCGCAATTTCAGCGAGCGGAACGGAATTTTAGCTCAGGCCTAGTTTTTAGAAAAGATTACGCTGACACCACAGCGCACTTTTTCTGAGTTCGAATCGCAGGCGATCTAGAAATTAGGAACTAAGGCCTTAAGAGCCGCTAATTTTAAGAGAATATTTTTTGTAGCATGTTGCATGGCATAATATACTCCTAAAGCCCTCTATAAAATGTTTTCAGAGTTGGAGGATCTCTGCTTTTGATGTAAGCAGCTGGGGGGTGATTGATTACATACTTTCTTTAACTGTCCAATGGTTGTGCGGTTCTGGGAAGAAGTATTTGATGCTTTAAGTCGAGGATTGCACAGACAGATTGAACTAGAGGCAGGGGTGGCACTCTGGGTTTTTTAACCAGAAGTAAAACCAGACACTGTAAAAAGGGGCTGAAATATTCATTGTTATTTCTTCTTTAGTTGCTCAATCTTTAACCCCTTCGATGCGTGTGATGGAGCGGTTCCGTAATGCGCGACGGTCGCGCTGTGCGCATGACGGAACCGCTCCGTCATGGCCCCACCCGTGCACGGAACCTTCAGCACGGCGTGGTAATCCGCTCCGCGCTGAAGGGGTTAATCTTGCAGAATTGGACCACAACTAGAGTGCCAAAGTATCAGTAGTGCTCTAACGAGATGTATTAAACTAAGAAGTTCGAGGAGGCATCCACTAAAAGGGTTGGTGGTATCAAAAGATTCAATTCTTCATGGTAATTCAAGGAGGGGATTGAAAATAAGGTAGGATCTTGTGAAATAGCACTTCTATATACCCTTTTTTAAAACTTGATGTAGCCATGGAGCAACATAGTATACATAATATTAAAATGTCCATGTCAGGCACATTAGCACTTAGGTGAAAAACAGATTAATGTATGGCATATCCACATTTAAATAAGATGGGTTCATGAATAGATCTAGATTGAAACTTGACACGATGCACTTTGAATAGTTATGGTTTGCTGCTTAAACTAGCACGTTGCACTTTATTGAAAGCATACCAAAGTAATTGTTGAACTCTATGGCGATATGATCATATCTGTATGTTTTTAGGCATATTAGCACTTTCTGAAAAAATTTAAGATCCATTGTGATGATGAAAAGACAATTATTAATGTTGTGTATTATGGATTGCCCCATGTATCTGCTTAATAAAAAGAAATTAAAAAAATAAAAACTTTGCCAATCCTTGTTTTATCACTGCTTTTTCCCATTGTCGCTGTGTTACCCGCTTTCTCTTCTCTAACTTTGGGGCATATCAGCAACAACCGGCGATAATTATCGCTCAGCGCTCTTAGCGTGAGGATAATTATTGCCGGGTAAAGTGAATTTTTATCGCTGAGATAGCGTGCTATTAGCAACGCTTATCTCCTCAGCGATAAACATTCTAGCGCTAACTGCCTAACGTGAGATTATCGCTGGAAACCCAGCAATAATCTCAGGTAGTGTGGCGTTAGCTTGCTGATAGGGACTCACAAACTTAGCCATGATATCCTCCTTCCATAGGATATCATGGCTAAGTCAGTCCTGAAGCAGGTGTAAGGAAAGTAGCGATAACAGGGGTTATCGCTACTTTTCCTGCCGCTATGCTTCATAGCTTGGGGCTTGATGATAGGAGAAATGTTGCTTAGCGACATTTCTCCTATCATGTTAGGTCAGGAACGCCCACTTTGCATCTCATTAGAGATGCAAAGTGGGCGTTCAAAATCCCCACGCTAAAGCAAGGTTTCAAGCGTTAGCATGGCCTTACTAATTAGGCGATAAAATTATCGCCGCTTTTCGGCCGAAAACGGCCGCAAGAGAGTCGATAATTTTTTATCGCCAGCTTGTAAATATGGCCCTTTGTTCCTTTCGTGTTTATCCTCTGATTCAAAGTCTAATGATCAAACATAGGTCTGAGTTCCTAAAAATGGCTTTGGTTCCCACCACCTACAAACACCGTCATAAATTAAGCACTTAACAAAATGTTTCCTATTGATCCTTTGATTTCCTATTAATCCCGATTTGGAGGGATAATATCTAATTTTTTACTGCTGTTGGAACTATCATAGCAATCAAAATACATCAAGGCCAAAGAGACCCCAGAGTGCAATCGTTTGATGCTGGTGTTGCCTCGGTGCAAAGATACGTCACTGTTTTAGTGGCACACAGGAGGTAAAAGCTATTTCCTAAGACAAACAAGGCTCTGCTTTGGGTCCCACGTGGACCTGCTTTAAGTGACCCCATTGGGCTTTCTGATGATTCATAAATGATGCCACAGAACCGCTCCATCCCGGCTGCACTGGTGCTGATGAGAGAAGGCTTTGCCTATTACTGCTGCTTGAGCCTCTTTCAGAGCCCCCATCACTGCAGGACCCTTTGGGTAGGTTAGAGGCTGTCTGCCAAATTTAAGCAAAGTTAACTGGAAATGTGCTGAAAATATACATATATCATTTTGAGTTGTAGTTTGTAATGAGAAATTGTATTTTTGTGTAGTGTCCCTTTCCTAATCTGTCAAATATATTCAGAAAACAAGATCATTTTTAATTGCCTGAAATTGAAAAACAAGCATTGGAAAAGTCGTTCAGTTTGGCTATTTTACAGGTCAAAGTGCTCCTAGATTTTTTTGTGAGTGAAGGTGTATGTTGTGTGGC
The DNA here is from genome assembly GCF_964204655.1 of Triturus cristatus. Lineage (NCBI taxonomy): Eukaryota > Metazoa > Chordata > Amphibia > Caudata > Salamandridae > Triturus > Triturus cristatus. The sequence goes on along the minus strand of NC_140591.1, from coordinate 1,569,334,392 downwards.
TGTGTGATTGATTAAATGTGAAAATAAATCAGTGACTGAGGAATGATTATGTGCAAGGATGGATGGATGGATGAATGAGTAAATGAAGCAGCCATGTGACTGCATGAATGAACATGCGGTACCTAGTGTACGGATGGATGGAGGGCTGGATGAAAGGATGAGTGAGTACAGGGATGTAGGTAGATAAGTTACAGAAGTCATGCAGGCTGAACCCTCAGACAGCTGTGGTGAATTAAGAGAACACACAGGTACAACCTGAAACATTACTGCAGTAAAACAAGAAGGGGTTAAGGGGCCCATATTGTTTGTGTACTCCTACATATTAATGAGGATTTGTTTGAGGTGTTTACTTGTCCTTGGCAATGGTAGACCCCTTGCCCATTAATTGCCAGAGCAAGTAGATGTATTTATAATCTTTTTTTAGTCCTGTTATTGAATCCATTGTATTTTCGAAATCAAAACTCTTTTCTCTTCAGAGTTATTCAAAGACGTAATACGAAACAAAGATCAAGAGATTTATAGTACAGCCCCAGCCGCTTTTCAGCCTGGGGCTTTATCAGGGCTGTTGCGTCAGTTGTAATTTACAGGGTTCACATGCATGTGGAATCTACATGGTTACCGCAAAGCCAAGAAGCATGTTAACACAAAGTCAGGAAAAATCAACCATCATGCATCATTTGCTGGATTAGCATGCATGTAAAATATACGTGATTGTAACAACGCCAAGTGACATTAATGCACAATTCAGCAGTAATTTAAAATTGAGCAGGTGTTTACAGAGAAAGAACAAGAGAAAAATGGAGAAAAAAAGAAAGAAGAAAGGAAAAAAGACAAGGTGAAAGAAAGGGAAAAAAGAGTAAAAAAGAGAAGAGAAGAAAAAGAGAGAAAGGGTGCACATGGGTCATAGTGCGATATTCCATTAAAAAAGAAGCGAGGGAAGGAAACATATGACAATGATGCAATGTGTACATGTCAATTCAATTAGGTAATCTGAGTCAGATCACATACAACAAAAATAGATCATAAGTTGAATGTATACATACTGTTATGTTGTGGCAAAATTGGTTCTCTGGTTGCCATGGAGCAGAGCAATAAAGGCTGTTTTGCACTGCGTGCACATCATGCTGTCCATGAAAACCTACGAGTAAATTAAGAATAAAAGTTGGGATTCGAGCAGTCCGTGAAGGGACACACAGGAAAGAAAGAGTACAACGAAGGGCGCTATTTCATGTTAGTCCTTTTACTATGTTCATGTTTATATGTAAAATACCTTTTCTAAAATGGCTCAACTTAAGGGTTAAAACCTTCCCTTGATATGAACATGCAAAACAATTATATTGAAAGATCCTTGCATAAAAGTTCTAAATGAAAACATTTTTTTTTAAACTGCCTTGTCTAATAGGGGCTTACTTACCATTTGTTTATGTGTCCATGGGATCCTCTTGTCCAGACTGGAAGAGGTGGGAGTGACGGGCACTGCCCTTAAGTGGTTTCACTCTTATCTTTCTAACACACAACAGGCAATTGCTCTTCCCCCCTTCCGTTCTAATTTCTCTAACATACCGCAAGGTGTCCCACAGGGATCGGCAATAAGTCCCATCCTTTTTAACATATATATGAGCCCCCTACCTACAATTATAAGATCTCATAATGTCAATTTAGTCAACTACGCAGACGATACTCAGCTTATCCTGTCTTTAGAAGGCGAGCATTCGGTCCCTGTAACAGATTTTCATGCTTGCCTGCAGGATATAGCAACCTGGCTTAGGGAGAATTCCCTCCAATTTAACTGTGAAAAGACTGAGATCTTGTATTGCGCAACAGGAAGAATCCCCCACCGCTCCCATCTAACTTTACGCCAACTACGGCTGGTACATCACTTACTCCCAGCATTGCTGTGCGTAACCTGGGTGTTATGATTGATAATAAACTGACGCTGGAGAAACATGTCAACAAGACAGTTGGGAGCTGCTTCAGCCTGATAAGAGCTCTCCGGAAAATGTTCCCAATGTTTTCATCAGATGCAAGGACATTGATAGTCCGAAGCACCATTCTCGGTAGAGTAGACTACTGTAACGCTCTGCTTCTGAACTCTCCACAGTATTTGATTGAGAGACTGCAGAGAATACAGACTATGGCTGCAAAGATAACCCTGGGACGACCACGTCGTTCCTCTACCTCACAGGCCCTTTCGGATCTACACTGGTTGCCAGTCCTCCAGAGAATCCAGTTTAAAGCCCTCTGCCTATTGTTCAAAGCCTTACATGGACAAGGGCCAACATCTCTGCAGGAAAGATTCAGCTGGTATGTTCCCCCTCGTCTGCTTTGTTCCCCTTCATTAAACTTAGTGAGGGTGCAGAGAGTTAGGAAAGGTAAATCAGGAGGTCGGGCCTTTTGCATAGCAGCCCCCCGACTCTGGAACACTCTCCCACTGGATATCAGACAGACAATCTGACGCAGTTCAGAAAATGAATCAAAACCTGGCTATATCCTCAGGCCTTCCACCATGCCTCCCGCTAATTCCATCTGGCAGGGGCTCCTTTTCATCTAGCACACACTCTAACATAGCGCCAGGTTACCGGTAGGGTGTCAGTAGCGCTTTATAAGCAACTATAATAATAATAATAATAATAATTACCAGTCAGAATCAGAATCAGAATGTATTTTATTGTTTAGTTAATTAAAACCATAACGATGTACCAATAAATCACAATACATAACACCATTAAAATGTACATTAAAATATTTTTTTTAAAAGTATCTTGTTGCAGCAGTTCTGTAAACATTCGGTTAGGGTGTATGGAGTCTGAACAGGTGAGCAATACAAAGAATAACAGAAAAGAGGACATAAGATGTAGTCTCTAAAGTGCCATTGTGCTTATCCAATAACCCTTTTATAATATTTCCTTGAGTTTTAGAATTAAAAACTAATTTTACTAAGTGACAGTTAGTCTGTGGGTCATCAATACACAGGGTATACAAGGTGGGTAAATTATACAATGCATTTGATGATAAAGAGGAGACTCAGACCATAGTCTCTAAAGTGCCATTGTGCATGACCACTAGCCATGTTTTGATACTTTCTCGTAATTAAATAAATGTATTATTATTATTAAATGACAGTTAAGCTGTGGGTCATTCAGATCGAGACATTTTAATTTTTACGGTTCTACAAGAGCGTATGCCTCTTGCGTTGACCGATTTCTTCAGCAGTTTACGATGATCTAGTCTTAGGTCTGGGCAAATGCATATTAAATTAAGAACATCCTGTGTTGGCGATCAGCAAAGGCTACATGACTTTGGGCCCAGGTATCTCCAGCTTGGCTGGTCTGCGTTAGATGCCAGCATTCCAAATCGTATTGCTAACAACTTAGGGGTCGATTGCGATGGCGGGCTGACTTTCCGCAACGGATAAAGGCACCGCCCACCATAGGTGCGGCGGTCCCGTCCTTGCAATTATGATGAGCCCGCCAAACTGGTGGCCGCATCCCATATTTTTAACATTGCGCCGCAAGGTTAAAAATGCAAGTTGTACATGCAAATGCAGGGGGGTACCATAGGTACCCCCATGTGCTCCCCCACCCCCCCCCAACACCATGGGGGCCCGCTACAGGCCCCCAACACAGAAGACCGCATGCCTTTCAATGGCGGCAATGCCGCCATGGAAAGGCTGAGGACCGCCTGCTACATAATGTGGATGGTGGTGTCTTGCAGACACCGCCTCCATGTGATGGGCTTTTTCCGCCCGGTCGACGTGTCGACTGGCGGAAAACCGGTGGACGGTCTTTCCGTCCGCCGTGGTCACTCCCACCATGGTAATATGGCAGGGCAAATGGGTGGCGGGTGGTGGATTATGGCCCGCCATTGTAATCTACCCCTACGTCTTTAAATAGTGAGAAAAGGACAGATACAAATATGTAGCTGGTTGCGATTTTCTATACGATTGCAAGACCATACATGCATGGTCTTGTTTGCTGAGCCTGGTTTTATTTTCCATTAGTGAATCGTGTTTTGCCGCCGCCTTTTGTATTTGTTGAAAAGAAGTAAATGGTAAATTCTGCTGCCAAAGGTCTGCCATGTTGGTAAGCTGTTGAGATGATTTTATATTCTGTGTAGTCGGACTGGGGATCACCTTGTAGTGCATTCCAGAGCGCATTGTTTATCTTATTTTCTCGATTACTCCAGACTTTATACCAGGTTTTTATTGTCGCATATCTTCTGTGTAGCTGTTGCAGCCCAAATTCCAACCGGACCTGTGCCAGTCAGGAGTTATGTGGTAAAGAAAATACAGTTTTGTGCACCCGTGTTTGGTGGCTGTCCAGTGTTGCTGCATCTTTCCCGTGCTGAGCTTCACTTCTGTATGCTATAAAGTTTGTAGAAGTTTTGCTTTCATGATCACTAATAATAGAGTGAATGATGGGCCTTTTAGACTTTTTGATATTGAACAGAATGCAAACGTAAGACCGTTTCCCTTTTTTTGAATGGCCTCGTTCTGCTTTTGAAAAGTTAATCTTTTGTTCAAATATATCCCTAGGTATTTGTAACTACAAACCACTTTCAGTTTTGGGTTGCTGATTTTAAATAGTGATTGTTTGTGGACGCAGCAGCCTATATTAATAGCTTTTGTTTTTGTGACATTTATTTCTAGCAAATTAGTCTTGGCGAAGATCCCTAATTCATTGATTGCTCTATGCAGGCCAGTTCTTGTGTAACTTAGGAGCACTATGTCATCGGCATAAGATGGATGTGTATTAGGTAGTATGCCCAAATGTGGATAATGCAAGTTGATCTCGTCTAACCTTAGCAATAAGTTAGCCATGAATAAATTGTATTAATGTGGCACTAGGACGCATTCTTGCTTTAGGCCCTCACTTGTGTAGATTTTTCTGGTGAGCCTCTTTCCATCGGCTATTTCAACATGCATCCATGTATAAGTGTATAATTCCATTATTGGTCTCAGTATTACTTCCAGAAGGCCCCACTGCTTCAACTTATACCATGAGATGCCTCTCTTGATCAAAAGCAGCTTTAAAATTGATAAAGCATAGAAACAAGTTATTTAGCTGTCGTAAGCTTTTGTCTGCCATTAGACCTAGGGCGAGGACATTCGGGATGGTGTCAGTACCCTAACGGAAGCCGGACTGGTTAATGGGAATTATTTTATTCTTCTCAGACCAGCTTATTAAGTCTGCCAAGATCAATGAGGCATAATATTTTCTATTAAGGCTATCAGTCGATAATTAGCTAGGTCTGTTCGCTCCCCACCCTTAAATATTGGGTTTATTATTGTACCTCTCTAGCTCTCTGGAAGGCAGTTGGGGTGCCCACCACATGGAACAGGCGGGACAACGGTGCTGCCCAGAAGTTGGGGTCTTGCTTATAAATTGCTTAAGGATATGCCGATCAGGCCTGTTCCCCATCTAGGCTGCCCTTGGCTATGACCTTGGAAATTTCTACTTTGGAGTATTGTATGAATGATTGACCTATTGCCAGGTTACTCTTTAAGGTTCTTCCTAAACTTTTGGAGGTCATAACTGTTGAGTGCTTTTGGTTGCATTGCTTTTGTGAGCCTGCAGTTTCTATTGGGAATGTTTGGTCTGCTGAGTGGTTATTCTCAACTGAGTTAATGTGTTTTGGTCCTTTACTAGAGGAAAGTATGGAAATACCTGCACTGCAGTCACCCTCTCAGGTGTTAATGAGAAGGTGGTGATTAGGTGATGTGCCCGAGCTAGCTCTGTAACACAAGTCTCATTTATTACTTTTGGCATTCTTCCAAGGGAGTTTACTTGATCACAAAAAGCTCTAGTGTTTGATCATTTAGCATTATATAGGACTTTCGACAAAAAAAGGTTGTCCCGGTGCGTTCTATTATCCTCCCACATTTGTTTTTAAACCGCTTCTTAAGTTGTTGTATTTGTTCCCAATGTCGTTTTTGATGCATTATGGCCCCTTGTAAATCGGATGGCAGCTTGTATGTTTTTTTTCTTACGTTTCTAGCTATTTGACTCAGGAATGTGCTTTGGTTGGACTTCGTGCATCGATGCAAGTTTGTTGTTGTAGCTTCCTGGGAAAGGGTTGTTAAAAAGGTGGCCCAGGGTTCTATCGTCGAGCTATTTTGTGAGTCTGGAGTTGCTATCAGTTCCTTTGTCATCAAGGTGATTTGGGGAAGTGTACTACTTGTCCATCGCTTTCAATAGTATATATGATCGAAAATGCCTTTATTTGCGCTAGCAGCAGTAAAGTGACAATTGTGTAGTCTATAATGGAGCTAACATTGGGACCATGATATGTGCTGATCGGAGGTCTGTCCTGTGCCACTCTACCGTTTAATACTCACGTTCAAGGTCTATCACTAATTGCTGCCCACCCGAATCAGTCCGTTTAAACGTAGGATGCACTTGGTTTTGTACTGCCAGATTGCATTCTGTGCAGTAATGTTGTTGTCTTCCTCTGCGATGTATATCAAATTTGAAATGAAGTCTCCTGTTAGTATTATTTCCCACATGGGTTGTTCGAATCAGAGCTCTGCTATGGTAGCGATTAGTGTTTTAAATAGCTCTTTTTTAATCTTTTGTGCTGGGTGTGCGTAGAGATTGATGAGGATAACGGTGCTAGCGGCTTTGTTAGACTCCCAAGTCATTTTTATTATTTACATGCCCGTTGTTGTGGAGGGCAATTGGGCCTATGCAATAGTTAGTGTCATTGAAATATAGAAGGCTAGGCCGTCCTTCGGTCTTCCGTACCGCTGTGTTCTTGTCGCCTTTACATGATGAAGAATGCGCCCTGGAACCTGGACTGGGGCTATTAGCCATGTTTCTTGAAGGGCTACTATTTTGTACTTTTTCCAGTTCTCAGGAGGTACATTGTCCTGCAGGTCACGCTTTGCACCTGCTATGTTCCATGACAGGTTATTTATTGGCAGGTGCTCTGATGTACTGTGCGTCATTATGGGTCATTCTCTTCGTGCAAGAGGTAATGAGTCCTTCTTGCCCTCTTTAGCTCTCGCACTTTGCTGTACTGAATGTACTGGCTTTATACTGGAATGATTGAGCTTAGTCTTAAGCTGATGTAGCGGGGGTAGGGGGTAACGTTGTTTTGTGGAATTAGACAGAGATATGCCCCAACCCTCAAACTATGATGCATTGATTAGAATGGCTGAAACCATTTCTTCGGTCTTCCAAGTTGAGAGGGATTTTCCTCTACTGCAAGTAGGTCTGTTGAAGAAAAATGCTTTAATGCTGGGATGGCTGCCTTTAGGCTCAGGACATTTCCTCTGTTTAAGTAGTCTTGTGGACCTTGTGATGTATAGTGTGGAGTTAATAATATCCGGTTGTATAAATGTTGTGTTGGGTCATTAATTCATAAATGAGATATAAGTGCTGAGCTAATGCTTTGATTTCCAGGCTGCCCACTCAATTCTTGGCCTTTTTCTATTTCGCGCTGTAAATGTATTTTCATCAACACCTGGTTGCTCGGTTCTCTGACGGGTTGATGCCCTCTCTGTAATATTATTTCTCTTTCTCCTCTACAGGGGTTGATTGTCTCAAGGTGGGACTGTAAGTCATGAACTGGAGTTTTTTAAGTGGAGCGATCCACTTCAGAATTTTTGGCTGTTGTACGGCAGGGGTTTGTCAGTCCATTGCAAGTTTTGTTCAATATGGCCTCGGTTGTAATTATATTTTTCGTGGAGGGCAATGTTTTGCTGTCTATGGGCATTGTTACTGCTGGTTGGGTTGTATTTAGCCAGGGCCCTCTACGCGGGAACCTCTTGTTTACTTCATTAGAGCCATTTGAGCCGTTTGATCCAAACAATTCTCCAGATGATAAGTCTGACGTCTCCAGCATCACCAGGTGATCTTTACAGTGCTTCTCCCCTTCTTCTTTATAACCTCGATTTGTTGTGATGGTGATTAAAGACTGTTTTTTTTCCTGCTGAAATTTGAAGATTAGGTAAATTCTGTTCACCTGTTGGTCTATTTCCTTATTATTATGAGGATGCTTTCTAGCCTTCCTGGCACACTTCTTTTGTCTTTTCGTTAGAGGGGCAGGCGGTGTAGTTGAATGGCCAGTCAGGGAATTTGTTGGTCGGTCTGTTAGGCTTTGCTGCGCATCATCATGAGTAACAGGTGATGATGGTATTGATTCTGTAACCGATACCTTGTTGTCTTTTCCCTGTGTGTACATCCCTTTATCAGTTGCTAAGAAATTGTTTTGAGTTTTTAGCGGAACTGAACGTTTACGTATTTTTTTCCCGTTTGCTGAGTCACTCACTGCTATACAGTGTGGGGCTGGTGGCTGGACGGGCTATTTGCATTCCTTTAGGATACTTATTAAAATAATCGGTAGTTCATTTAGTTTTTCAACTATTGGGCAGCACGCACAATTAGTTACTGGAGCTGAAATAGGTATGTTGTTTTTAGCAATCATTAGGCCCATCAATGAGTCAAGTTTAGTGTTTATACCAGCGATGTAGTCTGATACAATGTTCATCAAATTAATTTGAATATCAAGTTTGTCTGACTGCATGTTGAGTGCAGTAACGGAACTTTGCAGTGTTTTTAGTAAGGAGGTATGCAGATTTGTGAGGTCTACAATTTTTATATCGGTGTGCTTACCAGTCTTTTTTCCTTGCTTTCTGTTGGCTGTAGCTTGCTATTTCCTGTTGTGTTCGGGTTTCTCTTTGTGTGTTTATCAGTGGAGCTTCAACTTTTCATCTGCCTTTTTTTCTTGATGGACCTACTCTTTTCTTTGTGATCAAGCGTGTTTTGTGATTGCATGTCATTTGTGCAGCTGTGTGTTTTGTGGACTGCAACCAGAGATTTTTGTTTAATTCACAAATTGGATTGTTTATAATATCCAGCTCCTTTGGTTATGTTATGTTATAACAATTTATATAACGCACTAATACCCATCAGTGTCTAGGCGCTTCTGGTTCGCATACTTTTCCATTCCCTGATAGTGCTATGTCTGAAACTCTCCCCCCCCCCCCCCCTGTTCATTCTTTTGACTCTGGATGTGGGAATCAGGAAAGCATTGGCCGAACGTAGCGGTCTGCTAGGAGAATACCAGCTAAAAGCATTCCAAAGAAATTATGGACCTTCTCTGTAAAGTGCCTTATGTGCAATGCAGAGGGCCTTGAATTTTATGCGCTGGCCAACTGGCAGCCTGTGTAATTCCTGAATCCCCGCCCTAATGGACTGGTATTTGGGAACATCCAGCACTAGACCGGTGGCGGCATTCTGTGCCGCTTGCAATCTTCTGAGTAGGTTAGACTGCAGGTTAATGTAAAGGCCACTACAGTAGTCCAACTTTGATAAAACCAGGGAGGTTAGAACCATTTTTCTGGTCTTTTTAGGAACAAACTGGAACATTTTACGTAAGGTTCTAATAGTGAGAAATGCGGAAGACACCACCTTTGAAATCTGAGATTTAAAATAATACCCTCACATTTTTAGCTTTGGCTACCGGTGTAGGAAGGGGGCCCAGGGTATCTAGCCACCGAGCTTGCGACCATAGTGGGAAGAGATTTCCAAGCAGCACCACCTCAATTTTACTTGAATTTAACTTCAAGCAGTGCCTACTCATCCAGTTGGTCAGAGAGACCATACAATCAAGAAGTTTGATGGAGTAGTTAACATCCTTGTCTATAGTTGAAATGACCAACTGGGTGTCGTCGGCATATGAGGTGGGAATTAGATGAAAACTTCTAATCAAAGGTGCTAATTCAGACACATAAATGTTAAAAAGCGTAGGGCTCAGCGAGGATCCCTGCGGCACCCCAAATGGCAGGATAAAACGTGCAGATTTAAAATTGCCTAGATGACCTGTTTGGGTTCTGTCTGATAAAAACGACTTTAAAACCGAAAGGGCCTTTCCTCCTAAACCTATGGTCTTTAATCGTTCTATCAGCATTATGTGGTCCATGGTATCAAATGCCGTGGACAGGTCGAGGAGGATAAGTGCCGCCAACCCTCCACCATCTAGCGCAGTGCGAATTTCCTCCGTGGTCTTTATCAGAGCTGTTTTGGTGCTATAACATGCCCTGAATACAAACTGACAGTTGTCTTGAATATGGTTGTCTGAAATATAAGTGGAAAGTTCCACATTTATAATTTTCTCCACAATTTTTGCAGGAAGCGGGAGCCTAGCAATAGGACGGTAGTTGGCCGGGTCCATTATGTCCAAATTGGATTTTTTTAGTAACAGCAAAATGCAGGCCTATTTCCACATTGTTGGGAAGAGTCCTTGTGAAAGCATCTGATTGAACATGCTAGATAGCTGTGGACTAATAAGATGACTAATATTGTGAAGGATCCTTGGAGGACAGGGATCATCCGGGGAACCAGATTTGGTCCTTGAAAGAACCTTTGGTGATTGAATCTGTGCTTTAATACTTTTAACGTTCCTCTCCTTTGGTGAGTCCATTTAATTTGTGAAACTCTGCCATTTTAGAAACACATCCGTTATTTGAATACGAAGATTTCATAATATGTGGTCCCAAACACGGTCACAAGTTTTACCATTTGTACTATCTATAGCATTCTTCTTCTTTGGTGACTGCAGCTGTGCTTTTCAAGGAACACATGAATTGCTTTTCTTTTTTTATTACTGGCTTAAATATTTTATCCCTGACATGGTCAGAGATTTCAATATTAGGATTCGTTTTGACATTCCCCTCCTTTGGTGACTGTAATTTGTGCAGAAGATATGCATTACTTGTTTTGAAAATTTTTATTATTTCTTGTCGCACCAACACTTTCCTTATTTAGAAAATATATATCATTAAATATTTGTCTTATCGAGAACATCTCTATTTATGCCACACATGATTTCACAATATTGAGACAGCACATTTCTTAAGCTGTTAGGAACATTTCCCTATTTAGCTTGCATTATTTGAGAGAACCGCCTGTTTATTTATTACACTCTAGTAAAAAATGTGGAGTTCTTTCTCGGAGTTTATACAAACATTTAACACTTTTTACACGTGCACTGTGTAAAATAAAAATGTATGCATTTATTTTACCCCACAAGTAATGCTTTTTAAATTGAAGTGTGTATTTTTGGGGAGAATTCTCATTTCACATACAATCAATGCACTCTGTATACGTGTATAGACCATAATATTATTTACTACTACAGAATGTGCAATTACTGGTAGAGCTGTAAAATTTCAAACTACAAAACTGCATTTTAGTCTCAGTGTCCGCGTAATATATGGTGATCTTAGTAAATGTACACTGTTTACAACCCATTTAGAAATGTGTATATAGGAACTTGTATAGTACAGGACACGATCTTTTCACAGGAAACAGCCAGCCACATTGTAGAGCTATTTAACAATGTTTCGTTTTTACTTTGATGTGTAAAGCATATGCTTTATTTACTGCATCTGTGGCAACTATGTGTTATGGCTCACTTTCTTTTCGAACTTGAAGGCGCCATGTGCTCTACTTTGTAGAAAAAAAACCTATAAGGAGAGTTTAGAGAAATTAGAAGTGTTTTAACATTAAAAAGTGCGTGCAAATGGGAGTCGGGCGCACCACGACCTAAGATGGCCGCCTAGCATTTCAGCTCCGCACCGCGTCGTACTTCGTTTAGCCACTGGAGCGGTTCTGTGGCTTTTCTTCAGGATATGCGGACATCTTCATGAATCGGAAGGTTAGCGCTTCAAATTGATACCTTTTCCGGCACTCATCTCTGTGGGAAATCATCATTTTCTTCAGGTGATCCCTTCACACTGCCTAATGGCCGCCATCTTGTGCATTTCTCTTATGATTTTTTCCTCAAAATTCCACATACGATGCTTCTGACTGCTTTATTTCGTCGCCTGCTGCATATTTTTACCGCATGACTGATGTTCTTGATGTGGAGGGTCGATTTTATCAATGCTTTTGAGGTACTTTAGCCTTTATTCTGCATGGTGTCTCTGCTTTTCTCGCACTCTCTCTACCACTCTTCATGGGTAGGAGCAAATGCCACTACATCACTCCAGAAAGTCGGTTTTGCATGCTCCTGCCTCATCTGAGGCCAGTGTCACTACTTTTAGCAGGTTTTTCTGCTTATCTGAGTTGTCACATAGTGATTGTCTCTCGTTGGTAGAGAGTGATACTACTATGGCGTCTAAAGCACAACTGCCTTCGACCACCGTCAAGAGGCTTAAACAGGACACTTCCCCAAAATCTTCATCTCCGGTTTCTTTGGACATGGTTTGGGAAGAATTACGTGCCCTCCGACCCTTTATTGAGGAAACCAATAGTCGATTACAAACATTGGACACTAAATGGTCAACTATGGAGTCTCGTATTTCCGTAATGGAACACCAGCTTAATGAAGTGCAAGATTCATCTACTAAAATCTCGTCGATGGAAAAAGAAATTTTGCAGCTAAAAAAGGCGACTGAAGATTTGGAAAATAGAAACCGTCGGAATAAACTACGTATTTATGGCCTTCCTGAAGGCCTTGAAGGTGATGATCCTGTTACATATTTTGCCTCTTTCCTGCCACAGTTCCTGGGTCTCCCTTCTACAACTCATCTGAATATTCAACGAGCTCATAGACTGGGTCCTCGTCTTTCTTCCTCAACTGCTCCTTCACAACCGTGTGGAATAATTATCTTATTTCTACAGTTTACCAAACTTATGCTTGTACTAAATGCCACTAAGTCCAAAAAGAATCTTTCCTGGCATGGCGCCAAGGTATTTATTTCTCAGGATGTTTCTTCAGCGACTGCTAAACGGCAGAAGGAGTTCCTGGATCTTCATCCGGCTCTTCGCTCTTTGGGTGCAAGATATGGCTTGTTCTATCCATGTTTATTTAAAGTCACTTTCCTCAACAAGACTACCACATTTGAAGACCCGGCTGATCTCCAAAGATTTATTCAATCTCACTCTGCTTCTTCCATGGAGACTGCTCCTCATTCCTCAGGATCTTGACTGTAATTTTTAATTCATTGTTTCTTTCTACAGGATCACTGATACTCATCTCACTCCTCCTCATATTCCCGTTCCTATTTGATTGTTAGTGTTCTGTTACAGCATGTTGCCCTGTTAGATGAACTGTTCTCTTTGCCCCTTTACTCTGAAGGATATTGTTCCTACTTCTTCCTCTGATATTAATTGTAAGATCTTTAATGTTCATTATCATAGTTACTTGTTGTGTGCTTTATGTTATTCATCCTCGTTGTTATGTCTCATTTCTCTACATTATTCTTTATTTTTCCTCACAGGTTTTTCTAATCATTTTACTTGCCTCCATGTTCCATTCCCCGCTCCTGATTATCTCTACATTATATTATTGAGGTTCTGGTGTGCTGTGTAGCCCTTTGTTGGGTGTGCTATCTTCGTTGTCCCTTGCCGCTTCTCATCCCTTCCTTGTTCCCTGTAAGGCACGTACTGTAGTCATCGTTTGACAAATACTGTCTTCTTTTGCTTTTAATCTTTCTTTCCCTCCTTCCTTTCTTCCCTCTTTCCCTAATTGATGTGCATTTTCCCTCTTTTTACCGGTTTCCCACTTCTCTTTTACTCCACTCTTTTACTATTGCATATTTTGTTCTCTATGTATTTTTTATGGTTTTAAATTCAGAGTTATCTCCTGGAATGCGAAAAGATTTAATAACCCAATTAAAAGGCAGAGAATACTTTCCCATCTTGCTTCCTATAACCCCGATTTGGTTATTCTACAGGAGACCCACCTTACAGAAATTGAAGCTTTAAAATTGAAAAGAGGTTGGGTGGGTTCAATTTTATTTTCCCCTACTACCAATAAGAAAAAACAGTGGTATAATTTTGTGCCATAAGAAATTAAATCGTAAGGTTATTTCGCAAGAAATGGACACAGAAGGTAGATGGCTGTTAGCTAAGTTGTTAATTAACAATACTTTTAAAAATATTTATGGTCCTACACTTCCTTACTGTTCCTTTTGCCCCCTGATTACACATAAATATATTCAATTTAAGGATGATCTCTTTATATTAGCAGGCGACTGCAACCAAGTTGTTGACCCCTTTCTCAGGTTCGCTTCATTCCGCACAAAACTCATAAACTCTTCCTCAATACTATTTCTCAAACACACCTTGTAGATTTTGGAGACTTTCCCACCCTGATACTATTGACTTTTCTGTCTTCTCTCCTCCTCATAACTCCGTTTCCTTCCTAGACTATATTTTTCTTTCTCAGTCTTTGCCTCAACATGTGTTGTCCTCCTCTTTTGAACCTATCATCATCTCTGATCATGACCCAATTGTTACTGACCTTGATTTGTTCCCTCCTCGCCCCAGGTCCTCCCGTTGGTGCTTTAATAATTCTCGTCTCCTTGACCCTCTTTTTTCTTCCTCTTTTAATACCTTTACTTCTGAATTTTTTTAACTCAATAATGACCCTTCTTCCTCCCCCTATATTCTGTGGGATTCCTTTAACGCTACTGTAAGAGGCTTTATAATAGATTTTGTTTCAAAGAAAAAGAAACATTTCCTTCAACATTAAAAAAACACATTGGTGCATTTCAAAGCCCTAGAACACGAGTGCTATACTTCCTCGACAGATTCTGTACCTACAGCCTTGATACATGCTTAATTAGCATTAAATAAATCCTCAACTGACAATGCATCTTCAACACTTCTCCGCAGTAGTGCCCAATATTATGGGGGTCGAAATAAAGTAGGTAAACTTTTAGCGAAATACCTCAAAACACGCAAGGATCGGACTCTGATTGAGTCTATTTATTCTTACGATGGTTCTCTCATTCACAAAGACCAAGACATTCTCAATGAGTTTAACCTTTTTTACAAGGATCTATACACCCCAGAAGCTCCTCCTTCCAGTTTTTTTATCCAATCTTATCTTACTAAACTCCCTACTCCGTCCAACTCTCACCTTAATCTCTCTGACCTTGAAACAGATTTATCCCTTAACCAATGATCCTCTGCCCTAAATGCCTTAACAAAAGGGAAAACTCCCTGTCCGGATTGTTTTTCTGTTGAATTTTATCTTAAACCTTTTTTCTTCCTTCTCTCTTGCTGGTAAGACAGAAGGTACTTTTCAGGAAGCCACAATCTGCCTCATACATAAAGAAGGTCGAGACCCCATGTATTGTAAAAACTATAGTCCGATCTCCCTAGTTAATGTTGATTATAAATTATTTGCTAAATCACTTGCTTTACGTTTGGATCCCCTCATGCCCCATTTAATTGGTAAGGAGCAATGTGGCTTTCTCAAGGGCAGATTGACTTCAGATAACTCCTGTCTCTTTCTTAATGTTTTAAATAAAATCCCCTTTCTTTCTTCATCTTTGGCGGCCACTTCTGTTGACGCTGAAAAAGCGTTTGATAGAGTTGATTGGTCTTTTTTATTTGCCTCTCTGAAATGGCATGGTTTTGGTCCCAACCTGATTTCACTTATCTCTTTGCTATACTCCCAGAGCATCAGTATTTGTTAATGGCTACGTCTCCTCCTACTTTCCTCTCCAACGCAGCGTTCGCCAAGGCAGCCCCCTTCCCCCTCTACTCTTTATTTTAGCTCTCGAACCCTTCCTTTCATCAATTCGTAACAATGATTTAATTTCTGGATTCTCTTATGGAGATCAGTATTTCTGCATATGCGGATGTTATTCTTCTCTTTTATCTCTGCTCCTGAAATCTCTATTCCTCCTTTGTTACAAGAGTTTGCATCTTTCTCCCTTGTTTCTGGCTATAAAATCAATTCCGATAAAACCGAAATCCTTCACCTTACTAAATTTTGTCTCCCTCGCTCTTTTATTTCTACTGGCTTTGCATGGAATAGTTCAAAGCTCGAATATCTAGGTATATGGTTCTCCAATTCCATTGTTTCCACTATTAAATTAAATATGTCCGCAGTCCTCTCTCGAATGGACAAACTCTTTTCCTCTTGGAGTCCCCTTTTTCTGTATTGGTGGGGCCGGTTGGACTCAATCAAAATGATGGTCACTAATCCTGGGTGGACAACTACGCTAAGCTCGCGAAGCTTGTGTAGTTTGTGCTTCTTCACGCTATGCGAATTGCATGTAGCACAGTGCAAAATCACGTAGCGTAGTGTAGTTGGCATTTTTGGGTCGCTCGCGGTCCTCAACGTCAAGTTAGCGACAGCGAGCGAGCAAAATGACATCCCGGCGAGACTTTTTCCTCGTTCGCGATCAGTAACATCAAGTTGCCAATCGCGAGCGTGGAAAATTAACCTCCCAGAGAGATTCTCAACGCGGGGAGGTCAAGTTTCTAATTACGAATGCTCGCAACCGCTCGCGATGAGAAACTACCAGTCCGCGCTGAGAAAGCTGCCGCTCGAGTAAAAATCGACTTGAGCGTCAGAAAACGACCGAGTGCACTGTAAAAGATGCCGTTTGCAATGATTGCACAGTGTGGACAAACATCCGGCACTGAGCAATCATCGCGAACAGCGTACTTCGCATAAGCTACGCACTACTAGCACTACTACGCGACCTGCGCCCAGGGTTAATGATCACTGCCGTTCTAATATATACTCTCTCCATGCTCCCGGTTCACATCCCTATCTCTTTTTTTAAACGTATAGATTCTTGCCTTTCTAAATATCTTTGGAAAAACAAGAAAGTCAGAATATCCTTATCTTTACTTCCCCAGTCAAACCTTAATGGGGGTGTG
Organism: Triturus cristatus; assembly: GCF_964204655.1. Classification (NCBI taxonomy): domain Eukaryota; kingdom Metazoa; phylum Chordata; class Amphibia; order Caudata; family Salamandridae; genus Triturus; species Triturus cristatus. The sequence continues at coordinate 1,569,317,758 of NC_140591.1, read as the reverse complement.
GATTTCCCCGACTTCCGCTTATACTCTAAGTCTTTTTCTCTTCGTCAAGCTTCCAAATGGCTTATTTTTTAATCTTCCCCTTTCACTCCACTTTGGCTTTCCATTGAACAAATCTCATTGTTACCCTTCTCTCTAAAGCAAGTTATGACTTTTTCTGCCAAAACTACTCTTACCTCTCTTCCTTTGTTTAAACATGCATGCTCTCTTTTCAAACCTCTGGTGCAGTCTCATTCCATCTCTAGAGAATCCTTTCTAGAATCTCCAATATGGCATAATTCTCTCATTCTTATCAATAATAGAACCATTTTTTGAAAGTCTTGGAGATTAAAGGGTATAATCTAGGTTAACAATCTTTTTGATGGTTTATCTCCTTGCTCCTTTCCCCAATTTCGATTTTTATTCCACTGTCCCCGGTCCTTTCTGCAGAAATTTGCTATTCTAATGTCGGTCATTCTTGATATCTATTACTCTCTTCTCTCTTCTCCTATCCCTGCTGCTGACAATTCTCTTCTGAAGATTCTTCTCTCTCTACCCAAAGCCTCTCTCATATATAAATATTTCTCAGCTCCTAATCCAGATTGCTCTAAATCTAATTTGGAAATTTATTGGGAATCGGACCTGGTATGTGAATGGACCATTAACTTCTGGGACAAATTTTGGTCCCGTTCTCTTAAAATTTCTCGATCTGCTTCTCTCACCCAATCTATATTTTCCTTTACCATAGACTCTATCTTACATCTACCTCTATAGCTCGCTTCTTCACTACACTGACTCCAACTGTTGGACCTATAACTCTCCTTATGCTACATCTCCTTTTCTTTTGCCATTCAGTTTCTAACTTTTGGGACAAGGTCTGGACCTGTATCTCTAGTATGTTTAATATTTCAATCCCTTATTCCCTCCCTCTTCTTTTCTCTGGAAGTCTTTCTGACTCCTTAGATCTTTCTTCACATGAACATGGTCTTTTTGACCTTATGCTGGCCTTATCTTTCCAAAATATCTCTATCAATTGGAAATCTCTTAAAAAACCCTCTGTACAACATTGGTGGAATAGTCTATACCATTTCCATCGCCTTGACGTTGCATCCGCCTCCTCCTGCAAGCCAAAGGTTAATAGAGATCTCTTTTGGTTGCCTCTTACTTCTCATTTAGACAATCTAGTGTTAGCAAATAACTGTTGTTTAAATTCTGAAAATGTTAACCCTCCTTGAATGTTTATATTCTCTGTTCTTCATTTTAAACACATGCTTATCTTTTTTTACATTTTTTTCATCTTGTTAATTCATTTTATTAGGAGTTTATTCACGTTCCTATGGTAATATGCATTTCTTATCCTATCGTTGTATAATACTTACCTTTCCCTACATTCTCCATTCCTTTCCTCCCTCCATTCATTTTCCATACTCCTCAAAAACATCCTTAAACAGCTTTCATCTGCCGATATGCCAGCCATGTTTGTTTTTCCTTTTAGTAGGTTTTGACATTTATATTTAATTGTATTGCTGGTCCTTTGTATTTTGTCATTATCCAAATACAGCTTTCAAACATAAAAAGTGCATGCAATAACCACCATCATTTTACTATGGCTTGTTTTAGACAGTTGGATAAGTTTGCAGGCACATTTAATGAAAGACATTTGTGATTTAGTTTAGCTACACAATCATTATTTATTGGGTCCACAACTGTGCCTTTTTCGAAACTCATACATTACTGGATATAAACAGTTTCATCATTTGTCCTTGCAGGCACGAGATCGTCGTTATTTGAGTGGTGCAGCAGGTGCAGTGGCACAGGGGCCAAAAGGTTCAGGAAAACCCAGTCAATACTGATTATTGTTATATTTTACAGGTAAACAAGAAGTCACACGTGCAAATACCCACTGAACACTGAATATTGCTATATTTTACCAGTAAACAAGCAGTCATAAGTGCAAATACCCACTGAACACTGATTATTACTCTATTTTACCAGAAAAACAAGCAGTGAAACGAGAAAATACCCGCTGAACACTGATTATTACTATATTTTCCCAGTAAACAAGCAGTCACTAGTGCAAATACCCACTGATTACTACTATATTTTCCCAGTAAACAAGCAGTCACTAGTGCAAATACGCTGCAGGATCTAGGGTCATGATTTGAATGGCGCAGCAGGTGCAGAGGCTCAGGGGCCACAAGGTCTAGAAAATCCACTGAACACTGATTATTGCTGTATTTTACTACTAAGTAAGCAGCCACAAGTGCAATTGCCCTGCAGACACTAGGGTCATGATTTGAATTGTGCAGCAGGTGCCATGTGTAGGAAACCCACTGAATACTGGTTCTTGCTACATTTAACTACTAAACAAGCAGTCACAAGTGCTATTACCTTGCAGGCACTAAAGTCATGATTTAATCATTTGATACAAACGCTTTCAAAATTCATAATTTATAAATGTATTGGTATTCATTGAGTGTGTTGTCACAGAGTTCATTATTTATGGTAGCCGTGATTTCACTATATTAAATACAGTGAATTTCATTCCTTGGCAAAATAAATAAATGAATGTTTGAAAACACTCTTTCTGAATTAAGAATTGAGAGCATGGAACTGAATTTCACAAATCATTTTAGAACCTAAATATTTCTCTTTTGTCTTTTGGAATTAAAACATTAACAGCTGTGAAAAATGTCTTTGTAAATAACTTTTAATACTTGCTACAGACTACTTAATTTACACACAATTGGAATTTGTTCTTTATTATTATTTTGGATAGTCACAATTTCACCATGTTAAATACAGCACAATTTGTTTCTTTGCTGAAAGATTATAGTAGTGGTTAAAATCATTTTTTTCATGTTTACAAATTGAGCTCATGGAACAGCATTAAAACTGTCATGTCATGTCTCTGTAGATAACTCTCATTACTTGATAAAAGCGCCTTCTCATGTATTACATGATACAAATACATGCTGGCTTCTGTCCCTGAATTTCTTATTTAACCCTGTACATTTTTAGAATTACACAGAGTCTTGACAGATTTCACAGATGCACTGCATATGAACTCATTAGATGCATAAATAATGTATATTTCCTTACAGGATTAATTATTTGTTGTGTTCACATTCCACATAATTTGAAGGCACTCCATCTAACTGTATAGACCACATTATTATTTACTCTTACAGAATATGCAATTATTGGAAGAGTTGGATCACTTCAAAGTAAAACCTAACAAATGGTGATTTTTGGCCATTGACACTGTTTACGGGCCGTAACTTGTATAGCGCAAGATAAGATCTCTTCCCAGGTAAAAGCAGCCAGCCTGTAAAACAATGCCTGCTTTTTTACTTTGATGTGCGAAACAGATGCTTCAGCGTTACCACAGCTATGGCAACTATGATTCATTTCCTTCTCGAACTTGCTAGAAGCCATCTGTTCTAATTTGGGAAATTGAGCCTATCAATCAATCAGGATGTGTAGAGCATGGCTGCATTAGGGCCTAAAGGGCTGGGAGAACATGCTGCCTGTTCCCCTATTGGCTGAACATCCAGATCTTGAGGTCCTTTCTGTACTGCTGGGGTGGTGGTGAGGCTCTGAGGTGCAGGGGGAGGTTGTTCCAGGTCTTAGCAGCCAGGTGGGAGAGGGAGTGGCCTCCTCTGTTCACCCAGCAGATGCGTGGGTTGGCTGCTGGGAGAGGGAGAAGGAAAGCCTTATAGATACTTTTTGCCAAATTCTAAAACTGTTTTTAAATATTGTCCATAATAATTACTATTAATTTACTATGGCTACTTTGCTGCATTAGATCGGTATAAAGGCACTCTGGCTTTCTGTTTTTGTGCCTAGGTTTTGTTTAAAAACAATAGTATATTCCATACTGTGCACTTTTTGGAACGCATAAATTAGTAAAAATGGCTCCTTGACTCGCTGTCTTTCCCATTGGTGATCATTGGAGCTGTATTGTAACATTTTACAAGGGTAACATTCAATTGGTAAAAGATAGAGAAATGGAGTTTAGGCACCCTGAGCTCAGAATTTAAGAACACATCTTTTTTAGTAAAGGTAGTAAACGTGTTTTTAAAATTGTTTGTTTGAAAATGCCACTTTTAGAAAGTTTTAGAAAGTCGGCATTTTCTTGTTTAACAATCCTGTGTAGCTCTGCCTGGCTTTAAAGTGACATGACCTGGGGATGTGCATTCACTCAAGAGAGTCAAAATGGGGTATGAGGTGTGTCCTCCCTTTCCTGGGTGACTCATAGCCAGGCTGAATAGACCATTCTGCATTTATTTTCAAACATACAACCGCAACCTCTTGTCTAGCATTATCATATTCAGTATGGTACAGAGTTTCAGCAATCAACACAATACAAAATATTCTTGTATGTTACAGTGAGTGTACCCCTCAGCCCCCTGAGCTATGCCATGACCATCCACCCTCAGACATCATTATTGCATGATGGTAAACATGCCTTGTCGTCTGATTGCAAGACCGGCATCTGGTACATCTTTCCAGCCTCTGTAGGTTGATGTTTATTTGCCTGAGTGAGATGCCAGTGTTATTCGGCCATCCTATCTCCCTCTTGTTTCATTTGTGGCCGTTATGTGAATATAAAGGGAGTTTACATGTCTGATCCTGTGTAAGTCTTTCGGCTACTCAGATGTGTTAGTGTTCAGTGTTCGAAGCCAACAGGTGAATGGGGCCCAAATATATTTAGCCCAGGGTCTGATTGGCATTAGCTCCCAGTAGCATGTTAGCTGTTCTCTGCAGTTTGCAACATCTTTTAGCCAGTTTTGTATGTCTGGTGTGGACCCACCACCCCAGTGTATGGCCACTCGGCATTTAGCCATCAAAAGCAACATTGCCACTAACCGTCGGATAGCTTTGGGAATGTCACGCACATAGCCCAAAATTGCCACAAGGGCGGATCTCCAAAATTGCCACTAGGGGGATCTCGTTAGATACTGACTGATTATGTTTTCTATGTGATTAAACACATCTCTCCAAAATGCGGTGACCCGCCGGCAGTCCAAGGCCATATGTAAGAAGGCTGCCTTAGGTGACCCACAGTGCTCGCACCTGTCGTCTGAACAGACGCCCATGCAGTGTAGTTTCACTGTGGTGTGGTAGATACGATGCAAGAATTTAGTGTGTATTAATCGTAGGTGGTAGTTTGGGTAGAGCTGCTCGAGTTGACCACACCAAAAGGCCCATTGTGAAACTAGCATGGAATAATCCGGGTCAGCATACCAGGAGCTACGGGATTTAGGGGTAATAATCGCAGATGATTGTTGTGTGATAGTTCGAATGCCCTTTGTAAGTTTAAACGCAGATGATTCTGTGATCATGTACACTAGTGCCGGCAGTGGCTGAGGAGTGTCGGGGAATGTGTTGTGTAGCGCACAACAGACGGCTCTCCACGGGAGATATAAGAGCATGTCCAACTGTGTTGCTTGGGGGGTCCTGGTTAGTTGACGTAGGGTGAGAAACTTGCCTTCTGGGTGGAGAGCTGAGAATATGTTGATGTGCATCTGATGTGCACATGCTGCCATACCACGCTCCATCAGCAGAGGAATTTGTGGACTTCGGGCTAGTAGGATGGATGGCACATATAATCTGCTCAGTTTTGCCCGCTTACGCAGTCACTCCAATGACCACCTCAATGTCTCTGCTCTGTCTATTTCTTGTCTAAGTTGTTGATAGTCTTTGTATAAGGCCATGGGTAGTGGTAGGGGGGCAATCTGGTCAGTCTGAATGGCCACATGAGGTTGAAATGGCATTGGGTGCTGCCAGAAGTGAAGAAATTGGGCTCGTGCACAGTATGCGTATAGTGTAAAATCTGGGGCGCCCAGGCAACCCTGCGCTTGCGGTAGTGTGAGGAGTTCCATGCAACTCTGGGTTGCTTGTCTGCCCATACCAGCTCTATCACTGCTGATCTAATGCGCCTCAGAAAATTTTCAGTGCGTGGCATGGGAATATTTACGAGGAGGTACAGCAGCTTGGGGAGAATTATCATTTTGTTGATAGCAATGTGACCTGCTAGGGATAGGGATTTCCTCTATCCATGTCATTAATCTTCCATAATTTGCATTTCCGATTTCTTGCACATCTCTACTTATCCAAATGCCCAATTATCGCGTAGGGACCTCTGCCCATGGTATCGGGAATTGGAAATCAAACTTGGTTGTACCCTCTGTGAGAGGGAGTAGTGTGGATTTGGACCAATGTATGTGAACTCATGAAAGGCCCCCATATCAAATCAGCTCGCATGTTACAGATGCAAGGTTCACCTCAGGTTTACTAATATAAAGTGTGATATCGTCAGCATACATAGACACTATTAATCCCCTGGTGGTGAATCCTATACCCTTGTTATCATGGTGATGCAGCAAGCGTGCCGCCAGGGGCTCCATGGCGATAGCAAAAAGCAGGGGGGATAACGGGTATCCCTGGTAGGTGCCTCATGTAATGTTAATTGGGTCAGAGATTAGTCCATTGACCCTCACTCTGGCAGTTGGTGATGTGTATTGCAGTTAGATTTGCTGTATGAATGTGTGACTTATCCCCATCCGGCCTAGGATCATGAAGAGAAATTTCCATCCTAAAGAATCAAATGTTTTTGTAGCATCGAGCAGTGCGGTGACAGCTGGTACTTGTGGGGCAAGGTGATGCATTAATGCAAAGATAGTGCGTAAGTTGTAAGATGTGTAATGGCCAGGTACAAAACCTGACTGGTCTGGTTGGACAATTTGTGGAAGTAATGGTTGCAGCCTATTTGCCAGTATATGATTTTATTATCTAGATTTGTTAATGACAGTGAGCAGTACGAATCACAGGATGTTGGGTCCTTGCCTGGTTTTACCAATGTGCTGATGATGACAGCCTCCCTCATGGACAGTGGAAGTGCCCCCTTTGAAGCGCTTCCGGGAACACCGGCAGTATGCAGGGGGCCAGGAGAGTAGCACATTCTTTATAGAAGGCAGAGGTGAGACCATCAAGCCCCGGTGCTTTGTTACCTGGTAAGCTCTGTATTACTTGCTGTATATCCTCAGCAGTGAAAGGCTCATCTAGATAGTCTTGGTGTGCCCTGTCAAGCTACAACAGCTCAAGCGTGTACAAGTACTCCAATAGCGCGGAGTCTTTAGGGGCCGTTGTTGCTGTATATAGCTGGGCATAGAAGCTTTTCATGGTCTCTAGTATACCTGATGACGAGTGGACTGGAGATGCGTCACCTGTGTGTAGTTCAGTGGTGTATGTGGAAGCTCTGAAGGGTCTAAGCAAGTACGCCAGTGCCTTGCCGGGGCAATCGCCTTCTCGGTATTGCCAAGTCTGTGCGTGTCTATGTAGGAATTTTGTCTCTCTCTCTGCTTCCTCTTGGAAGGTCGTCAGTTTTACTCTGATAGTGGCCAACAGGTCAGGGCTTTGGGTTAGAAAACATTGCCTTTCTAACTCACGAATGTCGCCCTTCAACTTTGTGAGGGTGTGGAAATATGGATTTTTCTGGTCAGTTATGTCCCCTATCTTGGACCCCAACGGTTCTATGTGCATGTCACAAGTACATGTATGTTCCCTCCAGTTCCAGTTATGAAGACGCAAATACATGTGCGTCCACCGTCAACATGTCCTCTGTCAGATCCGCCATGAATAGGCCGGATATTCCATTCCTAAATATGAAAGGCCACCGGCTTTATATGGTTCACTTATGCCATTTTACAGTCCAGGCAAGTAGGCCCTGATTCTGTCATCAAACTCCTCTTGCCTTCTGCCTCTGAAAGCTCCAGTCTGAGCCTGCATCTGTGACCATGAACTTTGTCTCATTCTCTGCGCGGCTCACGAAGCCTGACATCAGCCTATTTCTCTTCCAAGAACTGTATTTCACCTTCGAATTATCTGCTTCCCCCTCAGCCGATGCATTCCTGCCTAGTAGTTAAGTAAACATTCTTCCAGTTACCGAGCAAAAGGCCCGGCTTCTCTGTCCTCATGCAAGTAACTCATAGCCCTGTTACCATGGAATATTCCTACCCCCTCACATTCAGTGTAGACACTTAGACGCTTGTACACGCACGCACAGTCAGTATAGAATAGATTCTGTCCGAGAGTCCTTCTTTTGTGGATAACATAGTTCTTTAAACATAGGATGTTAGATATGATTTGGGATTAGGTTGACTTGACCCCCCAGACTTTTTGTCTCCACATGTAGAGCTAAATGTCAAGTCCCCTTCACCCCCTAGTTGCACGTCAATCACACGTCATACTGCTGCGCGCGCATCTATGCCAAGTATTATCTTATAGATCCACCTATATGTGACATCATAACCAATTATGTTCCTTTTTACTCCTTATTACACCCATTTTTGGTTACGCAGATAAATCGTCATTTTCCTTATCAATTGTTACGCCTACTGCATTCGCTTCATTGTAATGTATGTACTATAAAAGTCATTTCATGTCAATAATGTATGTACTTCACTTCCTGAACCCCCGTGGTGATGGAACTTGGAGCAACCGATTATAATCGATCATTGGAATAAAGCCCATTCCGAACCTCTAATACCACGGATTCTGCCTCTCATTTTACTGAGCTATTTTATTATGTTTCTGTATCAAATTAAGTCCAGGTAAAGGAATTTTATTTACCACATGAATGGCGCCCGAACAGGGACACTTTCTCATCTCACGCGCCGGCGGTGAGTTGCAGGCCCGGTCTCCTGCCACAGCTGGACGGACAATAACGCGTACCAGCAGGATTTCCTGTATCTCCCTCCGGTCAAGCGGGGGCGACTGAGACTGCGATCAACACCCAGACGAGGCGGTGAGAAGTGCGAAGTATCCCGACCAGAGCCTAGCTGAGAGAGCAAGATCCGAGGTATACAGAGGCCCACCAGTTCGAAGTCAAGCCCAGTTTCCGACGAATCGAGTCGAGTCCAGTCCGGTTCAAGTTCAAGTTACCGAGGCCTTCCGTTTCCGAAGCTACCCGGTGAGTACCATTACTGGGGAGGCATTTCTGACGTGCACATAGGTTGTGCCGGTCAAGACGGGTTTGGGTACACAAATCCGGTCTGCACTGTTTTAGCAGTGTATCTGTACTGTTTAGCAGTATATCAAGTATTCCGAAGTATCTAGTTATTGTCAAGAATTAAGCTTGGTGATTAGTTATGCAGACGATCATCATTGTTGTTTCAGTTAAAGGTTTAATGTTAAATGTTAAATGTTTTAAGTACGTTCTGCATATTGTGGTATGAATGACTGTTCTTTATCGTGTTTATTGTATTAAGTCTGTTCAAAATCAAGTATCAGGTCAGTTGGTCAAAATCAAGTATAAGGTCAGTTCTCAATATGCCGTTCTTTTCGAAATTAAGACAGATCACTACTAGAAAAGGGGTTCTCGAAGAAGCCGTTCCTATTCCTCCTAGGGACACTCCAGGGTACTTCATGTATCATAAACATGGCTTAGACGCTATATTATTTCTTGATTTATGGGTAGACTACACCAAGGGATTACCAGAAAGTCAGAGGTGGCCCGCAGCGGGGACCTGGGATGCAGAGTGCATCATGAAAGTCGAGGAAGAGTTATGGAAAAGGAAGGTCAGACAGTCACAGAAAGACGCCGTTGAGTTATGGCGTAAAGAATCTCATAGACGTATGGAAAAAGCACGTAGACAGGAAGAAAAGAATAAAGAGAGTTCAAATAAAGTTCGAGAAAATCTATTAATTGAGGAAGGTATCCGAGTGAAATCAGAACAAGTAGACAGACAAAGAAATGCCCTTATGAATGGTATGTATCCCCTTCTAGCCGAAGGATTACCTAAGGCTACTCCAGAGATACCGAAAGACTTGCCACCTCCATTATTCCCAATCAAGGTACATCCTAAGGGGCATCCTAGAACCGCAGAAGATGTTTTTCTTTCCTCATATTTAGATGACGCAGCTCCCGAGTATGCTAATTCCGCCCCACATAGACCGCATACCAGGGAGATCCAACGCCAAGATCCAGTACCCGTATCCCTACAGCAACAGATCGAGTCACAAGTTCCGGCAAGCACATCTGTTTCTACATCTGTTCCTACAGCTACTTCTATAGCTGTGTCCACACCTATAGTTGCTGTATCGCGTTCAACGAATCCTTTCACACCCGATACCCCAGATGGGGCCACGGGAGGTGCTACCAATATTTTTTCTACGCCACCCAGAATAAATAAACTTACTTTTCAAGAGTCAGCACATTCACGTACACCCAAACTCATAAGTGCCCGTACGCTTAAGGAACTTCTTATAGATTGTAGATATGACCCTGTGCCCGGCAAAGAGGACGAAATGACCCTGGCATCATTGCGTATCAGACGAGCCGCAGTGTATTTAGGGAAGTTACCAGGAATGACTGCGCATCTAGATAAAATATATCATTTTGTCCAAACAGGGCGAGATCCAGAATGTATTAACAGAGCTATGGAATACCAGAAAGTAGAGATACAGGGGGAACTGTTACGTTTCCTCATAAATTGTGTGATCAGAAATCAAGACCGACCGGGGGTAGACCCGGAAGCAATGCAAATTCTTACCAGATGGAGCCAGAATATATCAGAAGGGAGACATGATAAGCAAAATTGTATAATAGCCATGTGCCGAAAGATCCGTAAAGAAATAGAACGCCTACACGAAGAGAGATTAGAGGTAGACGAGTTCGAACAAAGCGAGGAAGAAGGGTCAGGACTGCCCACAGGACAGTCAGACACCATAGCCTATGTAGGTAGAGGAAGATCTTGTAATAATAATAGACGTCTTACTGACTCGATACGTCCGATATGTCCAGATAATAACAGGAATTTCCAAATACCTATAATTAATATAAGGTCTAACGAGCATTCATTCCAAACCGCCGACAAACTACTCCGAGAACGAAGGGGTTATCATTTTCTCGATTCTATGGATGAACAAGATTTAGCCAGGGCAGCTGTCCATTGGGTGGACAGTCCCGGAAAATATAGTGATGATACAGTAGTACGCACATTTTTGAATCTCACCCCAGATGAACAGAGGTTAGCTGGGATTTATATGATTCAACAACTCATTATACTATATCGGAGTCAGCGTTCGGACCCTGGTCCCTTACCTGACATATTGACTGAATTGCTTATGAATAAATGGAGAGGTGCAAGTACTAAATTAATTAAAGAAATTCTAGAATCAAGAAAGCAGTATATTCTTTTTGTATGCGCAGAGCATGTCTCATTGCCCGTCAAGGAAAGAACCACGTATCACATGGATAGACAGAATCCCTTACGAGAAGTGCACCCAATAAAAGGCGAGGACAACGAGTTTAAGCGCGTATTTGTATATACGCCCATATCAAAAATAGAATTGTTACAAATGAAGAAAGTGGTACCCAGTCATGACAAAGATCCAGCGGGTTTTCACCGAGAAATTAAAGACATGTTACTCATGGGAGAGTATACCTATCCCGACATTATGACAATATTAAAGGTATTGATGCCTGCTGGCATTTATGAGAAACTCAAGGAAAAAGAGTGGGAGGTAGGAGACCAAAAGATAGAATGGTCAGTGTTAGAAGCGGAAGAAAAGGCCCGAACTGCAGGAGCAGGACTTGGGGATAAAACTAAAGCACTACCAGGTTTACTAGTACAGGTACTGCCACGTTTATTAACTACGAAAAAGGAAGATTGGGGTACAATTTCAGCCTGTAAACAGAAGCAAGATGAAGACACTAGTGATTACTATGCCCGATTCGAAAAATGTTTTGGTATAAATAGTGGCATAAAAGCAAGTAGCGAATCATACCCGCATCTGTTTGTAACAAAATTAGTAGAAAATGCCCTGCCCCCAGTAAAGAATAGAGTATTAAAATTCGAGAGTACCTGGCAAGGTAACACTCCATCACAAATGTTACAAATGTTACAGTACCATCACAATAGAATTAGAGAGGAACAAGAACATGAACACAGACGCATGAAAGACACGAAAATGAAAATGCTAGTTTCCCAGACAGTTCCAGCTGAAGGACATAAAAAGGGTATGACACATTCCGATTCAACAGGACCTGTAAAAGGGACATGCAATTATTGTAAAAAGCCAGGTCATTACGTACACGATTGTCCAGTTTTAAAACATAATATCGCCATAGGTAAAACACAAGAAAGACCACGGCCATTTAGACAAGAGCAGAATGAACAAGGAGCTCCGCAGCATGCCCAGGCCATGCCAGCCGCACAACAGCCAATACAGTTTGTGCCAGCTGCACCACCGTTGCCTGTTGCTGCTACACAGACAACAACACGACAAATGTATCAGACCGCACAGTATGAATATCCTGAGTATCAGCGTTACGCATGAACTAGCCTAGAGAGGGAAGTTGACTTACCCCTTATCGAAATCCCAGTAGATCAAGAAGGACCTTATGTACATAGTGAATTATTAGGTCAAGACAGAAAATTTTTACTCGATACAGGGGCAAGTCGAACAACTATAAAACGTAGTGAAGTTCCAGGGGCACCCCTCTCAGGCTCTCAGAATATTTCCCTTGGTTTTTCAGGAAAACCTATTGTTAATGAAGTGTCACAACCTCTTCCACTTACGATAGGACCTCTGACCCGAACTACAGATTTATTGCTTACTAAATCATGTCCAGAAAACTTGCTAGGAATAAAAACATTGAAAGCTCTAGGAGCCATAATATGTTGTTCTCCGGAAGGAGTAAGGTTGTTTTTACGTGATTTTAAAGGTCACTATGTGTCTAGAGACATGGATCCCCGACTGCAGACTTTACCTACACATCTATGGGCACGAGGCCCTACTGTTGTTGGTTGCATGAATATTACACCATATCGAGTCACATTAAAGGCAGGAGTGGTGCTACCACGAATGCGACAATACAAGTTACCACCAGATGCTGTAGTGGCTTTACTACAAATCATTGACGAGCTCATTGCCCAAGGAGTAGTTGTGGAAACAGACTCCAATGTATGTAATTCACCGATAATTCCGATTCTTAAACGAACAGATCCTAAGGACCCGCCAGTATATCGATTGGTTATTGATCTGCGCGAATTAAACAAGTGCATTGTGCCACAATTCCCTGTGGTCCCAGATATCTCGTCATTACTGACAGCCATTGATTCCGAAGCAACATTCTTTACTGTAATTGATCTCAAGAATGCTTTCTTCAGCGTCCCAATAGATCCGGAGAGCCAATATTTGTTCGGATTTAGTTTAAATGGACGTAGCTTTAAATTCTCACGCGCACCTCAAGGATTTACAGAAAGCCCCAGCATCTATAGCCAAGCACTGAAACGAGAACTAGATAGTATCCACATGCCAGTTAACACTGCCCTGCTTCAATACGTCGATGATCTGCTGATCACCGCGAGAAGCGAACCGGAATGTGAAAAAGCATCACTGACAGTTTTACAATTTCTAGCCGAAAAGGGGCACAAGGTGTCCCCTTCTAAGCTGCAATTCTGTGTCCAGCGAGTTATTTATCTTGGACACTCGCTGTCCAAGGAGGGAAGGCAGCTTACACCGGACCGCATTCAGTTAATAGCTAACATGCCAATACCCAAGACACAAAAGGAGGTGCGGGCTTTCATAGGCCTCACTTCATATTGCAGGCAGTGGATCCCTCAGTATGCATTTCTAGCAAAACCACTCATCCAGTTAACCACACAGGAGGCAGCCACATCGACTGTTCTCCCTTGGACTCAGGAACATACACAAGCTTTTGAAAGCCTAAAGAAAGCTTTATGTCAAGCACCTGTTTTAGCAACGCCATGTTACAGAAAACAGTTTACACTCTTTGTTACAGAACGCGAAGGTACTGCCTTGTCAGTACTCACACAGGAACAAGCAGGAGCACACAAACCATGTGCTTATTTTTCTAGTACATTAGATCCCGTAGCTCAGGCTTTGCCTGCATGCCTAAAATCAGTAGCAGCGACAGCTTTAGCAATCAGACAAAGCGATGCCATAGTGTTAGGACATCCATTGACAGTTCAAGTACCACACGCAGTAGAGGTTCTTGTAAATAGAACGCAAACACAACACTTGACTATAGCGCGACTTACAGGGTACGAACTTACATTGTTTCAGCCACATATAGAAATCAGACGCTGTAACACATTGAATCCTGCCACACTTTTGCCAGTAACCGGAACAGACCCACTAGCTCATGACTGTATTGAAGTTATTACAATAACGACAAAACCCAGACAAGACTTAACCGATGTCCCATTGTCAGATCCAGACCTGACATTGTATGTAGATGGTTCATGTATGAGAACAAGTACAGGAGAGTTAGTGGCTGCTTACGCAGTCACCACAGATACTGAAGTCATTGAAACTAATCGTATAAATACTTTGTCAGCTCAAGCCGCAGAGCTCATCGCTCTGACACAAGCCTGTATTCAAGCCACGAATAAAAAAGTCAACATATACACTGATTCACGTTATGCATTCGGAGTTGTACATGACTTCGGCGTGCTGTGGCGAGAGAGAGGTTATTTAACTTCCCACGGTGCCCACATTCAGCACGGACCCCTCATTCATGCCTTATTAGATGCAATACATCGACCCACTGCAATATCAATTATGAAATGTAAGGCTCATACGAAGGTTACTGATATCATTTCCCAAGGCAATGATCTAGCCGACAGAACAACTAAACAGACTGCTCAAACTCAAACCCCCGACATGATAAAGACAATAGTCCCGACACCGACACAGTGTATGACAGTTAAGGATCCTACTCTTGACGTAATTGACATACAGACACATGCTACACCAGACGAAATAAAGAAATGGACTGAATTAGGAGGGATTCAAACGGACCAAGGATGGATGATGAAGGAAAAGTCTGTGTGGTTCCTTCCTGATTCAATGGTCCAAGTTATAATTAACAGTATACATAGTCCAGCGCATCTAGGAGAAAAAGCTATGCTAAACAGCATTCAACACATTTGGTTCAATAAACATTTACGAGCAGCAGCCAAACAAAAGGTCCGTACCTGTATGATCTGTTGTCAGTTCAACCCAGGAAAAAGTGTTCCCGTAGAACAGGGTGGATTTCATCCTCCTAATCACCCGTTCTCATCCGAATTAATGAAACATGTTTCACTTCTGTTAGGATATCAGTGGAAATTCCACTGTGTCCGACACCCCGAGGCAGCAGGTCTCGTAGAAAGACATAACCAGATACTGAAAATCAGATTGTCCAAAATATGCAGAGAGAAAGGTGTCGACTGGGTAGTAGCGTTACCAGTTGCACTCTTTTACATGAGAATGGTAGCACACTCTCGAACAGGGCTATCCCCGTATGAGGTGATCTTCGGCAGACCACCAAATATGTGGGGGACGCCTATACCACGCAAAATAACTGATGTTGACTGTAATATGCTGACAGATTACTTGGCTTCCTTGATGTCTGCACTACAATCTTGTCGTTCACAGGTAGCTGCAGCCTTTCCCGACAACACTGAGGTGAAACCCCATGACGTAGTTCCGGGTGATCTCGTATTTGTGAGAAATTTCGACCGAAAGACTCAGCTGGAGCCCAGGTGGAAGACACCCAAGTTGGTTCTGCTCACTACAAGGACAGCCGTGAAGATCGAGGGCCGCAAGGGCTGGATTCATTCAAGTCATATCAAGAAATTTCATGGACTATCCTCGGATATAGACATTGTGCCCTGCACTCCCTCACAGACTGATTCAAAACTTCCTTTGGTTGAAAAGACTAAAACCGAACTCTATAAAGTAAAATTGAGGCCTAGAACGTCAGACAATTTGATTGTTTAAGTCCTCTCCAAGGTGAAGCGGTTGAATTTGTCTCTGACATGTATCCTCTAGACCTGAATCATGGACAGTCGCGGAAAATGTTGAAACGACAGGCGTATTGTAAATCACTGCGTAGCCATTGCATAGTGACATTAATAATCTTGTTTTCCTTAAGTCTTTTAATAATTACTGCAAGTATATTGTTGCACATATATTACCCTATTTCTAGACATATTTATAATGTTACTGCTGAACATTCTTTTAGTGACTTACCTCCGCATGAATTGTCTTATAGACTTGCGCTGCGCAATAACACTTTCATTAGTATGTTACATCATTCCCACCAGACTAGTAATGCCACCAATTGTTGGGTGTGTGGTCGGCTCCCTCCCTATCAGAATTATGAAGGAGTCCTGCCTTTCTTTCCACATCCGTTTACACATAATGGCTCCTGTGGAGCATGGTTTCGTTTAATCAATTCCATAGACTCAGACACGGCAGTTTACCAAGATCATTGGGTATGGGGAAACCTGAACCTAGTTTTACTCAAGGTCTGCTACCCTGACAAGGAGGGTCGCCCCAAAAGAACAGGAACTGATCTAGAAAATGAAGTATATGGATTAGGTAATTCTACACCTAATCTCATGATTCTAAATGTCGTATCCGAAGTTGAACTAGTCTTACCCACCATGTCAGTATTCCCAGCGAAGGGTGAATTGTGTGTAAGAAAGGTTGGTTCCATACATATGGGCCATAGTAAATGCACTACTATAGTAGAATTCAGTGATCAAGGCAAATCTTCATTTAGAGCTTCTCGCCACTCCTACTTTATATGTGGTCAGACCGCATATATGCGTCTACCTCTAGACTGGGATGGTACCTGCTACATTGCATTTCTTTTGCCACCTGTTTTCCTAGCTCCTCCTGATTATTACAGAAATATTCATTTAGTACACAACAGAGAGCGGAGAGATCTCCCCATTGTCGATTACACTGAGACGGCATGGGACAAGTATGTAGATTTTAATAAAGGCATCTTTCCCTATATAGGTACTGTTACTAATAGTAAGCTGATACGGAGATTAACTAGAACCCTTGAAGCAGTAGTGAATGAGACTATTTCCGCCTTAGGCAATTTAACGGAAGAGCAGTCTGCTATGCGGATTGTTGTGCTTCAAAATCGTCTTGTCCTTGACGTCATCCTGGCTGATAGGGGCGGAGCTTGTAGGGTCATCGGATCAAGCTGCTGCGTATTCATACCAGAAAATTCGCCATCTGTATATAAAGCCATCACTCGCCTTCATAAGATTGTAAACCAGATACACCAGAACCCAGGCACTTGGACTTGGTCCAGTTGGTTTTGGAGTGTGGTATCAGCCTGGGGATGGAGAGTTTTATCCTTCCTAGGTATTGGCCTTCTCATACTATTCAGTTGCTGTCTATGTCTACCATATGGACCAGCGATTTGTGGTCTGTGTGCCACATCGTGCATTCCACATCAAGATTTTCATTCAAGATCCCGGAAGAAGAAAGAAGAACAAATGATGCTATATGAACAGATCAATGGATTAATGAAGATTGATATCTCTTGACGGGCAAGTAGGGGACAAGGAGGGAATGTGGAAATATGGATTTTTCTGGTCAGTTATGTCCCCTATCTTGGACCCCAACGGTTCTATGTGCATGTCACAAGTACATGTATGTTCCCTCCAGTTCCAGTTATGAAGACGCAAATACATGTGCGTCCACCGTCAACATGTCCTCTGTCAGATCCGCCATGAATAGGCCGGATATTCCATTCCTAAATATGAAAGGCCACCGGCTTTATATGGTTCACTTATGCCATTTTACAGTCCAGGCAAGTAGGCCCTGATTCTGTCATCAAACTCCTCTTGCCTTCTGCCTCTGAAAGCTCCAGTCTGAGCCTGCATCTGTGACCATGAACTTTGTCTCATTCTCTGCGCGGCTCACGAAGCCTGACATCAGCCTATTTCTCTGCCAAGAACTGTATTTCACCTTCGAATTATCTGCTTCCCCCTCAGCCGATGCATTCCTGCCTAGTAGTTAAGTAAACATTCTTCCAGTTACCGAGCAAAAGGCCCGGCTTCTCTGTCCTCATGCAAGTAACTCATAGCCCTGTTACCATGGAATATTCCTACCCCCTCACATTCAGTGTAGACACTTAGACGCTTGTACACGCACGCACAGTCAGTATAGAATAGATTCTGTCCGAGAGTCCTTCTTTTGTGGATAACATAGTTCTTTAAACATAGGATGTTAGATATGATTTGGGATTAGGTTGACTTGACCCCCCAGACTTTTTGTCTCCACATGTAGAGCTAAATGTCAAGTCCCCTTCACCCCCTAGTTGCACGTCAATCACACGTCATACTGCTGCGCGCGCATCTATGCCAAGTATTATCTTATAGATCCACCTATATGTGACATCATAACCAATTATGTTCCTTTTTACTCGTTATTACACCCATTTTTGGTTACGCAGATAAATCGTCATTTTCCTTATCAATTGTTACGCCTACTGCATTCGCTTCATTGTAATGTATGTACTATAAAAGTCATTTCATGTCAATAATGTATGTACTTCACTTCCTGAACCCCCGTGGTGATGGAACTTGGAGCAACCGATTATAATCGATCATTGGAATAAAGCCCATTCCGAACCTCTAATACCACGGATTCTGCCTCTCATTTTACTGAGCTATTTTATTATGTTTCTGTATCAAATTAAGTCCAGGTAAAGGAATTTTATTTACCACAAGGGTGTTGCGGATATCCCTGAGAACCCCGTACTGTGTGGCTATGCACGCCCCACTTATTATGGCCTTAAAGGACTCCCACAGTGTGCCTGCCAAACCAACTGTTTTTTCATTAAGTTAAAAAAATTCTATGATATTTCTCTGTATATCAGCCTTGAATACAGCATCTAGTAGCGCAGTTGAAGGTAGGCGCCAAGTGTATGATATTGCAGGGAACTGCGGGACTTGAAGGGTGATCAGCACCGGCACCTGATCCGATAGCATGCGCAGTCAATGTGATGCTGCTGTGGCCCAAGAGTGAATGTCTTAGGATGCCAACCAGAAATCTAATCTGGACAAGGTGTGTTATGCAAGTTCCTTCCCTGACATCTGGGTTTAGGAGACTCGACCATTCCACATTTAGATTGGTGGAAGGAGTTTTCACTAGCATCTGAATAGGCTGTGTCTGCTCTGCACAATGCTGTCACCACCTTCTGTAGTGAAGCTGGATTAAAGAGGGTAGAACTTGTTTCTACTGAGCAAGAGGGACTTGCTGCCTAAAACATCAGAGGGAAAAGTAGTATAAATATTGGGGCTCTGACCCCAGAACTTTAGAACTCTTTTGGACTAAGGACTCTGCCAAGACGAAGAGCTGTAAGAGCTCCCAGGAGTAGTACTAGCCCTTTGCTGTTTGTTTCTTTGTTGCGTTGGCTTGCACTTGCTGCTTCTCTCTTCGGCAGTGAAAGGACTGGCGACGCTGCATCTTCAGATCTCATCGCAATGTCCATGACACCCTGCATTTTCACTGTCAGCCTGAACTGTTGGATTTGTTAGTTCATGATGCCGTAATAGCCCAGGATGGAGCTATCAATTTTAAAAAACTGTATTTTAAGTCTATTTTTCCAATATTCCTATTTTGATTACTGAAAGTTGGATTTTTATTGTTTTGGTCTTGTTTTACACAGAAAAATATTGGCTATTTTTTTAAAACTGGTGTGTTGTCTTTTTGTAGTGTTTTCACTGTGTGTAATGTGCAAATGCTTAACACATTGTCTCTGAGATAAGCCTGACTGCTAGTGACAAACTACCAGGGGGCTCAGCAGGGGTTATTTTAAAAGTGTAGAGCAATATTATCAAGAACGGCGATAATAATATCGCCGCTTTAGCGGCAGGAAACTGGCGCTAAAGTGGCGATAAGGGGCTTGATAATATGCCCTTGAGAATTCCAATAGAAGCCCAGGTTTGATGTCCTTCACACCTGAACCTGGGCTTATATTGGAATTCTCAAGGGCATATTATCAAGCCACTTATAGCCGCTTTAGCGGCAGTTTCCTGCCACTAAAAAGGCGATAAAGTTATCGCCATCCTTGATAATATGGCCCGTAATCCCCTTACACTGACTAAAAGGAAGGGTCCTAACTTGGACAGGATGCATTCCTCACCCAACAAGAGAGCCTCGATTTCTAACATCTGGTATATATTACTTTCAAATTTTGCACCTGTGACCCCTAGCGGTCTGTTCTTTTCTATATTTTGGACATGCTTCTGTTTGAAGTTGGAGTATCCCCTAAACCTGTTCATCATTGTTCTCCACGACTTTTATGTTGCTATGGTTTAAGATATGTGTCTGTGTTCAGCTGTTATAATGTGCATGCCCCAGCTTTCTCATCTTCCCTAAGTCTAAATCCAGGCTGATAATAAGTTCAGAATCCAGTAGGTGGTTAAACTGTGTGTTTTTTTTCTAGTATTTGATGGCTGACCTTAGATCACCTCATGTGACTATGACATTACAAACTCAGAGCTGTGTTTGTCTGGGCAGTGAAAATGGTACAGTCTTAAGGTGCATTAAATATTTTGTGCAATATACCAAACAAATACAAAGGGGCAAATCAGAAGAACAGTCACCTAGGGGCACCTCTGGCTTATTAGTGAGTGCCTTTGAGGTAGGCCTAACTGCTCACAATAATGCATGGAGACAGAATGCTGCCACTGGGCAGAATTAAATAACTTAAAAAAAAGTAACATGGCTAGGGAGAGTGATCAGGTCACTTACGCTTTGCACTATGCTTGGAGGCAGCTTGTACGACCCTGCAGTTGCATATGGTAAGGTATGGCAACTACACATATGCCTGTCAGGCAAGCTTATAGAACCCTGTTGGTGCATGGGGCAAGGCATGTGATTAGCCCTGATGCTTGTCAGGAAAACATACAATGCTTGTTCATCTCCTAAAATAAATATCTAGGTCCTACAACATCTGTCTTCAGGCTGGGAGAGCAAACCTGTGAGGCAGAAGGAAACTAAAACCAGCTTCTGGCATACCCTTCAACTAAAGCAAGAAACTCCAAACAAAGACAGGAAGGCCAGTATTCTATACGCAGGAAGGAGCTGTTTCGCAGCCGAAGACAACAGAGCAGGGTGAGTGGTTTCCACTCACATGGACACATGGCAGGGTAGCTGGTCTTCTTGTCATCGGATGCCCTGCACCTCGTGCGTGGGACATCCTGTGACTGAAAAACAGTCCAGTTGTGCACAACACCCAGCTCACAGGAATGCAGCAATACACAAATCTTTTGGGGTTATTCCTCTACTCCTCATAGCTTCTCCTTTGCGGCCTGGGTTTCACAACAATGAACCTAAGGTCCTCCATTTAATGTACCATTGCAGGCACATTTGTACTCAGTGTACATTCCCAACACACTTATTGTCCAGCACTGTTACCACCATGCACTGTGCCATTACAGGCACACATACATTCAGCTATCACATTCAGTATTCATGCACTGTTCAGTACTGAGCTGTATTGTACCAGGATGTACTATTTGCAAACACAAATACTATTAGCAAACACACCATGTGCGTGCTGCACAACACTTCAACTATCATGTTTTGTACCTCAAGCAATCACATATACACCCAGTAGGCAATGCACAGCAATTCATCTCTCATTTGATATATTTCCAGCATTCATACATAGACTCAGTACATGGACTAACCACACACATACTGCACACCACTGCTCCATCCCTGTACTGTACCCTTCCTGGGCACACATACATCCAGCACTGAGTCACTATTCCTGCACTGCACAGCACGCCACATCTACCTGATATTGGCCAGGGGCTAGTTAACCACAGAGCAGCAGAACTTTAATAAAGGTGGGTGAGCATGTAGGCCTCACCATAGTGGCACAGAGTAAGAATGACTTGCTCAATAATATGGATCACTACACAGTATGCTGCCACCAAGGCTTTTGTGCTGCTTAACTCTTGGTGAAGGTGGTAACCTTCCACCACTAGGTCCTTTACCATGCAGTTGACTTTTCCGTCCAAATATTCATATATTGATTAGGATACAGAACAGGACAGTGCAATAAAAGGACTATATTTAAACATGGTATAAACCACTCCTTTTCTACCTGATTACTGTTTTGTTTACTCACGCATTGACAGAACTGCCTCAATAACTGCATTTTGTAATACTTCTAACCACAGGTGGAGTCTAACTGGGTCCACATCCGCCATGTCCACCGTGAACTCCAGCAGCAGCAGGGCTCCCTCCTTCCTCCTGATGGACTTTCCTGGAGTAGAGGCAGCAAAAATCTGTCTTTCTCTTCTCCTGAGTTTCTTGTATCTTCAGTCTGTTCTAGGAAATGGCCTTATTTTGTTCACTATAAAGACAGACTCTCAGCTCGGAGAGCCCATGCATCTTTTGCTCTGCATGCTCTCAGCCACAGATCTTGGCTTGGCACTCTCTACTTTACCTACAGTGCTTGGGGTCTACTGGTTTGACTATAGAATAATTCACTTCCATGCCTGCCTGATTCAGTTGTTCTACGTGCATAGTCTATGCGCAGTAGAGTCATCAATTTTGGTGGCCATGGCTTACGACCGCTTTATTGCCATATGTAACCCGCTGAGATACTCCTCACTAATGCACCCAATCATTGGCAAAGTAGGGCTTGTCGCAATACTCAGAGGTGTGGGTATTCATGTGCCCATACCAGTGCTTTTAAGCAGGCTTTCCTTCTGTGACAACAAGGCTCTTTCCCACTCCTTTTGCCACCAGTCTGATGTAATGATGCTTGCATGCACAGATACGACCATTA
Source organism: Triturus cristatus (assembly GCF_964204655.1). Lineage (NCBI taxonomy): Eukaryota > Metazoa > Chordata > Amphibia > Caudata > Salamandridae > Triturus > Triturus cristatus. The sequence continues at coordinate 1,569,295,140 of NC_140591.1, read as the reverse complement.
ATAGCATGTATGGCTTGATCCTAGTACTCGCCACATACATTCTAGATTCAAGCTTCATCGCGTTTTCCTATGTGATGATTCTGAAGACTGTTCTGAGTGCAGCACAACAAGCGGAGCGCGTGAAGGCGCTGAATACCTGTGTGAGCCACCTCTGCGTGGTTTTGCTATTTTACGTCCCACTTTACGGTGTAACCGTGGCCCATCGATATGGCAGGAGTGCTTCACCGCTTCTTATTATTTTCATAGGCTTCTTCTTCCTTGTGATACCACCAGCTTTGAACCCAATAGTTTACAGCATCAAAAACAAACAGATCTGTGATGCTATTGGCAAGAAAGTCTGGGCGAAGAAGACGATGTCTAATGAAACCAAAGACAATCATAATACTAGTCAGCAAAACCATCCAGCAACTCATTAGCAATGTGTTGTGTAGGTCAATGAATGCTTTATTGAATGAACTACCTTTTATAACTGTGACTGTGACATGAAGGTTAAGGAGAGATTAAAGAGAGGATCTTCATTTTCCTGAGCAATTGGGAGTTGGACCATAGAAGTCAAAGAAACAATATTGGATGTGTAAACTCCACCTTTGGTTGGAGGTTGGTACATAAACAATTTACCAGCTTGTAACAACCTGAGCAGCTGGCAGAACAGAAGAGCATGTATAAGAGCTCACATGCATGTGGTGAAGCTGAAGTGGGCATCCTAACAGCGCCTACTCAGAAAGCTCCTGTTGAATCTACTTAGACCCGCCATGGTGTCCTTCTGGTGGTTAAAGCAATGCTTGTACCATCACTCCATATGAGGCTGTGAGTTGTGAGAATGGGATGAGTGCTGGATTAGAAAACCCGAAATGAAAAAGTCTTAAAACCATATTCTACCCCAAAAGGCGTGCCCTTTATGTTAATTACAATCACAGATGGAACTATTAGCAATGGTCTCAAAATTCTAGTCACAATTTGGGAATATTCTTTTTTTAGACCAGTGTGGTATTTTGCGTACCCACCTATCTACTAATAGGTCTGTTCTTCAAAGTACTGAATCTTAGTGGGTCACTCTTCAACCCTACCTTATGCATATGAATGAGGTAGGCCACAAATTGTGAACCACTGTGTTTTACTGCCATTACAGGAATGGTGCGGTACAAAAGGGGGTGGTGATGGACGGAGCATCAGAACCAATCAAACACTCACACCCAGTCATCAGATCTGGGTTTGAACCATCACCGTTCTTTAGCCCACTCTGCCACCCCAGTTCAGACATGGCCATATGCAAATCAGTCTGACCCTGTGCCTCATGGGAACAGTCTAGCCCGAACTGCCAAGCCATGCCTTCCCTGGACCGGAAACAAGCTTCCTAGGACCGGTTTCTGGCATTTCAGCCGTCTTCAGCCAGGCTTGCTTGAATCCAGTGGCAAAGTGAGCAAGGGACTCACGTCTGAGCATACCCTGCCAACTTATGGCGAACAAAGCGGTACAAAAGGGGGTGGTGATGGACGGAGCATCAGAACCAATCAAACACTCACACCCAGTCAACAGATCTGGGTTTGAACCATCACCGTTCTTTAGCCCACTCTGCCACCCCAGTTCAGACATGCCAATATGCAAATCAGTCTGACCCTGTGCCTTGTCTGCATTGTCAGCATTCCGTCCATCATTTGTTTGTTGTAACGCATTACAGGAATGGTGGCCTGTTAGGAACAGCTGACCACCATGTCTGTGGTTGCTTTTAAGTAAGGCAATCTTTTTTTTAATGTAGCCATTTTCCTTGAAGGAAAATGGAATGCATTAAATAATAAAAAAAAATACAACCATTCTAAGACTAGGCAGTGGTACTGTCTGCTCATAAAAATATTGGGGCCATATTTACAAGCCCCTTGCACCACTGGTACATCACTTTTTCCCATATTAAATGTGACACACTAGCGGTGCAAGGAGCTTTTAAATAATCCCCATTGTTGTCAAAAATCACAAAGAGAAAGGGATCTCTTGGAGACCCATTTCCGTTTGTGAATGACATACTCCTACTTTTCTGTAGTCGATAATATATTCATGTTTTTCGACCAGATTTTGTTTACCAAACTTTGATGCATCACATCGAAATTGTTATTTAGAAAGGACATCCTAAACATGCCCCTTACAAATACTGATTCAGTATGTTGGCGCAAATCAAAATTACAGTTATGTAACATGACACCTTTTAGTGATCTCAAATGGCCTAATTTTTTCAAATCTAAAGAACTTTAGTATATGTGGCCCCTAATTACTTGTGGTGGACTACCATCCACCCCAACTAAAGGCCTCATTAACAAGGCCTCAGTGCCACCGGAGTGTCACTTTTTGCGACGGTCCGGTGGTGCTCTGTCCTGCTCCATAATTACAAGGCACTGGTAAGCCACTTTGCTTAGCTTAAAACATGGCTTTGTAAGCATTGTTCCCTTTGATGTAGTTTTCTGCGGTATAGGGGCGTCCACAGCAACACTCAGGGCTTTTTGACACTGTCCTAGATTTACAAGGTGGTGCAACAAGTATTTCTCCTTGTTTTTTGCTCTTTTTCTGTGTGTGCATTCTGCAGCACACATAGAGGTAGCAAAACGCCATTAATGATTGTTTTTGTGTAGGAAGGCATCCCTTACTGCAAAACATCTGTCATCCCTGCAATGCAGGCAGCCTTGCACAATGGTGCAATGGTGACTGCATTGGCGAATGACTGCTGTTTGTGCCCCGGCGCAGGGGGGAGTACAGAAGTGTGCTGTATGTCTTGTAAATATGCCCCTAAAAATACAGGCGTTTATTTAAAAAACCCATAATTTCTCCTTTTTTATTCCTCTTCCTTTGTGTACTGCATTCTGCAGCACACATAAAAGGAGGAAAACGCCTCCATTTACTCTTTTAGTGCAGAAATGGTGTCCCTTCCTGCACAAAAACAATCATTCCTGCGACGCAGACACCCTTACACCATGATGCAAGGGTGCCTGCATTGGCACAAGGCAGTCAATTGTGCGCCACCGCAGTGGAAGGGGACAGGGATGCACCGTATCATTGATACAGCACATTCCTGCCCTTTACTTTTGAAACAGGACAGCACAGCAAGTGACTTGCTGCGCTGCCCTGCTTAAAAAATCTAGTAAATGAGGCCCTCACTTTCTCACACTATTTCTGGTGCCTGTCACAAGAAGGGATCTACTGCTATGCCCCTCATTCCAAGAATGGTTTGCTGGAATTTCACAATCGATATTGGCAATACTAATTATTACTATTCATGTCTGAGGCTTGTGCATGAATAAGACTCTGTCTCCTGCTTGATCCTGTAATCCATACTCAATTTGTCAACATTAATAATGTATGACACTGTAGAGTTTGCTCAGCTTTGCTGTGTATGGCCTGTGATTGAGAGGTTTATGTAACCCTCTCTATGTGGTAGAGTCTATGTTGTAACATATGAATGAGAATCTTATTGGAAGAAGAAGGATGGAAAATCAATTGAAGAACGATGATCGTATATTTTTCATTTGGCATGATATGACTAGATGTTTCAAACAGCCTCCAACACATAATGCTATGTAGTCAATCTTTATGGAAATTATAGTGGATAATAAACTACTTTGCTACCATGTTTTAAAATTTTCTTGGAGGGTGAGCATTAACAGTTTGGAGGTAAAGGCTTGATTGACACAATGCAAATGTATTGGAAAATTCTGTTGCATTTTTGTTCCAAAAGGTTTTTACTGTGTTTTCTTCAAGTGAAGCAGAAAAAGTGTGAATCAGCATAGCTGTCTGTTGGCACAGCCACTAGTTAAAAAGTCTCAACCCCCCCCCCACCCAACTCCCCCTCCTTGCACTACCTCATCCCTGTAAATAAGAAGATAGCCATAAAGCATCAGTCCTCTAAGGGCAAGGAGCAGCCAAATTGCAGAATCAGTGAAGGATCGAGGTGCCCAAGGGCTGTGTGATGTCTGGCCATTTCTTGTGGCCTAAAAGGTGCCAAACTTTATGAAGCCAGAGATTTTAGCTAGGCGTAACCGGCTTCTATGATAAGGAAAGCATGGTGTGTTTGGCTGCCAATAGTAGTTGAGAAATCCACTTTCCAGCTGCAGAGTAGAGTGGATAATAGCACTCTAATAGCCTACCAAGCAGGGCCAGTACAGGGAGTTTATCAATCTCTTGACCTTGGACCTGGGAGATGGCAAGATTCAATCAAATCAATGCAGCAGCGGTGATGTGTTGGTTCTGCTCAGGTTCTTGCAGCACAGCAGAGGAGATGTAGCTGGCAGAGCACCTTAAGCCCACTTCTAAGGTCCAGGACGGGGTGGTACTACTTGGCAGGGTAGAGTCACAGATGGCAAAGTCTAGGTGAAGGAGCACTGTTGTTGGAAGCCTGTTCTCACTCAGGCTTTAAATCTAAAGATCAGCCGACTAGCCCTTGGTGTAACTCTGGGATCTGGGTTCAAGATATGTAAGTCCATTCCTTCTCATCCAGACAAGAGGGTAGCAGACAGCAGGTGAGCACCACAGAGCAGCAGATAACCACAGCAGCAGTCCAGCAGGGGGCCAGCCCTTTTAGCTGCAACAGTCCGGCAGAGTATCCACAGGTTCAGAAGTGTACAGACGAGTTGGCGCCTAAGCTCCAATATTTATACCAAGTTGTGCCATTAAAGTGGGGAGAAGCTTTTAGAGACATGCATTTGAAGTGCATGACTAACCACAGTGTATATGCAGCCAGATGTAAAGAGATAAGACACAGCCTATTCAAGTATACATGGGGTTGGGTCCAGCTCCTTTCTCTCATCCTGCAAGTGATGGCCCATCCAGTCACACCTCTAGGAGAAATATAAACGCCAAACTGTCAACTACACACAGTTATATGGCCCAGAGACAGGCTGTAGACACCCAAAGGCTAAGGCAAGAAAATTCCAACTTTTTTAAAGTGGCGTTTTCAAAGTTGTAAATTATAATCGGACTTCACCATAAGTTAGGATTTTAAATTGTTGATTCCAGAGGCACCAAACTTGAAAGTTGTATCTCTTTCCATTTGGAAATTACACTTATAAAATGTAATAAGGCAACTCAAATGTTGTTGTATGGGAGAGATAGGCTTTGCAGTAATGAAAAAAGAATTGAAGACATTTTTACTACCATGACGTAGTAAAACTTAAAAGTACATGTCCTACTTTGAAAATACATAGCACTCTGCCCTCTGGACTGTGCAGGGCCTTCCCTAATTGTAATGTATATGTATTAAAAAAGAAGGTTTGGGCCTGGCAAAACGTTTACTTCACCAGGTCGAAATGGCAGTATTATCAAGAACGGCGATAACATTATCGCCGCTTTAGTGGCAGGAAACTGGCGCTAAAGTGGCGATAAGGGGCTTGATAATATGCCCTTGAGAATTCCAATAGAAGCCCAGGTTTGATGTCCCTCACTCCAGAACCTGCGCTTATATTGGAATTCTCAAGAGCATATTATCAAGCCACTTATAGCCGCTTTAGCAGCAGTTTCCTGCCGCTAAAAAGGCGATCAAGTTATCGCCATCCTTGATAATATGGCCCGTAATCCCCTTACTCTGACTAAAAGGAAGGGTTCTAACTTGGACATGATGCATTCCTCGCCCAACAAGAGACCCTCGATTTCTAACATCTGGTATATATTACTTTGAAATTTTGCACTTGTGACCCCTAGCGGTCTGTTCTTTTCTATATTTTGGACATGCTTCTGTTGAAGTTGGAGTATCCCCTAAACCTGTTCATCATTGTTCTCAATGACTTTTATGTTGCAATGGTTTAAGATATGTGTCTGTGTTCAGCTTTTATAATGTGCATGCCCCAGCTTTCTCACCTTCCCTAAGTCTAAATCCAGGCTGATAATAAGTTCAGAATCCAGTAGGTGGTTAAACTGTGTGTTTTTTTTCTAGTATTTGATGGCTGACCTTAGATCACCTTATGTAACTATGACATTACAAACTCAGAGCTGTGTTTGGCTGGGCAGTGAAAATTGTACAGTCTTAAGGTGCAATAAATATTTTGTGCAATATACCAAACAAATACAAAGGGGCAAATCAGAAGAACAGTCACCTGGGGGCACCTCTGGCTTATTAGTGAGTGCCTTTGAGGTAGGCCTAACTGCTCACATTAGTGCTTGGAGACAGAATGCTGCCACTGGGCAGAATTAAATAACTTTCAAAAAAGTAACATAGCTAGGGAGAGTGATCAGGTCACTTACGGTTTGCACTATGCTTGGAGGCAGCTTGTACGACCCTGCAGTTGCATATGGTAAGGTATGGCAACTACACATACGCCTGTCAGGGAAGCTTATAGAACCCTGTTGGTGCATGGGGCAAGGCATGTGATTAGCCCTGATGCTTGTCAGGAAAACATACAATGCTTGTTCTTCTCCTAAAATAAATATCTATGTCCTACAACATCTATCTTCAGGCTGGGAGAGAAAACCTGTGAGGCAGAAGGCAACTAAAACCAGCTTCTGGCATACCCTTCAACTAAAGCAAGAAACTCCAAACAAAGACAGGAAGGCCAGTATTCTATACGCAGGAAGGAGCTGTGTCGCAGCCGAAGAGAACAGAGCAGGGTGGGTGGTTTCCACTCACATGGACACATGGCAGGGTAGCTGGTCTTCTTGTCATCGGATGCCCTGCACCTTGTGCGTGGGACATCCTGTGACTGAAAAACAGTCCAGTTGTGCACAACACCCAGCTCACAGGAATGCAGCAATACACAAATCTTTTGGGGTTATTCCTCTACTCCTCATAGCTTCTCCTTTGCGGCCTGGGTTTCACAACTATGAACCTGTAAATATGCCCCTAAAAATACAGGCGTTTATTTAAAAAAAACATTATTTCTCCTTTTTTATTCCTCTTCCTTTGTGTGCTGCATTCTGCAGCACACATAGAAGGAGGAAAACGCCTCCATTTACTCTTTTTGTGCAGAAATGGTGTCCCTTCCTGCACAAAAACAATCATTCCTGCGATGCAGACACCCTTACACCATGATGCAAGGGTGCCTGCATTGGCACAAGGCAGTCAATTGTGCGCCACCGCAGTGGAAGGGGACAGGGATGCACCGTATATCATTGATACAGCACATTCCTGCCCTTTACTTTTGACACAGGACAGCACAGCAAATGACTTGCTGCGCTGCCCTGCTTAAAAAATCTAGTAAATGAGGCCCTCACTTTCTCACACTATTTCTGGTCCCTGTCACAAGAAGGGATCTACTGCTATGACCCTCATTCCAAGAATGGTTTGCTGGAATTTCACAATCGATATTGGCAATGCTAATTATTACTATTCATGTCTGAGGCTTGTGTATGTAGAAGACTCTATCTCCTGCTTGATCCTGTAATCCATACTCAATTTGTCAACATTAATAATGTATGACACTGTAGGGTTTGTTCAGCTTTGCTGTGTATGGCCTGTGATTGAGAGGTTTATGTAACCCTCTCTATGTGGTAGAGTCTATGTTGTAACATATGAATGAGAATCTTATTGGAAGAAGAAGGATGGAAAATCAATTGAAGAAAGATGATCGTATACTTTTCATTTGGCATGGTATAACTAGATGTTTTAAACAGCCTCCAACACATAATGCTATGTAGTCAATCTTTATAGAAATTATAGTGGATAATAAACTACTTTGCTACCATGTTTTAAAATTTTCTTGGAGGGTGAGCATTAACAGTTTGGAGGTAAAGGCTTGATTGACACAATGCAAAAGTATTGGAAAATTATTTAGCATTTTTGTTCCAAAAGGTTTTTACTGTGTTTTCTTCAAGTGAAGCAGAAAAAGTGTGAATCAGCATAACTGTCTGTTGGCACAGACACTAGTTAAAAAGTCTCAACCCCCCCCCGCCCAACTCCCCCTCCTTGCACTACGTCATCCCTGTAAATAAGAAGATAGCCATAAAGCATCAGTCCTCTAAGGGCAAGGAGCAGCCAAATAGCAGAATCTGTGAAGGATCGAGGTGACCAAGGGCTGTGTGAGGTCTGGCCTCTAAAGTCCATGTTCAAATATGAGATAACTGGGCTCCACAATTTAAGAAAGAGTGTGGATTTATTATACATACCATTTCATGTGGCCTAAAAGGTGCCAAACTTTATGAAGCCAGAGGTTTTAGCTAGGCGTAACCGGCTTCTATGATAAGGAAAGCATGGTGTGTTTGGCTGCCAATAGTAGTTGAGGAATCCACTTTCCAGCTGCAGAGTAGAGTGGATAATAGCACTCTAATAGCCTACCAAGCAGGGCCAGTACAGGGAGTTTATCAATCTCTTGACCTTGGAGCTGGGAGATGGCAAGATTCAATCAAATCAATGCAGCAGCGGTGATGTGTTGGTTCTGCTCAGGTTCTTGCAGCACAGCAGAGGAGATGTAGCTGACAGAGCACCTTAAGCCCACTTCTAAGGTCCAGGACGGGGTGGTACTAATTGGCAGGGTAGAGTCACAGATGGCAAAGTCTAGGTGAAGGAGCACTGTTGTTGGAAGCCTGTTCTCACTCAGGCTTTAAATCTAAAGATCAGCCGACTAGCCTTTGGTGTAACTCTGGGATCTGGGTTCAAGATATGTAAGTCCATTCCTTCTCTTCCAGACAGGGTAGCAGACAGCAGGTGAGCACCACAGAGCAGCAGACAACCACAGCAGCAGTCCAGCAGAGGGCCAGCCCTTTTAGCTGCAACAGTCCGGCAGAGTATCCACAGGTTCAGAAGTGTACAGACGAGTTGGCGTCTGAGCTCCAATATTTATACCAAGGTGTGCCATTAAAGTGGGGAGAAGCTTTTAGAGACATGCATTTGAAGTGCATGACTAACCACAGTGTATATGCAGCCAGATGTAAAGAGATAAGACACAGCCTATTTAAGTATACATGGGTTTGGGTCCAGCTCCTTTCTCTCATCCTGCAAGTGATGGCCCATCCAGTCACACCTCTAGGAGAAATATAAACGCCAAACTGTCAACTACACACAGTTATATTGCCCAGAGACAAGGAGGCGATAATAAATGATCGCCGCTTTTGCGGCCGCTTACGGCCGAAAAGCAGAGATAATTTTATCGCCTAATTAGCAAGGTCACGCTAACGCGTGAAACCTTGCTTTAGCGTCGGGATTCCTAACGCCCAGCTTTGCATCTCTAATGAGATGCAAAGTGGGCGTTCCTGACCTGACATGATAGGAGAAATGTCGCTAAGCGACATTTCTCCTATCATCAAGCCCCACACTATAAAGCATAGCGATAGGAAAAGTAGCGATAACCCCTGTTATCGCTACTTTCCTTACGTCTGCTTCAGTACTGACTTAGCCATGATATCCTATGGAAGGTGGATATCATGGCTAAGTTTGTGAGTCCCTATCAACAAGCTAACGTGAGATTATCGCTGTGTTTCCAGCGATAATCTGACGTTAGGCAGTTAGCGTGAGGATTTTTATCGCTTTTGAGATAAGCGTTGCTAATAGCTCGCTATCTCAGCGATAAAAATCCACGCTAGCCGGCGATAATTATCCTAGCGTTAAGTGCGCTTAGCGATAATTATCGCTGGTTGTTGTTGATATGCCCCTTAGTTACCAGCACGGTTCACTTCTTCAAAACCATAGTTCACAAATGACCTAAGGATTTAGAAAAGAACATTGAGCAAGAAGTTACACCCTTTTGTAATATATTCCAGAGTTACCAAAAGGTGCTTCAAAGACATTTGCACGAAGATTTGCATATTTTTCTGGTTTTGATACATCCGACTCAGCCTCTTATCAATATAGGCTTGCACCTACACCAGCAAAGAAGAATATGATCACAAACACAAAGCTGATTTACTCTGTTTCCTTTATTTCCCAACTGTCAATACAAGGTTTAAACTTTTGGAAAGACACAATAGACACAAAATCTGTCTGGGGAACAAAATATTGGCCGGTTCAGGAGCAAGAGGCCTTACTCAGAGTATGCCTCATACCACATCAAATGATTTCCCTGAATAAAACAGTGCAACAGACATCCTGTCTTGGTTTAGCTAAGGCAAAAGATTTTGACATACCTCGCATTCCCACATTTGCACTTTTTGAACATTGCCAACAATACACAAAGCATAGTGATGATAAGGTATATGCCATGCTCCATAATAGTTTATACAATTCATCAGACCCAGTTCAGCAGAGTTGGTTGGTTTGAACCCTAAACACAATAAATGCCAGTCTAGATTCCTGGGTAACCCGGGTGGGTTAAGATCAACAGGTCTGACCTACGCTATGTACAAACAGAACATGCAGGGTAATGATATCATATATTGTTGGGAAGATATGCCTAGATTGGCTAAAGACCTCAACACTTTCCCAGTTGAAACAGCACCTGTCCCTTCTTTCTGATAACCTGGATCTCAAGGATTTTTTACTGGGTCCCTGTACTGCTCGATTTTTCCGGTCTTATTGTGTTGAAGGGTGATTTAGGTGACTTCAGTCTCTTCCCATTCAAGTCTAAGGGTTAGAGTAGTGTATAGAGCCTATTTATTAGGCACTTCGACATGATCCTGTGTTCTTCCCCATAGATCAGGGTTTGCATATACATCCTAGGGGATAGATTCGTTAGTATTAGGGGTAATCTGTTCTGTAGTGAGGGTATTTCATGGAGCCGTGCTGAATTCAGGCCTGGTAGGCCTTAAACGGGAGAGACTCCATCTTTCCTCCTGCTCTGGCAGCTCGGGATGTTTCTAGGTCATAGGCAGTGTTTTAGTTAGGAGGTGTTATTCGCTTGGAGAGAACCGGTTCAGGCCGGCCCTTATCGAAGGATTGTATTTTTCTTCATGCCGAAGACACTACATCAGGCCGGCCGGCTGGGAACGTGTCCTTGGCACCGGGAGGTACAAGAATTTGGTGGGCGGCAGGTTACGGGCTGGAATTTTCCATGAGGAAATGCACGTCTATATTAGTAAAAGTTTGAGGCAGATACTGGCACTTGCTTCTAGTCCATGGGCGGCACCTGGCCGTTAGTAGTAAAGCTGCTACTTATTCCAGGGAAGACAGATGACAAACTTGGAGGTGGAGAAAAACCGAGAAATAGATATTCCAAAGAGAAGAGAGTAGCCGATGAGGAAGAGGTCCCAGTGACTCGGAGAGGGAGACGGGAGTAAACCCGTGATTGCGGAGGTGTGACTTCCAGGCGAAGCCGAGGCGCAGACGAGAAGGGAACCTATATGACCATTGAGTGCAGGCTACATACGACCAAGGTGATGTCAACCCCTTACTATTAGAGTGTACAACTCAATCTTTCACTTTTCTTTGCAGGTTATGTGATATGTATTATGTTCCGTGAGTGTGTATGTAATAACTAAATAAAGTAGTAAAGCAATATGTGCTACGTGTTCTTGTGTAAGAGGGTAACCTATTCTTCTAGTCAGCTGTGACTTGACATGGACAGATGTTAATCCTGATCAGGTAGGTGGTAACTGAATAAGGGAGAAAGGAGCCCTTCGAACTGGGGAACAAGTTGTGCTCAACTAGCTGTCTTTGTGTGATCTGATATATAGTAACACTGATTTGTCGTGGTAATTATAGGATGAACTCGTGTTAAGGCTGCCGTCTGGGCAGGAAGTCCTGGGTCCGTTTGGGACCGCGAGGCTGTGACTGCCGTCTGGGCAGGAAGTCTGTGGCTGCCGTCTGGGCAGGAAGTCCTGGGTCCGTTTGGGACCGCGAGGCTGTGACTGCCGTCTGGGCAGGAAGTCTGTGGCTGCCGTCTGGGCAGGAAGTCATGGGTCCGTTTGGGACCGCGAGGCTGTGACTTGTCTAAGGCTGCCGTCTGGGCAGGAAGTCCTGGGTCCGTTTGGGACCGCGAGGCTGTGGCTGCCGTCTGGGCAGGAAGTCCTGGATCCGTTTGGGACCGCGAGGCTGTGACTGCCGTCTGGGCAGGAAGTCCTGGGTCCGTTTGGGACCGCGAGGCTGTGGCTGCCGTCTGGGCAGGAAGTCCTGGGTCCATTTGGGACCGCGAGGCTGTGGCTGCCGTCTGGGCAGGAAGTCCTGGGTCCATTTGGGACCGCGAGGCTGTGACTGCCGTCTGGGCAGGAAGTCTGTGGCTGCTGTCTGGGCAGGAAGTCCTGGGTCCGTTTGGGACCGCGAGGCTGTGACTTGTAGGTCTTGGTATATATAGTAGGAATTCCCTGTCCTTAGGTGGTACATATATGTGGTTATTTAGGTGTGAATAGGCCCTAGGGAGGGGGTAACGTTCTGGTTTGGGTTAGAGAGGCTCTGCTGAGCGGGTTCTATCTGATCCGAAAACCCAAGCAGAACATTTGGCGTCACGAACCGTTTACGAAACCTGTGTGCGTTCTGGTTGTCTTGTGTTTGCTTTCGGCGCGTGCGTGGTTTTGTTTGCATTTTATTTTTGTATATTTGTGTGTATAGTTTTTATTTTTCTTCCTTCTTTTCTTTCTCTTCTTTTCTTCTTTTTCCTTTTTCACGATGTTTTCTAGAAGGTCTAACTCTACTTTTAAGTTGCCCGTTGATATTCCCGGATGGGATTCAACGCCTTATGAAGCCTTGGCCCGTGAGTGGGCTGATTCTACTGGTTTGAGTGAGAATTGGAATTCTTCTTTGGAGCTGGCAGAGCCGGCTGATGTGATTGCTTGTTTGCAGAAGGCACCCGTATCGAAGGTTGAGGAGATTCCCATTTTGGGGCGCAGAGGTTGGATTCTTTTGTCTGCATACACGATTCTGCATGAGAGACTGTTGAAGCTACAGATATCTCTTAAAGATGTGGAAGCGCACTTTGTTGAGATTCAGAATTCTCATACTTTGTTGCGGTGTCAAAATAAGTTGCTTGCTGATAAACTTGAGACTTACCAAACTATTGCCGAACGGGCGGCTGTGCGAATTGCTCGTTATAAATACAAGAACAGGCGCGGTCGGGTTTCGACGCGAAAGGTGCGTCTGGTCGTGGCGACAGCCGGGCTGGATTGGAATCCTGATGAATGGGATAGTAATATCTGGAACTCGACTGATTCTTGTTCCTCGGGTGAGGAGTCTGCCAAGCGCGAGTCTTCTCGCTCCCGCCATGATTGTAAGTCTGCTTCTCGCACCTTTGATGGTGCACCCCGTGATTACGCTCGTTCTTTGAGTGGGATCAATGCTTCTTACACTGATTGTCCCTCTACGAGTACTGATCAGGCTCCTTGTGATGCTCGTCCCGCGGTTTCTGCGCATCCAGTTTTCCGTCGGAAGTTGCAGCAGTCTCCCAATGCTCCGCAGGGTATTTCTTTGGACTGTTTAGAAGACTTTACTCAGCAGGAAATTAGTGATATTTTGCAGCGATTTCGGCAGCGAGCTGGTGAGTCCTTGCTCACATGGATGGTGCGCCTTTATGAACTGGGCGCTGCTGGTATTATGTTGGATACTGGCGATTGTTTAAAGTTCTGTTCCTTGAGTTTGGATTCTACTGTGCAGGATCATTTTCGTAACTATAATGGTGTTGGTCAGATTTCTTTACTCCAATTGGCGACTGAGGGTTGTAATCTAAAATATCCTACTGAATCTGACTGGCCTGTGAATGACAAGCCGTGGTATACTTTGCGTGATGCTGCTCAACGTCTCAAAGAGGAGGTGATGAAAACGGCAATTTTTCTGGGTACTGCTGACAGGTTGCTTGATGGTTCATTGACATCTTCTGTGCGGAACCGTATCGTTCGATCTTCCCCTGTTGCCTATAAGCAGGTCATGATGACTTTATTGATTAATCAGACTGGTAACGTATTATCTACGGTTTTGGAATCGGTGCGCCAACTCGGTGAGTTGGGTGAGTGGTTTAAACCTGAACGTCAGTCCCGGCCTGACACTCGTACTCCTGGTGAAAATAAACTTACTAGACGTGATATTTTTTCTGGTCTTCTGGCTGATGGTGTGCGGAGGGAGGACATTGATGGTGAGACTACCGCTCGTTTGTGGGAGTTGTTTCACAAACGTGGCTTGGATCGAAAGGAGGGTGCCCGGCGTGTTCGGACCACTGAGTGTGATCGTGGTGGTTCTGACGGTAGCGGTGATGACGACCGCCGTGTGCGCTCTGTTCGTCGTGATGATCGACGTTCTGCACGTGATGTGTCCCCCCGTCGAGAGAGAGACAGGGAGAGAGAGGGGGAAAGAGAAAGGGGGAGAACTGACTATGTTTACAGCAGACGTAGAGATGATAGGGATCAATCCCCTGAGGTGAGGAGGAGAGAGGATCGTCACAGTTTGGTCGATCGTAACCCGCAGTACAATGCAGAAGATACGAATCCGTTCCATACTGGGAATGGATATGAACAGGAGGTACCGATACCTAAGAAATGTGAGAGTCTTTATCCTGATTTATCCTGGTACACAGAATGCAGTAAGAATGACTAGGAAATAGGTCAAGCTCCGGTACGCAGATGGGCTCACAGAGATAATAGACCCTATGTAGATATTGATATTTATTGGAGACATCGTAATATCCAAAGGGCCCGAGCATTGGTAGATACAGGAGCGGAGGCCACTCTTATTCATGGAAAATCAAAGAAGTTTACAGGTCAGCCTTTTACTATTACCGGATTAGGTGGAAAAGAAACCCCTGCAGTTCAAACTTTGCTTGAAATGAGAATAGGTAGAATTCCCAGAAAAGAGTATTCTGTACTAGTAGTGCCACTTCTAGAATTCATAATTGGGATTGATATTTTGAGAGGAATGACTTTGCATCTAGATGACGGATGTTACCAATTTGGAACAACGCATTATATATCGTCCAGACCTATACGGGTTGGTCGTTTAAGAATGCCCCCCATACAAGTTCCCCATGCGACAAAAGTGGTTTGTCAGAAGCAGTATCGTATTCCAGGTGGTCATGAGGAGATTAGTACCACTATTCAGGAGTTAGTGGATGCAGGAGTCATAACCCCAGTTACTTCTGCTTGGAATAATCCTGTTTGGCCGGTGCGTAAGAGTGATAACTCTTGGCGCATGACCGTTGATTATCGAGAATTGAACAAGCACACACCCTCTTTGACTGTTGCAGTACCGGATGTTATTACACTTATTGAGAGAATCCAAAAGCATCCAGGTACATGGTACGCGTCCATTGATATTGCTAATGCTTTCTTTTCAATTCCGATTGCCCCAGAGTGTCAGGAACAATTCAGTTTTACGTGGAACGGGCGTCAGATGACATTTAGAAGTCTTCCCCAGGGCTATGTGCATAGTCCTACGATATGTCACCGGCTGGTGGCAGAGCATTTGGCTGAGGTACCGGTTCATCCCCAAATTCAGATATGTCATTATATTGATGATGTTTTGATTCAAGGCGAAACACAAGAGGAAGTTCAGACCCAATTAGACAGAGTCATTGAGTGCCTGCGTGAGAAAGGTTGGGAAATCAACCCAGATAAATTGCAAGGTCCGTCCCAGGCTGTAAAATTTTTGGGTATTAATTGGCATGAAGGGCACCGTGAAGTGATCCCTCAGGTTAAACAGAAGATTCTTGATTTTGCAGTTCCTAGAAATAGGAAAGAAGCCCAGAGCTTCATTGGTCTGTTTGGCTTTTGGCGCCAGCATATTCCTCATTTGAGTCAAATATTGGCCCCTTTGTACCGGGTCACGCGTAAAAAGAATGCATTTGAATGGGATAAACCACAGCAAGATGCGTTTAGTCTGGCAAAAGAGGCAATTCAACATGCTCTGGATTTATGGCCTGTACGTGATGGTGACGTGGATTTGAATGTGTCTGTACAGGGCCTTTATGCAAATTGGAGTTTGTGGCAGAAACAAGGCAGGAGTAAAGTACCGTTAGGTTTTTGGACCAAAAAGTTACCTGATGCTGGTGAGCGTTACACACCCTTTGAGAAACAGTTACTTGCTTGTTATTGGGCTCTGGTGGATACCGAGCAATTGACTTTGGAACATGATATAGTTCTGCGTCCGGAAATTCCTATCATGCAGTGGGTTCTGAGTTCGCTGAAAACTCACCGAATTGGACACGCTCAAGAGGCGAGTGTGATTAAATGGAAATGGTACATACAAGACAGGGCACGTGTGGGCCCGAAAGGAGTTGCTTCTTTACATGAGCAGGTGGCGCGAGTGCCATCGACTGAGACTGAGAGTGAATGTTCCGTACCTTTAGCACAGGAGTCTCCTGTCAAGTGGGGTAAGCCTTTTGATGATTTGTCCGCAGCGGAAAGAAACCATGTTTGGTTCACTGATGGTTCAGCGAGGTTTATAGGGATGACACGGCACTGGAAGGCGGTGTCCTATAATCCGATCACACAGAAATTGTTGAGCACAACTGGTGAAGATAAAAGCAGCCAATTTGCCGAGCTTTACGCTGTTTACCAAGTTTTGAAACAAGAGTTACCTGGTACATGTCATATTTTCACTGATTCTTGGTCTACTGCCAATGGACTGGCTGTTTGGTTGCCAACTTGGCATTCCCATAATTGGAAGTTACATTCCAAAGAATTATGGGGAAAAGAGTTATGGCAAGAAATTTGGGAGATGCTCCCACAGAGTACTGTTACAATCTTCCATGTGGACGCTCACACCCCGATAGATTCTCTTGACAATTTTTTTTATAACATTGCAGATGAGAAGTCTAAAATTGCTGAGGCAGTGGTGGACAGGCAAGATTCTGATATTGCGGGATTGGCGAAATGGGCACACCAGAAGGCAGGACATTTTGGAGAGAAGGCCACTAGCAGGTGGGCTGCTGATCGAGGAATTTATATTCCCTTAGATTTAATCAAAAATGTTATTTTACACTGCCCCGTTTGTCAGCATATCAGACGGCGTAAGGTGCCCCAAATTGTTAAAGGTCATTTACATCGCGGCAAATTGCCCGCTCAAATTTGGCAGATCGATTACATTGGTCCACTTCCCATGAGCAGGAATTGTCAATATGTTTGCACTATTGTTGATACATACAGTGGCCTGCTGGTAGCCCTTCCCTGTAAGCAAGCTACCCAATTGAATACCATTAAAACATTAGAATTAATTATGATGTACTATGGTGTGCCATTCCAAATTCAATCTGATAATGCATCCCATTTTCGTGGAAGATTGGTACAGGAGTTCTGTGCGGAAAACAATATTGAATGGATATTCCATATCCCCTACTACCCACAGGCCTCGGGCCTGGTGGAGAGATTGAATGGCCTGCTAAAGGACCAGCTGCGTAAGTTAACGGATGACAAGTATAAAAATTGGCGAGACTTTTTGCCCCAAGCACTATTGATTTTGAATAATCGTCCTTTTTTAAATGCTGAATCTCCACTTATGCGTTTGTTTCCCCCGAATGTTGAGGCTATGCCTAATGAAATCAGAGAAACTGTGATGTATTGGGAAATTACTCCCGGAGCTTTGGCTCCATGTAGAGCGACCCCAGGGTCGGCAGGTTGAGACTTGCATGCTATGGATGACATTGTTATAAAAAGTAGAGATCGAGTCATCATAGAGACAGGTGTTGGTGTTCAGATACCACCTGGAAATTTCGGATTGATCGCCCCTAGATCGGGGCTGGCTGTAAAAGGCATTCAGGTGCTTGGAGGAATTATCGACAGTGATTATCAGGGAGAGATTAAGGTGCTCCTGCTGAATAGCAGTGAGGTTGACTTACTGATACATCAAACTGACCGAGTGGCTCAATTGCTAATAATGCCTGTTTTCAGTGGTGAGATCACAAAAGGCACTGCCCCAACGTTGCTAACTGTACGAGGCCAGAAAGGTTTTGGCTCCACAGATAATCCTGGGGCCAGAGTTTGGGTGCAGTCGCCTAAGAATCCCCCTGAACAAGCAGAAGTCATTGCAACCGGTCAAGACAACACCATTTTAGTTATGAGACCAGGGAAAGATAGCTGGGAAGCGGTCCCGGCTGACAAATGTTATTTACGAGAATGATTAATGCCTGTATTTGGTTCTCTTTCAGATCATTCTTTGGATTGTTGCTGCAGGATGTGTCGGAGCCG
The DNA here is from genome assembly GCF_964204655.1 of Triturus cristatus. Classification (NCBI taxonomy): domain Eukaryota; kingdom Metazoa; phylum Chordata; class Amphibia; order Caudata; family Salamandridae; genus Triturus; species Triturus cristatus. The sequence goes on along the minus strand of NC_140591.1, from coordinate 1,569,277,203 downwards.
GACTGTTTTCGGACTGGTACGACGAGAAAGGAGGGATCCTATCAACCCGGGATGAACTGGGAACCCGAGTGTTGCGTTCCTTCGCTGCATGGGATTCATCATCGAACTTTTGGACCGCATTAGCCAAGAGGGTGACTGACGCCCCTCACTTCTGTTTGACACCGATGAGATCTGTACATGACATCCTGGCGACCTGCCTGGTTGCTGTCCCCGCCTCATTGGAAACTTTAGTTCATATTTTTAATGTCTCGAAGGCCCGTCCCAATATTCTTCTGGGTGATTTTGCTACCCATGTATATTGCCCCCTATGTATTGAATTGCCGAACGAGCAAACCCCCATCCAGTCCCAAATACTTACTTATAATATCACACAAGGTGATTTGTGCTTCTTTCTTACGTGTAATCCTAGTGCGATCTCTGAATGTCTGCGCCTAAAACTAAAAGGCGCCACTTCGTTTACAGCTCACGAACGGACTTTGTGCTTTCAGAGGACACCGGCCACATGTGTTTCAGTTCAGAACAATATGACTTGTAATAGTTTGGTAGTTACCCCCAGTCACTATCGCACGATGTTACCACCTGCCGGATGGCTTTTCTCATGTGGTAATACTTCCTGGCCATTTGTCCCTGCAAACATTTCCGGAGGCCCTTGTGCCATTACGAGACTCAGTTTGTTGATGTTCGCATCACATCCGAATGCCAACTCTCGTGTGCTTCGAGATACTGTAATGTTACAGGAGGATTGTGACCCATCTTTGCATTTATATTCCAAGTCTGAATACCTTAGCTTAGCTGTTTCAATTATTGGTGTTCCTGCTTTGGCGGTTTATAATGCCAAATCTATTGGGAAAATGGCCTGCTGGATGGTGAAATCTATTAATCATACTTCTACAATTTTGTCTGACATGCTATTAGACGCCCAGGGTGAACGTAGGGCCATTTTGCAAAATAGAGCAGCCATTGATTATCTTTTGCTTAAACATGGACATGATTGCTCGGACTTCGAAGGTCTCTGTTGTTTTAACTTGTCTGACCATACACAATCCATTCGTGCTCACATCGACAAGTTGCGTGACTTAACAGAAGAAGTTAGAAAACACATTGACCAGGGCTGGTTTGACTGGCTCTTTAATTGGTTACCTGATATACACGTGCTACGCCAAATATTAGGTGGTATTTTGATTGCTGTTGCTGTTTTGATTTCTATCTGTTGCTTTATTCAGTGTATTCCTTCATTATTTCAATTCTGCATACTTGGTACTAGACATAGATCAGTTAGCTTTGTTTCATATTATTCTTCCACAGATGTTAGCTCCATTTAATGAATGTATAATAGACTGAAGTCAAGGGTGAAATGTACTGCTCGATTTTTCCGGTCTTATTGTGTTGAAGGGTGATTTAGGTGACTTCAGTCTCTTCCCATTCAAGTCTAAGGGTTAGAGTAGTGTATAGAGCCTATTTATTAGGCACTTCGACATGATCCTGTGTTCTTCCCCATAGATCAGGGTTTGCATATACATCCTAGGGGATAGATTCGTTAGTATTAGGGGTAATCTGTTCTGTAGTGAGGGTATTTCATGGAGCCGTGCTGAATTCAGGCCTGGTAGGCCTTAAACGGGAGAGACTCCATCTTTCCTCCTGCTCTGGCAGCTCGGGATGTTTCTAGGTCATAGGCAATGTTTTAGTTAGGAGGTGTTATTCGCTTGGAGAGAACCGGTTCAGGCCGGCCCTTATCGAAGGATTGTATTTTTCTTCATGCCGAAGACACTACATCAGGCCGGCCGGCTGGGAACGTGTCCTTGGCACGGGGAGGTACAAGAATTTGGTGGGCGGCAGGTTACGGGCTGGAATTTTCCATGAGGAAATGCACGTCTATATTAGTAAAAGTTTGAGGCAGATACTGGCACTTGCTTCTAGTCCATGGGCGGCACCTGGCCGTTAGTAGTAAAGCTGCTACTTATTCCAGGGAAGACAGATGACAAACTTGGAGGTGGAGAAAAACCGAGAAATAGATATTCCAAAGAGAAGAGAGTAGCCGATGAGGAAGAGGTCCCAGTGACTCGGAGAGGGAGACGGGAGTAAACCCGTGATTGCGGAGGTGTGACTTCCAGGCGAAGCCGAGGCGCAGACGAGAAGGGAACCTATATGACCATTGAGTGCAGGCTACATACGACCAAGGTGATGTCAACCCCTTACTATTAGAGTGTACAACTCAATCTTTCACTTTTCTTTGCAGGTTATGTGATATGTATTATGTTCCGTGAGTGTGTATGTAATAACTAAATAAAGTAGTAAAGCAATATGTGCTACGTGTTCTTGTGTAAGAGGGTAACCTATTCTTCTAGTCAGCTGTGACTTGACATGGACAGATGTTAATCCTGATCAGGTAGGTGGTAACTGAATAAGGGAGAAAGGAGCCCTTCGAACTGGGGAACAAGTTGTGCTCAACTAGCTGTCTTTGTGTGATCTGATATATAGTAACACTGATTTGTCGTGGTAATTATAGGATGAACTCTTGTTAAGGCTGCCGTCTGGGCAGGAAGTCCTGGGTCCGTTTGGGACCGCGAGGCTGTGACTGCCGTCTGGGCAGGAAGTCTGTGGCTGCCGTCTGGGCAGGAAGTCCTGGGTCCGTTTGGGACCGCGAGGCTGTGACTGCCGTCTGGGCAGGAAGTCTGTGGCTGCCGTCTGGGCAGGAAGTCCTGGGTCCGTTTGGGACCGCGAGGCTGTGACTTGTCTAAGGCTGCCGTCTGGGCAGGAAGTCCTGGGTCCGTTTGGGACCGCGAGGCTGTGGCTGCCGTCTGGGCAGGAAGTCCTGGGTCCGTTTGGGACCGCGAGGCTGTGGCTGCCGTCTGGGCAGGAAGTCCTGGGTCCGTTTGGGACCGCGAGGCTGTGGCTGCCGTCTGGGCAGGAAGTCCTGGGTCCATTTGGGACCGCGAGGCTGTGGCTGCCGTCTGGGCAGGAAGTCCTGGGTCCATTTGGGACCGCGAGGCTGTGACTGCCGTCTGGGCAGGAAGTCTGTGGCTGCCGTCTGGGCAGGAAGTCCTGGGTCCGTTTGGGACCGCGAGGCTGTGACTTGTAGGTCTTGGTATATATAGTAGGAATTCCCTGTCCTTAGGTGGTACATATATGTGGTTATTTAGGTGTGAATAGGCCCTAGGGAGGGGGTATCGTTCTGGTTTGGGTTAGAGAGGCTCTGCTGAGCGGGTTCTATCTGATCCGAAAACCCAAGCAGAACAGTCCCATAAACCCACGTCAAAAGTGCTTCTTGTATGGAATATACAACGAGCTATGAAAGATTTCTCAGGAGGAAGCTGGAGAACGATTGTGTGAGATTGACAGGGTTAATATGGAAAAGGCTTTGGCTGTGGTTGACAGTGGTATGGCCCCATTATCATCCAGAGTTTATTCACTGGGCAACATTAGGGTGCCGATCACGATCCTGTAAAAACCGGGTACGAACCGTCGGACGGAGCATATTCTCCGTCCGACGCGTACCCGGTCGTAAAAATATACAAACATGGAAGTACGATTCGTACGGAAATACCATTTCCGTACGAATCGTACAAAACCCCGACCGACGAAAATAAACATACAAATGTGATCCGGGAAAGCGCCGACGTGACGTCGGGACGCATGCAGCCTGCCATTCACGAACCAGCCATTACGATTCGCACCGACGTCATCCCGCACGGACAATATTTTCCGGCAGCCAAAAACTGCCGGGAAATCAGGACGACGCGAACAAGGAGTACCTGCACGCGACGGACAGACATGGACCCGAACCTACGTGTCATCCCGGCCCTCATAGCAGTCGACCTCCTCTACAGGTTACGACGCAGATGCCGCAGAAGGTCAGAACAACAAAGGGAGGGGGGAAAGGGAGGGGGCAGGACCAGGGGCAGGCCACAAAACCCCCACCAAAGTCACACAGCACACATGCCCTGGACATACCTGACCCCCAGCCCCTGGTCACTACGAGGGGGTGGGGGTGTGTTCAGCAAAGCCAGCGTCCGCCACAACGGAAGTGCTTGACGACGCGAACCGGCAACACAACAATACAGGTACGTCCCGTACCCACGCCTTAAGAGCGTGGGTACGAGTCGTACCACGCCCACACCTACGTCACCGGAACAATGGCTGGACGGCTGTACCCACGTGGCAAAGGCCTGGGTACGGCCCGCACAAGCATTCCATAGCGTGGGTACGGATATGTACGGACCGTACCCCCACCCCCACCCCCGTATGCATGGAGCGTACCCCCCCAACAGTGTAAGTACGACCCGTACCCTCACCCACATATGCATGGAGCGTACCCCCACCCCAATCGTGTATGTACAACCCGTACCCTCACCCGCGTACGTATGGAGCGTACCCCCCACCCCAACAGTGTAAGTACGATCCGTACCCTCACCCGCATACGTATGGAGCGTACCCCCCACCCCAACAGTGTAAGTACGACCCATACCCTCACCCGCGTACGTATGGAGCGTACCCCCCCACCCCAACAGTGTAAGTACGACCCGTACCCTCACCCGCGTATGCATGGAGCGTACCCCAACCCCAACAGTGTAAGTACGACCCGTACCCTCACCCACATATGCATGGAGCGTACCCCCACCCCAACCGTGTATGTACGACCCGTACCCTCACCCGCGTACATATGGAGCGTACCCCCCACCCCAACAGTGTAAGTACGATCCGTACCCTCACCCGCATACGTATGGAGCGTACCCCCCACCCCAACAGTGTAAGTACGACCCATACCCTCACCCGCGTATGCATGGAGCGTACCCCCACCCCAACCGAGTATGTACGACCCGTACCCTCACCCGCATACGTATGGAGCGTAACCCCCACCCCAACAGTGTAAGTACGACCCGTACCCTCACCCGCGTACGTATGGAGCGTACCCCCCACCCCAACAGTGTAAGTACGACCCGTACCCTCACCCGCGTACGTATGGAGCGTACCCCCCACCCCAACAGTGTAAGTACGACCCGTACCCTCACCCGCGTACGTATGGAGCGTACCCCCCACCCCAACAGTGTAAGTACGACCCGTACCCTCACCCGCGTACGTATGGAGCGTACCCCCCACCCCAACAGTGTAAGTACGACCCGTACCCTCACCCGCGTACGTATGGAGCGTACCCCCACCCCAACAGTGTAAGTACAACCCGTACCCTCACCCGCGTATGCATGGAGCGTACCCCCCACCCTAACAGTGTAAGTACGACCCAAACCCTCACCCGCGTACGTATGGAGCGTACCCCCCACCCCAACAGTGTAAGTACGACCCGTACCCTCACCCGCGTACATATGGAGCGTACCCCCACCCCAACAGTGTAAGTACGACCCGTACCCTCACCCGCGTATGCATGGAGCGTACCCCCACCCCAACCGTGTATGTACGACCCGTACCCTCACCCGCGTACGTATGGAGCGTACCCCCTACCCCAACAGTGTAAGTATGACCCGTACCCTCACCCGCGTACGTATGGAGGGTACCCCCCACCCCAACAGTGTAAGTACGACCCGTACCCTCACCCGCGTACGTATGGAGCGTACCCCCCACCCCAACAGTGTACGTACGACCCGTACCCTCACCCGCGTACGTATGGAGCATACCCCCCACCCCAACAGTGTAAGTACGACCCGTACCCTCACCCGCGTACGTATGGAGCGTACCCCCCCCCAACCGTGTATGTACGACCCGTACCCTCACCCGCGTATGCATGGAGCATACCCCCCATGCCAACAGTGTACGTACGGACCGTACCCCCACCTCGTATGCATGGAGCAAACCCCGACCCGTGTATGTTCTAAGCGTACATATCCTGAAATAGGAGGGTTGGTGCAGAGTCCTCCCAGCAGTGCCCAGACACAGGAGGGGTGGGTGCCTAACACTCCCAGCAGTGTCCAGTCACAAGAGGGGTGGGTGCAGAGTCCTCCCAGCAGTGCCCAGACACAGGAGAGGTGGGTGCAGAGTCCTCCCAGCAGTGCCCAGACACAGGAGGGGTGTGTGCAGAGTCCTCCCAGCAGTGCCCAGACACAGGAGGGGTGTGTGCAGAGTCCTCCCAGCAGTGCCCAGACACAGGAGGGGTGGGTGCAGAGTCCTTCCAGCAGTGCCCAGACATAGGAGGGGTGTGTGCAGAGTCCTCCCAGCAGTGCCCAGTCACAAGAGGGGTGTGTGCAGAGTCCTCCCAGCAGTGCCCAGTCACAGGAGGGGTGGGTGCCTAACACTCACAGCAGTGCCCCTGCAAAGAAAAGGGTGGAGTACCCACAGATCCAATGCCCACAAATGTCAGTCAGGTGCACAAAGATCCTGCAGGACATGTACCACATGTGTGCGAGGCTGGGAGTATGCACATGCATAGCGCCAAAAAGAAAACATGTACACATGAAGTCATGGCAACAGTCTACATACACAAGTACAGTGACCACCAAGGACGCCACGAATGATGCAGGTGGAGACATCGCTCAGCATGCATGGCCCAAGTCTAACGAGTCCGTCACACACCCAGCCAATGTAGACACAGCTCAGCACCACATATTGGAAAGACCCTGCAGGGAAGAAGTCAGGTTACACAGAGGAAGGAACACACCTTGGGACGATGTCACCATGCAGTAACTGCTTACATGAACAAAGTTATGTAGCCAACAGCTTGTGATGGCACACAGATACCAGGATCCACCCTATGACCAGCACAAGACTACAATTCCCACACACCCAACACATAATCACCACCCAAAATAATGGGGCAGGTCGACCAACAGCAATACCAGACAGACAGTAGTGTACTAAGGAAAAATAAATTGCTTTAATCAGCATCCAAAAATCTGTCTGTCCCTTGAAAGTTCAAAATGTACAATGCCCATAGGGCAATCCAAAGTTCAAATCCAGGTGGGGGACACAGTGGGACGCGTGTCCCCTAGCTTGCCTGCACAGTCAGACTCCTTCATCTTCCAGAGCGGGGAGGGCATCATGTGGAGGGGAAGGACCAGGCACCGCAGGGACATGAGGGCGAAGGGTAGGCGTCATGGGTGCAGGGATGGAGGACTCCACCACAGGGGGTGGAGCAGGGCCAAAGGCGGAGGCCAGGATGGCGCTGCACACCTTAGCAAGGTCCTCCAGCGACTCCCCAGCACCCGAAGGAACCACAGGCCCCAAGGAGGGGGGGGGGCGGAGGGATGGGTCGCAGCGCCACTGGGGGAGGGTGTGGACAGGGAGGGGACTCAACCACCCTGACCGGGGACTCCCTTGACCGCTTGCGGGGTGGTGTCACTGTGGGGCTCAGGGAAAGAGCGGCCATGAAGGAGTCTTTGCCGGATATGTGGCCAGGAGAGCTGAGGGGAGGGGATTTGGAGGGAGTGGATTTGGTGGAATGCAGACTCCCACTCTGGCTGCGTGGCTTACGTTTGCCCCCCGACCCAGTGGGTGTGCCTACTTCACCCTGTGTGTGCGTGCCAGGAGGTGTGCGTTTGACCTTCCCTGCTGGTGTGGTACCTGTGTCTGTTGTGGTGGGTGCACGCTGACGTCTGGGTGTACGTGGGACAGGCATGGGAGTGGGAAGTGTGGATGAGTCAGGGGTAGGGGGTTGGACGGAGCGCTGCAGGAGACCCACTGCTGCAGTCAGTGTCGAGTCAATGGACCTCAGCAAGTTGCGTTGGTCAGCCTGCGATGAGAAAATGCCCTCCAAGTATGCCTCCATGTTGTTCAGCACTTGGCTGTGGCCATGGAGGACATTAAGCATCGCAGCCTGACCAACCTGCAACTGCCGCTGGATGTCCACAGACTCGGCATTGGCGGCAGCAGTGGAGACAGGGGCAGGGGGTGCGGTGCCTGGCAGGAAGGAGACATGTGGTGACTGGGCACGCTGGGAAGGGACACAAGCAAATGGGAGGTGGCTGATGGCAATGGAGGGGGCGGGCAGAGATGTTGTGCCGCTGTCAGCTGCTGGTGCAGCCTCCGCCCACTCGGAGAGATCATCCTCGGACCCGTCAGCTTCATATTCTGTCGTGCCAGTGGACAGGTCCTCGGCCTCACTCTCCTCCACCTCAGTTCCACTCGATGTGCCAGGCACGATGTCACCGCTGGCACTGGTGCTCGGTCCCTCCGCTCCGTCTGAGCTCATGTCTCCCTCCGTGTCCCCCGACGATGCTGTGGGCAAGGTGAAGAGACAGCAATTAATCATACACCTGTATACATATGTCACATGAGTCCAATCTACATAGGTTACAGTGCATAGCCTGAGAAGAAAGATCAGTAACATCTACAAAACAAGGTACAGATGTAGGGCATGCAACACACAGTTGGTTGAACCACCATGCCACAGAAAAACTATGGAGAGCATGACACAATAGCAAATGACATGAAATGGAGTTTGACAGAGGAGCCGGGCCCTGGGGACAATCCAGCACTACATCTGCACCACACAGCGTTGCCGAAAATAGGGATGAGCAGGGACCATATCCATGAACTTGAGGCACATGCTGCATAGGTAATACTGAGAACATGCCCACCATGACTGGCTCACTGCACCTTGAGTGTATGTGCAGACAAACATCACACACTGGCCAGACCTAGCAAGGAGATATCAGGTTTTGACATGTAGGCTTTGCCCGCACCAACCACCCCCTACATGAGACAATTTGTTGAGACACAGGAAGCACTTAAATCTCTTAGTCTGTGTGAAATACACATGGGCTGGATAAATGCAAGATTGGACACAAAATACCCAAGGTGCGCCTGTCCAAATAATCATGTACAAATGGTCATCATTAGATGATTGTAACAAGACACACAGGCACTGGCCACCGTGAGTATGAACAAGGAAAATCAGGTCAGGCTGTACAGTGGACACTTGTACTACATTTTACGTCAATATACATGGTGCCAGGGGACAAAGGCACAGAGCACAACCTATGCTGTAGACACTGAGAGTGTCCATGTTTTGTGATGACACACATGACACCTAGGAAAATATGCCCCAGGGGACAGTAGTGGCCACACAACTCCATGGTCCTGAATGGGAATGACTGCAACACACGCCACCATCCCTGCACTATGCGTATCGCACACTCATGCACATCATGTCACAGGCCACAACATAGGACATGCGTGCTGTAAGGCATGACACTTGAGAGACTAACTCCCATGTCTGGACTCAGCATCAGTGCCAACTGACATGGAACCCACAAGTACTGAACTGGACAGGGCACAGGCAAGGTCCCAAAACCTGTTACACACCACCCCCACACATGATGCTACAGGCATAGTTCACGTGGAGAAAGTGCCAGCCTACATAACCTTGTGAAGGAGTGACTACACACAGACCAGGGAACACATTGCAAGGAGGGGAAGGGAGGCAGGAGAGCACCGCTATACTGTGGGTAACTGGATCTGCACAGCACCTTTAAACCCTGGCAGTGTATCCATGCAACTGTGCACTTACAAATGCTGGTGACAAACAACAAACACACATGTACCTACCCCCTTCCTGCTGCTGCTTCTCCTGTAAGCGCCTGTCCAAGTCTGGAAATACCACCGCCAGCACACGCTTGTGGATGTGGGTCAGACGGCGGCGCCCGCGGTTCTTACGGGTCTCAGGTGAGTCCCCCAGCTGGACCCGTGCGATCCTCCGTGTCCAGCACCGGATATCCTGCCAGGGTTTCCTCACCTGGGCCAGGCACCGCTTACGACCGTCCGTCCTCCTCACGGCACTGACGGCGTTCATCCATATCTGCTTCTTGGCAGAGGCGCCTACCTGTGAGGATGAACAAGTGACACTACATCAATACACCTGGCACGTGTCACAGAGACACATATTAGAACAAATTTGCTGTTTACAACAAGGCATAGTATGCATCCAACGCATTGCACCTTTGTCATAGGGACATGATCCTCTGGGGAAGGGCAAAAGCAGTACGTGCCATCGAAAGTACACAGGTGGAATGAGGGCAACGACACAATCAATGATCCAGGCTCACACTGTGCATCACAAGCTACACCAGGATAATGTGCAGCACCTCTAAGCAGTCACATGCCACAGGCCACTGACGCTACTGCAGCAGAGTACACAGACACACACAGGCACAGGACATTCACCTGCCATTGCCAAATGCAGCGACAAACCTCACTCTGCACATGTGCCACTAGACGGGGGGGCTCACAGGTGTGGGGCTGGCTCTGCACGTCAGACACACAGCACTGCTCCCTGCTCACATCACATGGGCAGGGTATATCCATCCCTCATGCAGCCCGGGTGCCACACTCCACATATGCACCCACCCACATGACATGACAGGGGACTTACACACACACCGATGTCCAGGATACGAACACATCATGTGGACACTCTCAGCACAGGTACACAGAACTAAAACACATCTGTGGGTACAGTCACCTGTCACACTGGGCTGACCACATAATAAAATGAGGACTGTAGAGGCTACATTCCAAGGAGGACAAGACAGGCAGAATGTGGCATGCACCATGCAGTGATTGTCACAGTAAACACAATGCAAGTGAGGACGGCAGACATGCACCACAGCATGCACTGGCTGGGAGACATCAGGCATTCCCCCCCTGGGACCCCCCCTACAGTACATAGCATGTGTGTCACACCTGGACACAATGCCAGAAGTCACAGTCACAAACAAGGGACACAGTCTGTGCTAGTAGACTCTGCACTCACCTGATACCCTGGTCGCCCATACAGCAGGGGGTACTGTGGGAGGATCACATCCAGCAAAGCCAGGTTCTCCTCCAGGGTGAAAGGCTGTGCCCTCTCCGCAGACCTTGACATTGTTCCAGGGAATCAGTAGCAGCAGCTGGGTCGTAGAATCCAAAGATGTGCAGGCAAGTGCTCCCTCATGGGACCTGGCTGCCTTATATCTGCCTTGCTGGCCTGTTTCATGCACAGGAGTACAGAGTGATTGGTCACTCACATTTGCCTCCTATGTTTCCTCCAATCCCTTCAAACCTAGCACAGTCAGTGGGTTCTTATTGTGTTGTTTTCTTGAGCATGATGTCAACTCCAGAACCACATTGCAACAAAGTAGATTCATTCAAACTGACTACTGCTGTGCACCTGCTGAAAAAAATTCAAACTTTAAACTTAGTCTCCATGACAACCAGCATGCATGTAGGCCTTTATACTTGTCCCTCATGTGTCACCTATGTAATTTGGAGTTTCACACACAGGTACGGTCCGTACCGGGGCCCTAGGGCACCCCAAATGCATAGCAACGGCCCGTACAGGCGTGTGTACGGTCCGTATCACTATGGGTGTGCTCGCGTATGCGTACCCATAGTGATAGTGAGCGTACGCATGCGTGTGTACGGTCCGTACCACTGTGGGTACGCATACGCGAGAACACCCATAGTGATAGTGATAGTGAGCGTACAGGCGTGTGTACGGTCCGTACCACTATGGGTACGCATACGCGAGAACACCCATAGTGGTACGGACCGTACACACGCCTGTACGCTCACTATCACTATGGGTGTTCTCGCGTATGCGTACCCATAGTGGTACGGACCGTACACACGCCTGTACGCTCACTATCACTATGGGTGTTCTCGCGTATGCGTACCCATAGTGATACGGACCGTACACGCGTGCGTGCGCTCACTATCACTATGGGTACACATACGGCAGCACACCCATAGTGATAGGGAACGTACACAGGCCCTCTGAGCGAATGTACGGTGCCTTTCACACATCACAGTGGTGACAGGCAGCACACAGGAAGGAATAGGGCTGACATACTTGTCCATGGATGGACATCAAGGCATTGTCTGGGCAAAACTACATGTGTGGGGCACAGGTGTGAAAGGCTGTGATGTGGCACATTACTCCTGAGTCGAGAAGGCACCAGATGTATGATGAGATGTGTACAGATGTTATGTGTGACGGTGCAATGTGTGCCAGGCATGCCCTTAACTCCTTTGACATGTGTGCATGTCGTACTGCACACTTGGGATGAGCGTCACTGGCATGGCACAGTCAATAACACACGCAAGTGTCCCCTGATGCCCGCTACAGGGGTTACCACACCAGACATGTGATTACCCACGGTGCACGATGTGTCTATGTCATGTATGTGTGGGGTGTTCCCATTAGCTTGATGTTGGTGCTCCCTCAAAAGCATCAGCTGTTGCAGCAACCAACATGTGTCTGTGTGTAGATGGACATGGCACACTGTTACGCACACCAGGCCACATGTTGTATCGGATGTGAGGTTCGTATGTATGCATGGGACATGGAGTAGCGTAACAAGGACATGTCTGCATCCTCTCAATGAATGTGTGGTGAGTCATTACATGTACACCTTATTGGCAAGGTGTGTGGGCTGTCCTAGTGTAATGTCATGTGACCTGTGGCTCTAGTGTTCCGCTACCAGTCTCTGAAATCGACATCCTACTTCTGCTGATGTGTTGATGTATGTCACTCCTGTGTTGCGTCTGGCTGTTCACTTACACTGGGACACAGCTAATCCCATGCCATGGCATGTGGAGGTTCACAATCTCCGTGTTTTGCTGGGTCTTGGTAGGAGTGTCACCTGGCAACCATACGTGTCCAGGGCATGTGGCACATACCTGACTCTGTATGTCGCATATGTGTATTGACAGATTAACATGTGCTCAGTACAAATAAATTGTTGTTGTAGTGCACTCACTCTTCCTTGTCACTTCCAAATTACTGCAGAGCGCCGCCTCTTCCCCGACCAATTCCGGACTTGGCTGACATGCGGGAGAATGACTGTATCCGGTGCTACCGCTTCCCCCAACCGTTGATTGAGGAGTTGACGGCGAGGCTGGCACCACACCTGCAACCGCTGCACAGGTATCCTACGGCACTGACACCCAAGCTGAAGGTAATGGCAGCCCTACATTTTCTTGCCACGGGTACCTTTCAATATACCATAGCTCATGTTGGTGGCATGTCCCAGAGCATGTTCAGCCGTGTGCTGCATGATTTCTTAGAGGCCATGTTGCTTCACCTGGATGAGTTAATCCATTTCCCAACTCCTGAACTGTTGACTGGGGTCAAGCGTGGATTCTATGCCCTGGGAGGGATGCCCCATGTCATTGGTTCCATAGATGGGACATATGTGGCTTTGGTACCACCACAGGCACAGGAGGTAGCGTACAGGAATCGCAAGCACTACCACTCCATCAATGCCCTTGTGGTATGTCTGTCCAACATGGTGATTTCACATGTCTGTGCTCGTTTTCCAGGATCAGCACACGATGCCTACATCATGAGGCGTAGCAGGGTGCCTGAAATGATGACGCAGCTGCGCAACGAACGAGCATGTGTTGTTGGTGGGTACACTCTGTCTGTCCTGTATTTTGCGTAGACTTCCAGCACGACCGCTTCTCCTGTCCTACTTATGTCCATGTGCTTTCCATGTAGGGGACGCTGGCTATCCCAACATGCCATGGCTGATCACACCTCTCCGCAACCCCATCACGCCGGCCCAGCTCCGCTACAACACCGCCCATGGCCGGACAAGGCGAGTGATAGAGAGGACATTTGGCCTCCTGAAGAGACGATTCAGATGCCTCCACAAGACCGGCGGCGCCCTCCCATATGCCCCGGCGAAGGTCTGCAAAATCTTCATGGTCTGCTGCATGCTGCACAACATGGCAGTTGAGAAAGCTGTGCCACTCATCCTGGATCAAGATGATCAGGACCATCCACCCGTGGAGGACGAAGGGCTTGGCAATGGGGCTAGTGATGTGGAGGATGTGGTTCCGCAAGAGGACATCCGGAGTCGGCTCATACGTGACTTCTTTGCTTAGTGGTGAGTACCAGTGTCTGTGTATGCACGCATTGGTCCCCGTGTGGCATGTGTTGCGATGTGTGTGTCCATCTGCATGCATGGCACGTGAGTCAGAGGTGTGTGTGGATGTGTCACTGGAGTGATGGTGCCAGTGATGAGTGTATTTCCCCAGTCATAATTGTGACCTAGCATGTTGTCATCCTTACATGTGTCGAGTACATGCACATGCAAGTGGCTGTGCTTTTTGTGGCTGACTTCTTGTGTGTCTCTCATCCCCAGGTACTTGCGCATGCCGTCTGCTGGTTGCATTGTTGTGGCACTGCTATTCCTCATGGACACGTCATCGTGTGCTGACTCAGCATTACACGCACGGACAAGTTTGGAAGTCTCCTTAGGGTAAGGGATGCATCAGGGGTGTATTGGGTGTGGCAGTTGATTACGATGTGTGCACACTGCCCCTGTCGATGTTTGGATCCTCTGCAGACATGTCGCATCACCATGGGACACATGACATGCAGCTGGGTACACCTGAATAGATGGTCAGACTTGTTGACAGTCATCTGTGATGGGATTGTGGATTGTGATGATGGCATCAATGTGTGTTACACTGCCCTCGGACACATACGGTTTGCATTGGCTTGACATGGTGTGGGACTTCCACATCAGAGGATCAATGGTGTATGGCAGCCTCTCCGTGAGCAGCAGGGGGTGTTTAGCTGTTAGCTGACACTTGTGTGCCAGTTCCATGGCTATCACGCATTTGTGCTGCAGAAGGGGGGTTCCAGTGTTGGACCCACATGTTACTCCACATGACCTGTTCATGTGTACTCCGAGTTGCCTCTGCATTCCCGAATACATGAATAATAAAGGTGTCCCTATGCCTCCAAGGTGCCTCTTCTCAGTCAATGCTGGTGTGTTGCCACGGTGCATCCGGCATGTCTGGCATGGTTTTCCGTGATAGTGGCTATGTGTCTATGTGTAGAGTAGCAAGATGCTAGCTGTTTGTGTGGGATTAGACTGTGTATTGTGCATGATGTCCATGACTGTGTGGGTATTGTGACATGTGCCATCCCCATGCATCCAACGTTGGCCAGGCCACCATTCTCTGCATCCACCTGACTCAAGCTTGCAGGACATGGTTCTGCAACCTGTCCACACATACCTGGGTGCCCCACAGGACACTCCACATGATCCCTGACCTCTGCGCATGGCTGTCGCTGTACTCAATATGTCTGTCGGCACGGTTGTGCGGCCACCCCCTCAGCTGGTTGGGCCCATCACGGGTGTGTATGGTGCTCCATGTCTGTCTTGCTAATACAATGTGACCCATGTGTGTCCTGTGCCAGACTCAGGCCCCAGGGTGTGGATGGTTGAAGTCAAATGAGAACTCAGGCATGGTTAGACTTTACAAGACACATGTAAGGTAATAATGCAAAATGTAGGCATCCTTTCTTTATGGTGTAACTTTTTATTTTTGTTGGGGTACGTGGGGGGGGGTATGACATGAGGGGCTTTCCGGGTGTGTGGAATCCAAAGTTCACTAGGGGAGTTGGTGTCCTTGCCATTGGAAATCCTCAGAGTCCATGCCACAGTCTTTGTCAACATTGGTCAGACAGTGACCAGCAAGTCCATGTGGCAGAGAATGTCTTTTGCTGCTGTGCTGCTGTTGGTCCAGTGGGCCAGGTGCCAGGCCAGGTGTCCTGGGAGATGGTGCTGTTGCGCTGACCCTCACGGTCTTTTCCGTGGACGACCCGCCCTCCTGCGGGGACCCTCAGAAGCCGGCCGTGACGATGTTTGGGATGCTCCGTCGGATGTCTCCTCCTCCTCCTCATCCCTCCCTGTGGGTGGTGATGTTCTACGCCTGGTGGCACAGGGAGGGTTGCCCATGTTGTCAGCTATCCGACGGAGTGTACTGTGAATTCCCGTGAACACCGTCACGAGCTCACCCTGTCTGTCCTCCATCCGCCCTTGGTGTCGCAGTAGACAGGCATGTTGCTCCGCATGTTGCTGGGCCTGCTGGGTCTTGATCTCCTCGAGGATGGACACAACCTGGGCCATGCCCATGGTGTCCTGCCGGTATGTGTCCAGGATGTTTCTGACATGGGAATATACCGGTTCCGCAGCCAACCGGTCAGGCTCGCGCCTCCGTCGTCCTCCACTCCCACCACCCCTGCCCACTTGCACCTGGCCTGCCCTTGTGGGCACATCGGGTCTCCGGGACCCCTGAGGGGTGGCATTGGCGTTGTTGCCTGCCTCCTCCTGGGTGCCCGGTACACCGTGTCCCTCCTGGCCAGCCTGGCTGCATTTTGGTGGTGGGGCAGGGATCCTGGGTGTCTCCTGGGGTGTTGGACGAGTGGGGGTGGTGGTTGGCCCAGTTGTACCTGACGCAGGTGCGGCAGGTGGTTGGACACCAGAGGGGCCAGGTTGGTCGGGGTCGGGTTCGTCCACAGAGTGGTGAGAGTCGTCACAGCCGGTGGGTCCGTCATCCCGCCGAGCCGGGTCCTGTGAGTCTTCCCCCCAGTGTTGGGGGGAGATCCACGACGTTGACCTGTGTGAGAGAGAGACAATGTTAATTTTGTTCCATGCAACATCCATGTTTCATTCGTTTCTAAGTTGGCACATTTCCTCTGGGAATTTGGATATGTCTTGCATTCCACTCACAGTGCACTTGTGCATGGGTATGTCCCTTGGCCACAGCTTTTGCGACTTTACCTATGTGTGGCACAGTCTTACTTGCTGCGTCAATTGTGACTGCAGTCAGCAGTGGAGTGAGCAGGTGTGGCGAGCCATGCATTGGCGCCTTCCGTGTTGCACTGTACGTGGGCACATGGAGTTGTTTCACACACTTAGATAATGCAGGTAGCTGGCGTTGTGCTCGTGCACAGGTTGAGACATGGCCCTGTGTTTTGCCATGGAGAAGTGGGGGGGTTCAGGCACTGGCAACCCTTGTCTACATGCACGCAGTCCACCTGCTGATGAGCAGACATTCCCACACCCCCCAAGGCTGAATTGGGCTCTCTGTGTGTCCCTTTCTCACTCCCTCTCTGTCCCCCTCTCCCTCCCTCTGTGTGTCAGCCTCCTCCCTCTGTCCTTCTCCCTGTGTCTCCCTCCCTCTGTGTGTCACCCTCTGTCACCTCAGCCCAGCTTCCTAAGCACACACTTTTTGCAGATCTTTGAATGGCCCTTGGCTTGTTCATGTGAGTTTGTTTCTGATCTCCAGGCATCCATTGGGTGTAGTGTCTGTGTTTGCGCTGCTGCTGTGGTGGTGTGTGCTGCCACTCTTTCACAGTGTTGGCTGTTCATTAGCTGCTGTCATGTGCAAAAACGTGCCGTCACCCCATGTGTTAATGCAAGGCGTCCGCCATTTGCTGGCAAGTCTTTCCTGTTTGGGGACACACTGTTTGTCTGGCTGTGACCTAGGCCATATGGGCAGGGGGCATTGTTGTCTGCTTCTGAGTTGCACTATGTGATTTTTGGGGCCCACACTCCCGCCATCCGGCTTACCGTGTCTTGTGTTGGTTTTTTCTGTGGCCTGTGACTTTGCATTGTCCAGCTGGGTGCATGGGGCATGGTGGCGCCAGTGGCATGTGCGTGTTCATGGAGTGTGGTTGAGTCATGCGATAGCTTGGGGTGGTTGTGTGCCTGTTTGTGAGTTTGGTTGTGGATGACGTTCCCCCCATGTGAGGTGAGTTGTTTGTGTACTCACCCGGGTCTCGGAGTCCTACTAATCCGTCCACTGCCACCACCGGCAGTATGGCCATCACCCTCTCCTCCCAGGGATGGTAGTGTACGGGTCTGGGGGCGGCCCTCCTCCAGTGACGTTGGCCTGGTTCTGGTCGTCGGTAATTTTGGCACGGACCCTCCTCCGCAGATCGTACCACCTGGCTTGGCATTCATGCCTGGTCCTTCTGGTGGCCGCAACAGCATTCACAGCATCGACAATCCTCTGCCACATGGCTGTTTTTTCGGACATGCAGGTCTGTCTGACCAATGTTCCAAAGAGGTGTGGCTCGACTCTGAGGATTTTGTCGACAAGGACCTCCAACTCTCGGCTAGTGAACTTTGGATTCTTGTTAGTGGGCATGGTGAGGGGTGTGGGTGTGGATGGTGGGGGGGTGTGGATGGTTGTGGGTGTGTGGGTGTGGTTGTGCAGGTGTGTGTGTGAATGTGATGAGGGGGTGTTTGTGAAGGTGTGTGTGTGAAGGTGTGCAAGTGTAAGGTGTAGTAAAGGTTCAAGTATGGTGCTGTAGGTAGTCTGTGGGGTCTGGCAGCAGTGAGTCTGTTGCAAAGGCTCATGGTTTGTGTCTGTGGGCCCTTTTTATTGGTCCATTGGTGGGTGTGGCTGTGTTTGAAGTTTGGGTGGGTGTGTTATAAGGAGTGGTTTTGTTTTGGGCCTCTGTTTGGGATTTTGGCAGTTGCAGGTCAGTGAATGTGTTGTTTTTGTGCTTGTTGGACATGTTTTGTGGCTTTGTGCCATTCGAATGGTGTATTCTTGTGTTGTTTTGCTTTGTCCTGGTTGTGTACGTGCGTTTTTAGCGTGTGTACGGTGTGTACTTCGGGAATTTTGTTGTACAGTGCTGTCCGTGTGTCTGGCTTGGCACGACTCGTGCATGCGCGATGTTGTGTGAAGGTGCTGGTGTTGGGGCCTGGGGTGCGCTCCGTACTTAGAATGTTGGGGTGGGGGAACGCTCCATACGTACACGGGTGAGGGTACATGTCGTACATACACGGTTGGGGTGGGGGTACGGTCCGTACATACACGGTTGGGGTAGGGGTGCGCTCCATACGTACGCGGTTGAGGGTACGGGTCGTACATACACGGTTGGGGTGGGGGTACGCTCCATACGTACGTGGATGAGGGTACGTGTCGTACGTACACGGTTGGGATGGGGGTACGGTCCGTACATACACGGTTGGGGTGGGGGTACGCTCCATGCATACGCGGGAGAGGGTACGTGTCGTACATACACGGTTGGGGTGGGGGTACGGTCCGTAGATACACGGTTGGGGTGGGGGTGCACTCCATACGTACGCGGGTGAGGGTAAGTGTCTTACATACACGGTTTTGGTGGGGGTACGGTCCGTACATACACGGTTGGGGTGGGGGTACGCTCCATGCATACGCGGGTGAGGGTACGTGTCGTACATACACGGTTGGGGTGGGGGTATGGTCCGTACATACATGGTTGGGGTGGGGGTGCGCTCCATACGTACGCGGGTGAGGGTACGGGTCGTACATACACGGTTGGGGTGGGGGTACGGTCCGTACATACATGGTTGGGGTGGGGGTGCGCTCCATACGTACGCGGGTGAGGTTACGGGTCATACATACACTGTTGGGGTGGGGGTACGCTCCATACATACACGGGTGAGGGTACGTGTCGTACATACACGGTGGGGTGGGGGTACGGTCCGTACATACACGGTTGGGGTAGGGGTACGCTCCATGCATACGCGGGTGAGGGTACGTGTCGTACATACATGGTTGGGGTGGGGGTACGGTCCGTACATACACGGTTGGGGTGGGGGTGTGCTCCATACGTACGCGGGTGAGGGTACGTGTCTTACATACACGGTTGGGGTGGGGATACAGTCCGTACATACACGGTTGGGGTGGGGGTACACTCCATGCATACGCGGGTGAGGGTACGTGTCGTACATACACGGTTGCGGTGGGGGTACGGTCCGTACATACACGGTTGGGGTGGGGGTGCGCTCCATACGTACGCGGGTGAGGGTACGGGTCGTACATACACGGTTGGGGTGGGGGTACGCTCCATACATACGTGGGTGAGGGTACGTGTCGTACATACACGGTTTGGGTGGGGGTACGGTCCGTACATACACGGTTGGGGTAGGGGTGCGCTCCATACGTACGCGGGTAAGGGTACGTGTCGTACATACACGGTTGGGGTGGGGGTACGGTCCGTACATACACGGTTGGGGTGGGGGTACGCTCCATGCATACGCGGGTGAGGGTACGTGTCGTACATACACGGTTAGGGTGGGGGTACGGTCCGTACATACACGGTTGGGGTGGGGGTGCGCTCCATACATACGCGGGTGAGGGTACGTGTCTTACATACACGGTTTTGGTGGGGGTACGGTCCGTACATACACGGTTGGGGTGGGGGTACACTCCATGCATACGCGGGTGAGGGTACGTGTCATACATACACGGTTGGGGTGGGGGTATGGTCCGTACATACACGTTTGGGGTGGGGGTGCGCTCCATACGTACGCGGGTGAGGGTATGGGTCGTACATACACGGTTGGGGTGGGGGTACGGTCCGTACATACACAGTTGGGGTGGGGGTGCGCTCCATACGGACGCGGGTGAGGGTACGGGTCGTACATACACGGTTGGGATGGGGGTACGCTCCATACGTACACGGGTGAGGGTACGGGTCGTACATACACTGTTGGGGTGGGGGTACGCTCCATATGTATGCGGGTGAGGGTACGGGTCATACATACACGGTTGGGGTGGGGGTACGGTCCGTACATACACGGTTGGGGTGGGGGTACGCTCCATGCATACGCAGGTGAGGGTACGTGTCGTACATACACGGTTGGGGTGGGGGTACAGTCCGTACATACACGGTTGGGGTGGGGGTACGCTCCATACATACGCGGGTGAGGGTACGGGTCGTACATACACTGTTGGGGTGGGGGTACGCTCCATACGTACGCGGGTGAGGGTACGGGTCATACATACACGGTTGGGGTGGGGGTACGGTCCGTACATACACGGTTGTGGTGGGGGTACGCTCCATGCATACGCAGGTGAGGGTACGTGTCGTACATACACGGTTGGGGTGGGCGTGCGCTCCATATGTACGCGGGTGAGGGTACGGGTCGTACATACACGGTTGGGGTGGAGGTACGCTCCATACGTACACGGGTGAGGGTACGGGTCATAGATACACGGTTGGGGTGGGGGTACGCTCCATACATTCACGGGTGGGGGTACGTCTCGTACATACACGGGTGTACATACACGGGTGGGGATTCGACTCGTACATAGGAGGGCTGGGGGGAGTATTGGGCGCGTATGCGGGCACATGTCTCCATGGTTGCTATGGGAGTTCGGTGCGGACAGTGTTTTTTCCATATGGTTGTAACATCGGACGCACGGGATGGATCGTACTTCCGCGGTCGGACTTCACTTTTCACATTTGTACGGTAAATCGTCCGAGGACGTGTCGGACACATTTTCCGACCCGAGGACGTGTGGGGAATAATTCCCAATGCGATTCGTATGGACTTTTTCCCATGCGAATCGTAGTTGGCAGTTTGTACGGCACTTGTACGATTCGTACGGTAAAAAGACCGGATACGAGTCGTACGGGGAATTTTTTTACAGGATCGTAATCGGCACCTGTGTCTTTGTCAATTGACATAATTCTGCAGGACATTTCTATTTTACGATCAATCGTAATACTGGGCTGGACGTTACAAACACCAGGTTCCTGCCACGTGCCGTGGTATTACATCAACACTACCAGCCTGTTTGAGTATGATCTGACAGAAAGACAGATAACTATGGGACGAAGAGATCCAAAATACACCATGTTGCACATTGAAAAATTAGATCAATTACCTTTTATCGTGGCAGAGACACCATCCACAAACTGGATTATCCATGGTTATATCACGCTACCGGTCACAATTTTCCAATTCCAATATTGTCTCCAATACCAACAGTTAGCAGATACAAAGTGCTCGGGGAAGGTTATGTACATGAGTATTAGGAGTTACCTTGCAGGTTTAAATGCAGCAAAGGCGATACAGAAATTTTCTTAGTGATTCCAATTGTGAGGAA
Source organism: Triturus cristatus (assembly GCF_964204655.1). Lineage (NCBI taxonomy): Eukaryota > Metazoa > Chordata > Amphibia > Caudata > Salamandridae > Triturus > Triturus cristatus. Next base: position 1,569,255,585 of record NC_140591.1, on the reverse strand, counting down.
GCCTTAAGCGGAGCTTAGTTTGATAGGATATTTCTCTTCAAGGGGCATGCAATGCTTTTGTTGCAAACTTGTCCTATTATCTAAAGGGTTCCCCAGCTGCCATGATACATCCAGTTTTCAAAGTACTCTCAAATGGGAGCCACTTGATGCTGAATAATCAAGGTTGCTGTGGCATGGAAGTGAGCATTGTGTATCTGGTAGTGGTTAATTCATTGGTCACTTGTTGTACACAAGTCCTGTTTCCACCTGCCTGCAAAATTAGAGAGGCAGTGCTGTGGCCGTCGATAAATGTTTCCAACATACTCTTTGATTCCCTTATTAGACTGAAAGCCATGCTTTTTCAACAGGATGTGGCCTTAACTTTGCCCAAAGAGACGTTTGATCTCCAGGTTGCAAGGTCCTCGTCTGAGATACAGACACTACTCCACACTAAATTCCATCTGCATTTTGGGGAGCTAGTCCAATGTATCTTTAACATTTCTGATGCTAAAGGAATAGTGCATTTTTCTTTAAATGTCTCAGCTCTGGAAAGGTTAGCACCTTTAAGACAATCTTTGGAGTTATTTAATCATTTATACACACAGTGTACTGGAAAGCGTTTTTGGAGGGCTCCTGCTTGTCCTGCTACTTTTGGCAGGAATCCTGATTTAAATGTTTCTTCTCCACTATAGATGTCCCATTTGGATTCAGAATGGAGACAGCATTGCTTGTGCTGTGCTGCCATAAGCACATGGTTCACACGTTTGGCACACTGACTTCAAGAAGTGGACAAGCACTGGTTCTTGTCCAGATATTCTTTGGCTTAACTGCACACAACCTGTATTCTACAGCACTCTTTGTGGCCACAAATGAGAACTGGACATACGCCTAGGTTCACAATTGGTTGCGCCATTGGACATTGCTGTACTGCTAGACCCGTTAATGGCCCATAAGTATTGTTGTCCCCAGCATCTTCCATTGCTGATGAATGCATTTCTTGAGCCACCCTGGGATACTGCTGCTCCTAGTGACTTGGACAACAGCTCTACGATATGCATACAGGATGCAGTCTCTTCCTCAGCGGCTGCTGTGGGAATTGGATGGGATCACCTGTGCTCCATAAATCTGCTTTGAGTTGCACCTCTGGGATCATCGTCTGTGGTGATGGACAACAGCAATGTTGTGTCTGCCGCTTGGAACGCATGAAATAATTGTCCCTTTTACCGTGTGGGAACAATTTGGCTTGTTTTATAAACAAAATTCATCTAAAACAGATTTTGTTTTATTTTTATTTTCCTAGGCAGCATGGCTTTTGGAGTGCTTAGGATTTCAAACAGTATAATCACTTTAAGGCTCTTTATGAATATTTTAAAGGGAAGCTTGCTGTTAGACAATGTTCACAATAGACTTTGCCTTTTATTCCATGTCATGAAATGCTGTTTTTTTGTAGATAGCTTTTATATATCGACCCTTAGGAGTAGTGGGTAATATATACCCGAGTTAGGCCCATGTAGCGAAGCAGCTTATTTCTTATATTGACCTAGAAAATCACATTTGATCTGTGAACTTTTGCTTGCATGCACGACAATGTTGGATCAGTCCCTCTGAAACTACTCCGTTTACACATCCAGCTTGGCACCACATTATCATGATGCCTTGAACATCATGTACTATACCTCTCTACACACTTGGTACAAAGTCGGCCTATCTTCATCCATGGGGCGACAGCTCTATTTATATATTCATAACATCACTGATGTAACATGCACATCGCAAAGGCTGCGTTTTATTATAAATAATAAGCATCCCGAGAGATTGGTAGAGGAGGCACTTCTGCTGACACTGAAGGTTTCTGTGTGCTGAGAAATCACCATACACCGGTCTGATATTCCGTGAGGGGTGTCCAACTCGAGACCAAGACAGGGTCCTTCACTCTCTCCTATCAGGTAATTTGGTTGCATCATCCCTTGGGGGGATTCTTGGCTCTAAACCCATACACACTCTAGGTACACTCAGAGTAGCGACTGCATCGTAGGAGTTCATTACATTGCCATATTTTACATTTATGCCTGCATGTATTCATTGCTTCAGAACCATGGTAGAAATCTATCTACTGTTCACTTTTTGGGTGCCTGTAATCTCCATTATTGTAGCACATTTTTTTTAATACAAGAATAACGTTGTTTGAATAAACATGTTGAAAACATCCCACTGTGTATACTGTATACTTCTCTGAGCGAAAGCAAGCACAAGTGACTGAGTGAAAGATTCTGTACTGTTTCCATGATCACTGAGCGATCAGGGTTGTCATGATCAGTGGTTACCAGAGTCCTTTCACTCCCTGGTATAGTTAGGGGGGCTTATGGTGGCACTGTGAGCTAGCTGGTCTTAAGGCCAACATATTCTACATGGTGTCGGAATCAGTCTTAACACCAAGCCCTTAGTTTATGTTGTCCAGACTATGCGCAGATCCTACGTATTAGTAGGAACTACATGACACTGTGTCGACAGTATAAAAAAACAAATCTGGAAAGCTAAGCAAAAATACGAGGAGGCACTTCATACTAAACTCTTTCTGGCATGCAGAAACAAAAACCTGAAAGACTTTTGGATACTAATAAACCATTTAAACAGGGGTTCAGAACCAACTAATATGAATGGGAGCAACGTCACCTCAGAAAATCGGATACAACATGTCACCACCCTGTACAAAGCCACAACAAAAAGGTCCAAACAACAATTTAGCCTGAGGGAGCAACATCCTGGGCAACCTGGACAACAGCATTCTGTGGCAACAGCAATGCAACTTTGTCATTATGCAACAACTTGTAGGGCCATGAGGATAGCAAAGTTGATTCAGAAAAGCAGAGCTGACAGTGCCCCAGGTCCTGATGGCACTCCAGCATCTGTATACAACCACGGCTCACAGTATTTTACTGGCCATTCTCCGGCACTATCAATAATCTTGCGGCCATAAGGGTGCTTGCAGCAAAAAAATATGAGGAAAAAGGAGCAGCTCTACCACAGTTTGATAGACTTGGAAAGGCTTTTGATCCAGTTAATCACCAACTACTTTGGACTAATCTTAAAGCCTGGCACATCCTGGAACCATCATTGCGCAGCATTTTGATGCTCTACTCCGACACATGGGCAGGGTAAAACTGGGCTATAACACAGCAGTCTCCGAAAAAATAAATATTGAACAAGATGTCAAGCAGGGGTGTGTATTTGCTTTGGCAGTATTTAAATTTCTTTAAGTGCGATCTAGTACCTGCATTAAACCTAGCAATCAACCTCGCACCAAAAATAGCGAATCATCATATCACCTCACTTTTATATGCGGATGATGTAGTTCTTTTAATTCAAACACCGATTGGTTCCAAAGACTGCTTGATGTCTTACATAATCATTGTCACTCAAAAGGTATGACAATAAGCTATGAAAAAACAAATGTGATGTTTGTCTGGAAAAGGAAAAAAATTGATTCTTGGCATCTCAACAACCATCGCCTGACCATATCAAACAAATACAAATATTTGGGGTGCTGGCTGAATGACAAGGGAAGTCATTTATTGTATATCACTTCACTAAAAACAAAATCTACCTCATTACAATTTTATTTTCAAACCATCTTCAAGAGCACAAAATAGCACACTTGAGCTACTGTTGAAAATAGTCACTGCCAAACATATTCTGACGTTGGCATATGGGACATTCCTAGGGAAACTTAGCACCTTTTTGAACAACTCTCAGAGTGCAGCATTCAGGTTATTGTTTAAACCCTTGTATAGCACATCTCCAGACCAGATCAGGATGGAAATTAAGTTGACTGACATACTAATCATGGCGAAGACCTGTATCTTGAAGCACATGCACTCAGCAGTGACCTATACCTGCACAGTGCTGACCCCCTATCTACAGCCTGGCAGATAGGGCTGAATTGTAAGGATATTTGTGTACTTCAAAGACCATTCTTAGAAGTCACCTCAACTTCAAAAGCACTTTTGTGTATAAGTACTGGGTCACTGACCCCTTATAATTAGATGCTGCTTTACTTTTAACTGACATTTTGCCAGAAGAACTTCTCTGCTGATTAAAGGACTCAATTGAACTGCGGATCTGAAAGGCCTACTTTTCAGTTGTTTTGCCCTGCTGCCTACTACACCCTCACTTTGCTGAAGGAGAGCTGGAGAGCTGGTTCAGAAGAGGAGGGGGCTGAGTCTGAGGAGGAATTGGAGCAGGACCTGTCTGGAGGTCTTGTCATGCAGCCAACTGAGAAAGAGGATAATATCCTCCCAGGACTGGAAGTCCCCCCTAGAGTAGACAGTAGTGTGTCTTCAAGGAACCTGTTCCTAGAGGAGTCTGAGGAGAGGAGGACTGGAGGGAGGAGAGAAAACTGAGATCAGAGTGTGCCACTTTGGAGCAGGAGCAGAAACCTGCTCTGGCTTAGAAGAAACAGGTTCTAGAGGAGAAGAGACTAGCCATGGAGGAGAGGAAGATATCCAAAGAGCTCAGTCTCGAAAGCTGGGCATTGGAACCCTGCAAGTGGGCTGCAGTAACAGTAATGGTGACAGCATACCTGCAGTGTCTGATACAGAACCAAGATTTCCCACCAGAAGAAAGAAGGGGGTGAAAAGACAGAGTTCTCTAAAGGTCCCCAAAACAACTCACAGGGGACAAGGTCTGGTTCTCATTCCCAATCTGGACGCCAGAAGAAATCCTACCCTGACAAGGTCAAGAGCCCAAGCCCATTATGTGCTATGAGTACTACACGAATGGACTCTACCAGGGGATCCCAAGTGAACATAAAGAGCCCAACCTCCCACTGGAGGAAATATTCCAGAGGTAGATAGTGTAGTGCTGGGGGAGGAGTTTATCTTAGTTAATAGGGGGTTGTTAATTTGAGTTATTCTACTGTCCATGGCTTACGGTGAGATGTTTCCAAATGATCCATTTACCCTCAAAAACTACAAAGTATTGTGAGGTCACCATCAATGTTTGGGATGTGGAGGCTGTGAGGGATACAGGAGCCATTATGATAATATAGTAAGGAGTCAGCTGGTTACCCCAGAGCAGGTCATTCTTAATGCATTCCACCAGGTTGTTGTGGCTGACAAACGAGAGGGTCACTGCCAAGTGGCCCTTGTTCCATTTAAGTGGGGCAGGGTTCAGGTCTTCTGAAATCTGCAGTGAACCCTGATATGCCTATGGACTGTTGGTTAATGACCTTGAGCACACTACCTGGAAGGAAGTGGAGTTCAAAGCTTATGTGACACTGTTATGTTACCTGATTGGATGTGTGCTCCAAAAAGGTTGATGAATGCCCAGGATGGGAGTCAAAAAGGACTGGTGCCTGGAATAATGGTGGAACCAGCTTCTAAAAAGGAGAAAGGCAGGAGGCATAAGAAACTGGCCCCTGAATGAACTCCCAGTGAGGTAGATGGGGCACCCGTGGTGGTACACCTGAGCCTACTGAGGAAGGTCACAGAAAGAGTATGTAACCCTTGAGGGCATGAGGCAACAGGCTGAACCTGAAGTAGCAGGTGATGGCTGTGGTACTTACCACATTTATTGGGAGGACAGCCTCCTTTACATTGAGCCTAAGGTTCCTGTGCATTGGGACAACAAGGGCCCTTGTGGTCCCCCAATGCTACAGGGCCTTCTTACTGGAGATGGCTCATAATATACCCCTGGCAGGATGCCTAGGCCAAGAAAGCATCTTTGCAAGGCTTGTCCCACACTTTTTTTGTCCCAGGATCAAGAGTTCCTCAGATACATTCTGTAGGACTTGTGTTATCTGCCAGGCTAGTGGGAAGACAGGGAAGAGGCTTTAAGCCATCCTTAAACCGCTGTCTGTCAGTGGAATACCCTCTGAAAGGCTGTGTATCGACATTGTAGGGACTATGAATCCCCAAACTGCTTCAGGCAACAGGTTCATGCTAGTTCTGGTAGATCGTGCAACTAATGATCCAGAGGCAATCCCTGTAAGAGCCATGACTGCACCCTCAGTGGCAAAGACCTTAATGGGCATTTTTTACATCTGTGGGTTTCAGCAAGGAAGTTGTGTCTGACAGGGGTACAAATATCATGTCTAAATACATGCAGTCAATGTACAAGGAGTGTTTGTTAACCTATAAGTTCACCACCCGTTACCATCCACAAGCCAGTGGGCTTGTTGAAAGGTTCAACAAGACACTGAAGGGCATTTTTGGAGGCCTACCTGAGGAAAAAGTGAGACATCCTCTTACCATGCCTGTTTTTTACCTACAGGGAGGTAACACAGAAGGGAGTGGGCTTCAGCCCTTCGAGCTTTTATTTGGGCACCCTGTTAAACGGCCTCTGAGTTTGGTCAAAGAAGGGTGGGAGCAAGCACCCAGGAAAACTCCCCAGGATGTATTGAGCTACATGCTGGCCTTCAGGAGCCAAAGTGCTAAGTTATGGAAGCAAGCTTCCAGTAACTTAAAAGCCAGCGAGGTTGTCATAAAAGAGTGGTATGACAACAATTCTACCACTGTGGATTTGCAGGCCAGTCAGAAAGTGTGGGTAATGAAGCCTGTGGAGCCCAGGGTCCCCAAGGACCATTGGACTGGGTCCTATTATGTGATTGAGAAAAAGGGTGAAACCATCTACCTTATGGATTTCAAGGCCCCTAGGAAACCCTACCGGGTGCTGCATGTCAATCACCTCAAACTCACTTTGAGAGGTCTCAGGTCACCATGCTGCTGGTGACAGATGGCAAGGAGGAAGAGGAGAGTGAACCTTTCCCTGAACTCTTAGCTTGCAAGGAGGAAGATGGGTCTGTGGAATATGTAATCTTTTCCCTCATTCTAACTCTTGAACAACAGATAGACTGCCACCAAATGTTGGGACAGTACTCCTGTATGTTCTCCCTCATCCCTGGGACTACCCACCTGTGTACCTATGATGTGGACACAGGGGACAACCTTTCTGTTAAGAAAAAGGTCTTACAGGTAGTCAGATAAGGTGAGGTTCAGCATTAGGGAAGAAGTTTCCAACATGCTGAAGTTGGGGGTGATAGAACCCTCTAGTAGCTCCTAGTATAGTACTGTGGTTTTCATACCAAATGCTGCTATAACAGGTACCACACCTGAACTGAGGTTCTGCGTGGACAAAATAAGGCTAAACTCAGTGACAGAAAAAAGATGCTCACCCCATCCCCGGGCTGATGAGCTGATTGACAGGTTATGGGCTGCCTAGTGCTTAAGTACCTTTGATCTTACATAAGGGTACTGGCAGATCACCCTAACAGAGGGAGCAAAGGAGAGGTCAGCCTTATCAACTCCAGAGGACCACCATCTGTTTAGGGTGATGCCCTTTTGATTAAAGAATGCCCCTGCCATCTTTCAGAGGTTGGTGAAGCAGGGTCTTGCTGTTATGGAGGCCTTCTGTGCTACCTAGCTGGATGACATAGCTTTCTATAGTAGCAGCTGGAAGGACCACCTTATTCATCTCCATGGAGTGCTTCAGTATCTGCAACAAGCAGGCCTGGTTATTAAGGCCAGTGAGTGCATGATAGGGCAGCGGCCAATAGTGTATTAAGGACACCTTGTGGGCAAGGATATGGTGGATCCCCTTCAGGCCAAGATAGAAACCATCATGGCCTGGCTTCCACTCAAAACCCAGACTGAGGTCAGAGCATTCTTGGGCATCACTGGCTACTGTATGAGTTTTTTCAAGGACTATGACACTATTGTTGCCCCTCTGACTGAGCTGACTTCTAACAAGCAGCCCAGAAATGTGATTTGGATAGAGGCATGACAAACTGCATTTGAATCCCTTAAGTGGCCATGCGCACAGCTGACTTCTTCAAGAGGTTTGTCTTCCAGACAAATGCCTCAGAGCACAGCATAGGGGCAGTACTAACTCAACTTAATGAGGAGGGCCTAGACGAACCTGTACCTTTCCTCTCCTGGAGGTTACTCCCTAGGGAACAAAGGTGGATTGCTATCGAAAGAGAAGCTTTATCTGTGGCTTGGTGTTTGAAAAAGTTGAGACCATACTTATTTGGCACTCACCACTTGATTCACACTAACCATAGACCCCTCGGGTGGCTCATGTAAATGATGGGTAAGATTACAAAACTGTTGAGGTGGTCTATTCCCCTACAGGGTATGCACTTAAGGGTGAAACACAGACCAGTGTAGAACACTCCCATCCAGATTGTCTATCCAGGTTTTTCCAGCTTTGTGAACAGAACTCCGTAGAGGCTGGATAGAATGCCCCACTTTCAGGTATGGGGGACATGTGTTAGACCTGTCATCCTTAAGGTGGTTTTCCTCAAACATTTTTCTGTTTGTCTCCATGTTTTGCTGAATCATTTTGTTGGCCATATGACTCTGAGCATTGCTGAACAGTTCCAAAGGACATGTGCTTCTTCCCTAAACATATGTATAATTGGTTTATATATGATTGGCATATTTAATTTAACTGAAAGTCCCTTGTAAAAGTATATACCATATACCCAGTGCCTGTAAGTTAAATGCTACTAGCGGCTTGCAGCACTGATTGTGCCACCCACAGAAGGGCCTTTCATACCTGTCTCAAGCCTGACACTACAGTGCCTGTGTATGTAGTTAACAGCCACTTCGACTTTGCTTTTAAAACTACTTGCAAAGCCTTAAACTCCCCTCTTCTTACTCATATGCTACCCCTAAATTAGGCCCTAGGTGGCCCTAAGGGGAGGGTGCTTTGTAAGTAAAAGGTAGGGCATGTTCTTTCATGTTTTGCATGTCCTGGTAGAGACAAACAGCTAAATTAATTTTTCTCTAATTCTGGAGCCTACCTCTCTTACAGGTTAACATTGACAAACATTGAATGCACTCATAAGGCTCTAATTCCTGAACAGAGAGGAGCAGCCAGTTCATGTTTTATATCTTTGGAATGGTAATGATACATCCTTCCTACTGGTATAGTTGGATTTAACATTACAGTTTACAAATGCCTCTTTTAGAAAGTAGATATTTCTCTGCACTTATTGCTCTGTATGCCATGCAGCCTGTCATACACATCTGGGGTGTGTGACAGCAACACTTTGTGCATTCCCTCTAGACAGCCACAAACACAGGAAGGCTATGTGTGTCTGAGCATCCATCTACATACATCAGCATTCTCATGGCCCTGTCTGGGAAGGATAGAATGGAGTGCCTAACACTTCACTGAATAGGTAGTGTCCTGTCACCACACAAAGGGCAGTCAGGGCTGATTTGAAAAGATATTTTGCACTTCAAAGACCACTCTTTGAAGTTACTCCCACTTCAAAGTCACCTTTGAGTATAAGTACTGGGTCTCTGCCCCCTAAAATCAGACCCTACAGGACTTGTAACTGAAGCTCTGCCAGAAGAACGGCTGTGCTACTTGCAGGACTCAACTGGATTGCTGATCTGGAAGGCCTGCTTTTCTGTTTGTTGCCCTTCTGCCTGCTGCTCTATGACGTTGCTGAAGGAGAGCTTGACTCTGCATTCACTGTAGGTCAGCCTGAACTTTGATTTTGGCATGGTCTAAGTGCTATTTTTCAATTATTCTTTTCAAATTCATATCACAACTTCTATACATTGGACTTCAGTCATTTTGGTCTTGTTTTGTCCAGAATATATTAATCTATTCTTCTAAAACAGCGTGGAGCATTTTTGTGGTATATTCAATTTGTTACTGTGTGGGTGTGTTGCACAAATACTTTACACATTGCCTCTTAAGATAAGCCTGACCGCTCTGTCTGCCACGCTGCCAAAGGATGAACACAGGCTATTTTTTCAGTGTTTACTTAGCTTACCCTGACTACAGTGGTGATTCCTGCCTTTCCTGTTTGCATAGCTCAGCCAACCAGGAATTCCAATTCCTAACAGTGCTGAAATATTCATGCACACTGAATTGTCCATTTTCACTGAATCTTAAATTGTGAACATCTATTGACAGCACCAGTGGAGCTGTCTTTTTATAACTGCTTTTTTGCATTTATTTATAATAGGCATATATGGGCATACTGTTGTTTTAGAGGTAATTGTTTGCTGACACACAAATCTTTACAGGTGGCTCATACCTATACAGTCTAGTCTGCTTTAGGGGTTAGTTGACAACTGAGACATTCCTTTAGTGTGCATCTCATGTAGTTTCTGATACCCTTTTAAGGGTGTTACAATTGGTGTTTTCACCTGCCGTTATTTACATAGTTATGATTTATTGCGTGGTGTTTAGCTGTGTGTTTAATAAAGTACTTTTCTGCTTTTTTTAAATAAGACATTCACTGGACATTGATTTGATGAGGGTTATTTGTTACATGCTGAGTTCTAAGGCCCAGATATATTAAAGGATTGCAGGATGACGTGATGCAAGTATAATGCAATCCTTAATTCACATTTTCCAAGACGAGCAAGGCCACCCTACAAGGCCTTGCATGACTTGGTAACTCTGGAATAACTCAAGGCAGCACAAATCACTGCATTGCGTTACTCTGTGCTCGGATGGCATTACATGTGTGGAGAGTAAGTGTTTCCACACATCCACTCATGTATTTTTCCACATTCCCAGATTTACCAAGACATGTAAACCTGGGAATGCATCAAAATTGTACGTCATTCTCATAGAGGTGCAGCAAGGAGAAATATCTTTATTTCTCCCAATTTCTTCCTCTTTCTAAAAGTGCTGCATTCTGCAGCACATTTAGAAATAGGTAAATGCCTCTAAGGATAGTTTGTGTGCAGGGAGGGGTGGCTTCCTCCACAAAACAAATCCAGTCTGCAATGCAGGCACCCTTTTTAAGGCAGCATCTAATATGCCAGCGCAGTGATATGGCACATTCCTTCCTTCTCCATTTGACACAACATAGCAAGTTCTCTTGCTGTATTGCTTCAAATATTAATACAGCTGGACCTATGTCTTTATCCCACATCACCTCCCAGATTCAGCCTTGGACTTCTCAACCTCGCTACCCCTTGCTGAAAGCCAAGTGCTGGAGGTGTATTCTGTTCCTAGTCCTGATCGTAATTTCTCACAATTATGATTAGCTTCTATTTACCAATATGAAAAGCCCTTGCACAAATTTCACAAACTGCCTGTGATTCACATATATGTAGTAAATAATAGATCATATCCCTGGACTGCTGAATAACAACTGCCAGTACTTCTACTTCTTATTGGAGCCCTTTGAATGAAGAAGTTGATTCTGTGAAGTTGATATTGTTGCCCTTGGATTTGTTCCCACATACTAAAGACTAAAAAAAAACGCACACCCCTAGTCTTATCCCCACTTGAGTTTAGGCTTTTGTCCTATAGCGGGGAACAATGTGAATCTGCAACAAAGCTTTTCTGACTTTATTTAAAACCTGTAATTATTCTGATTGTATTGCAAAGTTAGGGTCTGATGTATGAAATTTCCATTCGAAGACAGTGGTCACAAATTGTGTGCCAATATTTTGAAAATGCAAACAAAATTGCAAAATGGCCTATTTACTAATAGGTTGGTTCACAAAATTCCCAAACACTATGGGTTGCAATCTGACATACCTCTTCTATATTCATGCGATATGTCAGCTGGGGTCTACTGACCACCATGTCTTTAATGGCATTTAATGAAATTTGTTTGTTTTTAAATGCACCCATTTTCTATTCATAAAGAGGACCCCTTTCCTTTTGAGAATATCTTACCACCCTAATTCAGGAGTCAGTAACTTTTTAGCGTTTTGCAACCAGATTTCAGCATCAAAACATTAAAACATACCATAATCAAACACTAAGGGATGCCCTAAACATGCCTCTTCTAACTAGCAATTTATTATGCCTTTCTAAACCCATTTTGGGATTTGGTAGCCTGTTACAAAATGAGTAACTATAATATGAGTTTAGTACATATTAAAAATATTATTTAGTTGTCACAGACCCTGTGATTTAGTGAAACAGGATTTGTGACTATTAAACGGCTTTGCACACCTGTCCCTTAATCTATCATGTTTCATTTGAGTTCAGTACCAAATGTTGGGTGACAGTGCAGGAGCAAATTTACTCCTGTTGGTTATAATTATACCTCTTTAAGATAATGAGCCTCTTACAAATAAATATTTATCAAATCTTTACTATTGTGTATATCAACAAATGTGTGTTATCTCAAAAATAAAATGTCAGATAGCCGAGCTAAAATTGTATTAAATGTTTGTACCCTTTGTCATTGATTGCCCTCACAATGAATGCGAATAAAGGGTTGGGACAAAAAAGGTATGTAGCCTTTACTCCTCAGTCTTTACCCCACATGACCTTTACCTCACAGCATTAACCATGCTGGTAAGTACTGATGGAGCGGGTAGAACAACATTTTGTATCCCTCCTCTATTTTGCATGAAAAGACTAACCATTTAACCTACGGATTATAATTTTACTAACGGATTGCAGTGTGATATTTAACCAACCATTTGCATACACCAATTACACGTGGGAAATTGCTATTTGCATGGCAAAATAAAACTCTAATAACTAAAATATGTACGCATATTGATAGTAGTACATGTGGTAATAGGATATCGCATGATTTATGTTGCTTATGTGATGTTTGCGTTCCTGTTTGGATCCTAAAGGTGAATATTATCGCTTTAAATGTTGCTATATGCTAGGTAAATACTAATACATAAAGGGATTAGTGAGGGTTTAACATTAGAATCATCATTTCTTTGTATTAATTATTCTTTTGTGTTTGTTTCGCTTATGTTGAGCACGATGCCTACTGCGCAGACTCGGATGGCTCCGTGAACTTCCTGACAACCTCGGGTCACCATGTTCCTGGTCAAGGATAGGATCTTGGTGGACTGCCAAACTTCAGTCAGTAAAAACTGGTCTAAATGAACAATCGGGGCATGCAAACAAACCTTAAACAATGTTGCATAAGGGCAAAGTCAGCTACGGAAATGAACCAGCAAAATCCATGGGAACCTCATAGAATAAAAATCGGACGTTTTCCAATCAGCCAATCCCAACTTTCCGTTGCCTAAAACTTTTTCATGTTGTCCCAAAAGTTATTATAAAAAAGAGTAGTAGAATAGGGAGGGGCATCCCATTCCCCATTTTTCTTGACGAGCGTATTGCATTCAGTGGTTTCGATGACTGCACACCCTCTTTGACCCCACAGGCGATGACAGATGCTTGCACGATTTGTGGTCCTTTGGAGATCTTTGGGATTGTAACGTGCTGAGCAAAGAACTTTTGGACTTTGAGCTTTGGCCTGCTTTATTTGGACAATTAATGGCTAAATTTGGTTATGCAGAGCCAAATGAATTATAGAAAAATCCAGATAGCAAGAATAGGTAAATATAAATGTACTGCGATCTCTATTACTTGATTAAATATCTAAACTTTGATTAATCATAAATGTCGAGATTATTTGCAAACAATATTTAGATAAACAAATATTTGATTAACAGAAATTATGAGTTTCTGTTTATTCGATAAAGAGAATAAAGGATTCTGAGTCTTAAAATGTGTTTTAGCTGGTTCTAAATCACCATCAACCAATCCAACTAATTGGTCCGTCATCCAAGAGGGTGGAGTGCCTTGATGTTTGGTATTAGGAATCTATAGGTGGTGAATGCTAATGTATATTTTGTAAAATAGCTTTTCTTCCCTATAGTTAATAAGGTACCCCCCACATGTCCAGCGCAAAATCATCATCCCTCCTGTGTGCAGACTCGTGAGTAAGAGGCGTGTGAGTGTTGGTGTTATGAGCCCCACCACTGACTGCATGTGTGAATGAGCTTGTGTGATGTTGGGTCTGTGGCGCAGGGAGGATAGCTGTGTGTATATATATAATTTCACCTATTTCCTCCGGTCTCGCGCTGGATCAGTACCACACAGATAAGCAGATATAATGGGTTTTTACTTTTGCCTGCATCCTTTACCACACAGTACTTTACTCTGCAGGTAAGTTTACATATATATTTTTAGATATTATCTTTTATATTAACTAAACAAAAAGGATAAAGGCCGCCGGTAGTGGTAAACGGAGGTAAGGGTGATTTTAGGGATGAGGAGTTGGTAGTGGTAAAGGAAGGTAAGAGTTAGGGTTAAAGGGTGGGAAAAGGCAATGATAGGTAAGGGAGATTTAAGGGAAACAATTTGGGTAGAGAAAAAGGGAAGTAAAGGTCACTTTAGGGTTAAAGAGTGGGTAGAGGTAAAAGGGGTAAGATGTTGTAAGTGTTCTGTTGTGAATAAAAAAGAAAGTATATATATAGTTAGTAGGGATGGTGGGGGTTTGCAGAGTTTTGACAATCTGCACTCTACTTGGAGTGCGGAGGTCGGCAAATGCTCCAGGCTTCACCATATGGAAGAGGTTGCCAACTGCCACAGTGCAACTACTGTTGCCCTTCTCTCCTTCCTGCGTCACTAATGGCAACCTGCTTCCAAACCATGCCCAGGAGCTGCTTTCTTCTTCAGCATGACCTGTCATTCACGTAGATGTGTAGGTGATTAGTTTTGAATGCTCTCTGCACCTCCATCCCCCTTCAAGACTGAAAGTAAAAAGAAAACATTTGATTGGCTGGATTGTTTGTCATTTATATGTAAGTCTCCAGTCATTAGCTAAGAGATCTATGGACCCCCAATCACTGGTAGAGGTTACTAGTGCTTTATGCAGTTGGCACTTGACTAGGTGCACCGTGTGGCAGGAGATTAGTAATATGTTCCAACCAGAGTGACCTGCCCTTTAGTACAGACAGAGCCCCACTTGACCTGCATGCATCATGTCTGTAGTGGACATTGACATGGGCTTAAAGAGCTGTTATATATTAGTGGCCCAAGCTGGCAGCAACAAGACTGTGGCCACTGAGTACAGCAAATAATGCACACCATACGTTTTCTACTGATTCCCACAGAACAAATTGTGGCCACGCTAGCCAAGGAGTCCGCAGGGTCAGAAAGGATAGTCTTGCAGCAGTTGAAATGCACAAAGTTACGTTACACATTTACATAGCCCTAGCAGTTTTGTCTGGATTGTAGTGGTTTGCACAATGATGCAGGTCTAAGCTGTTTATTATTGGCACAGAGCATGGAGTAACATCACTAGGTGCTTTGTCTGTGGTTGCGGTACAAGTCACAAGCACAAAGTTAGGTTACAAATTTACATAGCACTAGGAGTTTGCCCATGGAATAAAGCACAGTTACACAGCTCAGGGCATCTTCTTTAAGATATACAACAGAGTTAGAGATCATCTTTAGTCCAGGTTCCAGGTTCCAGGTTTAATGTCTTTATTTCGATAATAAAATCATAAAAGACAGCAAAATTAACGCATACAGTTTGAACCATGCTTTTCAATCACCATATACTGTCCAGTTTACAAATATTTTTTACACACAATAAAAGCTATACATTTAAAAAACCCTTGTTAAGCATCCCATTTGTATTTAGACAATCCATCTATATAAATTTTTAAAAGCATAAAATCAGTCGATAAAAACCATCTTAAAATACTATACAATGTCCATCTTTGGAATGAAAGTTTTAAATACAATTCGGATGAGCAATCATTTCTATCTGTTTGTTAGCTCTAATAATCCAAACCCAGCCAAGGAATTTCGCTGTGCTCACAACAAACAACTCTGAGGTATTCGTCTTCAATGCCCGAATGGCCTCCACAGACCTACTGCAAGTAAGGCGTTGGAACAGAGGTTTTATCCATTTTCTACGTGGGTCTTTATACATGGGACAGGCAAATAAAAGATGGCCCTCAGTCTCCTTATCACCAGGACACCATTTGCAAAATTCGGTTGCTCCAGTACCCCAATTTTTAGTAAATGAATTCAAGGGCAGAGATCCCACCCGAAACTGATGGTAGAGTTTCTTGTCAAGGGGTCTGGTAATGATATCCCAGTAGTTCTCACGGGAAGGATCCAACTTATTAGCCAGGAACCTTCCTGTTAAACTTGTAGAACTAGAAGCGGACACTAGGGTTTGCCGAACTGAGGCCCAATACAATGCTTTAAATTCTTGTTTGGTGGGAAACACATTGGTTCCTGGAGACACCCACAGCTGTTCCAATCCCATTTCCACCAGAATGGTTTTTACCATGCGTAGCCATGGTATTCTCCCGGAGCCCTCAATGGACCTAACTTCTACAAGTTCATTAGCAAATATGGCTAGGTCGGGAGAAGACCAAATCCGTCTCCAAAGGGCTACCAATCTAAACCTCGCCATCTCATTTATTGGATTACATCCTAAGTCCAAACAAAGGGGTATAGATGGAGTTGATTGCGGTAGCCCCACTAAACTCCGCAAGAACTTGCACTGTGCTTTGAATAGACTAGAAAGGTCCATATACGCCCAGAGATCTGCTCCATATAAAATAGCAGCGTTAATCCTTGCGTCATGAATTTTTAGCGCTGGGAGCACACGTTTAGTGATCGATCTCCTTTGTTCCCTAAGGAGACAGCCAGTTAGGCGGGCCAGTTTAAGCTGCTGTTCGACAACCTGCTCCTTCCATCGCAGGCGAAAGTCTAGGGTAACCCCTAGGTAGGTCATATGATCTACTTGTTCCAAGTTAGCCCCACCCATCCTTACCGAGCTCCGAACCGAAGTGTTCTTAGTGAAAACCATGAACTTAGTTCTGCCCACGTTTACCTTCAAATCATTGATGACACAGAACTCCTCAAAGCGGTTCAGAGCTCGCTGTAAACCGCTTCTAGTCTTAGAGAGGAGCAGAGTGTCATCAGCGAAGATAAGCATGGGGAACTTCTTCCCAGCCAGGGAGGGAGCATCAGTGGGGAAGGCCTTGAAAAAATTTACTACCTGGTCAATAAATAACAGGAAGAGCGTGGGTGCCAGGACACACCCCTGACGAACCCCACGTGTTACTGGGAAACTGTTCGTCACTTGTCCTTGACCTCCCCACCGGACCCTTGCAAAATTGTCCTCATGCAGTTTAACAATTAAATCCAATAGTTCCAAGGGCAAACCCAAGTCTCTCAAGACACGCCACAGTTTAGCCCTCGGGACCATGTCAAAAGCCGCCTTCAGATCAATAAAAGCGGCGAAAATTTTTCCCCCGCCCAACAGCACCACCTTCCAGTAAATCAGACAAAGTCTAAACACCTGGTCGATGGTGCTGATACCAGATCTGAAGCCTGCTTGCATGGGAGACAAAATGCCCTCAGAGACCATCCAGCCCTGAACTCTACCTAAGACCATTCGTGCAAGGACCTTTTGAAGAGAATCAATAAGGCTGATCGGGCGATAGTTGCCCGGATTAGACCGATCTCCTTTTTTGTGGATTGGAAGGATCTCAGCCCCCTTCCAGCTCTTTGGGATTCTAGCTCCTTTAGCAATTGCGTTGGCTAACCTGGTAATGTACGGTACCCAAAGTTCTTGGTTGGCTTTAAACAAGTCAGCGGGGATTAGGTCTAGGCCTGGGCGGTAAATTCCATTCCGCTCGCGGAATTTGCGGAATGTGGGTAATTTTGCGTTCCGCGGAGAACGCGAAATTGGCCAAAAATCTGCGTTCCGCGACTTCGCGAAATTTTTTGCTTGTTCGCGTTCCCAAAATGTGTGTTCGCGAGATATTTCCCCCGAGCACGCAAACAGCGATTGCGAACAGGAGAAAAGCATCGCAAACAAGCAATTCCGCGTGTTCGCGGAATTTCTGCGTGTTCGCGGAGATTTTTTACCGTTTCGCGGAGATTTGCGTAACTCGATTGCGCAAATTCCGCCCACCCCTAATTAGGTCCATCCCCGGTGCTTTCCCCCGCTGAGTCAAACCCAGGGCCAATTCGGTTTCTTGTTCTGAGAAGATCAGGACCCCACCGTGATCAAACAGTGTATACTCATTACTCAACATGGTGGAGGATTCCGAGATCTCAGACCTAATTTGGGCAGCATAAAAATCCACCCAAGTTCCGGGGGGGACATGATTTGTAGGCGTTTTCGAATCTGGGTCTCTGCCCCACTTTACAAGTTCCCAGAATTTAGTCTGGTTATTGGATGTAGATGCATCCAGGAGATCGGACCAGTGCCTATCTTCCCACTCTCTTTTAGCATCCCACTGGGTTTTTTTATACTGTACCCTAGCTAACTTGACATCACTCATAACCCGAGACTTAACCGCTTTAACTAATTGGCTATAGGCCTCCCTACATTTCCCGTTGTACCATTTCTGACGGGAACCAAGTTTTTTAGTGGGGCCTTCTAAGCATGGACAGGATAAAAGAGATTTAAGCTGCTCAAAACAGCATTCGTGAGTCTCGGTAACATAATCGATGCCAACCCCCTCAAACACATTGGGCATGAGTTCATTCACCGTGTTGGTGACCAAATTATTAATACTTTCGAGGAGGGAGGCGTCACCCCCCAACCTAGACCATTTCAGCCTTCTTCTGTCATTGGACAAGGTGACATCTCCAATCCTAAAAGTATCTGGATTCCTCAATCTATTTGAGCCCGGGAACCTTAAACTAAGTGACAAAGGATTGTGGTCGCTTTCTGGGCGGGATACCACTTCCATGACGATCATATATTGCCAGAATTCCAACTTTAGCAAAATATAATCTATACGGCTTTTCCTTAAGCCATTATCATAGGTATCGCAGGCACATTGGTCTGATAAGGAGCGGCCATTAGCTGCCCTTAAGCCCCTATTCAAGCATAAAGCCATCCAGTTCAAAGCAGCCTCAGTCCCTTTGGCAATTTTATCAATAGATAAGTCCGGAATATTCCAGACTGCATCCTCAGTGGACCCCCAACTGTCCCCAGCTGCCTGAAGCGGCTCAAAGGTGCAGTTCAAATCACCCGCTAGGACAAAAAAATTGTCACTTCCTAACCCATCGAGATACCTGTCCACTACATCAACAATACCAGGGCAGCGGCCTCCAGGTAGGCCTCGTGCATAGATGTTAATAATAATCAAATCCCGATGGACAGCTTTACTCATTTTAATACCCAGGAGGTCCCGATGTTCTACAAATATTTCAGACAGGTGGGCTCCCAAAGCCTGCTTCACCCAAATCAATAGGCCCCCTGAAGCCCGCCCTTTACTACCACTGATTGCGGGTTTGGAGAAATTAATAAACCCAACCCTGTGGATTGGGACCGTTGCCCAAGTTTCCTGAAGTAATATGATATCAAAAGTATCTATAAATTCCAACCACTCCTCTGAGAGTAGCCGACCCTTAATTCCAGCCACATTCCAGGAAGCTACCTTTAATATATCGTGTGGAGTTGTTACATTACTTTTAGATAATTGAGCCATTGGCACAGTGGAGGCTTGGTTCTCCACTGCCTTCACAGGTTCTGCCCGTATCTTGAAACTGGAAGTCATACATACACTATCCACCCCCACAATTTCCTCTAAAATATCCTCAGCAGTCGCTTCGACCGTCCCCCCCATAAGATTTGGCATTGGGCCCCCCTCTTCGACAAACCCCATAGAAGATTCCACCCTTTCGGGCCTGGTTACTACATCCCTACAACACTCAACAGTGCTGTTCACCTTACTTGGTAGGTGTAGTCAATCGACAGCCTCAAGGTCGGAAAGGGGGCCGTAACGATTGAAAAGTAGAGGGTATTGGGGGCGGTAAGATGATCTAACAATTGGACGCCTCCTGTCTAGTAATCTCTTAGGTGGGGGGCCGGGTGGGAGTTTAGAATGTCTTTCGGGGTAAAAATAAGCAAGGTCCAGTGTTTGAACATCCCCCATTCTTGCAAACCTTGCTTCCCTTCGAATGGACTCTACCACCCAGGGATCCTTAAACGATACCAAAATGCAATCACCCTCTAAGTCTTTGGTCCCAAAACCCACCCAATCTACTCTCCTTACTAATAGGATTTCAGTTGAAGTTGGTGGCGGGAGGGGGCGATTTTTATTGAACCAGAATACTACCTTATTACGTAAGTCCCTGTCTGTCTCATTAACACCCTCCTTAACGGGTGCTGCCCCGGTTAACACTATAGTATATTGATTTGCTTCTGGGGGTAAGTCAGTACGGAGATAAGCACACTTAGCATTGTTTCCCCCAGTATGGGTAGTGGGATTACGATTAGTAGCTGGCTTTCCTAGAGAAGGCTGGGATAGGGTGCTATGTGCAACATTTTCCCTGTCGTCCGTCCTGCCTGTTTGTGCTCGTTGCGCTGGTATCATGAAGGTGACTTTACTAGAATCCTGCGCCAAGGTGCCAACACCAACAGTGCTAACATTGTCCCTGGAACCCACCTGTGCTGGAGACTTGGTTACTACAGCCCCCGTTGCTTTACCAAGGCTAACATTGTCTGTACACTTAATTGGATTTGCCTGAGAAGTGGAAGCCCCCATAACTATGGAGGGGACGGATAGCTTATGAAGTAGGTTCATGTTCATATTCGCGGCAGACTCCAAAGCATCAATTTTGATGGTCATCAGCCTGGTTTGCTCCAGGACGGGGAGCAGGAGGGTTTTAATCATGGCCTCCATTTTTGCCAACAGGATTTCGTCACTATTAAGACAAGTAGGGCAAGGATCTGATGAACCAATAGAGGTTAGAGTGGGGCACAATACATTTGGAAGTACCGGGGGGGGTTGCATAGCAGTGGGCAGCAACGAACCAGCTGCACAAGTACTATTAGAAACATTTAATTTAAACAGCTTCTGTGCTCTCCCCCCATGATTGCTCAGAATATTTTTCCTTTTACAGTCTTTTTTTCTAAAAGAATCAATCACTTCCGGTGGATTCGACACCAAATTAATGATTGTGTCCACTCTATCTGTACCTCTATCTTGGGCCCCACTATGCTGGATATCATCTAAACTCAAATCAGTATTGTCTGGAGAATGTAGGGAACCCACCCCTTCTCCCTCAGCATGCATTAGTGACTCCGTCGTTATTGAAGGTAAACAATTAGACGGGACTTGGGCCACAGGGCTAGAAATAGTAGCAAGGGCACCTAAAGAGGAGCGCTTACCACTAACTAAGTCTAGGGAAAGCCTTTTCTCAGTCAATGCAATTTCTTTTTCTAAAATCCCAGTTGCTCGAATTATAAAAGCATCAAGCGGACCAGAAACTATTCCCTTAGAAGTTTGCAGTTGAACTGTGCGATCCTTACCGGACCTTAGAGGCATATTAAGTTATATTGAGACAAGCAGTGCCTATAACAAACCCCAATCTGTATTAATAGGTAGATGCCCTCTGCGATAAAAGCCCAACCTCGTCCAATCATGAACGGCCACAAACTAGTCCCAGACCAATCCCGTGTGGTCAACGTTGACCTTGTTAACAAGATAGAAAATGATCGTTGGCTACTCTGCCTTTACGATCATTAAATAGCATAACAAGAGTCAGAAAAACAATTTATCCTAGAAGGGCCGACTGCAGCCGTGCCCAACAAATAATCCACAGGGGAAACTGGGTTAGCAACCAGGAGTAGTACAAACAATCCGTTTAGGAAGCAAAGTCCACAGTACCTTGGGGTGACCGCTGATGGAGTGGCACAACTTGGCAGGGTTGCCCCGCCCCGTCCAGCTCCGGTCAGTGACGGGCAAGGACGGGCCCGCCCTTGGCCCGGGCTTTGCCCGGGCGCGGCTCGCACGCGTCCCGCGCTGCGGTGACACCTGGCAGCCTATGTAGTAGTCCGGCGCTGCCAGGTGTCGTCACCGCGTGCGCCGCTCTCCAGGGAAGCCGGGAAATGGAGTTCCGGTGCGCCGTTCCCCTCACGGCGGTGGCGGAGGCGTCCGCGAGCAGAGCGAAGGCAAGAGAGGAGAAATATCCCTGCTGGGCTGGCCGTTCCCCTCACGGCAGGTAGGTCAACAAGGCAGCAGGCAGGTCGAAATTAAAGCGTCCCGCGCTGCGGTGACACCTGGCAGCCTATGTAGTAGTCCGGCGCTGCCAGGTGTCGTCACCGCGAGCGCCGCTCTCCAGGGAAGCCGGGAAATGGAGTTCCGGTGCGCCGTTCCCCTCACGGCGGTGGCGGAGGCGTCCGCGAGCAGAGCGAAGGCAAGAGAGGAGAAATATCCCCGCTGGACTGGCCGTTCCCCTCACGGCAGGTAGGTCAACAAGGCAGCAGGCAGGTCGAAATTAAAGCGTCATCTTTAGTCACTTTGTCAGCACAGAGCATAAAGTATTTTGATCTGTCATTAATTACAGAGTGTAAAACTCTGAGTGCAGGGAGACACCTTTACACAGCTCTAAGGCTGGATGACTTTTGACAGTGTGGCACAGCACTATGTTGCACAGCGCACCAAACTACAGTAGCTCTAAGTTCCTTGTCTGTGGCTTAGAGCATTGAGACAGACAACTAGAGCTTTGTCAATAGTGCATTGCACAAGGTCACACAGGTCTTGGTGCTCTGCTTATACCCACTGCAAAAACAACAGCTCCAAGATTGTGCCAGTGTCTGTCACACATTACATAGTCCCGGGGGCAGTGTCTGAGTCACACAGTGAAGTCAACTTACTGTCCACAGTGCATGTCAAGGTTACACAAACCTGGTTCACTAAGCGCTAGACCAGTGACTGTTCGGATGCTATTTTTCACACGTATTATGAATGTGCATGCTCAGTGTTGCATTGTAGTTCTCCAAGGGTGGGTGCCATCCGTGCCAGTGCGGCTGGTCTGCTGGCTGATTGATTTCTCCTTACCTAAAACATTCTGTCTGCGAATGTCTGAGTCAGAAAGAAGGAAAGTTTACTGAATGAGAGGCCACTAATTTTCACTTGTTTGTGGTCTCTGTAGTTTGCAGCAAACCTTGCAGAATTCCACTGAGTTAAACTCCGCAAACTCTGCCCAGACCTAACAGTTAACCAGTGGGCGGTTATACTTAGGTCTGCATTTCCGTAGGAAGAGCATTTATTAGTTTGTTTTTTACTTTAGTGGTGTTTAAACTATCTTCACACAAAGGTTTGCAAAAAGTTCACCTTAGCTCCTTCCCAGAAAGATTTGGGGTGTTCTATCAAGAGGGGGCTGAGATAAAAAGAGAGTCCCAAAAACACATTTTCCAATGCAGTTTCCATTGGATTTTTTAGACAGCACTACAGCACAAGCATTGGCAATGCCAATAGGTCTCATCTTTGGGACCTATTTGGCTTGTCAATGGTTTTTCGTAAAGCAATACAGGATGCACGATGCTGTGCAGGATGGCTAAGGAGGAGAGGGGAAAAAAAGCCTATGCTGTTTGGTTAAACAGGGAATCTGCAATATTCTAGTTTCACTTTGTACAAATCATCGCCTAACTAGGTATCACTTGTCTCTCCTTTTTACCTCTAATATTAATAGTTTGTTTTAACTTTGTGCACAAGGGTACATCTATGGCAGCAGGGTGGCAAGCAGAACCCACAAGAAGATTCAGCTTGTTTTGAGATCGAGGTCCCAAGAGAACCCTCAGTTGAGGCGGAGCCCGGCATCTGGCTCAAACCTGTCTCAGCCATCTCTGCAGGCATGCATAGAGTTTGCTCTTACTTATCATATGTAGATTATGAATACTAGAAATAAATGGATATGTGTGGTTGGGTGCATATTTTGTATGAGCCTGTCACCCAAACAATACCAAAACAAGATGCTTGCTCTCATAAATTAGCTATTTGTTCATATTAGGCTCATTAAAAAACTAGCTTTCGCAAAGCCAAGAGACCTCAAATTTAAAAGGCAAATTCTGATCTGTTGATTTTGCCAAAGAGTTTATGCATTGGTGCTTAAGCATTCATGCATTTCAATTCACGAACACAAACGCACGCGCACAGTGTTTATTTTGTAACTGTATGAAAACATTTAAAGGTGACTTCCAGTGGCACACATATCTTACAATTCATGGCTGGACATGTGTTGTGACGCACCAGCAGCCACTTTGGCTTTTTATTTTACAATTCCAACATGGTTGACAGCCATTGAAGAAAGATAAAGCAAAAAATATAAATATAGGGCCATATTCTCAAGGAGCTATCTCCGAGTAACGGCACTTTAGCGCAGCCAAAGTCGTGATACATTTACTGCCACATTCACAAGCCGGTGCAAACAGCCGACGGCACCACTTTTCTGGCATTAGCATGCGCAACAAACATCGCCATGGATGACTCGTCCAGCACGGCAAGGTGGGCTGAGACCGTCGCCATCCGTGATGATTGTTGTCCATTTTTGCCTCACCATTTTCTGCACCTCAACATGTTCCCATGCTGCATGTAAGTGTCTTAAGCATGTCCCTGCCTGTTGTGGCCATTGCCTCGTCCATACTAACAGGCACATGCCAATAAAGTCTATGCAACTCCACTGGTGTCTAACTGTGATGAGTGTTGATTAGATTGTCCACTCGTGTGCCACAATGAGCATCGTCCCTACACAGGGAGGAACTGACTGACGCATGTACAATAGGGGTGGCTCCCTTTTGCAAGCTCCACCTCTGCGAGCCAGACATTGTTTTGGGAAAGTTGCTGGCCAACCTGTGCACTTAAGTGACTTCAGCAATGTGAGTATGGTGTCCAAAATCAGACCATATGGAGCAATGTTATGAATAATAACAGGATGTGTCCACACAGATGTGTGTGGGTAGGTATGCGATGTGAGGTTTGGTTGTCACATGTGATGTAGGACACCACTTCTGGCCTGCTACCGATTTGGTCATTCCTACACACAGCCCTATCAATACATGTGCGTGTGCCTACGTTGGGGGTTGTGAGATTGTTGTTGATGTGCAATGGGTACACAGCTAGTACTCACCTTCACAGTCATCCAATTGGCCGTGTGTCTCAGGGATAAACATACGCATAGATGTCAGTTACCATGGTGTACCTTCATGTGCAATCATTGTCCCTGCATCCAGCCATAATTCCATATGTGAGTGAACATAGTCATGACACATCTGTGTGACTTAGAATGCTTTATTCACATTCTGGTGATTGACGGAGCTGGAGCTGTACATGGCCATCCAAGCCCACATTATATGGATGCCCAGTGGTGGGCCAACCAGAGTCCTTTGGGGATTGAAAAGTGATTTGGAAGAGGGGGAGTGCAGTTCACAGCAGGATTGCTGTGTAATTGTCCAGCAGTGAAGATATGGCAGTCTGTGTCGGGGTCCGGGTGATTGTTGCAGAGTGTTCCGGGGGTCGGTGGAAGGTATTGTCCCAGGGCATGATGCATAGGTCAGAACCAGGCAGGGACAGGCCATAGGGCAGTGATGGATGCTACTGCCTCCTTCCTCACACAGTAATTACCATCCCCATCTTACTCCCCTGCTATGGGTTCTGTGTCCAGTGTGTACGGTGTGAGTGGCGGGGTAATGGCTGCATCACTGTGTGTCACTGACACATCAGACTGCGAAGGTGATGGGGCTGTATCACTGTGTGCCACTGACACATCAGGGGTTGGAGCTGTGTGTGTCAATGTTCCCGCTGCAGTCATCTGGGACAGGCTCAGTGGCAGCAATGGCAAGATGATGAACTGCAGGGTATTGAAGTTCCCAGCTACTCGCTGGTGTCCAGTCATGGCAGCCATACTTCCAGCCTACATCTGCTCCATGGTCTCCACTGACCTCCGCATCTGTGCCAACTCTGTGCTGTCATCGGTGGTGCCTGTCTGACCAGACAGTTCTTGTATCCGATTAATGCCCCCAGCGAGGTCAGCCAAGGTCTGTGGTGGAGCATGGTGCAGATAGGGGGTGTCCGATAGGGACTGTACGTGGTCCCTGATGGGACTCAGACACCCACATTTGACATCGAGTTTGGCTGCCAAGAGCTCGAAACCCACCCGCAGCTGATCAGCCAACTCCACCGGGCAACCCAACACACGCGGTTGGAATTCCATGTATTGGTTGGGGGGGTCCTGGGAGACAGCTGTGGTGGTGTGTGTTTCCTGCTGTGTGGTCTGTGCAGGTGGTGGGGTCACCTCGAGGCAGCTGGCCTGCCCTGCTCCTTGGGATGGGGTGCGGAGGCTGTCCATTATCCTTTGGAGGGTGTCTTGACATATGTGCAGGTTGTCCTCTTCATCATCAATGATGAGAAGTGTGGCATGCACTGTAGGAGGTGTTGTTTGTCCCTCTGTAATGTAAAGGGGAGATGCATGTTAACAGAGTTTCACATGTATGTTGAAGATTTGCAGATGTTTACATTCAGACTGCATGCCAATGTACATTGTGACTGTTTTGGTGGAGCTGGCTATTTGATGGTAGTCAGTGTGTTTTTCGACTACATGACGGATATGTAGTAGTACCCATACATTATCATCACACAGTGTCAGGCAATGCCAGATGTGAGTGGACAGTTAATATGCACAAGCGGAACCTGTTGTGAGCTCTGTCCTGTTGGGTTGGTGTTGAACCTTGTACCACATTGCCGTCATTGCTGATGTTCTGTGATTGCTATGTGTGTGTGCTACATTGTGGGGGAGTTGCCCCATAACTCTGATTTTGTGTACCCTTCTCTCTTTGAGGCGGGGTGCCTTTGAATTATGTGCTTTTGGGGTCTGAATTGTTTTTGACTTGGGTCATATGTGCTCTGTTTGTCTGCTGCATGTATTATGGGGCTTGGGTTGTGGGTCCACGTGGATATGTCAGAGTGTGACCTGCTCCTTTACGGATGTGATCCGCACTGGGCCGCCTCCATGTCAATTTGTGAGCCATGTCATGTTTTTTGGCTGCTGCCATGCTCTCCGGCATGCAGTGTCACTTGCATAGTCAGTGTGGCTCACAGAGCCGCTGCTTTGCTGGATTCAGCACATGTGCATGGGTAGCTTGTGATATGGGTGATAGGGAGGGTGGCCTCTTTGTGCACATTGTGGACGGGGCCTACTTGGTGTTTCTATGTGCGCTGCAGTGTGGCAAGGCTATCAGGGACATGTTCCACAATAATTGTGGGTGTGCAGTGTGCTACACATAATTGTGCATGTGTGCCATTGTGCCCATCTCCCCCGTCACCCCAGTCCCTAGTCGTTGCTGGTGAGACAGGTCATATCGAGCTGTGTCCAGGCCCCCAAATCCTGCCACCGTCTCCACACTGCTGACTGTGGCCACCATTTCCTCCAGCTCATCCAGCTCCTCCTGTGTCGCTCGACTCCCACCTCCAGTCGCCGTTGCTGCCTTCCTGTTGGCGGCGAGTTTCTGTATGGTCTGCCTTTTCACATCATGCCAGTGCCTCTTGACCCCCTCCATTGACCTCCTCGACACTCATTGACTTTGGTGAAGATGGACTGCCATATTTCCCTTTGGTTGCCAGTGCCGCAGTGGAGGTGCCGAACAGTTGTTGATGGTGTTCTATGACCTCTGTGACGATGATCCGGTCTTCCTGAGGACTGAACACCATCTTCCTCTCCCTCTTCTCCTTGCTCTTCCCCGACCACGGGGTTCCATGCTGGTCCTCCATGGGGCTTGTGGAGTGCGGCTTGTTCTCTGCACTCGGTTCGGGTGCATCCATGGTGCTACGCAGTTTGAATTGGTTTTGGTGTTTTTTTTTCTTTTATAGTGCGTTTTCCCACCAGACGCGTGGGATTCGCAGGCATGTAACTGGGTTTTGCAGCTTTTTGTATTGCGCTTGGCCTCATCGCAGCTATTTTTGCATTTGTGTTCACATTTTTGCAGTATGGCGTTGTTTTTAACGCGGCCATTTGAGGCGTTATATGGTGACTATTGCATGGTACAGCTGTGTTGTGAATACTTGGTTAAACCGGCATAAATTTCCCGCGATAGACTGCGATGTTGTAGGTTGCGTTAAGTTACTTTTGCGATGATTATCACACGTTCTTGATAATATGCCCCTCAGAGCGCAAAACATAAGCGAGCAGCCTCGTGCCATTTTGCTGTTGTCGGCCTCCCAAAAAAATGGTAATAAATAATTGGGGATTGGCAGAGAAGGATCAGAGCATGGTGTGTGGAAAAAAACTCACCAACGAGTGAAAAGACACTTTCATTTCTAAGCTAGGCCTATTTATTTTGCCACCAAAAGGCCAGACATGCCTCTTTGTGTGTGATGCTTGGAACTTTGGGCGCTATTCCGTATTCAGTCAGTGGAGTATTTTCAAAGTCGGATTCATTTTTTGCATGGACTTTGATATCCCTTTCCTATAGGTATGGGTCATAATTAAGTTCTCTAAATTTAAATAAGACTCTGCTTGTGATTTTGCTTGCATGTTCTTCCATAAAAAAATCAGATGAGAGTTTGAAATGTTTAAAGTCAGTGAACACCACAAAAACACTTCAGAGAGAGGTCTGCGTGGGTTACACACCTTTTTATTCTGCTTTCTGATTTTCAGGGTCCTAGTCAATTATCTAAAGCAGGGCCCTTCATCGGAAGATGATCTCTTTATTACAATTGGCTTGTTGGGAAAAAGAGGGCGCAGCATTTGTCGCTATCAATAGTGTTAGCTTCTAAGTCATTAAAAGCAGGGCAGCTTTGTTTGTAAAATCTATAAAATCTATAAATAAGTGTGGCAGAGTCGTAAAAAGTGTGGGCCTGGGAATAATGCCCCCCCTGCACCCCATCTTCTGACAGTTCTGCTGATTTTATATGTCAGTTAAACATATTGGATTGAAATAAAAGTAAATGCATGATAGTTTTAAATTGATGTTATGATAATGATACAGACATGCTTTGAAATCTCAAAAGTGGTGGGTTTTGGGACCACCCTCCATCGCCACTTAACTGCAAAAGAGTGTTACATGTTTAGCGTCGTGAGCTAAATGATACGCGACACTCACGGAGCTCATTATCTGCCTCTTTATTCTCAATGTCCCTGTCTCGTGCCGCCCCCCTCCTGTCGTCTACCAGTCATGCCTGACCCGGAAGTGAGGACTCGGTCAGGTATGACGACGTGACATCTCCCCCTTTTGTAAATTGTCATTTACCTTGGGTGGCTATCTTTAAAGTTCTTCAATGAGTCGAACCGGCCTTCACGTGACCCTCTGTGGCCGACGGGGAGGTCGCTGTTCTTCGGGTTCATCCATGTTAAGTACATGAAAACGTTCTTCGAGACTGTCTGCTCCTGGGTCTGTGATGTCTGTGTCTCTGTCCGTTTCCTCTCCTTGACGGTATGCCGCCAGATTGCACTTCTTGAAATGTGAGACGTTTCTTGTGGTTCTCTTTGTCGTGGAGGCTGCTGTAATCATGCTTCCTTTTTTTTCACTGCTTGCAGCGGGTGAGCATGATATCAGCTGTCGGCTTTAGTTCTCTGTTCCTGCTTCACTAGTACCCAGTCTCCTTCTTGGATGTTGCATGACTTTGCATGGCGCCAATTGTCAGCGTAGTCTTTCATCTTTGCTTTCTTGTCTCTATCAATGTTCATTAATGTCTCATGATCTGTGGTCGGGAGTCTGGAGTGTATGACTGCGTCCGACATCAGAATCCTGGTGCGTGGAGTTCTCCACAGCATCAGGGTAGCAGGACACCGTTGGTGGTACTGTGTGGTGTTGTGCGATAGGCTTACCTCATTGAGCGCCAGTTGTATGTCCAGCTGGGACAGTTCCACTTGCTGTATTGTCTTCTTCAGGGAGGCCATGAAGCGCTCAACCATCCCATTGGCTTGAGGCCAAAGGGGGGTGATTTTCCGGTGTCTAAAGTCCAGGTGGTCTGCGAATTCTGTAAACTCATGTCCGTGGAAAGGTGGTCCATTGTCCGTTTTTACTGTCTGTGGAATCCCCCATGCTGCGAATATTTCGTCAAGGACTGGTACGACTGCAGATGCTCTTGTGGACGGTAGTTGGTGTGCAATGGGAAAGCGAGAATATTCGTCCATGACAACGATGACATATTTCCCAGATTTTAAGGGGCCAAAGAAATGGATGGCTACTTGTTGCCATACGCCGTCTGGGAGATCAGACATTTGCAATGGGGCATGTGGTTCTTCTCGCCCCACCAATTGGCAATGCGGGCAGTCTTGAAGCATGGCCTCTACCATCTGGTCAAGAGACGGGCACCAGACTCTCTCTCTCTGCGCTTTCTTTGTGGCCACTATGCCCCTGTGACCTTCGTGGGCTAGATTGATGGTCCCTTGTTGTAGTTGCCGAGGAATGACAATCCTCCTATCCCTCAGTAACAACCCATCTGCACTGATCGTGAGGTCATCCTTGACATGTTTGAAGGATGACAGTTCTTGCATGTTGATATCAGTGATGGCTTGAGAAGTCTCCAGATGTCTCCATGAGTCTGCTCAGATGCGCTGCATAACCTCTTGGAGTGTGGCATCCTTAGTAGTTGCTTCAATATTAGCTTCTAGTGGAACGGCAGGTGGGCACGCTTGATCGATCACAAAGTGAAGATATTCCTCAGTCAGTGAAATGCGTGTCTGTGTCAATGTCTGAGGATGGCGTGAAATGTAGTCCGCTGGATTTTCTGCCTTTCCCGGTTTGTGGATAATGGTGTAGGTATAATCCTGCAGGCGGATCCCCCACCTTTCGATCCTTGGTGGCATCTTCGCTTGCGGGTTGCCGAAGATAGTGATTAAAGCCTGATGGTCGGTAATAAGGGTGAAGTGCTTCCCGTAGATGAACAAGTGGAAATGTTCGCACGCCCACACAACAGCTAGACTTTCCTTCTCCGGTTGCGAATATGCTTTTTCCGTGTCTGTGAGACTGCGGCTGGCATAGGCTATGATGTGACGAGGGTCTCTTTCGTCATCATATTGGGCAAGGATGGGACCCACGCCCACGGGACTGGCGTCAATGGTTACTTCTGTTTTCCTTTTGGGGTTGAAGTATGCCAAGTGGGCGGCAGAGCTCACCGTGCCTTTAATCCTATTGAAAGCGTGTTCACATGCCCTGGACCAGTGAAAAGGTTGACCCTGTCTTGTTAGCTCTCGCAGTGGGTAACTGATGGTTGCATAGTCTTTAATGTATCTGCCACAATAACTGGCCATGCCCAGGAATGACCGAATGTCACTGACATCGCGGGGTTGCGGTGTGTCATCGAGTACTGAGACCTTGTCTGGGTCTGGTCTCATGCCATCTTTGGACAAGATGTGGCCATAGAACTTTAGGTTTGACTTGTGAAATTCACACTTGCCTCTGTTGAGTGTGAGATTGGCACTTAGAAGGGCATGACACACACGGTCTAGGGCTTTGTCGTGTTCTTCACGTGTCGTGCCAAATACAAGTATGTCATCACTGTAGTTAAATGAGTTGGGAATGTGGTGGATCACCCGCCGAACGGCTTCTTGAAAGATTTCCACCGCTGATGAGATGCCAAAGTTGAAGCGTTTATATCTGAAGAGCCCTTGATGAGTGGTGAATGTGGTAATGTACCTCGATTTCTCATGGAGTTCGAGCTGGTGATATGCTTTGTTGAGGTCTAATTTTGAGTACACCATTGCTCCGTTCAGGCGAGTAATCATTTTGCTAATATGAGGTCCAGGATGTCTTTCCCGCTCTATGGCTGTATTCGGGGCGCGCATGTCCACGCACAGGCGTACTTTGTTTTCATGTCCTCGCTTGGGCACTACTACCACTGGTGACACCCAGGGGGTGGATCCAGATGATCGTTCGATGATGTCTGCTCTCAGTAGATCTTGAAGCTCATCATCGACCGCTTGCTGGAGGTGAAATGGTACTTTCCTGTGGTGCTGGGCCACTGGCGTAACTTGCTCGTTGATGTGTAATTTGAATTTGACGTTGGCTAACTTTCCTAGGCCTGAGAACAGCTTTGGGAATTTGTTGATCATATCGGGCGAGTCATCCACTTTGAATAGGATCTCTACCAGTCTCAGCCGTTCTGCTGTGGGTAAGCTGAGTAGGCAGTCAGCAGCTTCAGGGCCTTCTATGACATGAATTTGAGCTTGAATTGATCTGTTCTTGTAGGTTAGTGTTGTGGGAAAACGTCCTAGGCATGGCAGTGGTTCCTTGGACATCCAGGTGTAGACGCGCACTGCAGCTGGCTCCAGCTTTGGTTTCGGGCACATCTTTTCATATTCCGTTGTGCAGATATAGTTCAGTGACGCTCCCGTGTCCAGAACACACTTGGCAGAGTAATTTCCCATTCGAATAACTAGTCGGGGGTATTTCTTCAGCCAGTCTGGGTCAGCCACCATGCATACATATTCGTCACTGTCCTGCGATATGGGAGTGAGTGCGGAAGATTCTCTTGATGTCAACCTGTGAGAATGATACGACGCCTGGGACTGGGTGCTGGACCTGGAGGAGCTGGTTGATCAGTCTCTTCTTCCGTGCACTGCCCTCGCATGGTGACGTGTCCCAGCACTTCGTCTGACTGGCCTAGTTTCTTTACACCTGGTTTGGCACATAGCTTCGAAGTGATTATCTCACCCGCATCTATGACATTGTTGGCCCATGGCTGGGCATGTGTCAGTGTGTGGATATTCTAGGCCACATCTGTAGCAGTGCGGTGTTGTTTCCGGGTTGTACTGCTTCTGGTCCCGCCGTGGGACGAGCTCGTAGGTTTGTCAGGCCTTCGATGATCCGGCCGACGTCTGGTGTCCGTCTGGGATTGGACTCGGAGAGCTTGTTTCCGCTTTTCTGTCTTCCCGGCATCTATCTTCATTACGTGCTCTTCGGCTTGGTCATTTATGCGTGTGAGTTCTTCAATGTCATCAAGCGAGTAGTGTTTTTTAAGGAGTCGACGTCGCAGTGATTCGGATTGGCATCCTTCAATGATGCGTAAGTGCAGTGCGTCTTCGATGTTAAAGTTGTCGAACTCGCAATATTGTGCCAGACGCTTTAGTCGTGAGCTGAAATCGCCCATTGATTCATCGCGGTCTTGGGACGCGAGATTGAAGGTGTAGCGTTCATAGTCTAGGTTGCGTTTATGGAGACATTTTCTGTCCAGAGCGTCCTTCACGTCGGCATATGATGCAGTATCTGCTGGGGACAATTCTTTGATTATCTGTCCAACTAAATTTTTTTGTGCTATAAGTTAATGGTCAGGATCATCTACTCTTGAGCCTTTCATAAAGTCCAATATCCCTCATTAATATGGACACCAAGATCTATGCAAAGGTTTTGGCCAAAAGGCTGGGAAGGATCATAGGCGGTCTGGTCTCCCCGTGGCAGCATGGGTTTATCCCAGGTCGAGGGACCACAGAGCATATCAGGCGGGTTGTTACACTTTTTGATGTACAGGCTGCCACTGGGGGACAGATGGCCATGATCCTTTTAGATGCAGAAAAGGCCTTTGATCGTGTCACATGGAAGTATTTATGGGGGATATTGGAACGGAGAGGCTTTGGACCCAAAATAATGAGAGCTATTAAGGCCATGTACTCTGAGCCGAGGCCAGAATTCAATTAATGGAAGGCAGCTCGTAAAGAATTTGTATCTCTAGGGGGACACGCCAGGGCTGCCCTTGCTCACCAATTCTTTTTGCTTTGTATATAGACCCACTAATTCAGAGACTGCTAGGTTGTGATGACATTAGACCAATAGTCAGTAATGGATTTGAGACTAAGCTTCTGGCCTATGCCGACGACCTGCCAATAATTACCCCCGAACCAGATAGGGCTATGAGAAGTATCAGGGAGATTGCAAGCGAATTTGGTCGGTGCTCTGGTTATATGTTAAATGAAAGCAAGACCCAGATAGTCTGCACCAGTAATATCGTAATGAATGATATAAGGTGTACTGAATCAGCAGTCTATTTGGGGGTTAGAGTGAGCCCTGTACCTGAATTAATCATAAAAGACAACTTTGCCCTGCTATTAACAACAATTGCGGCGGATCTAAAAAGAATAGTTGCTCTACATTTGACAATAATAGGGAGAGCTAATGTACTGAAGATGACTATGCTCCCCAAAATTGTATATCTCTTTCGTTCCACTCCCTACCTGATTGATGATGGTTTAATGAAATCAATAGAGGCAACATTTATGAATTTCATATGGCAATATGGTAAAATAAGACGGTCCATGAAATATCTCTCCCAGCCACAGGCGAAGGGCGGGCTGGCTATCCCTAACATTAGATTTTATCAATGGGCTTGTTTGATCAGCCAAATGGCAATATTATTTGAGTCTGCAAAAAATCAAACAGATATCTCATATGGCAAAAAGGCTCTTCCATCTATTTTTGAACTGAAGTTGGGTAGGGAAGCCAAAGGGCTTCTGCTGCGGAGAACGGATAGACGATATTTTAAAAAAACGCAATACAAATTAATGGATAGTGCCTGGGAGGTTTGGAAGCTGATGCAAAGAACAATCGGAGTCCCTAAAATAAACATTTACACCCCCCTTTGGAACTGAAGCTTATTTCCTCAATTTAGTCAGGATAGGATGGGGAGAGTGTGGGAACAGCAAGGAGTTACAAGAATAGGGAACATTTGGGAAGGGAATCAAATGCTAGGCTTCAGCACTATTCAACAGAAATTTGGTATACAAGTTAATCAAAGCTTTAAATATATACAAATATATAACACTTTAATGGGTATTAGACCTCGGATCTCTCCAGGGAGCAGAATTAATTTGATTGATTATTTATTAGGAGGCGGGAAAAAAATACAAATGGTTTATAGTACCCTATTATTAAGTTTACGAGATGATATAGAAAAAGTTGAAGCCTCTTGGATGTTGAAATTAGGTGATCCAGATGTGGATGTGGACAAAGCACTGCAAATGGCAGAGAAAATCTTTTGTTCCACAAATTTAAAAACACAACATTATAAAACTTTATTCAACCTGTATTATACACCTGCCAAATTATATGAGTGGAATAAGAGGGATGATGATAAATGCCCAAGGTGTTTGGAGGGGCCTACTGATTTAGTGCATATGTTTTATCAATGTGATAAATTAAGCTCAATTCGGGAAGAGATTGAAAAGTTTTGGGAGGGGCTGCTAGGTAGAAAGATCAACCTATCCCCTACCCTAATGATAATAGGAATTGATAGCAACTTGGGTCTGAAGATGGAGGAGGAAGCCTTTGCGTTTTTATGTGTGGCTGTCCTGCGTATAATGCTAGCGGCAAGTTGGAAAGATGCCCTGGCACCGACGTTCCATATGTGGCTGTCTAGACTCCTGGGGGTACATAATATAGAATCTGCTTTATATAGTTGGAGAGGGAGGAAGATGAGGGAGCTGGGGTCAGAAATATGGGTCCCCATTAAGGGCTGGAGGAACTCCCAGCTATAGACAGGCAGGGCTGTATTTAGTTTTTAAATATGTATTCATGAATTCCCTCCTAAATTTATATAATCTTGTACTATATATATAATTGTATTAAGAAACACTTGATTCTGTAATATCTCTGATTAATATATTAAGAATCTATTTATGTTAGGCTTCTTATTACAGAATGTATTTATTGTTATTGTACCAGGTATATAATAAAATAAAAAATAAAAATAAATGAAAAAGTCTCCAAAATGTTCTATCCATTTTTTCCACTTGGGGACCATACTGTTTCCTGACGTCAATATCAGAGGTTTGGGGTATCGCAGGAACGATGCCCCCATTAATATGGGTTCTCGTGCTGTGGCTGAGGCCGGACCGGGTATTGTATTCTGCGTGGAGTCAGGTTGATTGGACATGGTGATATTCTGCGATCTTCACTGTCCCTTCTGATACTCCTTATAGTTTTACAGGGCTTCAAAAATTATTTGTGATAGGCTCAGGGTGCTTTTTATTATTCGCCTGACTTCAAAATGGCCGCCGAGTTGAGGCCAATGTCTTCCTATGGGCTTGCCTGACTCTAAGATGGTCACCGGACGGGACGTCTGTGTGCAGTTGGGGACATGAAAATGATAGTCCTTACCCCAGTGCTGTGCACCACTTGCTTATTTGGGGCCTCATGAACTCGTCTTCCAGGAGCTCCTTGATGTGGCTGTGAAGCTGGGCTGATTGGCAGTGTTTGCCTGGCGCTTTGAAGCGCACCTTCTCTGGTTCTCTGGGCGCCCTTCTTGTCATGTGGAGTCAGAGGGGGTGTCTTAGCATCCCACCCTCGTCACCACATTTAGCGTTGCATGCGTGCTAAATGATACACGACACTCACGGAGCTCATTATCTGCCTCTTTATTCTCGATGTCCCTGCCTTACAGTGCGCGCACACTCCCACCGCCCCCTCCCATCGTCTTCCTGTCATGCCTGTCCCAGAAATGAGGTCTCGGTCAGGCATGACGACGCGACATCATGCACATGGGAGGAAACCTTTGGAGCAGAGTACTTAGCTGTCACCTCATATTATTTATAAAAGGTTAACTGATCCATTTTAAGTCTCTGTACAGGCTACAAAACATGCATAGATGTG
Organism: Triturus cristatus; assembly: GCF_964204655.1. NCBI lineage: Eukaryota > Metazoa > Chordata > Amphibia > Caudata > Salamandridae > Triturus > Triturus cristatus. Next base: position 1,569,219,503 of record NC_140591.1, on the reverse strand, counting down.
AGAGAGTGAGCGAGAGCTGCTGTGTGTGGGGGCATTTAAAGACACAAAGAGTGCATGTAAGAGGAACAAATCTGATGAAGTATCTATGAGAGGGAGTGTGCGTCTCTAGGACATTCAGTCTGATTGGTTTATACAAGCATGTAACCTCCATACATAAGACAGACACATAATTTACTATAAATTAAAGCTGAGGCGTTCTTTATGACAACTGAAGTCCATTTCACTGAGCAATCTGCTATCTGGGAAGATGTTGTCCCAGAGGTTGAGGACAGATCCCAACTTTTCTCATAGAGTAATATAGTTCATAGGTTTCTTCTGAACTCTGTTTAACACCCTTTCTGCTTCAGAAATGCAAACCGTGTGGCGGAATTCTGCATAGCACCCCTTGGCAGCAGCATCAGCAGAAGGACTGGGGAGACGCAAGTGACTCAGAGTTAAATAGGAGTGGTGCAGCTGAATTCACAGATAACCAGGCTAAACAATGCTCAAGGGGAGGGAAAAACACGAGATGGACAAGGCAATCCGTTGAATAAAAAGCAAGCAAAGGAGAATGACAGTAATGCCAACCAATAGTAAGCAATGGGCAGGCTTTAAGCCCACTGTAAGATCTGGTACTGTCTGGTGGGCCTGACCTAAAAATCTGGTCTCCCTTACACTCATTGAAGTGATTCTTCTTAGTTGTAGACAATGCAGAGAAAATTATTTCTTCAAACCATATTTATTTAAAGAAAATAACATTCTTTTCTGTCATATGTAGCATTAAGCTTTGTAACAATTTGATCCATTTTCGAATCTTCTTGACTTTTACAGTGTGAAGTTGAACAAAACTTGTTGTAATGGACACAGGTTTGCCCAATGGCATCAGAGCACTGAGTGGTTTCTCAAGACTTACGTAAAATATGATATACTCATGTGTAAAACAAATATATTTTATTGCTTTTTCTTTGCCATTCTTCGAGACAATAAACAGTGTGATGATTGGCATTTCCTGTGCATGACAAAAAAATCCAGAATAAATAAAGATCGTGCAAAATAAAAATCGAATTCCAAAACATAATCCCATATACACCCTGATGCTATTGTGACACTATTCATGGCAATGGAAAACTCTTTTTAGTCACATATGTCTGTCCAGCAAATGCTATTACACTTAAAACATCAGAAATCACACACAGTCCATGCGTTGAGGTTGGTGAACTTGATTGTTATCCAGCAGTGAAAGGGTGCTGCATGCATGTGTGTGTATATGTGTGTATGGCCAACATAGTCATGCTGGTCAAATATAGCTCTAGGGTATCAATAAAATGCATCCATCTCCAAATGGTTTTGTATTTGGGCAATTATTATGAGCGTCTCGGTTAGTTGCAATGTGTGTAAGCAACACAATATGCAAGTTGGCCCCCAAAACCTCATAGTTGGGTTTTATGTACGGAAACCAGTAAAGTTAAATTTAGCAGGGGTAGATTTTATCAGGTAAAATAAATATTGCACCAATTATGGGCCATACATCCATCAGCAGTTTGTTCCCCTTGTCTCTGTGAGCAGCCCTCGAATATCAAAAAATAGGATGAGGGTGAAATAGTTGCCTTCTGACTGATGAGTCTCTAAATGCACTTCTGCAGAATATTTTGCACTTTTTGGATTTTAATCAGAGTAAAATTACTATGCCATTTCATTGATCTCTTCTCTCTAATCAAAATACACACTTTGCATTTTAATGGGAAAAGGCCATTATAGCTGCTTTCTGGGGAAAATTGTTGACCTACCAGGGCAATGCAGCTGCAGAAGAGAGGGCCAAGCAATGTAATAAATTCTACAGCACTTCCTTCCCCACACTTTTTGACAGATATGTTTTGGCAGTACTGAAAGCTCGTACAAAAAGTGGTAATGAGGGCGGAAAGTGATGGGCGACAGTGAGGCCGGGGAGGGGGTGGAGCTAATGGGGTGGGAGTTTAGCTGTGGGAGCAAAGCGTGCGTTTTGCCAGAGCAGCCACTGTGTGCTCCTCTGATCTATGGGAGTGAACTTTTCAGAAGAGGTGGGACATGCAAACCTTTAGCATTTTGCAGGCTACAATTCTTAAAATACATACGAAAAAGCCAATCAAATGCGTGGAGGAGTCAGACCTCCACAAAGTAACTACAGCAGATCGCCTGACAGCGCAAGCGCTGTACAGAATCGACCTCAAAAACTGCTCAACCGATTGACACCGAATTAGCCAAAAAGCTAGGTCTTGGGCCAGAATTTTTTTTTTTTTTGTATTTGGTGTAAATCCTTTCAGTTGTCTGTAATACTATAGTTACCTGACACTATGTCAACTATCAAATAAACAAGCACACTCGGATGGAAATAAAGAAAGCCAAACCAACTTCCTCGAGTACGTGCCTTCTTCTTTGTTGAAGTGGGTTGGTGTGTTTATATATATATATATATATATATATATATATATATATATATATATATATATATATATATATATATATATATATGTATATATATATTCACTGAAAAAACCATAGGTTTCACACACGTTATAGTTAGGAGTTAGCATTTAAAAAACCTTTGAAATTCACTGAAAAAAACATAGGTTTCACACACGTTATAGTTAGTAATTAGCATTTAAAAAACCTTGCAAATTCACTGAAAAAACCATAGGTTTCACACACGTTATAGTTAGCTGGACATTTCACTCGAAAAAAAACATTGAAATTCCCCCGTTATAGTTAGTTCAGCTAACTATAACTCGCGCGCCCTCAATCCACTGCTGATGATGTCACATATTACATCACTCATGACATGGTCAGTGACTTCAAAGGTCTTCTAAATGCTAACTCCTAACTATAATGTGTGTGAAACCTATGGTTTTTTCAGTGAATTTGCAAGGTTTTTAAATGCTAATTTATGAATGTTTTATTATATTTTTTAATTATTTATTTTACAATAAGCTACCTATGTATATAATTATAGATTTACTGTATCCTGCAATATGGAATGGCTCAGCTTTTTTAATTTTTATTTTTGATATAGTTGAACAGCATAGTTAATATCTTCTATAAACCTCTAAACATATATATATATTTTTTTAAGGGTTTTTGACCGTGCGCGCACCGTACGCGTACAGTACGCGTACGGTGCGCTCACGGTGCTTGCATGCGTACGTGCTCCGTGTGCGCATGCGTACGTGCTCCACGTGCGCATGCGTACTTCGTGCGTGATCCGTACGCGCGTGCTCCGTACGCGCATGCGCGCGTGCTCCGTACGCGCATGCGCACGTGCTACGTACGCGCATGCGTGCTTGTACCGTGCGTGCTCCGTGCGTGCACCGTGCGTGCTCCGTGCGTGCACCTTACGCGCACGGTGCGTGCACGGCAAGTCATGTGATCAAGAAACAACACGTTTCATTGGTTTATAGTAGTTTCAGGTCATGTGATTAAGAAACAACACTTTTCATTGGTTTATAGTAGTTTCAGTTCCAGAAACTTCCAACACCACATCCACTCCCCTCATTATTACTTCTGATTCCCTGGGAGAAGGAGCTGATCAGCTTTTCTAGTACTTCAGTACTTCAGAATGGCAGAGCAGCAGTCATCTTCTGGGAGTGAGCAGGAGACCATTGTGAGACAGAGACAGAGGAAACAGAAAGACTCTTTTATATGGCAATTTTTTACATTTCCACAGGGGCAGAAGAAAGTGAATGCTCCCTAAGTCACCTGCACTCTTTGTGATCATGTCTTATCAAGAGGAGATCCTAAAAAGAAATACTCTTTTAGTATCTTCACTATGATCAGGCACGTTAGAGATGTACATCCTGTGGCTTATGCTCGAGCTGCTAGAGAAAACCCTCCAGCAGCTCAGCCGAGCACATCCGCAGCAGCTTAGCCGAGCACATCATCGGCAGCTCAGCCGAGCACTTCATCTGCGGCGGCAGCTTTACCTGCTTCTGTTCCTCTGGATATACACCCTCTGTTTAAGAGGGTGCATATACGGTGCAATGCGTGCAATGCTCTTCTCTCTTATGGGGACACCAGTATTCCCCTAATAGAGAGCAAGATACAGCAGCACACGTGCGGCACCCTATAATTTCTGCCATGTTTTTTTTTTCCTCTGTCCCTCAATTAACACAACGGCTCTTTTTAGAGCCACCTAACATCTAAACACTTAAATTTGATTTTTAATTCTATTTTTTTATGTTTTTTTTCCCGCCGTGCGCGCACTGTGCGCGCACGGTACGCGCACCCCGCGATTTAAAAAAAAAAAAAAAAAGTTTTTTTCACCCTTCATTGTCCTTCAGGGACCCCCTGACAAAAGCTAGGGGGTCAGGAACTTTGTACCCTGCCCCCTTTTCACGTTCTCCACCTTTCTTTTAAATGGAAACACACATTTCTTTTTTTTGCAATTTTCAACCCTTTCCAAATGATTTCTACCCCCAACATGACTTCTGCCTGCTAGCATAGCAACAGATCATGGAACACTGGTGTGAGCAGAGACGTCAGAAGTTCAGCACATAATGTTTCTAATCCAAAGAGCAAGATTGCTTAACTTTTCAAACCTAACAGCAAATCCAAAGTAATGTTCTGTGGGAACACATTTTTCTGGACCAATACAAAACATGCTTTCAAAAATGTAAACATGCAGCCTAGTTTTAATTGTAAAATGGTCTGAAACAGCCAATGAGTTCTTTAAAAAAAAAAAAAGTATATAAGCCTCCATTTTACAACTACCTTTCTTTTCATTTTGTCATTCTACTGAAAGACACCTTCAGAGTGCATCCAGGTCTCCTCCTCACTCCCTGAAATACACTGCTGTTCTACATTTTCAATTAAAATTGATTGCTGCTCAGCTCCTTGTCCCAGGTAATAAGAAGAAATAGTGAGGGGAGTGGCTATGGTGTATGAAGATTCTGGAAGAGAAACTACTATGAACCAATGCTTCTGAGTGCATCCAGATGTCCTCCTTACTCCCTGAAGTAGAGTGCTCTTCTGCCATTTACAACTAAAATTGATACCTGTTCTGCTCCTTGTCCCACGAAATAGGAAGAAATAGTGAGGGGATTGACAATGCATTTATAGAGTAGACGGTGTACATTTCACAGATGAAGGGAACAGAGTCTTCCTCTTGATCTTTAGACTCTGCATCGATACTTACTTATAGGTACGAAAAAACACTCAATTAACGCAATGGCTCTTTTTAGAGCCAACCAACATCCAAACACTTAAACTTTATTTTTAATTCAATTCTATTTTTTATACGATTTTTTTGTCGCATCTCTATGCTTCCCCTGCGCAGGCGTACAAACTGCAGCCATGCGCCGGCGCAGGCTCCCTTGCATCATGGTTTAAGGATGCCTGCGTGGTGGGGAGATTGTTCTTGCGCAGGAAGGGACACCTTCCTGCACAAAAACAATCACAAGAGGCTTTTTCCTCTTTCAATGCATGCTGTAGAATGGAGCACGCACTAAAAGAGGAAAAAACAAGGAGAAATAAAAACATTTCTCCTCGTTGTGCCTCGCAACACCACCTCTAGGGTGGCGTAGCATTCACACGCATCTCCAGAGTTACGATTTCTCGTAAACCTGGACATGTGTCTAGTTCCTTGTGTGTTGCGTGGGAACACCCACAACAACACCCATGGAATGCCCCTTCAATGCACAGTGCTGCGTGTGAAGTGGCTGTATTTATGTGGAGAGGAAAAGTCACGCAGGGTGGCTTTTCCTCTCCTTGTAAATATGGAGGATCTCCCTGCGCCACCAGTACGTTATGAAAAGTGACGTAGTGGTGGCACAGGGGCCTTGTTAATCTTCCCCAGAGATGTTAAGCAAATGAAGGGTAAGAGAGACAAAGGGAGAGAGACAGAAACAGAGACAGAGAGCAAGGAACTGAGAAGGAGTAAGGCAGTTAGAATGACTGAGACACATGGAGACAGGGAGAGATACATGGTTGAAAAAGTAGTGATGGAGGCAGTAAACCTAGGGGAGTAGTATAGAAGGAGTGAGGGAGTTACGAAAGAGCAGTAAAGGAAGAAGAGAGAGAGAAGGGGAATGAGAAAAGCAGAGTGAGAAGAAGTGAAAAAAGGGAGCATGAAAGTGAAGGGGTGAGAAATACAGATATTTCAAACTTACCTGACCAACAAAATAACTTAATTATAAATAAATGTTTTTTTTTAATTGCTAGAAAAAGGATTACATTTCCTAAATTTTCTTTCTCGATCTGAAAAAAAAGAAAAAAAACGTAGTAATATTTAACAATACATTTTAGAATACAGTACACATATTTTCATATTTAACAAAGTAATTTTTTGCCCTTTTTTTGCTGTTTTCAGAATATATTGAATTTCACTGCAAATTGTGAAATCAACTGCATTCATCACTTAACAGCGGGCAAAAAAATTAACAATCTGAAAGATTGTTTAAAAAAAGCCCTGAATCTCTCCTCAGTAAAACATACCTTGATAGAAATGTAACATATATATTAAAAATATCATCTAAGAACAATAACTATTTGCAATAAATAACGTCTGTAAATCTTGTTGCTTAAGCACATACACCAAAATATTATCTGTCAAAGAAGTCCACAATAGAAACAGTTACCTTTCCATGAGGCCAAATGGTAATTTTTAAATTCGTTTTTGGTGAAATATCCAATGGTAATCCTATAAAATCAAAATAATGGTTTCTTCAGATGCTGCAATTTGTATCTAAAATTAAGTAGGAATTTGGTAATTCTGCAGGAAAATGTTGCTTGAAAATCAATTGTGAATCATTACACAGTGTCCAGCCTTTTTCACATTTTAGATAAACTGTGTAATGACCAGAAGTTATAGAAGGTCCATCATGGGAAATTATTGCAACTGCAACAATAGCTTTTCCTGATATTGATAATTGATTTCCTGTAAACTTCTTTATTAAAGTGTCCAATTTTGTTCCATCAGCTCTACAACGTTGCATCATTAAAATTACATACTGTCCATATTTCTTTAAAAATAACGTTGATAACATTTCTGATTTACATTGAGAACATTCCATGTTGTGATTTGCATCTTTAACTAATTTACTAAAAGTCACTGATTTACTCTCTGGTAATGTTAAATATATGAACCTTTCAGAATCAACATTAGTGCTGAATGTGTTCAAACAATTTTCACAAGAATGTTCCCATTTATAAGAGAGACCAAACATATTTTCTATTTCCACCCCTTCATCTTCCAGTACCATAAGCATATACATTAAGAATTCCTGTGCATCTTGCTGGACATTTTCTGTAAAATGTATACATCCAGAACATACATCTAAAAGATTTCTAACATCATCAGAAGCACTTTCTATTTTAGTTTTATCATTACTCAGCTTCTCGTAAAGGAAACTCAGCAGAGAACAGAATCATTTTTCATGATTTAGTATTATCTGCTCTTGCAAACTTTCAAGATAAAATACAACCTTCAGCACTACATTAGCGTAGCATTTGACACCAGAGCTATTTTCAAAATGACAACCAACAACCTCTTCAGCATTGTGCTTTTTCTTTTTGCTTGCAATCACATCAGTCTCTATTTGTTTACTCTTCTGTACATCCTCATTACAGATATTCTCAATTCTCCTTTTCCGACAAACAACACATTTTTCAAACACAGGATACTGACCTAAATGAGGAGCATAGCTTCTTCTTAATCTATTATATTCCTTTACACAGTTTGCATCAGCACTAACTTTTGACTCATCAAAGTCTATCATGAATAAACCAGATATTTTTTTCACGCGTGACAAAGCAACATATGCCTTACCTTCTTTAAACACACTAGATCCAATGTTTACAAAAGCACTATCTACAGTTAATCCTTGAGATTTGTGAATAGTTACAGCATATGCTAGAGAAAACAAGCAAGAAACGAACTGAACAACGACTAATGTCTTTAACCTCTTCAATCTGATCAAATTTTATTTTTAAAAATTCAATTCCATCTTTTTTCTGGTAATTAACAAAACCCACAACTTTACCCATAGCTCCATTCACTAAACCTTTTTCTATATCCAAATTACGTCTTAAAATTACTCAACAGTTCATTCATACATAAAGATTCTTTTCTAAACCAGCTGTTTTCGATAGGTTTTTCTCTAGAGACTCCAATTTAGTTGTCAATTTGCTTGTCGATATAATAGTTATTCCTTCATGCTGTATTTTATCCACAGCTTCCAGTTTTATAATCTCTTCATTTTCCAATTTCAAAAGTTCTTGATTCAATATAGAGCATTCATGTAGTGTTGGCATTAAGCAGATTACAGTATTTTTTCCAGCAATTTTCTTGTATATTTTCTCTGGAACTATTTGTTCTGTTGGAAACAAGGTACATAGCAATCGACTCTGTAAATATTTTCTGCCATGTTCTGTGAGTAGTCCAATCTGATATCTTTGAGAATACTTGCATAATCATCATCATTTGCTTGCCGAATATTGGTAATGAGTTCTTTGTACTCAAAGTATTGTTGCAGGGATTCTGCTTATACACAGAACTATGCGTAAAACCCCAGGACCTCAGTGAATTGTGGTGTACCAGAAACTCACCTCAGAACCCAGAACCCAGTATCCGGCTAGCATAAATGTCCCATTCACTATCCGAGATTTGGCTCGGCGATCCCAATGAAAAGACAACCCAGAACAAGCTACTCAGTGTACTCTCAGGAATGGTGGGAATCGGAAATACCTGTTCGTATATTATTCTCACATTAGTCCACAACAAGAATCAACAGAGACACGGTGAAAATAAAAAGAGTTTATTTTTATAGACCACGTGTCCTAAGATGCAGTACTTTGGCTAATACAAGCAGACAAATGATTATAATCAAAACCATCAGCATCGTTACAATACCATAGAATATAAAGGGAGTGATCATGCTATAAATGACAGTGGATACTACCACTTTCCCTTAACTAAGAAGCTAATGTTATTATTATGCTAATAAAAGGTCTCTTAGGCTTGAACAGGGGACCCCATACCTCACAGATTAGCTTAGTGAAATTACATCACAGGAGCATCAGAAGTCTTCTCGCAGGAAGGCTCGTCTTCGGTCTGAATATTAAACATGATGTCTGCAATATTAAAAGCACCAACTTTCAGGTATTCGCAGCTGCCTGTGTGTTATGGCTAAATAGTGGGTCGATCAACCTAGAGTGGAAAACATGCATTGTCTAACAACCCAGACTGTTTGTTACACCATGTACAGACGAAGGTCGCTGCGCAGAGCTCGGGATGGTAACAACAGATTGCTCTCATGGGAGGCAAAACGCGAGTCAGCAGTTTGCTTAAACAATAACATGTAGACGCAGTGTCGTGCGCAAAAGCAGCAAGATGGCTTTCTAACCTCTAACGTGGTTATGCTAACTTAACAATGTATGTACATATTAAGGGATTCCTTACTACATGCCCCCTTGATCGAAGCACTAACCAGAAGGGAAGAAATGAGAGAACGCAGATTTCAAAGTCGACAGAGCAGAACAAGGCGTATTCAATTTCAAAACCAAGTATCGGTTAAGAGCAAGTTCGAAAAGGAAAAAGAAAACGGGAGAAAAAGAAAAAAATAAAACCTCAAAAAAAGGGAAAGGAAAAAATAAAAACGCTGTTTTGGCCAGTAATCCAAAGTCACCGGTAATGTTCAGTACCTGGTAGAAAAAATATAGTGGATGACAGTTCACTCAATCCATGAACGTGTATGCAGCATACGTAGCAACAGCTTCTAACAGAAAATCGTTGGCACGGCCACTAAAAGTTTCAGCCATCCAGTTAATCAAAGGAAAGGAACATACATGTTCCTCAATGAGCGGAGCCTCAAGCACCATCAGAGGGCAACCGACGTGTTCTTCCAGATAACTCATATCCAAGAAGTCATAGGCAGCCCTTGCGATGTCCCAATTACCCAGGATACCATGCGCCGCACCACAGGCCATAATCCGAACACCAGAACAGGCAAACTCGTGAGACACTAAGGGCCTCATCAGTCGATCATAATCCGGCACCGGAGACACCGTGTTGGTTAAGCACAAATCCAGAGGCCATTCAAACGGACAATCTAGGCAGTGAAAGACAGGTTGCACGCAGGTAAAGTAGGAATACCGGAAGGATAATCCATATGCCAGGCTCAAAGTCGCCAATGGCAGGGTACCATAATATTCAAGCATCCTGTCACGAAGAAGATACAGGCGGGGCAGGTTGTCGTGAGACACAGAAAGTGCAGCCATTTCGTAGTATGAAAAGTAAAAGCAGCACACCTGCCACCAGCGCCAGAATCAGCGGGACACCGCCAAAGACGCCAGAGAAAATAGAATGAAAAAATGCCGGAATCACACCAAAAATAGTTTGGAAGGAGGTCACGAGGCCTGAGCCTACAAGTTTAAAAAAATGAGCCAGGCCAGTTGTGGACGAGGCATTGAAGATTGTCTGGATCAAAGCTCCAAAATGCAGGGGGAGGTCAGTATTCAAAAGCGCCTGTACCTCAGTGCGCGTATTTGCCACGTGAAGGACAAATGTTTCTCGGGAGGAAGTCAATGGCACCTCCTTTTGGGACAATAGAGCTCTTATTCTGCTCATCTTGTTGAACTCTGCTTTCAAGGTCGGAATCGAAGGCCAGATGGAAACATCCAGCCGCCCATGCGGGGGAGGAAATAGAACATTATTGCAGCAGACTACTCTCTGCGATACAGTTACTATATATGGGATTCCCACTAACATCCCGCAGCAAGCTACATTATTCAAAATTAAATAACTACCGTTTGCAAGCAGCGTGAAAGATGGTGTAATCACTGGCACTGGGATACCTTTGAGGACGCAGGCCAAATTCGGGGCGTGTACATTGCATGCACCGTGTAACTGAATGTGCCTACATACTACAGAATGATCAGGTGTCGAGGTACACTCCTCACCTTTCAGGTAAACCTCTGTACCGTCTCTCGTACATCTATACGTAAAAGGGAGTGACCAAACCTCATGTAGGAACGCGGTACCCAGCTGTTCATATCTACCCAGAGCATAGTGTTTCATGCATGACGTAAACTTAAAAAGCGCGAAAGGGAGCGTGATCAACCCATGTACTAACCACACGGCTGAATTCAATTCCGCCACAGAGAAAGGTAACGGCTCCAATTTTTCAATGTGTAACAATGAATATGTAGCATCTTTCATGGACATGAACTGCTGCTTTACAGTAAGGTTAAAGGGAAGGAATAATGACGTCGTATTCAGATAGTCCCAAGGGACCTTTCCTGCCTTTAACGTTTGAAATGTCCATGCAAACTGCATAACAGAACGCAACTGGTTTTGACCATGATACAATACAGACACATCATCATGTACAATATCAACAACTGAAGAAACAATATTGTCTAATGTATAAATTCTGGAAGAAAGCGTGTTAATGCTGTTATCTATGACGGCCAAGACCTTTTCCATATTTGCTTGATCAATGGCCCTCAATCTTGAATCTGCCTCTATTTGCGACAATTTCAACACTTCGTTGTAAATAGCATACGCCCACCTCTTGTATCTGCCACCCACAGGACCTTTAACAAAATCATTCAAATCTATTTTGTCATGTAATTTTGATAAATGAACTTTGACGCCAAGGTGGCTGTCGCAGCCATGATTGACATAATTTCCCTACAGAGTAGGTAGTTACTGTATGAGAGGACTCAAACCGAGGGTCGACGCGCTGCCGCGTATACCCCGGTTTCAGACCAAGAAAACGACGTTGACAGGCATCTGAACTGCTTTGCCAAATTAACCATCCTTCACTACTAAATTTCGAAATATTGAAAGATGCATCAGTGACTAACGACTGCAAAGTAGGAAGGAACAGATCTGTGTGGTTATCCCAATTAGGGTAAGCGTCCAGATCCGGAACAGAAGGGAAATTTAGTTTTTTAGAAGTGGCCAATCCGAAACAGGTGGTCTGGAAGATGGTTGAATTTAAAAACAACATATGATTCGGTACAAGACAGGCACGATGTAAAGCTTCAGTTCCCTGAACCTGCCACGGTTTGGAACCCCAAACCGATTTAAGATCAATAGTAGCCTTCCATAGATCATAACCTTTGATTGACAACTCATCCATAAAGGACTTAGAATAGAGTCATTTTGTGTGTGTCAGTCTAACCTTCGAGGCAGACTCAGACATCACTTTAAAACAAAAGGATGCTGGGTTGGAAACACTGAAGTCAGTAAAATAAGTATACTTATCAACCAATGTTGGCGAACTGCCTAAAGATGGGGTGGGACAGTGTTCCCATTGGGTAAAATTTACAAAATTTCGAAATGTATTTGCTTTATGCAGGAAATGATTGCCATAATGCTGAAAACAATACTGTTCTGCATAGTTAGCCGCATTTTCATATAAATCTTCTGCATCAAAAGCGGCATAATATTTCAAATCAGAAAACAGTGCTTCAATGGCATGAACATCCCAATCATCAGAACAAATGTTCTGCTTAACCACATCACCCATAGAAACACGAAATACATTAGGTACATTGATGACCTCTGTAGGACCATGAATTTGGAATTTAACAGCATCCCACGCTATTCCATCCAAAACGGGCCAGGCAGTAATATTCACAAAAGTCTGGTCCCTTTTCATGATGTGGGACGAGGAGTGGGGGGCCAAAGTTCCATTGATAAGTCTAATTGTAGATCTTTCTTTAAGATAGTGGCCATTCACCAGACGGAAAAATACTATTACAAATCCAATGGACATAAACAAAAAAATACTTATAAGCACCAGCCAGATGCATGTCCAAGGGGGAATCAAAAAATGTCTTTTGAACCAACTAGTAAAAATAGCAATGTTCGAAGGGGAAGTATAAGGCAATGAGTTAGTGTCAAAGGAGAAACGTGACTGGTCAACCGCCGTAGATTGTAAAACAGGCGAGTGACCATTTGTAGGATAAGCATTCTCAGTCTCTTCGGGCAGACCACCAGCCGGCGGTATTAACAAGGGATCAGTAACTGACTGCATCTCGATGGCAACATCAGACAAGGTGGTAGAAGCAGGAACCAACACTGAATTTCTTTGCATCGTCTGGCATGAAACTGCTGGAGTCAGACTAAGAAGTATCGGCCACTCGCTGAAGTTTGACATTGTCAATAGAGATGTACCTGTTTTCTTTGCGACCAGGAAGTGGAGGTAAAATGACTGTTCTTGTACCATGCACTCCAAGCACTGGAACCGGTGCACGATAAGAGGGGCCGAACTCCTTCTTGTTCTCCACCTTCTCACGGACCAGGTCTCCAACTCGGGGTAGCCAGCCGACTACCGGAATCTGAAGCTCAGCATCAGACGCGGAGGGCAAGTGTTCCTTCGATAGAGTGTCTCTGGCTTCTTGTAGGGTCTGCAAAACAGCACAGTGATCATCTACGTCAAAGGGTGCGGTCGACGCCGCCATGTCTAGACCATCAAGGTCTGGGACAAACATTCTGATTCCGAAGAGCATCATGTATGGGGTCCGCCCACCCGGAGACCTTCTAGGGAGATTATTAAGTGCACGTTGGACGTTATACAAGTGGGCTAGCCAATTCCGGCCTGTGCCTAAAACACGTGCTGTCAAAGATTGCTTTAAGTCACGGTTCATTCGCTCCACCACACTATTACCCTCAGGTCGGTAGGGGGACGAAAATGTGACTCGGACCCCCAAATTTCTCATAGCCTCCTTGTAAGCCTTAGAGGCGAACGCGGGGCCCTGATCAGAATGGAAGGTACCACACGCAAAAGTTCCCACAAAGACACGCAAATCCCTGATGACAGTCCGCGAATCAGCACTCCTTTGTGGCCATACCCAAAGAAAACGTGTGCACGAATCCACTGCAACCAAGATATACTTGTACGCAGTATCAGAAGAAAAAGGACCGCAGTGATCTAGATAAACACAACCAAATGGTTTATTAGATATGTACAACGGTGTTTGTGGTTGGCGCGCAACAGTGGAAGGTTTAATCTGTTGGCAAATGTCACAATCAAGAACATAAGTGCGCGCCTGTTTGTATAAACCGAACCACCAATAACGTTGTTGTAACAGAGATATAGTAGCTGACACGCCGGCGTGGGCTGACGCCAACCCCTCGTGCGCTGCTAGTATCAGAGATGGTCTGCAGTCCGCGTTGGGAATAATTCTGTCACCAACGTCGTTAATCCTCACTAACGGAACGTTATCAGGACTGAGGTTCTGGACTTTTAAGAGTCCAGAGGTGTCAGGGAAACAACACCCAAAGACCCCTGAGTTCCTCCTGTCTCGGTGCACGAATAAACAGAGACACGGGCTTCTCGATGGTGGCGTCAAAGACCAAGGTTTATTTACTGCAGGGACACAGAAGTCATAGGAACCACACAGAGGCAGTATCTACGAGACTGTTCGAATTGCATTAAGTGGGTTATTCTTTAAATACACGAAAAATGTCTTTAGGCAACATTACACGAATATTTCTCATGCCCAACCCGGTATCCCAAACAAACAGTAAATAGACATCAAACAATAATTAGTCGTAGGATTTCGGTATTCGATCAGGTTCCCTTGACAGTTTTCCATTCTTTGTCCGATCCTCCCCATCATAAAAATCGTAACCTCCCTATTGTAAAAGCCCAGAAGGAGAGGAGCAGAGCCAGGTGCAAAGGATTGAAAAGTAGGATAAGAGGTGTTTATGGATCATAAACGGGCATGGCTACCGTCTTTGGCCTTTCAGTCAGGACAACGGACACGAGAACCAGTATAGCAGGACTGGCCTCGGGCAGGGGAGGCAGCTTGATTCTGCCTAGTCATGTAGCGTCAGCCTTTCTCGGGGCTTGAGCTTACGTGTCCTTAACAAGGTGACTCTGCCGGGGTCATCGCCCGTTCATTGACTATGTGAGGGCAAGAAACAAAATGGATGCCGTAACTAAAATGGATGCCATGACTTTACAACAGAATGCCCTATTTCTCAGTGAATTCATGCTAGTTGCGTAGCGAAAACACTGTCATGCGTGTAATGGATCATTTGCGGTTCATTGGTACCGAAATCGTGTCAGTACTACGATACCGAATTCACGGGTTCGGATCGCTACAGAACCTCAGACCGTCCTTTTGCCCTTACATAGGCAATAACTCACTCTATGTCAGAATCCATTTCTATGTTCATCAGGTCACTGATATGTTGTTGAAGCATTACTCTATCCCGTGGCGTATCTCTAAAAACAGGTGGTCTTCGTACGCATGTTGAAATGCAAAGGTTACATAAGGCAGGACCACACTGAACAATGAAACAGCACAAAAATAAAAATACCAACGCAACACCAGTGACTATCAGAACCTTCCATCCCCACGCAGACAACAGGCTCCAGAACCATCCCATTAATGACCAGTCACCTTCCTCTACATGAATAGAGTCAGAAATCTTATGTAACTTAGAGATGGCCTTGTACACCGTTGGCGCATTATCTGGGATAAAAACACAGCAACTCGATTGGATCATCTTACACACTCCACCTCGATCTGCAAGTAACACATCAAGAACCATATGGTTCTGTAACGTCATGAGGCGATCCGCTTGAAGCTCAGCTGTCAGGTTACTAAGGGCACCCGCAGTTTCGGTGATAGTGGATTCAACTACCCGTGTTAGTTGACGTAAGTTTCTACTGTTGGCCATAGGCCCCCAGAACGGAAGGAAACCTTTGAAGAAGTCTCCTGCTTCTTGGCCAGCAATATCTTCTTTACTGAAAACACCTCTCACAACTCTAGTTTTGTGATAGTCCGGTGCAGCAGTGTATGTCGGAGGTAGCAGTTGAGCGATATAACATGAGCCTGAGAAGTCAGCAGGCAGCCATGTGTATGCTCTGTCTTGGCAAACAAAATAGGTACCCTTAGCAGCTAAGAGTGCAGGGGAAGACTGTGACGGGAAAACATATGTTTCGATACAGTCACTCTTCCCTAGTCGAGCTTTCGGATTCCTCCCATTTCCTTGCAAACAGACCTGACCTTGGTGGGGTACGACCCAGATCGGAGTCGAGCTTTTACGTTTGTTCTCACCCAGAGTAATGCCATATTCTGTAACATTCCAACCCATGTAAACTCGCAATTCATCCTTGGGAATGAACGGAGTGGTATTGACATCTCTAACCATGTCAGTGATTCCTTTTACCAAGGCTCTATTAGCAGAGTTATACCGAGTGGAACGCGGAGGTCGTGGAGGATAGGTCTCTAGGGCATAAGCGAACATGGTCTGAAACGCCCAAAATGATCCATTATAACTAAAGGGCAGGACCAGATAAGGGATGCCCTTGTCCATGGTATGTGGTATCAAGCCACACACCCAGCAGTTTGTTGTGTTAACCACTAGTTGATGTTGGTGCAAGAGCTGAATGAAAGTGTTATTTATAAACTCAGAGCGTTGAGCTTGCTCGTGGGCAGGAAAAGGATGGAAAGAATGGAGAGAAACAACAGTCGGAGAAACAGGAACATGGGGAGATACTGTAGATGTAACAGGTGTAAAGATCAACTGAATACCAAAAATGATTCCGCCTACCAAAGTTATCAAAACAATTAGAAGTGTCAGAGTACATTGCATTAGAAAACATTTGCTATGTAATATGTCATATAGCTTTGTCTTGTGCACATTTATGACATTAACCCGTCTCAGTTCAGGAAGCTCCATCTTCTATAACCGTTCGCAACGGATGGTTTGTACCTGTTAAAAACTTGCCTCTGTTTACCGTGGGAGTTCCCAAGATAGACAGAAGAAACCGACCTTGTGTCTGATTCCCTGCAAATTAAAACAAGGCACACGTTACGACCCTACGGTAACCCAGATGGCAAGGTGAGAGAAACAATAAAAACAAAAAGATAAAAATTTAGAGCAAACTTCCTGACTGAATGGAATGCAGTAAGATCAAAACAGTTATAAAACAGAAAAGGTAAATGTGCAATGTCATTAGTTCATAACATGAGAACGTAGATTATATCTGTACTTTCCGGGTCTTGTCTGATCTTGAAATAGCTGGTCTACAGGTGCGGAAATGTTCGACTCCACAGGTGACAAATGTTCACTTTGTACAATACTTGGTCCAAGATTCAAAGGAGCGGTTCCTGCTGAGGTGTCAAAGTTCTGTGTTTCAGTTCGTGGGTGGTCCGTTATGTACTCTGCATACACCAAATCCCTGTCTAACCCAATTGTCATAGGGGAGTGGGAGAGGGACACGCTTCGTATGGCTAGCGTGCACCCAATTTTTCCTTCCAGCTAGGCGTACAGCAGTTCTTGTTGTGAGGAGTACCTGGAACGGACCCACGAATCTTGGCTGGAGGTTCCGAGTTCGTTCGAAATTCCGAACTACAACTTGGTCGCCTGGTTTCAACGTGTGGCCTGGACTCTCTGGCAGTTTAGGCAAGGATTCGAATACCTGTTGATGAATAAGGCTTAATTTAGCAGTCAGATCATAAAGATAATCAATCAACATTGGGTATTCAATCTGTTTGAATTCCTTTGGCCTAGGGACTCCCCAAACATTAGCAGGACGACCGAACACAATCTCATATGGGCTAAGCCCTACTCGAGAGTGTACAGTCGCTCTGGTGGACAGTAGAGCTAAAGGCAGTGCGTCTGGCCAAGAGAGACCAGTGGAAGCTTGAATTTTAGCGAGTTTCAGCTTCAGGGTGCCATTGTACCCTTCAACCAAACCCGCTGACTGTGGGTGATTCGCACCGTGGAATTTCTGGGTAATACCCAGACCCGCACACACACTCTTCATAACTTTCCCTACAAACTCACTTCCATTGTCCGACCAAACAATCCGTGGCATACCATACCTGGGGAAGTACTCTTTGAGGAGGATTTTGGCAGTGGACATAGCAGTGTTATCCTTTAACGGATATGCCTCCATCCATCTTGAAAAGGCACATACTACCACTAGGACGTATTTAAGATTGTTACACCTATCCATGTGGATATAATCCAACTGAATCACTTCAAAGGGACAAGAAGGGGGAGCAAAATGACCAGTTGGGGTTGGGGTTCCCTTGCCAGGATTATGCATCAGGCATATCATGCAGTTTTTCACCACTCTTTCCGCACACTTAGTAATTCCATCGTTCTTCCATACTGGAGCTAACATTTTACAGATCCCTTTCGAACTGATGTGCGCCGCTCCATGCGCCATCGTGACTACCGCAAGTACATACGCATCAGGTAACATCCAACGTTGCTGCTCAGACAAATCAACCCAACATCCACTTGAATCCATTTTACCCGTTTTCTCCTTCCATTCATTCTTCTCATTTTCAGTTGCTTCATTCTGGATTGCCTTCACACTTTCAATCGTATTCTCACACATCCCTGATTCAGCAATCCATCTTGCAGACGTTGCAATATACATTCAGCTCGTCATGTTCTTGGCCGTCTCTTTGGCGACCTCATCAGCAAACGCATTCCCACGGCCAACATCATCCGTAATCTTCCGATGTGCACTGCACTTCACAATCGCAACTTCATTCGGTAGGGTCAAGGATTCCAATAGATCACTGACTAACTGTCCATGTTGGATCTTAGTCCCATGGGACGTGAGAAAACCTCTTTCTCTCCAGAGACGTCCAAAGCTATGTGATACGCCGAAGGCGTATTGGCTGTCAGTAAACACATTCACTCTCTTTCCCTCAGCTAAAACACGTGCTCTTGTTAGTGCAATTAATTCTGCAGCTTGGGCAGAATTCTGACTTACTCTTGCGGTCTCAACAATCGTACTCAAAGTCGTAACTGCATACGCGGCCGTCACATCACCGTTCTGTAACTTAAAGCACGACCCATCGACATATAAGGTGCCGTCTGGATCTAGTAACGGAGTATCTTTCAAATCAATCCTACCTTTTGTCTCTTCCTCAGTTCTAAAACAACAGTCATGGGGCTCTGAATCACTCGACTCCTGAGTAGTTGGCAACAGCGTTGCTGGATTCAATATGTTGCATCGCTTGATCTGAATGTGACTTGCCAAAAGCGTCAGCTCATAGCCTGATAGTCTAGCACTGGTGAGGTGCTGAGTTTTCGTTCGATTCATGAGTGTATCCACAGCATGTGGAACCATGACTACTAACATGTTGTTCATGACTAGTCCAGCAGACTGTCGAATAGACACTGCAGCTGCTGCTGTAGCTCTCAAACAACTTGGCAATGCTCTGGCTACCGGATCTAATGTGGATGAGAAATATGCGCAAGGTCGCTGTTTGTCACCAAACTGTTGCGTTAAAACACTCAACGCACAACCTTCTCTTTCATGGACATATAAAGTAAACGGCTTACTGTAGTCAGGAGTACCCAACACAGGAGCTGAACACAGCGCATCACGTAAGTCGGAGAAACTTTGTTGACATTCATCAGACCATGGCAAAGGGCTCGGAACACCTTTTCCAGTCAGGGCTACCAATGGTTTTGCCATGAGAGAAAAATTTGGGATCCATTGCCTGCAGTATGAAGTAATACCCAAAAACGCACGCACTTCTCTCTGTGTGCTTGGTACAGTCATCTGCGAGATTGCTTTGATTCTCTCTGGGGTCAACCTTCTTCCCTCCTTTGACAAAAGATGACCTAAGTAGGTCACTTCTTGGCAACAATATTGCAGTTTAGAAGGTGACACCTTGTGATGTAAGTCTGACAAATGACGTAATAGAGAAATTGTAGTTGCTTTGCAACTTTCCTTGTCATCAGCAGCTAGTAAAAGATCGTCTACGTATTGGATCAGAGCAACACCAGGAGGAAGTACAAGAGCATCTAATTGACTCTTCAATGCTTGGCTGTAAATTGAAGGGCTCTCACAGTAACCTTGCGGAGCGCGCTTGAATCTGAAACTGCGACCTCCTAAGGAGAAACCAAAAATGTCTCTACTTTCCTCGGCTATCGGAATGCTGAAAAATGCATTTTTCAAGTCGATCACTGTAAACCATGAGGCTGAGGCAGGAATCAACGTCAATAATGCAGTGATATCTGGGACCACAGGAAACTGCGGAATCACGATTTTGTTAAACTCTCTGAGGTCAATCACTAATCTGTAGATTGGAGGCTTGGAAGGGTCAGTACGTTTCAAAATCGGCAGAACAGGACTATTGCAGACATTTCCTCTAGTTTCCTCAATCACATCTTTCTGTATTAAGTCTTTCACAATCAGTAAGAGTGCACGTTCCCCTTCATTCGAAATCCGATACTGTGGGAATCGTGGGAATTTAACATTCGCTTTCAGACTTACCACATAAGGGGGAATTTCCAAGAGGCCTACATCGTTAGGACCAGTTGCCCAAAGAGTATCAGGGAGAGAACGCAGCTCCGGTGGGAGCTTATCCATCGACATATACATTGGAGAGATAACTCTTTTGCCTAATGTGAGCTGTACTCCCGAAGGAGAACAGTACAGTGTCGCATGCAGGCGTTTCAACAGATCTAAACCAAGTAGATTCTCATTACAACCGGTTGTTAGGATAAGGGGTGTTTCTAGTTCGCATGGCCCCACAGATATTGGCAAAGGATTAGAAACAGGATTGTGAACAGGGGCGCCTGAGAAACCTACTGAAGTGTTCGTTAAGCCAGACAAAGGTGCGCCAGGGAGTTTCACATGCATAATTGAACTTTTTGCCGCACCAGTATCCAACAGAAACGGTTCGACCACGCCTGAGGTAACTACTGCGACATAAGGTCCACTCTGATCAACTGGAACTGATACTACTCCCTCTCTTTGCCTGTGGCTGTCCTAGTGCTCGCTTTTCTGAATCTCCTCATTATGATCATAATAATCTTCAACATGATACTGTGGAGATCTACCTAGTTGCGCAGGTTGTACATTTCGCTGATCGAAATAATTCGATTGGCGATCGGCCTGTGGTGTCATAGTACCACGTCCTCTACCTCTAGGAGTTTGCATAGATCCAACAGTACCTCTCTGAGCTGGGACACCACTAGTCTGTGCGTGCAGTACCGGACACTCATTCTTATAATGACCCTCCTTTTTACAATAGGCACACTGATTCCAGGCTAACTGTTGTCGGGAAAAACCATAATTAAATCTTTGGGGCGTCCCTTGCTGGAATTGTGGCTGTTGCTGAAACTGTGGTCGCTGCTGTGAATCTGACTGATTCGAACGAGGCGGATACGCCTGTTGCAAAAGAACTTTAGTCTTTAAATCTTTTGTTTTCTTTTCTGACTTTTCCTTCTCTTCTTTCTCTCTATTCTCGTAATACTGAGCAGTTGCAAGTATCTGTGCTGTTGTCGACACTGCCCATGCACTTTCAGAATCCTTTAACTTGTTACTAAGTTCAGGTAGTAAATTAAACACGAACTTGTCGACGAACAATCTCTGGCCTCCTTCAGTACTCATATCTTGCCCACTGTGGTCTACGAAGGTCTCTTCAAATCTAGTGAAAAAGTCAGAAACGCTTTCGTCCTTCTTTTGTTTGCATGCCGATAGTTTATCCCAATTGACTCGTAACGCTGGCATCAGCGTTTTCATCAGATTAATTATTCTGCCAGGCAAGGCAGCAATCAGAGGTTCAGGTTTAGCACCGCCAACTTGTTGCGCATCTGCTGCTACAATTACTGGCCAATCACCTCCTAAGGCGACTGGGTGGTTCTCTTGTCGAATCTTGGCCCATATAGGCTGTGGCACTACATTACCAAATAACATTTCAATGTCTGCCAAATTCATGATGCACGCTTGAACTGTCTGCGTTAACTCTTTGTAATAACCAGCAGGATTTTTACGTGGGTCTGGTAACGCTTGTTTTACTGCTAATACTTCGGCCCGCTTCCAAGGGATGTGTATCCACACTCTCTGGAAATGTGCCGGGGCAGCTACAATATTATTAGCCCCATCAGCTTGAATTGCATCACGCCATATCGGCGGAACTTCCCTCATCGGATATTGACCTCGTTTTTTCCTAGTAGTAATCGGTGAACCATCAGGGTCTCTTGTCGCTCGAAGAGGGGAATCATCCCTATGGGCTAAAATCAGTTCTATCGCTCCTCTTACTTCTGAACCTATCACCATTCCTGCGGCGAACTTCTGTTGAATATTTATCAGATCAGAGGGGACGAAATCTAAGTCATCATCTTCCCATTCTTCACGCACAAGAGAACACATCACGTCAAAAACATAACGTTGAGTTGGTTCATTCCGTTGCATAAAAGTATCTAACACTCTTTGTGCATCATACTTCACAGCTTTCGACATCCACCTAAGAGCTGTCGAATCTAACATGTCTCGTTCCTGAGGACCAGGAAGCTGGCTACGTCTCTGTATAGAGTCAGAAACGGGGGTCCCAATTAAAGACCTGTAGAGAGGAGTTAAGATATTAGTTACAGAGTCAGTTATTTTCCGACGAACGGAAAGCGGAGTCAGAATGTTCACAGGGTTCGGGGACAGGGCAGCTGGAGCAGATGAAATAGTAAGGGTGGGAGTAGTAGGTAAAGCAGTTTGCGTGACGACAGGCAAAGGCGGAGCAGGCGACCCAGGAAGAGGGGGTGCCGAAGGAACATTAACCACGGGAAGGACAGGAGCTGGAATCAAAGGAAGTGGAGCAACTATTCCAGGCTGACCAGCAGCTGGCTGTACAACAGGTAGTAACTGTGGTACTGTAATACCTTGTGCATACGGTGGAGGTGAATTCAACAGGTAAGACAACAGAGGATCCTTCTCATGATCCTCCATCGGCTTAGTAGGACAAGATGGCAATACAGGGTAACATTTATCAATTGCCAAATTATATTTTCTATTCGCCATCTCCATTGCTTTCTCAGTCTCGTTGACATGCAGCTGCCTAGCAGACTCCATTAAAGTCAACCCTTTTTCTTTCTGTTCTTTCTTCGTCTTCCTAATTTCTCTCTGTTTGGCTTCTTTGCGCCATACGCGAAAAGAATCAAACATTGCCGGCCGGGCTTTTCTCTTAAACAACTTCATTTCTAGATTGTCTAGAATTTCGGTTTCGAAGCTACCATGCGGTGGCCAACTAAGGACACCATCTTTTCTGGTATAACGGACCCATACTGCATTATACGTAATCGGACCAACACCATGTTTACAATAGAGCTCATATGTAGGAGTTCCAATCGGAGGAACCGAACACGAATCCTCCACCCGGGAATCCCCGTTGCAACGTAACCAGGACAAGAAACAATTACTACTGG
Organism: Triturus cristatus; assembly: GCF_964204655.1. Taxonomy (NCBI): domain Eukaryota; kingdom Metazoa; phylum Chordata; class Amphibia; order Caudata; family Salamandridae; genus Triturus; species Triturus cristatus. The sequence continues at coordinate 1,569,196,351 of NC_140591.1, read as the reverse complement.
TAGTCATGACAAACAAAGACAAATTCCAACCAAAAATGCGCAAAGAACTTAGGCCTACCAAAATGAACTAATACCAAAACAAAGATTACCTAAACAAGAGCAACCAGTGATAATCTACGAATTAAACCAGAGCAACAAGGAACAACCAAACTGAGCATAGCCCACTTAATACTTAACTGAAATGTGGAAGACGTCACCAAGGAGAACCCGTCTACGTCTCGCCGTACTAAGGTCTGCACCTCGGGTCCAAGACAGGGCGACAGTCAGGGCAGCGGTCCTCTGTAGCCGTCTGGGAACGGGAACCCTCGTGGAAGAGATCGTCAGGCCACTTTTACGACATGCAGGGATCGATGAAACGGGGTACCTCCCTCCGGAATCTTCACACGAAACTTCTCGAACTTTTCAGGCTTTGGACCGGTACCAGATGATGTCGCCCGACGTTGGGCGCCAATTTGAGGTTCTGGACTTTTAAGAGTCCAGAGGTGTCAGGGAAACAACACCCAAAGACCCCTGAGTTCCTCCTGTCTCGGTGCACGAATAAAAAGAGACATGGGCTTCTCGATGGTGGCGTCAAAGACCAAGGTTTATTTACTGCAGGGACACAGAAGTCATAGGAACCACACAGAGGCAGAATCTACGAGACTGTTCGAATTGCATTAAGTGGGTTATTCTTTAAATACACGAAAAATGTCTTTAGGCAACATTACACGAATATTTCTCATGCCCAACCCGGTATCCCAAACAAACAGTAAATAGACATCAAACAATAATTAGTCGTAGGATTTCGGTATTCGATCAGGTTCCCTTGACAGTTTTCCATTCTTTGTCCGATCCTCCCCATCATAAAAATCGTAACCTCCCTATTGTAAAAGCCCAGAAGGAGAGGAGCAGAGCCAGGTGCAAAGGATTGAAAAGTAGGATAAGAGGTGTTTATGGATCATAAACGGGCATGGCTACCGTCTTTGGCCTTTTAGTCAGGACAACGGACACGAGAACCAGTATAGCAGGACTGGCCTCGGCAGGGGAGGCAGCTTGATTCTGCCTAGTCATGTAGCGTCAGCCTTTCTCGGGGCTTGAGCTTACGTGTCCTTAACAAGGTGACTCTGCCGGGGTCATCGCCCGTTCATTGACTATGTGAGGGCAAGAAACAAAATGGATGCCGTAACTAAAATGGATGCCATGACTTTACAACAGAATGCCCTATTTCTCAGTGAATTCATGCTAGTTGCGTAGCGAAAACACTGTCATGCGTGTAATGGATCATTTGCGGTTCATTGGTACCGAAATCGTGTCAGTACTACGATACTGAATTCACGGGTTCGGATCGCTACAGAACCTCAGGACTTAAGTGATAAAAATAACGAGAAGGAAAACCCTTCGGGTAATCACTTCCCTTCTCTGTAGCAGCAATAGCTGCCAAGATTTCATCATCAATCTTACTTTTAGATCTTGTAACTGCTGCCACTAAGTATGTAACCACTGCGGTTTTTGCTGCCTCGTCAGCCAAGCTGTTACCGACAGCATGGACACCAAGTCGTTGGTGACCAAGAGTGTGAATAACATTCACAAGAGGGAGACGTTCTTTAAAGTCTGCCACTCCAACCCAAAGCAGTTTATGCTTAATTGTGCTACCTTTGGTATCACGATATTCATTTTGAGACCAGAAGTGTAAATTGTCATTGTAGGACTGGACACAATAAAAGGAGTCACTTACTATAAGAGTAGTAACTCGGGGATCAGCAAACTCCAGTGCAAGCACCAGAGCCCGGAGCTCCGCCAATTGCGCGGTACAATCACCCAATGACTGCGTATGCACGGCATCAGATTGGAATTCACCATTTACGAATGTACCCACGACAATTGCGCAAGCCGCAGAATAGGCATGCTTTGATCCAATCGCCGGCTGCGCCGAGCCGTCAGTGTATATGACACAATGGTATTCTTCGAGCGGGCGCAAAGACAGAGGAGCCGGATGAACGAATTCATACTGTAAGTACTCCTGAGTCTGTAAAGAGGCGTCAAAGATATAAGTGACATCTGGTGATGTCAGAGTTGTGGCCCATTGTACCCACCGTGGATGCAAAGCTTTAGAATTTGGTACACTTGCTTTCGTCACCGCCTCCAGGGCAGGATACGGTGTTACAACCAGTATCTGTTTTCCATGTGACAGTGCGCGTTCTTTAAGAATCGCCATCTGTACTGCCATCAGAACTTTCTCGACAGTGGAAAAACGTAACTCAGCAGAGGTGTACAAGTGTGATTTATACGCAATGGGGACTGTATCGCCCTCATTGAACGTCACGTTGGGCGCCATGTTGCAGGGATTCTGCTTATACACAGAACTATGCGTAGAACCCCAGGACCTCAGTGAATTGTGGTGTACCAGAAACTCACCTCAGAACCCAGAACCCAGTATCCGGCTAGCATAAGTGTCCCATTCGTTATCCGAGATTTGGCTCGGCGATCCCAATGAAAAGACAACCCAGAACAAGCTACTCAGTGTACTCTCAGGAATGGTGGGAATCGGAAATACCTGTTCGTATATTATTCTCACATCAGTCCACAACAAGAATCAACAGAGACTCGGTGAAAATAAAAAGAGTTTATTTTTATAGACCACGTGTCCTAAGATGCAGTACTTTGGCTAATACAAGCAGACAAATGATTATAATCAAAACCATCAGCATCGTTACAATACCATAGAATATAAAGGGAGTGATCATGCTATAAATGACAGTGGATACTACCACCTTCCCTTAACTAAGAAGCTAATGTTATTATTATGCTAATAAAAGGTCTCTTAGGCTTGAACAGGGGACCCCATACCTCACAGATCAGCTTAGTGAAATTACATCACAGGAGCATCAGAAGTCTTCTCGCAGGAAGGCTCGTCTTCGGTCTGAATATTAAACATGATGTCTGCAATATTAAAAGCACCAACTTTCAGGTATTCGCAGCTGCCTGTGTGTTATGGCTAAATAGTGGGTTGATCAACCTAGAGTGGAAAACATGCATTGTCTAACAACCCAGACTGTTTGTTACACCATGTACAGACCAAGGTCGCTGCGCAGAGCTCGAGATGGTAACAACAGATTGCTCTCATGGGAGGCAAAACGCGAGTCAGCAGTTTGTTTAAACAATAACATGTAGATGCAGTGTCGTGCGCAAAAGCAGCAAAATGGCTTTCTAACCTCTAACGTGGTTATGCTAACTTAACAATGTATGTACGTATTAAGGGATTCCTTACTACAGTATGTCCAAATATTCACATTACCTATACTTCCTAACGACTTTTACGTGTCTTCATGTGTAAGAGTATGAAATACTGGTTGTCCTTTAACTGGGGTGAGCTGCAGTAGATCCCTAAAAACTATAACATGTTTTCCACCAAATAGCACGTCATAGTTTGTCTTTAGAATTTGCTGCATTCTTTAATGCACAAAGGCAAGCATTACGTTTGATACCATGCTTACCTCATCAATAATGAGAACTTTCATTTTTTTCAATACTCTTGAAACTTAAAAACATGCTTCTCCTGTTAGCTTGTGGTATTGTATTTTGTTCTCATGCTCTACTGGTAACATTAGCAAATGATGGAGAGTAATTCCTTTTATGTTATATGCTGCTAACCCAGTTGGAGCAGTAACAACACAAGACAAAGTTGAATCAGTTTTTTTCTGTAGGTAGCTTCTAATTACTTTAATTAAGAAACTTTTTCCAGTTCCAGCTTGTCCACTCACATACATTCTGATTGGTTCAAATGATGTGCATGAGCACTCTTTATGTTCATGTAGTAATCCATGATCAATTTGTTTTGTGACTTCCTCATAAATTTGTTGTTGTTCATCATTCAGTTGTTGTTCCAAATTTGGTAAGTCTATTAAATCTTCCTGAGCTCGATTCATAGCTGTTTCCACTTCAGTCATGGCTATTGCAGCTTCATTTTCTACGATTGGTTGTCCTAGAGGATCTTGACTGAGCGTCCCAGAACTTTGACTGTCTTGAGAACTGTCTCTAGCTACTTCAGCTGCAATTGTTGCTTCTTGTTCTATTTCTTCATTTAACATTTGTACATAAGTTGTGAAAGTACTCCATTCTATGGTATCTTTGCATGCATTAAAGGAATCTTCATAGCTTTGAAAATGTCCAAGTAATTCATCCTCTGAATGCCATGGTTTAAACAACTGTAAAAGTGCTAAGTGGTAAAATTCCTTCTTGTCAGTAGTGTCGCAACTCAGCTTTCTTTGTTTAATCAAACTTCCTTTTGTTTGTTTTACCAAACATCCTTCCTCACCAATGACTTTATATTTTCCATTGTTGATGTCTTCTGTGGTATTCCGTTTAAAAATGTAGTTCTGCATCACTTCATAGAGACACATGTTCTCAAGATGATGACTTCTCTTTGGGTAATATGTGTCCAACATGTTTGTTCTTAAAATGTCTGTACTTTCTGGTTCGTACTCTGCTAAATATTCAATTTCTCGAATAGATTTCAATACCTGATTTCGCATTCCTGCAAGGCCTAAACTTACCCAAATTATTCTTCTGGATTTGGAGTACAGACTTGCAGATGATAACCTATCTGAGCATTCGTATGACCAAATTTCTCGATGCGATAACATCTTTAAACTGAAACTGTATAGCTTTTTACTGACAGTCTTCTCGTGAGAAATCTCTTCCCACATTTCTTTCAATTCCGTTTTCTCAGATTTAGTGATGTAAGATGTGACATACCGAGCAACAGCAATAGAATTGGCAGCTACATACTGAATATCCATGTTAGCATTCCACAAGGATAAAATGACTGGGTTGTAGACATTTATATATTTTGACTCTTCTTTTCTTCTTAGGTTGTAGGTATTTTTAGGCAATTTTCTTGTAATAGTATGACGCACAGCTGACATAAAACTGTTTACTCTTCCTTTTGAAAGAACAGGTCGTGGAAATCCAAATTGACATTTTGTGTAGAATTTATCTTTACTCTTGTACTTTTGTCGACAGTATTTTCCACACCGATGACTTTGGAAACGTAAAACTTGCTCTTTTAAGTTTTTTTCTTCTGTGCTTTTAGGTATAGCACATGTTGCATATCCTTCAATGAAAGATAAAACTGCATCATCAGAATCTGTTCCAAATTTTGGGGCATCCTTGATCCACAACAGCATATGAATATGAGGAGCACGTCTTGATTGGTACTCTTTTCTCCTAAAGAAATCCACAACTTCTCCAAGAGGTGGATTTTTATTGCAGATGAAGGACATCATAGCCTCAAATCTATGATTGAAATATCTGCAAACATTAACCGGATCCAATGAGCACAATTCTCCTGCTGTCTTGTATTGGATGTTTTCAATATTTGAATTTGCCTGTTGGAGAAAATCCAGTAAATCATCCCAAGCGTACTCAGCACAGCTTAGGGTAAGGAACCATGTAGGAGTTCCTAAATTCCGTAACATACATTTCAATTCACCATGGCGTCGGTACCAATATTCATTAGTCCCACGCTGACAAGCCATCAGATTAATCAATTGAGATTCCAAATGATCATCTCGCTGTTGCACTTTGTTCAGAAAATCCTTTGCAGACACATTATGTAGATGTACTCCAGTTTTTAAAATGTGATTTACTGCATAAGATAGTGCAGATAAGTCACTTTCAAATAAAAGATGGAACAAATAAGGAATACTTTGAGGAAATCTTGGATCTTCTGCATATAATCTTGTAGTCCGATACTCAGAAGCAGGAATCTGTACTGAACTTTCATCATATCGTCCACCTTTTCCTGTAGGAAACAGCTGGGGAAAACAACGAGCTTCCAAGCTCTCCTCCCATACACTCACGGGAGTTCCTTTTGCTTTTTTCATCTGAAACAGATCAATAGTGTTTCCCATAACTTGTTTAGAATGAAGAGGAGGTATGCTGAAATGTTCATAAATTTCTTCTTCTTTTGACTTATCCACTTTTTCAATTTGCCCAGTTGGTATTCCTGTGTCTGCTAGTAAAACTTCTTCATATTCATACCATTTATTATTTCTTTTCAAATATAAATTTGCTCTTTGTACTTTTCGTACATCTACCAGCTCCTGCTAAATTTTATTATTCTTTGTAGGTACACCATTAACCAGAATAACTAATGGTTCAGTTTCCAAACTATCTTCATCAATTGTTTCAATATTTTTTTTCAAATCTAATGGCAAATAGACAACTCTTCCTGAAGGAGGTAATTTACCTGTTTTGGGCTCCATACGAACTATAGTTTGAAACGTATGGACACATTGAATGCGTATAGACTCATACGTATTTAAATCACTAAGTTCTGCAGGAATATCAACCAATTCTAAATTATTATGTACAGCTCTAGCTGGCATTTTATTTTCTTCTAACTTGTTATAACAGTATTTACAAATACGCTGATCTTCACCCATATCAAAACAATTTTCCAGAAACAAATATGTAGCAAAATCCTTCCACTTAGAATTATTTTCTTTTTCACTTTTTTTATAGAGATCAACATTCCTTGTTTGAGTTTTATAATGGCTTCTCCGGCAACAAATACTAGTTATATTTGGTCTTTCATTAGAGATGATAGTAAATTTTGTCATTTGATCTTCAAATGTTTAACTAACAGTGGGTTCTACATTCTCTTCCACATTTTCTTCAATAACTGTGTCATTTCCTGCACTTTCTTGCTCTGGACCAAAGTACCAAAACTCAATATCCTTACAAACCTTCTTCACATCTGATACAGATCCACGGAACAAAGCACTATTCAACTCATGTAACTTTAGTGCTGGACTTTTAGCAAAATACAATCTTCTCACAAACTTTCTCATTTCAGTATGATGAACTGCCAGCATCCTAAAATGGTGAAAAACACTTTGACAAACTTTCCTAGAAAGACAAGCCAGAGAATGTCCTTGCAAACCAGTATTCTCTCTCACTCTGCATGGATCTAGTCTTTGAAGCACCTTAATCTTCTGTTTAACACTTTTTTTACTATATTTTCTTAGAAAGTCACAAAATGTATCAATAGATTCCTGTCGTACAGTACAAATACTACTACAATTCCAAGTGTACGCTGGGGCTTTAGGACGTCTCCCCATAACCTCATCAGCTAACACTTCTTCCTCATTTCTTGGAACCATTTTCTCCTTTTCCATTACACAACCATCTTTAACTTCATATGCTCGACCACTGGTGTCAACTGCATGCAGCAAACTATTACAAGATAACTCTCTTCATTAAAAAATGGTTCAGTACTTGAACTATGCTTCCATTCTCCTAAGAACACTTTACAAAAGTTTTTTTTTTCACTTCTCTTTTTCTTTTTCTTTTTGACTTCATTACATTCACTAATTTATCTAATGTACGGATCCTGTTCAAAATTAAAATGAATAGTTTTCTTTTTAATTCCAAAGCCTTTGCAACAATTGATTCAATATGTTTCTTTTTCTTATAAAATTTGGCTTTCTTCCTATATTTTTTCACATCCTTTAGCAAATTGAACATCACTCTTCTCTGAAACATTTTTCTACGAATGTTTTTAAAATCTATTTTTCTTTTTAAGTCATTCTTTTTGACTTCTGATTGTACATTAGCATTTAGTATATTCTGTCGATTGTCTTGTTGTTTTCTACTTGAAACACTATTTCCAGGGGATATATTTTTTACATTTTTCTTTGCTTGAGGATAATTTTTATAAAATCCTTAGTCTGCTTACCAGAAGGCTTTTTCTTTTTTCCAACATGAGGTTCTTCAACTAATTTTTGTTGTCCAGTTGTCTTCAAATATAGATGTTGTTGCTGTTCTTTTCTCTTTCTCGATTTTATAGGCATCTTTAATTTATTTCAGTGTTGTTCAGCAATACCTGAAAGAAACTACAAAAAAAATACCTTTATGTAATTTAAATATATTACTATATTTTTTATGAGCTTTTCAAAACCTATCATATGAGCTGTCCCTTTCCTACGACGGCAAGTCTTACACAATAAAAGCTACACAAATTAAATTTCTGACAACAATTCCTGTGTGCACACAGACACATGGAGTGATTCTAGGCAGAAAACGATATTTGATTGGCAATTTCAAAGCACATTTACTACTGTGGTTTTGCAAGTGATAATTACTGTAACAGCCTGACACATTTTCCTTATAGTATAGAGAGGCAGAAAAGAGCACATGTCCTAACAGCTACTTGAGAGCATGAGCATGTGGAACCTGGGTGAGTGATTAGACTAGAGCAAAGGAAATGAGCCTTGGTGATGTTGAATGTGGTAGCGTTACACACTACTATCTAAAATACCACACAGTGCTGAATACTTAGCATGGGAGTGCAGGAGAAGCAGCTGCCTGTGTGCTAAGAGCGTACTTCTGGAGACTGTGTATTGTCAAGTGCAAGAGAGATCTGCATGGACACTTGCACAACTGCATGAAGACTGCAGAGATGTATGTAAGAGTACATGTGTGGTAAGGGTTAATTGGAGTTTGGAACATGTAGGAACTACCTCACCCATTGCAGGAGTGGAAGGGAAATCTACCATGTTGATTTCAAATGTGTTAGCATTTGCCTCTCATTTGTGAGATATTGATTTGTGCTGAATGCTAGCCATCACACTTCAAGAAAACAAGCTGCCCCTTTCCTATGAATGCAAGTCTTACAGAACCAGACCAACACGGATTAAATCTCTGACAACAATTCCTTTGTGCACACAGACTCATGGTGTGATTCTAGGCAGAAAACGATATTTGATTGGCAATTTCAAAGCACATTTACTACTGTGGTTTTGCAAGTGATAATTACTGTAACAGCCTGACACATTTTCCTTATAGTTTAGAGAGGCAGAAAAAAGCACATGTCCTAACAGCTACTTGAGTGCATGAGCATGTGGAACCTAGGTGAGTGATACGACTAGAGCAAAGGAAATGAGCCTTGGTGATGTTGAATGTGGTAGCGTTACACACTACTATCTAAAATACCACACAGTGCTGAATACTTAGCATGGGAGTGCAGGAGAAGCAGCTGCCTGTGTGCTAAGAGCGTACTTCTGGAGACTGTGTATTGTCAGGTGCAAGAGAGATCTGCATGGACACTTGCACAACTGCATGAAGACTGCACAGATGTATGTAAGAGTACATGTGTGGTAAGTTTTAATTGGAGTTTGTAAAATGTAGGAACTACCTCACCCATTGCAGGAGTGGAAGAAAAATCTACCATGTTGATTTCAAATGTGTTAGCATTTGCCTCTCATTTGTGAGATATTGATTTGTGCTGAATGCTAGCCATCACACTTCAAGAAAACAAGCCGCCCCTTTCCTACGAATGCAAGTCTTACAGAACCAGACCACCACGAATTAAATCTCTGACAACAATTCCTTTGTGCACACAGATTCATGGTGTGATTCTAGGCAGAAAACAGTATTCCTGGGTGATACCAGTACACCTTAACTTATGGTGGAGACATACTCCATAATATCTTACAAGTTCAAGGCAGTTAAATATCTTCCAAAACATAAAATGTAAAACACAACTTTAAAACAAGAATCACATTTCTATTTTTTATATCAAAATGCACCACATACCTCCCCTCTCAAATTCATAACTCACCTTTAAAAGTAGTTAGTTGAGAAAGAAATGTGGCACTCACACAGCAGATTATCAGAGCAAGAATCTCTGAACTGTACACCTCTCAGCAGAACCAGTAAATGGCAATCTTTCCCTCTCTTTTTTCACACATATACATGTTAACTTCAAATCACAGTGCTTCCCACATTTTTTCAAATGGAAACACACATTTCTATTGGTTGCAAATTTCAACCCTTTCCAAATGATCCCTACCCCCAACATGACTTCTGCCTGCTACCATAGCAACAGGTCATGGAACACTGGTCTGAGCAGAGAGGTGAGAAGTTCAGCACACAATGTTTCTAATCCAAAGAGCAAGAGTGCTTGACTTTTCAAACGAAACAGCAAATCCAAAGTAATGTTCTGTGGGAACACATTTTTCTGAACCAATACAAAACATGCTTTGAAAAATTTAAACATACAGCCTATTTTTTAGCGTTGAATGGTCTGAAACAGCCAATGAGTTCTTTTTATTTTAAAAAAAAAAGTATGTAAGCCTCCATTTTACAACTATCTTTCTTTTCATATTGCCATTCTACTGAAAGACACCTTCTCAGTGCATCCAGATCTCCTTGAAAGATGTTCACAGTGTGGATTGTAGGCCATAGCTATGTCTTCAGGAGTGAAAAGTATGCAGAAAAAATAGGTATTGGGAAAGACCTTGCTTTGCCAAATGTAGATATTAAATGGATTGGTCAGAGAGGGTTAAAGTGGCACCAATTAATGCCTTTGGTGAAATCCTTTCTACATCTCCCACAGCATGACCTTATAATTGTGCACTGTGGTGGAAATGACCTAGGCACTTTAACTGGGGTAGGTCTGGAATGCTTGTTAAGGACACCTTTGTGCAATTGATGTCACTTTTTCCACAAACTACCTTTGTATATTCTAATATATGCCAAAGGGAAAAGTGGAACTGGTCCAACCAATATTGTCCGCAGATTGACAAAGCAAGAAAGCACGTCAATAAGTCTCTTTCTGCTTTCCTCAGAGACTATGGTATGGGTTCTATATACCACAACAACTTGCGTTACAACATGCAAGGCATTTATAGAGGAGACGGTGTTCATTTCACAGATGAAGGCAACATAGTCTTCCTCTTGAACTTTAGTCTCTGCATCGGTACTTACTTGTAGGTACAAAAAAACACTCAATGAACACAACGGCTCTTTTTAGAGCCAACCAACATCTAAACACTTAAACTTGATTTTTAATTCAATTTTGTTTATGTTTTTTTTGCCGCCGTGCGTGCACCGTACGCGCACCGTACACGCACCGTGTGCGTGCACCCCGCAATATTTTAAATTTTTTTTTTTTGTGACCTAAGTGGTCTTTCATGGTCCCCCTGAGAAGGCCTAGGGGGTCAGGGACTCTCTTCCCTGCCCCCTTTTCACGTTCTCCACTTGTGTTTTTAGCTCTCTTCTGCCTCTAAAACTCAAAATGGCGGCTGGGGGGTGCGCGCACCGTGCCCGCACCCCGCGATTTTTGGGAAAAAAAAAATTCTTTTTCACCCTTCGGGGTCCTTCAGGGACCCCCTGACAAAGGCTAGGGGGTCAGGAACTCTCTACCCTGCCCCCTTTTCACGTTCTCCACCTTTCTTTTTCCCTGTCACACACACAACACACAAAATGGCGGTCGACACTTCCTGATTTCGACCGATTCGAATGTTGACTGTCATGAATCCACCAATCAGAATTACGCTCGCGCACGGTGCGCGCATATAAATATTTATGTGCTTTTAACTGCAAGATTGACACCATATATGCAAAAGGCACATGCCTGACCTGAGGAGTACCTCTTTGCCAAATTTCAAGTAATTCCGTTCAGCCGTTCGGGCTGTACCTTCGACTAAAGGTCCTATGGAAAATGCATGGGGAAAAGACGTTTTGGGACCCCCCTTTTTTCTGAGCCCCCGCTTGACGAATCACCCCGAGACTTTCAGTGTAGGAGCTGAGCGGAGCGACCCATTAGTTTTGAAAATTTTGCGAGGATTCGTCAACCAGCGCCAGAGTTATTCAAAATAGAATTTTGAGATTTCCTATGGAAACACGGTCCTAACTATAACTATCTACTGGCGACCGCCAGTAGTAGATAATATATATTACATACTGCCGGTCGCCAGTAGGTAGATATAGTTAGGACCTATTTTCCATAGGAAATCCACAACATTTTATTTGGAATAACTGCCGATTGACGGATCTTCGTGAATTTTTCAAACTTTTGGCCAGCTCCGGTCCGCTCCTATCCTGAAAGTTTCACTGTGATCCGTCAAGCGGGGCCGGGAAAAAAGAGGGGGTCCCAAAACGTGTTTTCCCCATGCATTTTCCCATAGGACCTTTAGCCGCAGCTACATCCCGAACTGCTGAACAGAATTACACCAAATTTGGCAAAGAGGTATTCCTCAGTTCAGACTCGTGCCTTTTGCTTAAATGGTGTAAATCCGTTCAGTAGTTCCTGAGAAAATTGCAGTTAAAAGTACATATATATCTATGGCCTCGGAGGATCCGCGCAGCCTCCTGATCACGAGCTGAATTTTAAATAGCTGCCAACACTCTGAATCAGGAAGTGTTGGCAGCCATCTTGTGCCTCGTTAGAACCGAGGCACAAGAAACCCCCCCAAAAATGTCACAAAACACAAAAAGGGGGCAGGGTAGAAACACCCTGACCCCCTAGGCCTGCTAAGGGGGTCCCACAAGGACCCCCAAGGCCCAAAAAAAAAAGTGTTTTTTTTTTTAAACGGAAGGATGCGCGCCGGATGCGCGCATCCTGCCGGTAGAAAAAAAAAATCAGTGCGGGCTACGGCGCTACATATGCTAATTTGCCCCGGGGGGGCCAAATCCCGGGCGCATAATAAAAATTTTGTATGGGGGTCCCAATCCCCCATCTAACATAACATTGGCAGGGGGCTCAAGGCCCCCCGCAGCCCCGGGGACCGCCACTCCCTGGGGTATCCTTAAAATGGGTGAGGGGCTCTCAGGCCCCCCAGCCCCGGGGACCGCCACTTCCGAGGGCTTCAAATCATTTGGTGTGGGGTCTCTCAGGCCCCCCCAGCCCCAGGGACCACCACCCCCCGGGGCAACTTCTCAATGTGGGAGGGGGGCCACGTGGCCCCCCTCCTGGAGCCTTGTATAGGCCCTGGGGACCGCCACCCCGCAGGGCCGGCTCCTGCAGTGTCCCGGGATGTCCACCCCGGAACTCTGCTGTTTGCAATGGCAGGGCGGGAACCTCGCGGCTCCCGCCCTGTCATTGCAAACTGCTCTCACAGATTGTTTTTCCACATGGGGAGCAGCATGCTAGCTGCTCCCCATGTGGAAAAGCAATGCCGGCTCCCGCAGGAGGCAGGGAGCCGGCTGGGACTGTGGAGGGATTTGGGACCCCCCCACGGTCCCCAACGAGAGGCAAGACCCCGGGGATGGGGTCCCCGGGGCCATAAGTGGCCCAGGAGGGGGGCCACGTGGCCCCCCTCCACCATTACGAAAAATAAAAATAAAAAATCAATGGCCGGCCCTGGGGATGGGGTCCCCAGGGCCTTAAGTGGCCAGAGGAGGGGGCTACGCAGCCCCCTCCATACAAATATTCTAAAAGTTGGCTATGCCCCAGGGGATGGGGTCCCCGGGGCAAATGATGGCCTCGGTAGGGGGGCCACGCGGCCCCCTTCCCGATTAAAAAAAAATATTAATAATTTTTCGGGCAGGCCCAGAAAAAAGACGGGATCGGGCCGGAGGCCATGCCCCCTCCTTACACCACCCTGCAAATACTTAATCTCCCAACTTAAAACGCGCCACAGGGTGCGTTTGCACGGTGGTGAAGGTAGGGGGCGGGGCCTGAGGTGATACTGTGCAAACACACCCTGTGGCGCGTTTTGAGTTGGGAATTCATTCCTCTTCAATCCAGAGGTCCCCTAGGGGCCAACTAGCCCACCAGGTACCTACAGTAAGCACCACGGAGCTGCGTTGCAGAGTGTTGTAAAAAGGGGCATGGCCTCTGAACACCTCTCTGCAATGCAGCTCCCTGGCACATACTAGAGGTACCTGGTGAGCTAGTTGGCCGCCAGGGGACCTCAGGATTCAAGGGGACTTAATCCCCCAACTTACAACATGCCACGGGGCGCGTTTGCACAGTGGTGAAGGTAGGGGGCGGGGCCTGAGGTGATATGTGTGCAAACACGCCCTGTGGCGCGTTTTAAGTTGGGGAATTAATTCCTCTTCAATCCAGAGGTCCTCTAGGGACCAACTAGCCCACCAGGTACCTCCAGTAAGCGCCACGGAGCTGCGTTGCAGAGTGTTGTAAAAAGGGGCATGGCCTCTAAACACCTCTCTGCAACGCAGTTCCCTGGCGCATACTGGAGGTACATGGTGGGCTAGTTGGCCCCCAGTGGACCGCTGGATTGAAGAGGAATTAATTGCCCAACTTAAACCGTGCCACAGGGCGTGTTTGCACATGTCACCTCAGGCCCTGCCCCCTTCCTTCACCATTTTACAAATATTCCTCTAAAATCAGCCGAACTACGAACTCCGATTTACTCACCTGTTATCAAGAGAGAACCCAGTGCTGCATCTTTTAGACCAGCACTGACCCTGAAAAGTAATTCTAAGCGTACTTACCAGTAACTTGTATTTCCTTCCATAGGAATTCCATTGTGTGGTTTTCACCAGAAAAGTTTCTAAGTGTCCATTTTTGAAACATACAAATATTCCTCTAAAATCAGCCGAACTACGAATTCCAATTTACTCACCTGTTATCAGGAGAGAACCCAGGGTTGCATCTTTTAGACCAGCACCGACCCTGAAAAGTAATTCTAAGCGCACTTACCAGTAACTTGTATTTCCTTCCGTAGGAATCCATTGTGTGGTTTTCACCAGAAAAGTTTCTAAGTGTCCAATTTTGAAACGTACAAATATTCCTCTAAAATCAGCCGAAATACGAATTCCGATTTATTTACCTGTTATCAGGAGAGCACCCAGGGCTGCATCTTTTAGACCCGCACTGACCCTGAAAAGTAATTCTAAGCATACTTACCAGTAACTTGTATTTCCTCCCATAGGAATCCATTGTGTGGTTTTGAGCAGAAAAGTTTCTAAGTGTCTATTTTCACAAACTAAAAATATTCCTAAAAAATCGTCTGTAGTACTTAAACACATTCTTTCAACTGTTTACAGGAGATTCACCAGTGCTGGATCCTGGATCCACCACTGAGTAAGGAAAAGTAACGATAACACTACTTACCTGCTAAGTGAATTTTCTGCCATAGGATAACATTGGTGATTCTATGTGAAAAATGTTCTAAGTGTCAACTTTTAAAATACAATAATATTCCGTAAAAATAACTACTGTAACCAAAACGCTTTTACTCAACTGTTTACAGGAGATGTCCAAGGACTGAATCTAGGATCCAGTCCTGTGGTTAGAAACGTAATCCATAAAGTAACTAATTGCATTTGACTAGAAATTCACATTGAGCTCAATGTTGCATTGTGTTTGAAATTGTGTTGCCCATTGCAACAACTGTAACTACTGTACTTAAAAGTCTATTGCCTATTTGCAAAGTATTTAAACTAAAGTAATTAATTCTGAGAAAGTATATTTTGGATTGTAATGTATAACGTAATTAAAAAAATAAAATATCTAAAAATAAACAGTTTAGAAAATGTAGTAAATCAGTATCAAAAAAGCAGTATAACAATTAATACATTAAAAATTGTCATTTACAAAACCTTTGAAATTCACTGAAAAAACCATAGGTTTCAGGCCTGATATAGTTAGAAATTAGTATTTAAAAAACCTTTGAAATTCACTGAAAAAACCATAGGTTTCAGGCCTGATATAGTTAGGAATTAGCATTTAAAAAACCTTTGAAATTCACTGAAAAACCATAGGTTTCAGGCCTGATATAGTTAGGAATTGGCATGTAAAAAACCTTAGAAATTCACTGAAAAAACAATAGGTTTTGGGTGTGTGACAGCCCAAAGATGTGTGAATAGTTGATTTAGTAGGTATATGAAGTTAAAACTACATATTATAACAGTTGTTTGGGTGAGTGAATATCTTTATGGGTGTGGTGATGAGCCAATATATGTCTCAATGGTACATGTCCAGCAAAAAGTGTACGTGGCAGTTGTATATAAGTAAGTATACATAAGACTCAGTGATTGTATGAGTGACTGTATGGATAACTGTATACTTGTAATAGTGTTTTTATAACACACTAAGTATGAGTTTTTATCTATATGAATAGATGAAGTGGTGTTTTTATAAGTGTATAGCTAAGTACAAGTAAGTATGATCCATTGTTTGCATAAGTGAGTAGGATGACTTCATAAGTGATTAGGATGTGTGCTGGTGTGTAATGTCGATTTAGGTGTATAAGTATATTTGATAGTGTTCTATTGATCATTGACAGCATGTATGAGTGAATCTATAGGTAAGTGATTAGATGTGTGTATAGATCTAGGAATCACTGAGTGGGTGTTTAAAAACTTGTATTGGTGTGTCAATGGTTTTAAATCTGGCACTCTGTATTTTACAGTGAGTGATGAAAGGTTATACTAGTGTATGATGAGGTGTATCTGATTGTCACGTGGATGATGTCATCAGTGATGTCATCAGTGATGTCATTTGAGATGTCATCAGTGATGTCAGTGACTATATCATGAATGATGTGACATCATCAGCAGGGGATTGCGGGCGCGTGAGATGTAGTTAGTACAACTAACTATATCGAAGGAATTTCAATGGTTTTGTTCAAGTGGAATGTCCAGCTAACTATAACACCCCTAAAACCTATTGTTTTTTCAGTGATTTTCTAAGGTTTTTTAAATGCTAATTCCTAACTATATCAGGCCTGAAACCTGAAACCTATGTTTTTTTCAGTGAATATATATAGGAAACTCATTTTTTTTCCCAATAACAGTGGTGCTGGTTGACGACTCTTCGCGAAATTTTCAAAACTTATGGCCCGTTACGGTCAGCAACTATCCTGAACATTTAGGGGTGATTCGGCAAGCGGGGGCCGAGAAAAAAGGGGGGTCCCTAAACATGTTTTCTTCATGTTATTTTCCCGTAGGAAACTTTAGACACGCCTACAGCCCGAACTGCTGAACAGAAATTACACCAAATTTGGCAAAAAGGTAGCCCTTGGTTCAGAAAGAACTCTTTTTGTTAAATGGTGTAAATCTGTTCAGTAGTTCCTGAGAGATTCAAGAAAAAGAGGTGAAAAAAAAAATTTCCGATAGGAAACTTTAGACACGGCTACAGCTCAAAGTGCTTGGTTCAGAAAGCACACTTTTTCTTAAGTGGTGTATATCCGTTCAGTAGTTGCTGAGAAAATAAAAAAAAAAAGTTTCGATATCTATGGCCGCGGTGGATCCGCGCACCCTGTCGATCACGAGCTGCATTCTAATTGACTGTCAACACTTTAAACCAGGAAGTGTTGGCAGCCATCTTGTGCAGAACCGAGGCACAGGAAAACAGAAAAAGAAAAGCGCAAAACAAGAAAAGGGGGGCAGGGTAGAAAAACCCTGCCCCCCTAGGCCTGCTCAGTGGGTCCCACAAAGCATTTTTCTTTTTTTTTAAATCGGCCGAATTCACGCTGGGTGCGTGACTCTGGCCGCGAAAATACAAAAAACGAAGTTCGGGCTCCTGCGTTTCAATGTAATGAAGCCCCCGGGTGGGCCAGGTCCCCGGGGCAGTGAACAAAATGTGTGGGGGCACCAATCCCCCCACACTGCCCTGTGGACTGCCACCCCCCGGGGCTAATTTAAAACTGTGTGGGGGGCCTCAAAGGCTTTTAAATATTATTAGTGGGGGGCTCACGGCCCCCCACTGCCCCGGGGACGGCCACCTCCCCGAGGCACTAAAATGCTAATTTGGGGGTCTGTTACGGACCCCCAAGCCCCAGGGACCACCACCCCCCGGGGCTGTGGTTTGGATGGGAGCCAGTGATGGCCCTGGGGACCGCCATCTCCCAGGGCCGGCTCATGCAGTGTCCCGGGGTGCTCACCCCCGGGACACCGCTGTTTGCTATGGCAGGGTCATAGCAAACTGTGGTTTGGTTTTTGGAAGAGAAAGCAGGGAACCCAAAACCAAACCAGATTGCTTTTCCACACAGGGAGCTGCATCTTAGCAGCTCCCCGTGTGGAAAAGCAATGCCGGCTCCCGCAGGAGGCGGGGAGCCGGCAGGGACTGTGGGGGCATTGGGGCTCCCCCCATGGTCCCCAACGGAGAGGGCCAGGCCTAGGGGATGGGGTCTCTGGGGCTAGATGTGGCCCGGGAGGGGTGCCATGCGGCCCACCTCCCTTACAATTTGTTTTAAAAAAAGGCAGGCAAGCCCTGGGGGATGGTGTCCCAGAGGCCATAATTGGCCAGAGGTGGGGGACACGTGACAAGTGCTTCCAGTAAGTGCCACTGTGCTGCGTTGCAGAGAGGTGGTCCAGGCCATGCCCCTTTTTACACCTCTCTGCAACGCAGCTCTGTGGCGCTTACTGGAGGTACCTGGTGGGCTAGTTGGACCCAAGGGACCCTCTGGATTCAAAGGGACTTAATCTCCCAACTTAAAACGCGCCACGGGGCGCGTTTGCACTGAGGTGAAGGGAGGGGTCAGGGCCTGAGGTGACATGTGTGCAAACACGCCCTGTGGTGCATTTAAAGTTGGGGAATTGATTCCCTTTCAATCCTGAGGGCCCCTGGGTGCCAACTAGCCCACCAGGTGCTTCCAGTAAGTGCCACTGCGCTGTGTTGCAGAGAGGTGGTCCAGGCCATGCCCCTTTTTACACATCTCTGCGACGTAGCTCTGTGGTGCTTACTGGAGGTACCTGGAAGGCTAGTTGGCCCCCAGGGGCCCTCAGGATTGAAGGGGACTTTATCCCTCAACTTAAAACACGCCACGGGGCGCGTTTGCACAGTGGTGAAGGGAGGGGGTGGGGCCTGAGGTGCCATGTGTGCAAACACACCCTGTGGCGCGTTTAAAGTTGGGAAATTAATTCCCTTTCAATCCTGAGGGCCCCTGGGGGCCAACTAGCCCAACGGGTGCTTCCAGTAAGCACCACTGCACTGTGTTGCAGAGAGGTGGTGCAGGTCATGGCCCTTTTTATGCCTCTCTGCAACGCAGCTCTGTGGCTCTTACTGGAGGTACCTGGTGGGGTAGTTGGACCCCAGGGACCCTCAGGATTCAAGGAGACTTAATCCCCCAACTTAAAATGCACCACGGGCACGTTTGCACAGTGTTGTAGGGATGGGGCGGGGCCTGTGGTGACATGTGTGCAAACGCCCTGTGGTGCATTTTAAGTTGGGGAGTTAATTTCTCTTCAATCCAAAGGGTACCTGGGGGCCAACAACCCCACCAGTTACCTCCAGTAAGCGCCACTGTACTGCATTGCAGAGAGGTCGGCCAGGCCACGCCCCTTTTTACACCTCTCTGCAACGCAGCTCTGTGGCTCTTACTGGAGGTACCTGGTTGGCTAGTTGGACCCCAGGGACCATCAGGATTCAAGGGGACTTAATCTCCCAACTTAAAACGGCCACAGGGTGTGTTTGCACACATGTCACCTCAGACTCCCTCCCTTCACCACTGTGCAAACGCACCACGTAGCGCATTTCAAGAGGTAGTTTTAATCCCCCTGCCCTATTATGTACTAGGGCCTTACAGAGGAGGTCATGCAAACCACAGGGGTACACCAACGCATAGTGTTCTCTAGTGTATGTAGGTGTTTTCACTGTATTCTAAGTGTCTTTTGGCATAGCACTGGCTCTAGGCCTGGTTAGTCAGAGTCAGTTACCACCAGTACTGGTCCGAAAAAGTTGTGGGCACAGGATGATTTTGCAATGAGGCCTCTTTCTGCTTCTCTGTTGGTTCTTTCTGCACTTGTCTTGCTTCTTCCTGCACTTTTCTTCGTCTTTCGGACTTCTGTTGCTTCTCTCTGCATTTCTTTTGCTTCTTTCTGTGCATTTTTTCTTCTTTCTTCACATGTCCTACCTCTGTAGACATAGTTAGAAACTAGCATTTAAAAAACCTTCAAAATTCACTTAAAAAGCCATATGTTTCAGGCATGTTATAGTTAGAAATTAGCATTTAAAAACTGTTGAAATTCACTAAAAAACAATAGGTTTCAGGCACGTTATAGTTAGAAAATAGCATTTAAAAAACCTTAGAAATTCACTGAAAAAACCATAGGTTTCAGGGGCATTATAGTTAGCTGGACATTTCACTCGTATGAAACCAGTGAAATTCTCCTGTTATAGTTAGTTCAACTAACTATAACTTGCGCCCCCGCAATGCACTGCTGATGACGTCACATATTACATCACTCATGACATGGTCAGTGACATCACTCATGACATCACTGATGACATCTCAAATAACATCACTGATTACATCACTGATGACATCATCCACGTGATAATTTGATGCATCTTCTCACACCCTAAATGTAACCTTTGATATACCCACTCTAAATTACAGACTGCCATTCTCAAAACCATAGACTCTCCAACAGCAATCACACACTCACTGATTCTTAGGTTCACACACAAATCCACTCACTCACCCGTACAGTCACTCATACTCATGGTCACTTAGTACAGGACTATCATATGCACTCATACACCTATATAGACACTCCACCACTCATCCATAGAGGTACTTATACACCTAGTCAGTCATGCAAATAATTAATCACACTGCCATTTACTCACCTATACAGGTATACACACACCAGCTCAATCAATCATTCAAATACTAGCACATTCTTACGCTCTTATACAATCACTGATATAAGCACACACTCATCCATACAGCCACTCTCACAATCACACACTCTCACTTATAGCCATTTATATACTCCAACACATATATATATATATTGCCTTTCACATATGTAGTTACTCACACATGTACCACTGAGATATACATTCACTCACTAACACACCCATACACACACTCACCAATCCATACAGTCCATCACAGATGCACTCTTGAAACCATGCACCCAGTGAATTTCCCACTCAGACATCTATGCACAAAGTCACACACACCCCACCCACATAAACACTCAGGCGCCCATACAGATACTCAGACAACCAATCAATAACCCATATAGACACTCATGTAGCTATTCCCAAACCCATGTAGCCGCTTACACACCAACAGACAGACGGATACAGACATTCACACAGTTTAGTCACTTACCCATGCTTTTAGTAAGATACGTTTAATCACTCACTTATAGAGTCAGTCACAAACCTACTAAATCATCCATTCAGATACTTATACACCCACTCATTCTTCAATACGCCTTTCCCTATATATATTAAACATATTTAAACTTTACAGAAACACACTGTCACTGGATGATGTCATCAGTGATGTCATCAGTGATGTCACTGACCATGTCATGAGTGATGTAATATGTGACTTCATCAGCAGTGTATTGCAGGGGCGCGAGTTATAGTTAACTCAACTAACTACAACAGGGGAATTTCTATAGTTTTCTATGAGTGAACTGTCCAACTAACTATAACTTCCCTACAACCTATGTTTTTTTTCAGTGAATTTCAAAGGTTTTTAAAATGCTAATTCCTAACTATAAAGTCCCTGAAACCTATGTTTTTTTCTGTGAATTTCTAAGGTTTTTTAAATGCTAATTTCTAACTATAACATGCCTGAAACCTATGTTTTTTTCTGTGAATTTCAAAGGTTTTTTAAATGCTAATTTCTGACTATAACGTGCCTGAATCCTATGGTTTTTTTCTGTGAATTTCAAAGGTTTTTTAAATGCTAATTTCTAATTATAATGTTCATTAAACCTATCTTTTTTTCTGTGTTTTTTAATTATCAACCCATTCTCAACTTGGTGAAAACTGCAAATCTCACCACTCTTCCATCAATACCTTACGCCAACAAAATCGCCACAAACGAGAGCCACAACTAACGCTAATGAAATGCAAAGTAGGTGTCCCATGCAAATAAACACGAAAACACCACTTCCCCATATTTTCAACAACCAGCTAAATCTGCAATGTGATCCAAAAAGCAGGAGATAAGCCGAGTTAGCAGTAACAAATTAACATCAACCTTTGACTGGTGTAAGGAGGTTAACTGTCTACTCCGTGAATTGGACCCAACTCACAGCCACATCTAAAGACCAACATGTGATAGAGCTACTGATCATGCAGGTGCGACACGCAATAAGACCACAACACCCAGTGCCACCACCACCAGAACCTCCCCCCTGCACCACCCCCCCACTACCACCAAGGTAGCGCAAAACAGGAAAACGGACCTTCCCAAAACACCGTGCCCCTCAGCCACACAATAACTGAATGTTGGGAGATGTGGCAACTAACTATATATGAAGGAGGCAAGTCACCCTTCAACAATAAAGCACACAATGCCAAGTGTAATTCTGATGTGCTGCACAGACCTCACTACGCAAAGCACAAACCTCTCCATGTTTCGATATACTGTTGATACTTGTAGTGTAGTGCACAGTGGACGCAACCATGTTACCTCAGGCAGTGGGGAAGATCTCGGTCATGTAGCTGTGTGGTCCCCTGTCGTGAATAAAATATTACGCTCTCAGAATTTCATAATATCAATAAGATCATGCATAAAGCAAGAGGCTGAGTCTGTGGTATCAGGTTCAAAAAGGGCTTTATTCCAATAACTCGAGTCAAAGGGAGAATATTACCATCACCACAAAGGATCTGGAAGGGACTCAAAAGTATTCTCAATATTCTCAAAACATTATTCACAGAGTACAGTATATATACATCGGAAACGAAAAGAGCAAAAGAGAGTGAGATAAGAGCATGTGGGCGTGTAAGAGGGTGTGAAGGTGGGCGTCCATGTGGGCGTCCACTTGATGATAATGGGTAATTTGTCATGTGTGGGTGGATACCTGGAGGGGGTTGCGTGATCTGCTGGAATTGTACTGGAACTTTGCCTTACTTGTGCTCAACTCGAGCATGACGTGTAACTGACGTGGGGAGGGTTGCTATGCAACCGGACAAGTCTGGAAGTGAGGCCTTCAGTGTCAGGACGACCAGCACATCTTGTATTATCTGATATCTAAAGTCTGGAGCAGGGACTGATTCGTGACATAGGTTGCCCATCACCAAGAGCCAATGTGGCATTTATTTCTTCGTTTACTGCTGAAGTCTTGCACGGGGGCTATGGGCTTTTCACTGACGTGAGCTTTGTAATCACACAAAAAGAGACAGAAAGGCTAGGCTTTCTCCTTTGCAGATGGGTCATGTTTAAATTCCTCCTTCTCCAGGCAGGAATGTATTTCTCGAGGAGCGGAGCAGATAACTTGAAGGCTGAATACAGTTTTGGCAGGCAACAGGCCGGGCCAGGCACCGTTAGCTGCGCAGGAAGTAAGACAAAGTTCATGGATACAGATACAGGTCCAGGCTGGAGCATTCAGAGGCAGAAGCAGGAAAAGCTCGATGGCAGAATTCAGGGCCTACCTTGCCAGAGCTGGAAAACGTGAAAGACGTGAAAAGTATACCATATAAAGACGGTGGCAAGGCATACTTAGGAACGGAATATCTGACCCATTCATGGCAGATCTGAAAGAGGACATATTAACGTTGGAAACAATTGTATTTGCGTCTTCATAGCTTGAAGTGGAGGGAACATACATGTACTTGTAGCATGTACATGGAGCCATTGGGGTCTAGATAGGGGACACAATTGATCATAAAAATTCATATTTCCTCATTCCCTCCTTGTCCCCTACGGACCCTTCATGAGATATCGATCCTCAGGAATCCATCAATCTGTTCATGTAACATCATTTGCTCTTCTTTCTTCTTCCGGGATTTTGAATGAGAACTTGAACGTGGAATACATGATGTGGCACACAGGCCGCAAATCGCTGGCCCACATTGTAGACACAGGCAGCAACTGAATATTATTAATAGTATCAACCCACAGACGGTCAACACTTTCCATCCCCAAGCCGATATTAATCCCCAGAGCCAACCGGACCATGTCCACGTGCCTGGGTCTTGATGTATGCTTTGGGCAATCTTCTGGAGCCTTGTTATTGTTTTGTATACAGACGGTGCGTTATTAGGAATGAAAGAAATGATATGTAGCACGTCCCACCCCAGTCTAAGGGCAGTTGCACATAGGCTGTCTGGCCACAAATAAAGTAGGTGTGTCGTGATGCTCTGAAATAGGACTTTCCTTTGTCTTTGAATACTATTATAGTATCACACTCACTGTGCCCCAAATGTACTGAGCCTTCTTTTCTGACACACAAGTTCCCTTTTACTGGCAGGACTGTAATTGAGGATGGACCTAAATTGTGTATGGGCTTTACGTTCAATACTATAAAATCGAGGGTCGCATTTCCTTGCAGATACTCTTCATTTTCTAGATCTGTATCTTTCATTTGGGGAAGACCCTCTTCATCTGGGAAACATGCTTTGTTCATGACTTTATTCAAGTTACCCCATACCCACTCGCCCCTACACTCCTTGTCTTGACATTCTTTGGCATCACCGTTGATGGATGTCATTAAGGCAAACCATGCTCCGCAAGAACCATTATGGGAGAACGGAAAAGGAAAAAGAGTCAACACTCCCTTTACCTTCTGATACGGGGGAAATCGGCCACAGACCCAGCAGTCTGTAGCATTGCTAACCTGATGTGAATGGTGCAGCATCTGAATAAAGGTATTGCTGCGTAAGGCAAGTCGATATGATAACTCATGGGATGGCAGATCACTGAATGTGTGCTTTATGGTATCATTAGTGGAGGAGTATAAGAGTGAGGCAATAGGAGGAAAAATAGCATGTAGTATTAAGCTGATACATATTATCGTGATGCACAGAAGAGATAGAAAAATCACAGTCACTATACATCTACCAAGTAATATTTTACAGTATTTGCTTCTTATCTTGCTCTTTTTTTTTTTATGTTATTGTCCAAGATCTTATGCAAGCCAGAATACATGTTCAACCGCTTCACCACCTAGTGGACTTAATTGATCAAACGGGTTCTGACTTTTTAGATCTAAGTTTAACTCCTGCTGGGGAGTCTCCTCTAGAAAAGGGGGCTCAAAGTCAAAGCAGTCAGTGTTCTTTTTGGAAAGTACAGTTATTCCCAAAGTAACGTTTGCAATGATGTATCCATCCTTTCCGTCCCACCTCGGCTTAAGAGGGCTTGATCTATCAAAGTTCCGGATCAGCGATGGAGTGTCCCTTGACCTGGGTGTTGTCAGGGAAGGCGGCAGCAACCTGCGAACAACAAGAGAGTAGTGCAGACATCAAGGAAGCCAGGTAATCTGTCAGCATGTTACTATCAACATCAGTAATCTTTTAGGCATTGGAGTGCCCCACATATTTGGTGGTCTACCAAAGACCACTTCATAGGGAGATAAGCCTGTTCTAGAATGGGCTATCATTTGCATGTAAAAGAGGGCAACCGGTAGGGCTACCATCCAATCTACACCTTTGTCTGCGCAAATCTTTGCTAGTCTAATTTTCAATGTCTGATTATGTCTTTCTACAAGGCCTGCTGCTTCAGGATGTCGCACACAATGGAATTTCCAGGTATACCCTAACAGAAGGGACGCCTGCTTCATTAGTACCAGGACATATTTGTAACCTCTACATCTATTTAATTGGATATAATCCATTTGGAGCACTTCAAAAGGGTGGTCAGGTGGATGGAATCCACCTTGTTCCATCGGAATGCCTTTACCTGGATTGAATTGGCAACAGATCATACATGTTCTGACCTTTTGTTTCGCTGCTGCACGCAGGTGCTTGTTGAACCATATATTCTGTAAGCTATCTATCATTGCTTTCTCTCCTAAGCGTGCAGGACTATGTGCGGTATTTATAATCACTTGTACCATCGAATCAGGAAGAAACCATGTGGATTTGCCCTTATTCATCCAACCCTGATCAGTCAGTACCCCTCCTTGTTCCGACCATTTCTTTAATTCGTCCATAGTAGCATGTGTCTGTATGTCTTGTACATCCTTGGAAGGATCCCTAACTGTCATGGCGTTGGACACTGATTGAGCCTGTAACTTTGTCATGTCTAGTGGGGTCTGAGCTGTCTGTTTAGCAGTTCGGTCTGCCAGATCATTGCCTTGGGAAATGGTATCTGTGGCTCTAGTATGTGCTTTACATTTTAGGATAGCTATGGCTGTTGGTAAATGCATTGCTTCCAGTAGGGCTTGAATAAGGGGGCCATGCTGTATCTTGGCCCCATGAGAGGTCAAGAAACCTCTTTCTCGCCACAGAATCGGTGTAAATGTTTACTCTCAGGTGCTTAGCTCTTATGCACGCTTGTGTCAGGGCGATGAGCTCTGCTGCTTGTGCTGACAATATGTCTATTCTTTTAGTCTCTATTATTACAGTATCAGTAGTCACTGCATATGCTGCCACTAATTCTCCCGCCCCTGTCCTCATGCATGAGCCGTCAACTTATAGTGTTAGGTCGGGGTCTGGGAGTGCAACGTCTGTCAAGTCTTGTCTTGGTGTAGTCACGGTATGTATTACTTCAACACAGTCGTGTGGTGAAACGGTTTCTGTACTGGAGGGCAAAAGGGTAGCGGGATTCAGTATGTTGCATCGTCTGATCTCTATGTGTGGTTGAAATAACGTTAGCTCATAGCCTGTCAGTCTAGCTACAGTCAGGTGTTGTGTTTGTGTCCGGTTCAAGAGAACCTCTACTGCGTGTGGTACTTGTACTGTCAGAGGGTGGCCCAGCACTATCGAGTCACTTTGTCTTATGGCTAAGGCCGTTGCTGCAACTGATTTTAGGCATGCAGGCAAAGCCTGTGCTACTGGGTCTAATGTACTAGAAAAATAAGCACAGGGCTCGTGTTTTCCTGCATGATCTTGTGTTAGGACAGATAGTGCTGTTCCATCCCGCTCTGTCACAAAAAGCATAAACGATTTGTTGTAATCAGGGTTTGCTAAAACTGGTGCTTGACATAAAGCTCTCTTTAATTCTTCAAATGCCACAGTGTGTTCTTGTGTCCAAGAGAGGACTTTAGTAGAAGCTGCCTCCTGTGTCGTCAACTGTATTAGGGGCTTGGCTATGTAAGCATACTGGGGAATCCACTGCCTGCAATATGAAGTGAGGCCAATGAATGCACGTACCTCCTTTTGTGTCTTGGGCTGTGAAAAACCAGAAATCAATTGAATACGTTCCGGTGCCCACAACTAATTCCCCTGAAAGATCACAATAAAACATGAGAAAAAGGGGAAAGCACCATACCAATTTCCTCGGCTTAATTTCTAAGGGGGCTAATTTCTAAGGGGCTTAATTTCTTAAGGGGCTAGCGGGAAGCGAACCTCCTCAGGGGCCAGCAGAAAGCCAATATTCTCCTCCTTCCCCCCTTTTTGACAGGAGGAAATCTGAAACAGATTTCACTGCTGTCAAACACTATCAAACCCTGTGTCTTGTCAACACTATTAATCCCTGTGTGTAGCTACTGGGCGTAAGCAAAATTATAGGAGATACACAGCGTATTTGAAACGGCGAGAAATCCTTCAAATTAATGTACAAACCTCATTGTGTTAGCTCATAAGCTGGCCAAATGACATCTCATATGCAAATGTCCCTATTACATGAACCTACACCAACCTGAAGTCAATATTAATGCTAGGAGGCCCTAATAGGAATGCTAAATTACCTAAATATTCGGAAAACCAAGTTTAAGAACAGTTGTTAATGTTGATAATTAATAATTTATCTGCTAAAGAAATCAGTCATTTTGCAATAATTTCCACCTATACAATAAACTGCATCCCTCGCCTTTCATATTCAAACGTCTCCCTTCAGAGGCTCAAACCTAATAGCCTAATTAAAAAACATGTCAACTTGTGGCGCCACCATTTACAAGAATGAGCTTACTAAAGCAAACTTTAAAAAGGAAATCCTGTCAGATATTTTCTCATTACCCTAAATACCGAGCCTCATTTGTCACTCTGGGGTGGCAGTCCTTATTTAAAACAGGCCTTTCAAGAGTTAAGATGCGAGTGCACAGATCATAATGGTTCCTTAATGTCCAATCTGGAAACATATGACCGAGGCTGCCTGTCTATAAGAGAAAGGCAGTCATGTGATACATATTTTAGTCTTGCATAACTTTTTTCTTCTTTTATTCATCTCCAATACCAATTAGACATACACTGATAACGTGTTGTCTGCTATTTTGACAGCATGATAAAGGTAATATCATGTCTGTGAAATTTAGTAATTGTGAACAAGTTCCAGCCAAGTGCAGCGCAAAGATTTACGTCGTCACGACCATCTCTGTAACGCCCAGGAGAACTTGTATTAATGCTAAACATACTGGTCAATACAACACAAAAACAAAACATATATAAAATACATATGCCAAGCCATCAGTATACCAAGCACAGAAAGCATAGACAATTACACTAACATATATAAATGAGCAGTGATGCGCAATTACAGTACCTACAGCTCAGAGGCGAACATTCTGGCCTGCTTAATTTGTCAGGCTTATAATCAATAACTGATTTACCTGCCCTATACACCCCCATCTGACAGTGGGTCATCCCAATGATGATCGTGTCAAGTCTGACACACAGGATCAGCAACAATAATCAAAAATGAAGAACACACGAACCTGTCTTTTTTTTTTTTTTTTTTTTTTTAAATGAGCTATGAATCTTCGTACACAATGTACCCTCATGTCCTAGTCGAAGATGCATCTCCCATCTTTCCTCACAGACCCGTAACCACTGGATCATTTATCCAATGCAACTTGTGGCAGCTTGTGGCCACAATTCAAAAATGTCTGAATTTGAAAATCGTTTTTATATAGGCATATAGCCCTTAAAATTCCAAGCAAGAGCAACATTTTACTTTCTGGCCAGAAGCAATATAACATTTGCTAAAAAATAAAACAAATCTTCTCCATAGACATTTCTCGGGGCACTGGTTTTGCACAGAATAGAACAAGGGAATCTTTCTCGACTTACATTCCTCAGCTGCCCTGTCTTATCAGAGAAGCTAAAAATAGCCCCTCAGCGCGGCCTGAGCCTGGGCTGCCAGCCATCTTTTTTGTTTTTCCTACTCCTGGCCCCCAAGGCTCTCCGGCTGCAGGCATTACACAGATGCCATGTCAGAGAATCTTTCTAAGCAGTGCCTCTGTTCTGCTCCTCTCACCGGCCCCCACCTACACTGGCTACAAGGTCAGAATCTGTCTCCGATTTCTGTATCACATTCTGCTCTACACAGCCCCCACCTTCTCCTCACTCTGAAGCTGTCAAAGACAAAAAGACTACTCAATTCCATAAAAACTGCAATAATTCGCCCAATTGAAAAATAATTTTTACATACAATTTGCACTCAGGGGGTCATAATCTTACCGACTTGACCCAGCACATTGGCTCACTGGACCACCAAGAACACAAACCTGTATTCTTGAACAATTTGCAAATTCGAAATACCCACAATTCTTTTTTCAAGCTAAACTTTTCACTAATTATTTTTTCGTTAACACTTTGTACATTAGGGGTGTCATCAAATCACAGGTGTTGCTCCTTCTCTAGCTACACCCCTCTCAATTTCCTTTTGACAACGTAGTCAAATGTTGGACCATGTAAACACCAGCTATGCGCTGTTCGTTTGGTGGGAGGCTCAAGAACCTTTGGGCTACTATATCATTATTATATGTATCGTGGTACTTGCGGTGGCACTCTAACTGGTCTTTCTACTGGGGCCACTCTTGCTAGGTCCTCTGAAAGGACGGGATAAATACCAGCAACGTCAGTATTTCTTTCTCTGTCAGCCTGCGCTCATTTTACCTGCTCCACTTCCTCCTGTAACATCTTTTCCTTGGCTTTTCCAGACTCCAGTCTACTTCTCTCTGCTTCGTGAAACACTTACTCTGTCCTCCTATGTGACTCCTTGCGCCAAAACTCAATGGCATCCTTCCGAGCTGGTCTACATTTTCTCTTTCATAAGAGTGTTTCGTTGTCTGTCTACTTGTTCTGCTTTTACTCGGATACCTTCCTCAACTAATACGTTTTCTCTTCTTTTCTGAGCGCTTTCTCTGTGCGTCTATGCAATTCTTTACGCCATAATTCAATGGCATTTTTCTGTCACTGTCTGGCTTTCTTTTTCCATAATGCTTCTTCTACTCTCATGATGCAATCTGCATCCCATGTCCCAACAGCGGGCCATCTCTCATTCTCTGCTAAATCCTTGGTGTAGTCCACCCATAGATCAAGATATAATACGGCATCTAGGCCATGTTTATGGTACATAAAGTACCCTGGAGTGTCCCTAGGTGGAATAGGAACAGCTTCCTCGAGTATCCCTTTTCTAGTTTTTATCTGTCTTAATTTTGAAAATAACGGCATTTTGAACCTTGCTACTTAATTCTTACTCGGTCTTGAACACAATAATTACAATAAACACAATAATGAAGATCGAACAATCACTCATACCACGACATTTAAAACACATTAAAACATTTTAAAATGAACAACGATAATTAGAATAAAACTAGCTAACTGCATAATACTAGATGTACTGCTAAACAGTACAGATACACTGCTAAAACAGTGCAGACCAGGTCTGTGTACCCAAACCCGTCTTGACCGGCACAAACCAATGTGCACGTCTAGATGCGTCCCCAGCAACGGTACTCACCGGGAAGCACGGAACGGAACAGAAGGCCTCGGAAACTCTGGACTGGACTAGACCAGACTGGACTGGACTCGACTCGTGACGTGGATACTTCGGAACTTCGGAATCTGGTGGGCCTCTGTATACCTCGGACACAGCTCTCTCACAGGTGGGCTCTGGGTAGGACAATCTGCGTTCCTCACCGCCTCGTCTGGATGCCTGGTCGCAGTCCGTCCCCTTCGTTGGCCTGAGGGAGTTGGCGGGAAGACCCGCGACGTGCGCGCTTGAAGTCCGTCACGGCTATGGAAGGGGGAAAAACTGGACCCTCATCTCCGGCATGTGGGGAAAGAGATTGAACTGTTCGGGCGCCATTCTGTCGTGAATAAAATATTACGCTCTCAGAATTTCATAATATCAATAAGATCATGCATAAAGCAAGAGGCTGAGTCTGTGGTATCAGGTTCAAAAAGGGCTTTATTCCAATAACTCGAGTCAAAGGGAGAATATTACCATCACCACAAAGGATCTGGAAGGGACTCAAAAGTATTCTCAATATTCTCAAAACATTATTCACAGAGTACAGTATATATACATCGGAAACGAAAAGAGCAAAAGAGAGTGAGATAAGAGCATGTGGGCGTGTAAGAGGGTGTGAAGGTGGGCGTCCATGTGGGCGTCCACTTGATGATAATGGGTAATTTGTCATGTGTGGGTGGATACCTGGAGGGGGTTGCGTGATCTGCTGGAATTGTACTGGAACTTTGCCTTACTTGTGCTCAACTCGAGCATGACGTGTAACTGACGTGGGGAGGGTTGCTATGCAACCGGACAAGTCTGGAAGTGAGGCCTTCAGTGTCAGGACGACCAGCACATCTTGTATTATCTGATATCTAAAGTCTGGAGCAGGGACTGATTCGTGACATAGGTTGCCCATCACCAAGAGCCAATGTGGCATTTATTTCTTCGTTTACTGCTGAAGTCTTGCACGGGGGCTATGGGCTTTTCACTGACGTGAGCTTTGTAATCACACAAAAAGAGACAGAAAGGCTAGGCTTTCTCCTTTGCAGATGGGTCATGTTTAAATTCCTCCTTCTCCAGGCAGGAATGTATTTCTCGAGGAGCGGAGCAGATAACTTGAAGGCTGAATACAGTTTTGGCAGGCAACAGGCCGGGCCAGGCACCGTTAGCTGCGCAGGAAGTAAGACAAAGTTCATGGATACAGATACAGGTCCAGGCTGGAGCATTCAGAGGCAGAAGCAGGAAAAGCTCGATGGCAGAATTCAGGGCCTACCTTGCCAGAGCTGGAAAACGTGAAAGACGTGAAAAGTATACCATATAAAGACGGTGGCAAGGCATACTTAGGAACGGAATATCTGACCCATTCATGGCAGATCTGAAAGAGGACATATTAACGTTGGACACAATTGTATTTGCGTCTTCATAGCTTAAAGTGGAGGGAACATACATGTACTTGTAGCATGTACATGGAGCCGTTGGGGTCTAGATAGGGGACACAATTGATCATAAAAATTCATATTTCCTCACCCCCCCTGGAAGCGGAAGCAGAGTGGGCTGCTCCAATGTACGCCACTCCAGCGCAGCAGTATGAATAAATAGGCCAGGCCCTAGGCGTGGTTCACTTGACGGAAGACCAATTAGTCTGTAACAGCGGCAGCCCTCACCCTGGCACATGGCTGCCTCCTCGACACAGGCCCCCTGCGAACCCAGCGGCACAGCACTGCAAACTTATGTCTGTATCGACTACTGCCTTCGATCTACACTGCGGACAGCAGCGCTCACGATTCAGATGCAGTGGTGATTGCAGATGTCGCAGTTCAGTTCGCAAGACACTTTGCTTCCAGTGCAGCCCGCCCAGACCACGCATCATCGCACGGTGCACACACGCTGTGTGCTTCAGTTGCTACATACTCACTGCGCCATAAATCATCGTCATGTAGCTGTGCGCCCATCCTGACCGCTGCCTCTGCCCTACACTGGGGTTACTCGGTTCACAATTCAAGATTAGTAGTGACGCAAATTGGGTAAGACAGTATAATGGGATAAGAAGACCACATGCTCCCAATCTGTGCAGCTCAAGTCAACGTCACCTGCCTGTGGGCCTTTGCTGATCGCTGCCTCCAGCCTACACTGTGGAACACCAGCGACATGTGGTGCCAACTAACCCTGTTCAACACAAGCCGATCCCACATGTGTAACTGTGTCCTGAGTCCTCAATGGCAGCGACCACAGCACCACACTCCCTTCGACACCGAGGGGTATTTCCACATGGAAGACCGGCGACACGTGGTGCCACTGAACCTGTACTCTGCAAGGTTTGTTTGGGTCACCAACGTATGCAGGTGGCTGTGGACTCTAGCTCACCGCTACCTTTGCCCTACACTGTGGGCGACCGGTGACAAATGGTACCACTAACCGTCTTCAACACAAGCCGATCCCACATGTGTGTGTCCTGAGTCCAGAATTGCAGCGACCACAGTACCAGACTCCCTTCGATCACTAAGGATGTATTTCCATATGGAAGGCCGGCAACATGTGGTGCCACTGAATCTGCACTACACAGGCCGGTGGGGCCACCAACATATGCACGTGGCTGTGGGCCCAAGCTCACCACTACCTCTGACCTACACTGTGGAAGACCGGTGACAAATGCTGCCACTAACCGTCTTCAACACAAGCTGATCCCACATGTGAAACTGTGTCCTAAGTCCTGAATGGCAGTGACCCTAACTCCGTGAGACAACCACAGCACCAGACTCCCTTCGATCAGTGAGGCATATTTCTATATGCAGCGGTGGCGACACGTGGTGCCAATAACTCTGTTCAACACAAGCTGAACAATCCCACATGTGGAACTGTGTCCTGAGACGTGAATGGCAGTGACCACAAGTCCATGACAGCGACCACAGTGCATACTCCCTCTGATTAGTTAGGCATATTTCTATATGCAACGGCGGCGACACGTGGTGCCAATAACTCTGTTCAACACAAGCCGATCCCACATGTGTAAATGTGTCCTGAGTCCTGAATGGCAGTGACCATAAGTCCGTGGCAGTGACCACAGCACCAGACTCCCTCTCATCAGTGAGGCATACTTCCATATGGGGAACAACCTTTACAACGCAACTTTTACAACGCACTACACTTACAACGCATTTTTTACAACGCAACATCCATTACAACGCATTCCATTACATAGCATGACACTACAACGCATTTTTAAAAACTACCTTTACAACGCATTCCATTACATCGCATACTACCTTTACAACGCATACCATTACAAGGCATAATATTACACTACACTATCCAACACTTACCCTACTGTTGCACCCCCTGGAGTTAGAATAGTAATTTTTACCCCTATACTATCCAACACTTACCCTACTGTTGCACCCCCTGGAGTTAGAATAGTAATTTTTACCCCTATACTATCCAACACTTACCCTACTGTTGCACCCCCTGGAGTTAGAATAATAATTTTTACCCCTATACTATCCAACACTTACCCTACTGTTGCACCCCCTGGAGTTAGAATAGTAATTTTTACCCCTATACTATCCAACACTTTCCCTACTGTTGCACCCCCTGGAGTTAG
This sequence comes from Triturus cristatus, assembly GCF_964204655.1. Classification (NCBI taxonomy): domain Eukaryota; kingdom Metazoa; phylum Chordata; class Amphibia; order Caudata; family Salamandridae; genus Triturus; species Triturus cristatus. The sequence goes on along the minus strand of NC_140591.1, from coordinate 1,569,162,481 downwards.
AATAGTAATTTTTACCCCTATACTATCCAACACTTACCCTACTGTTGCACCCCCTGGAGTTAGAATAGTAATTTTTACCCCTATACTATCCAACACTTTCCCTACGGTTGCACCCCCTGGAGTTAGAATAGTAATTTTTACCCCTATACTATCCAACACTTACCCTACTGTTGCACCCCCTGGAGTTAGAATAGCAATTTTTACCCCTATACTATGCAACACTTACCCTACTGTTGCACCCCCTGGAGTTAGAATAGTAATTTTTACCCCTATACTATCCAACACTTACCCTACTGTTGCACCCCCTGGAGTTAGAATAGTAATTTTTACCCCTATACTATCCAACACTTTCCCTACTGTTGCACCCCCTGGAGTTAGAATAGTAATTTTTACCCCTATACTATCCAACACTTACCCTACTGTTGCACCCCCTGGAGTTAGAAAAGTAATTTTTACCCCTATACTATCTAATACTTACCTTAAATGCAATTTAATATTATGCGTTGTAATGGTATGCGTTGTAAAGGTAGTATGCGTTGTAATGGAATGCGTTGTAAAGGTAGTTTTTAAAAATGCATTGTAGTGTCATGCTATGTAATGGAATGCGTTGTAATGGATTTTGCGTTGTAAAAAATGCGTTGTAAGTGCATGCGTTGTAAAAGTGTGCGTTGTAACGACATACATCCTTCCATATCCAAGGACAACAGCACGTGGTGCCACTAACCCTGTTTAACACAAACCGATCCCACATGTGTAACTGTGTCCTGAATCCTGAAAGTCAGTGACCCGAACTTTGTAACAGCGACCACAGCACCACACTCCCTTCGATTAGTGAGGGGTATTTGCATATGAAGGATGGCTAGACATGGTGCCACTGAACCTCCACTACACAGGCCGGTGGGGCCACCAACATATGCATGTGGCTGTGGGCCCAAGCTCACCACTACCTCTGACCTACACTGTGGAAGACCGGTGACAAATGGTGCCACTAACCATCTTCAACACAAGCTGATCCCACATGTGAAACTGTGTCCTAAGTCCTGAATGGCAGTGACCCTAACTCCGTGAGACAACCACAGCACCAGACTCCCTTCGATCAGTGAGGCATATTTCTATATGCAGCGGCGGCGACACGTGGTGCCAATAACTCTGTTCAACACAAGCTGAACAATCCCACATGTGGAACTGTGTCCTGAGACGTGAATGGCAGTGACCACAAGTCCATGACAGCGACCACAGTAGCATACTCCCTCTGATTAGTTAGGCATATTTCTATATGCAACGGCGGCGACACGTGGTGCCAATAACTCTGTTCAACACAAGCCGATCCCACATGTGTAACTGTGTCCTGAGTCCTGAATGGCAGTGACCATAAGTCCGTGGCAGTGACCACAGCACCAGACTCCCTCTCATCAGTGAGGCATACTTCCATATGGGGAACAACCTTTACAATGCAACTTTTACAACGCACTACACTTACAACGCATTTTTTACAACGCAACATCCATTACAACGCATTCCATTACATAGCATGACACTACAACGCATTTTTAAAAACTACCTTTACAACGCATTCCATTACATCGCATACTACCTTTACAACGCATACCATTACAACGCACAATATTACACTACACTATCCAACACTTACCCTACTGTTGCACCCCCTGGAGTTAGAATAGTAATTTTTACCCCTATACTATCCAACACTTACCCTACTGTTGCACCCCCTGGAGTTAGAATAGTAATTTTTACCCCTATACTATCCAACACTTACCCTACTGTTGCACCCCCTGGAGTTAGAATCGTAATTTTTACCCCTATACTATCCAACACTTTCCCTACTGTTGCACCCCCTGGAGTTAGAATAGTAATTTTTACCCCTATACTATCCAACACTTACCCTACTGTTGCACCCCCTGGAGTTAGAAAAGTAATTTTTACCCCTATACTATCTAATACTTACCTTAAATGCAATTTAATATTATGCGTTGTAATGGTATGCGTTGTAAAGGTAGTATGCGTTGTAATGGAATGCGTTGTAAAGGTAGTTTTTAAAAATGCGTTGTAGTGTCATGCTATGTAATGGAATGCGTTGTAATGGATTTTGCGTTGTAAAAAATGCGTTGTAAGTGCATGCGTTGTAAAAGTGTGCGTTGTAACGACATACATCCTTCCATATCCAAGGACAACAGTACGTGGTGCCACTAACCCTGTTTAACACAAACCGATCCCACATGTGTAACTGTGTCCTGAATCCTGAAAGTCAGTGACCCGAACTTTGTAACAGCGACCACAGCACCACACTTCCTTCGATTAGTGAGGGGTATTTGCATATGGAAGGATGGCTAGACATGGTGCCACTGAACCTCCACTACACAGGCCGGTGGGGCCACCAACTATGCATGAGGCTGTGGGCCCTTGCTCACCGCTACCTCTGGCCTACACTACGATCAGCACGCCTCACAATTCAGATAGAGTCCTGATTCCACATGACGCAGTCCAGTAGCCAAGACACATTGCTCCCAGTGCGGCCCGTCCACACCAAGCATCATCACAGGCTCATACAGTCTCAATACTTCTGCTGCCACTAACCCTCTTTAACACAAGCCGATCCCATATGTGTAACTGTGTCCTGAGTCCTGAATGGCAGTGACCCCAAGTCCGTGGCACCGACCACAGCACCACACTCCCTTCGATCAGTGACACATATTTTGATGTGCAAGGCCGGCGACACGTATTCCCAGTAACCCTCTTTAACACTAGTCTATCCCACATTTGTAACTGTGTCCTGAGTCCTGAATGGCAGTGACCCCAAGTTCATGGCAGTTCTGTTCTTGTTCTTTTCTTTAAATATTTTTTTTTATATGTAAATCTATACATGACTAAGATTCTTCAATGGTAATGTGGGAAGAGGGTGCTGTTGTAATCAGGTGCGTTATCTGCTGATGTGGGGAGAGGCAGCGTCAAAGGGGTATCTATCACAGAAAGAACTCCGATATGTTTTCACAAATGCCTCGGACAAATGCCAGCTGACGGAGTGAATCACAAAATGGTTTTTCAATGCTTATGTAGTGTGAGTTGTAAACAGTTCGCACCCAGGCTCGCAGAGGGCCAGCTGCGGCCCGTCCGCTCGACTCACAGACACAGTACTATGACCCGTCCGCATTATTGTAGCTATCCCTGCCCAGTTCCGTCTTACGCCATGCCACGCCACACCACTGCGATTACATTCCGACATTGGCCCCACATAGCTACCTGTCGCAGGCATACTTGCTGTTGGTGTGCAGGTCAGTGGTCTAGTTCTCAACATCTCACGCCCACTCCCTCAGGGCAGGTTTTCACACACACCACACCCATCCGGCACATGCGTCACAGGCCATGTGACCACGCAAATATAATAGATCAACAACGTCACATCCTTTATTGACGGTGCTGACTAGATGGTGGACGCTCCACGTGTCTCAACCATAAAGAGTCTTTGAAAAGTTGCGCAGAAGGTTAGTCGCACCCTGATCTGTATAGCCATCAGGGGCCTACCACCCCTTTGGCACGGACTTCAGATGCACAGGGTTAGTGCCACCCAAAGCTCATATGGCCATCAGGGGCCTACCACCATGTCGCACAAACTTAACTTCCACAGGCTTAGCTGCCCCAAAAGCTGATGATGACGACTCAGGACTCAGCAACATGTGTGAGATCTGCCGGGCCATGAAGAAGACGATGTGGTCTCCGCCATTCATTACTCAGGACTCAGAGACATATCTGGGATTACTTTTGACGGGCACGTGGAGTGCTCACTGCTGCACACTGTGGTGGCACCAGGTTATTATTTACTCCTGGATGCGCAGAAGCAGCAGTGTCTGTCTGTCTGTCTCTCTCTCTCTCTCGCGCTCTCTCTCTCTTCCTTCTTTTCCTTCTATCTCTCTAACTCTCTCTCTTCCTTCTCCCTTTCTCACTTCCTTCTTTCTTTCGCTCTCTTTCTCTCTGGCTTTTTGTTCCTTCTCTGTTTCTCTGTGCCTCTCTCCTTTGATATGCTCATTACACACATCCTTATTTTGTGCTTTATTTTCCAGGCTCTGTCGTCGACATCCATGGTCTCCACAGGAGTGTTCCGCCTTCTTGTTTTCTATTATGTTGTTACATTTTGTTTCTTAGTTTATCATTTATATATATGTTAATAAAAAAAAATTGCAAATTGGTTTTTGTTTATTGTTTACATATATATTTATAAAAAAATAAAGTTAATAAAAAATATAACAACGTTTTTGGTTGTTCTCTTCACTGCTGTGTAACTCTTTCTTGTTCTTATTACAGTTATTTGATGGAGTCCACCATGGTGTTCAATTTTGGGGCACTTATCGTATGAATACTGTTGATGTCTGAAGTTTACACCAACTTCTGAATAGTGTGTTAGATTTATCTCAACTTTACTTCCATTAAAGTGCTGATAATGAAATGCAGACCAGCCGTTCCCATAGAAAAAGACACGAGGTGCACCTTTGCGATATATTCTAAATACTAAAATCCTGTATTGAATTTCACTGAGGTAGTGGCTGCACTTACAGTGTACATATAAAATCAATTAAGAACTCTCACTGTATTTATATTGATTGGGAATAGTGTGTCAAGTGCTGGATCTTGACGAGATACACTGCTCAGTTCGTATATTGTTCTGCACACAAAGAAAATCACATCACAACTTTCACACCAACTGCAGTGTGAAACAAATTCGGGCAATAAGCCACGTTGGCAACAGGTATTTTACACCTGCTTTCTGCTGGTGTGAAGCAGGATGACTACCTGCACCATGAAACGGAACACAGCCAAGAGCCACACCAGAACACCCACAGGTGCCATAGAATCAATGAGCATGATGCAGGGATACCCATGAGGGCCACAAGACTCATCGCAACAACTCCAGGACCGCCAACGCCCCCCAAACACGCATCTGAGCAAGTGTGTCCCTGTGGTCATTGTCTTAGCATGAAAGCCACGAGCCCTGCAACATCACAGTGTGCTGTCACCTCAGCGTTGGCACTGAGCCTGGTCATGTAGCTATGCACGCATCCTCCTTCATGCACATCCAGCATGTGCTGGTCCGGAGTACACAGGTCAGCGCAGGGGTATGCCTATCCGGCAAGGGGAACAGGGTGTCTCGAACATGTCTGTGTACTGGAATTGCGGTAAGTGTGTCTGTGTTCTGGTGTGACCTGCCACAAAGGCCGCAGCACTCGATGTTGTAAAGTGCCATGCACCACCTCCAAATGGCACTGTGATGGTGTAGTTTGAATGTAGCAGGACATGCGCGAATACGCATTACAATGGTGTGCCGTACGAGTGCACGAGATACAACAGTGCACCGTAGAAAAGTGTGGGGGCTCGTAGGAGGGAGAAGCAGCTGTTTGGCAATGTAACACACAGTGAACTCGCCCATGTGCCACGTGCTGGGCATCTCATCCATGATAACCACGGTCGCAGACATCCCACTACACCAACGACCAGCCTTTTTACACATCCTGTACGAATGCAGCGTGGTTTCACTTCTATGCTCGTTCAGTGGTGTGATGTTGGTGGGTTGTGTGACTTGTGCTCCTTGTTGGTTTGTTTCATTTTGGCCATTGTTTGTCTATACTTGTGCTGTACCTAATTGTGCATGTGTGCCATTCTGCCCATCTCCCCCCGTCCCCCCACTCCCTGCTTATTCCTCTGCCTGGTGCTGTTGTGTCTATAATTTTGTTGCTCCACACATAAACACGAGTAAAGAACAAATTAGAATAGTTCCTTGATTCTTTAAGGTTTCAAAACTTCTCTCTATTGGTTTCTTTTTAATTTTCCATGTAAACCGTTTTTTAAATATTCAACAACACACTTTCTAGAACATTCTACAACACGTGCAGGTTAAAAGTTCATCACTTTTTTTAAACTTAACAATATTTTTTTGCAACATTTTCTTGAACATTTAACGGCACGTGCAGGTTAAAAGTTCATGATTGTTTTAAGTTCGAACAGTGCCTTCCAAATGCAAATAGCAGCTGTGGTTCAGTTGAGCGAATTTTATCCTATGATATGTACTCCACGTTGAAACTGCTTTTTCTTAACCAATCACAAAGATTCTTTTCCACAAAACGAATGTGCACCCTACTTTTAAAAAAGAATGCTTTTCAACTCCCAATCACGTATCGTTTTGTATGGCAAAAAAAAGTACTTCCCCATCTTTAAACATATCTCTTATTCTACCAAGGAACTGCATAAGCCACAGACATCTTTCCATTCCTTCCAACCATACCTTCAAAATGCTAGTGTGAATAGTAGGACATAGCTATATTTTCAGGTGCAAGAGGTATGCAGAACACAGACGTATTGACTTAGACCTAAGGACTCCTAAATGCCTTCTGTGAATACCGAAAATCTTCAAGTTAGGATTTTTGTCAGTTTAGGAGTAGTAAAGTTAAGACTCCTAACTTTAGGACTCCTAAATGCCTTCTGTGAATACTGAAAGACTTAAAGTTAGGATTTTTCTCAGTTTAGGAGTCCTAACTGTACTACTCCTAAACTGAGAAAAATCCTAAATTTAAGACTTTCGGTATTCACAGAGGCATTGAGGAGTCCTAAAGTTAGGACTCCTAACTTCTGTGAATTCCGAAATGAGTAAGTGCCTTCTGTGAATACCAAAATGAGTAAGTGCCTTCTGTGAATACCAAAATGGTAGTAAGTTTAGGATTTTGTCTTAAGTTAGTTCTGTGAATCGGGCCCTTAATTTCCGCACCCAGTACTTTCAGACCGGTAGGTGTGAGGAGTTCGCTTTGCACCCCCTCTATAGCATACCCTAAACACCCCACAGAGGTTACAGTGCTCCTACCCTCCTCTTTCCCACATTTTCCCCCCTTTTTCCCCCTTACTCGCTTCAACGGAATCACAAAATGGCGGCCAACACTTCCTCCTTCCATGAGACTCTCGACAATAACTCACATATTTTCCGTAGCCAGGACTTTCACACCACTACGGGTCAGTAGTCCATCCTAGTAGGTATAAACACATGCTGACACTACTTCCATAACTGTCCTGCAGCGGCCAGGGCACATGACTTCACACCATAAGACACACAGTTTAGGCTCACGCTTTCATCCCCGACACTCGCAGCAGCTCACCTTAGCAGCATCAGACTATGCAATACCTCACTTAATTTCCGTACCCAGCACTTCCAGACCGGTAGGTATGAGAAGTTTGCTTTGCACCCCCTCTATAGCACACCCTAAACACCCCACAGAGGTTACAGTGCTCCTACCTTTCTCTTTCCCACATGTTTTGCCCTTTTTCCCCCTTACTCGCTTCAACGGAATCACAAAATAGCGGTCAACAATTCCTAGTTGCAAATGCTCGCAGCCAATCAGCAGCAAGCTCGTGCTCGTAACACCTCAGCCAATCAGATGGCAGAATTCCCAAATATCGATATCTGTAAATATCGATATTTCTCAAAAACTACTGAATGGATTTACACCAAACCAACAACAGCGTGCTTTCTAGACCAATACCCTTCTCCCTGACAAATTTGGGGTAATTCCGTTCACCCATTCTACCTGTAGCCTTGTCTAAAGTATCATATGGAACCCCCTTTTTTCTCGGCCCCCCCTTGATGAATCACCCCCAAACTTTCAACATAGAATTAGTTTTGAAAATTTCACGAAGATTCTTCAATCGGCGCCAAAGTTATTGTGAATAGAATGTTGCCATTTTCCTATAGTAACTAGGTCCTAACTATAACTACCTACTGGTTACCGCCAGTAGGTAATATATATATATATATATATATATAAATATATATATATATATATATATATATATATAAATATATATATATATATATATATACACTCACTAAATAACAAAAGTTACGGAGACATTATAGTTACACTCTCATTTCTCTTATACAAAACCAGTGAAATTCAGCAGTTATAGTTACCTGAGCTACCTATAACTTATGCCCCCGCAATGCACTGCTTATGACCTCAAATATTACATCTTTTTTTTGGGATCGAACCGTGGCTCTCGCTGAAAAGGACCCTCTGCAGACAAGGGAACTTCATCCCCCAACCAGCAGTGCTCCTGGAGGCGCATTTGCAGAGAGATGGAAAAAGGGGACCCCAACCCCCCGGAGCTTGCCCCTGCCCCTTTTAAAAATATATATATATATATTTTTTTTTTAAAGGAAGAGGGGCAATGCGGCCCTGGGGACCCCATCCCCTAGGGCCCAGCTTTTCTTTTTTTTCTTTTCTTTATTTAAAATAAAGGGCCGATATTGGCCCCTGGGGAACTCATTCCCCGGGGCCTGGCCTTCTTCATTGGGGATTGTGGGGGGAGTCTGAAAGCACCCATCGTCCCTGCTGGCTCCCCGGCTCCTGCGGCAGTCGGTATTACTTTGAGACCCAGGAGGTGCTAACATGCAGCTCCCCGGATCTCAAAGCAATGTGTGTTTCCCTGCTTGCTTGACAGCTGGCAGGGAAAAAGACATGCTCCGCTTTCAGCAAGCTGGAGCATTTTCTTAACTTTTGCCCCATGGAGGTGGTGGTCCCCCAGGCCCGCCAACATTGGTGATTCTATGTGAAACATTTTCAAAGTGTCAACTTTTAAAATACAATAATATTCCTTAAAAATCACTACTGTAACCAAAAGGCTTTTACTCAACTGTTTACAGGATATGTCCAAGGACTGAATCTAGGATCCAGTCCTCTGGTTAGAAAAGTAATCTATAAAGTAACTAATTGCATTTGACTAGAAATTCACATTGAGCTCAATGTTGCATTGTGTTTGAAATTGTGTTGCCCATTGCAACAACTGTAACTACTGTACTTAAAAGTCTGTTGCCTATTTGCAAAGTATTTAAACTAAAGTAATTCATTCTGAGAAAGTATATTTTGTATTGTACTGTATAATGTAATTAAAAAAATAACATATCTAAAAATAAACAGTTTACAAAATGTAGTAAATCAGTATCAAAATAATCAGTATAACAATGAATACATTAAAAATTGTCATTTACGAAACCTTTGAAATTTACTGAAAAAACCATAGGTTTCAGGCCTGATATAGTTAGGAATTATCATTTAAAAAACCTTTGAAATTCACAGAAAAAAACATAGCTTTCAGGCCTGATATAGTTAGGAATTAGCATTTAAAAACCTTAGAAATTCAATGAAAAAACAATAGGTTTTAGGGGTGTTATAGCTAGCTGTTGTCATCAGATGAGGTGTCATCAGTGATGTCACTGACCATGTCATGAATGATGTAATATGTGACATCATCAGCAGTGGATAGCGGGCGCGCGAGATGTTGTTAGTACAACTAACTATATCGGAGGAATTTCAATGGTTTTGTTCGAGTGAAATGTCCAGCTAGCTATAACAACCCAAAAACCTATTGTTTTTTCAGTGAATTTCTAAGGTTTTTTAAATGCTAATTCCTAACTATATAAGGCCTGAAACCTATGGTTTGTTCAGTGAATATATATATATATATATATATATATATATTCACTGAAAAAACCATAGGTTTCACACATGTTATAGTTAGCGGAAATTTTACTGATAAAAAACCAATGAAATTGCCCCATTATAGTTAGTGCTGGCAACTATAACTCACGCGACCGCAATCTTCTGCTGATGACATATGTGTCTTTATAAAAAAAAATATTTGTAATATATGTATAGCTAAAAATGTATGGAAGAAGACATGGGCAAATAAGTGTCTAAATACAGTATTAGCATCAGCAGAGGATTGCGGTCGTGTGAGTTATAGTTGCCAGCACTAACTATAACGGGGCAATTTCATTGGTTTTTTATCAGTAAAATTTCCGCTAACTATAACATGTGTGAAACCTATGGTTTTTTCAGTGAATGTAGATACGTTTATATTGAATATATAATATATAACTGTGTATTATGGGCCTATAGTGCCATAAAGGAGTTCTGGGCACATTTGCAAGCCACAAGGCCAAAGGACGAGTAGTTTATAAATGTCACCTGATCCCCGAGGTCTCAGGACTAAGTCCTCTATCCCGTAAAAAAAAAAAAGAAAAAAGAAAACATATGGGGGCAGTCTATTATTTATTTTTCACTTGGCTTTGCGAATCTGCAAACAATCTGCACATCTGTGGATCCAGGGTGCTGGGGAAAAAGATCTGCCTCCAGCCTTTTTTAAATATAATCCTCCAGGGGTGTGCTAGGGCCTGGGGGTTCCCATTTCCAAATTTCCTGATGCGCATAGTCTTAATTAGAGGAGGAGGCATGTGGCTCTCCTCCCTGCGCCTTGAGGCCTAGGGAACCCCCACCCCTGGGGCTGATAATCATAATTAGCAGTGAGGGCGTTCGGCCTCCCTCTCTGGGCCTCATTGAGGCCCAAAGGCCCCTAATCTCCTGGAGCTGATAATCATATTTAGTAAAGGGGGTGTTCAGCCCTCTCCTCAAACCTTTTTGAGGCCCAGAAACCCTATGCCCTTGGGCTGACTTTACAATTTACAGGAAGGGTCCATGGCCCTCCTCCCCAGGCTGTACACCAACTCTGGGGAACCCATCATCCAGGATCTGATGAGAGCATTGTCCGTGGCACCCCATCTCCCGGGACACTGTTGTCTCCTGCACGGAAGAGTAAAGGCATTTACGCCCAACAGGTACACAGAAAAAAGCAGTTCCCACTCAGATGAAAGCAAAGTTAAAGAGCAGGGTCCTGCCAGCACCAAATTCGGGGTTATTTGGGCTAACCCTGCAGCCCCCAACTATTTAAAAACTCATACGTGGCCTGGGCAGACACTGGCGCACCCACTTTAAACAAAATCCCGGGTCCCGCAGGCACCCAATAGGGGTGCTGGCTGGGACCCGGCTGGCCTTCCACACCAGGGCACTTAAAAAATAATCAAAACAAGAATATACATAATAAATGAGTGCCAGGAATCACTCAATTATTATTCACTGCTCCGGCAAGAAGTGTCGCATAAAGCCCTGTGAGTGCTTTTAGTCACATTTTTGGGATCCTGGTGGTGTCTCTAGAAGGGGCAGAGGCACCACCAAGCATTTTTTTGTTGTTTAGAGGGCTGCTGGGAGCACATGAGCCACAAGCAACATTTAAAAAAACACTAGAAGTATTATGGGTCATTGAATCTATGACCCCAGGAGAGTTTACCATATTGTTTGTAAAGCATTCCAAATTGAAGTTGTATGCTCTTCAGCTGGAGTACTGGGACCCCTTGTGTTTGGTCTTATGGCTGCCTTTAGAGGCAGGGAAAATGTTTAAAAAGACTCAAAGACATTTTTAATGTTTTTTTAAATAATACTTTATTGGAAACATGTTGTGACAACATTGCTAGTCAGCAAACCTCAGGGAAGGATATGCCCAAGATTAGGTCCACCTCACTACCGGCTCTGATTCATGCAGACAATGCTTTTTTGATGTATCATACCCCCAATGGTCTGAGGGCCCTACTGAACAGCTGTGTGGCCTTTATGGAGACATTAGATTTGGAACCAAACATTTCCAAAATTAAATGCACGATATGTAGTCCGAGTGCTGTTAAAGCAGATTCATTCTGGCTTAAAGGTATGCGTATCGAGCAGGTTACCAACTTTCCTTATCTTGGAATTCTTGAAACTATGCCTGATTCTAAATGCTAGTGGTTACCTCGTGTAACAAACCCTTGTTTATGCTTTAACCATTCTGTTGGGGCTTTGTTTGATTTCGCCAAAAGAGTAGGCAAAAAGCCAATCCACCCTCTCTTACAGGTCTACACGCAGAAATGTTTACCCGTTTTAATGTTTGGTGCTGGAATCTGGGTTTATCGGGATGCTACCAAGGTACAGGCAGAGCAGAATCGATTTTGCCACGCTTGCTTGGCCTCCCCCATCAACACTGCACCTTCATTACTTATGGAATTGGGCTTGGCCTATACATCTCATTTAATTAAGGTTGCACCATTATTGCTCTGGGTCTCTGTCTGGACTAACAAACATGACAACCCAATCGGGAGATTATTTTAGATTGTATAAATTGTGAGAAGGACATTTCTATCCCTTTGCTAAAATATGTGCAATCCTCCCTCTTCCAATGCCATAGAATGGAATGAATTGTTTACATCTCCTGATTCTTTGCCCAAAGTGGATATTTCCAGAGTCAAAAAGTGTTTTACAAGCCATGTTAAGCCGTGTTAACAGGCTTCGCTCATAATCACAGAGCGGTTGGTTGCGAACTGAATAGGGAGACTGTTTACGTAGGTTAGTGTGCGAGAAAATGTGCATGACCTAGGTTATGGCATGGCTTTGGTTAAAGCTTTTTTTTAAAAATGCTTTAGAAATGGTTTCTTTAGCGGCTACACCGAGGCTAATGATGTTATTTTTGGGCCATTTATGAATGAGATAGATGAAGAAGATGAATGGTTATAAAATAACATGAAGTGTTTTTGGCGACATTATGAGAGTTGTAGAGAAACCTTTTATACCAATCCTGTCTATACGTTTTTTCTAAAAAGATGGATCTTTCACGACCTATATGTGTTATTTGATTTTGCCTCCAGGTACCTGCATACTGAAAAGGACCTGTATTAGGTAGAGGTGGATATTCTCATCCAGAATTGGTGAGATTATTGACTTGTGTATTTTCACAGTGGTGATGTTTGCAGGCACAATTTTCACATCACTTGGGTATGAGTTGTTTGGATATCACGATGTGTTGAACTTATTAATGTTATTTCTCATGTGTTACAGATAGAAGACCAGACTGCAGTTGGTCTTGACAATACACATATATGATATAAGTATGGTTTTTGTTTTCTTCACTTTGTAGCAGAGTGACAAGACAGTGGTCCTGATGAACGCCATGAACTTTTCGTCACCTGGCAGAAACATGTTGACCTAGTCAGATAGGAAATATCCTTTAACCTATTGTCACACTACTTTTTATCTACATCCATTAGGAAAGTTATTAAAGTTTGGTTTCCTTTTGAGATGTTTTTAAGACACTTTTGATATTATTTTGCAGTCTGCCCCTCAGTCACTGTTTTCATTGGAGTAAAAAACACCTCACGCTCCTCTCCATTAGGAGAGTTGTAGCCCACACAGTGCACCTTGCGGGCACTGTGTGCAAGAGGGAACCCAATGATGAAGCATGTCACCCAAGTGGTGAGTGAGAGTTCTCGTCTTTAAAAAGCACATGCTCAGTTTGAGAATTTACACACATTGTGATTTAGATTTCTATAGATTTTTCCATTAGGTACCTGTTGTGAGTAGGATTCATTGGAGTGGTACACTTGATGGTAACAATTCCTCCATTAGAGACCCTGTTGTGAGATAATATATAGCACAGCTGTGGGCTGTGGGTTTTTAATAATTTAATTTTTTGGTTAGTTACACATTTTGTTTGGTCGGTTCTGACCTTTTTTGATAACGTTAAGATGACAGAGAATTCTGGGCTAGCATTTGATGATGATATGGTCCAGGCCATACTACAAACACCAAGTATTTTAGATACACATATCTCTCAGACCCTTTCCAATACAGAAGAGTGGACGAAACTTAGTAATGTTAAGAAGCAACATGTCAGAACTGTTTTGCACGCCGCCATAATCACAGAATATTTGAGAGGAAATATAGCACCCCCAGGATTGATAGTGACTAATGCCCCTAGACTTTTCTTAGATAACAACATTTTTGTTACTAATTGGTCTAAAATAGCATGGCGTTGTACTAGGGATTGGCTAATCTTAATTATTAATACAGCTAAGAAAACGGACGATCTTCTAGCAATTGAGATACAAACATTGGAGAATCAATTAAAATCAGGTATCCAGCTTACTATGTACAAGAAGAAATTAGAAGAAATTTTGAAAAATCTTAATGAGATCAAGGATGATCTCGTGAAGTTTTCTGATGAATTTCAAACCACTCTTAACAAGAAAAAAGGCAAGAAAGGTTTAAGAGGATGGCGTAGGGACACTGACGAATGGACCTCCAATTCGGATGAATGGAGTGACTCTAACGATTCAGACCCGGAATATACATCTACTAATTTTGTGAGACGAGGAAGGGGCAATATGCATACATATCCTCAACACACTCCATGGTGGCCATCTCAACCTTGGCCATACCCACCTCCGCCACCTTTCATCTCCGGTCCCTCTTTTGGAGGTCCCAATTACCCCCCTTTTTTTGGTCAGGCCAGAGGCAGAAGAGGACGACGAAGAGGCAACAACAGAGGCCGAGGGTTGGGCAGCCAGCAACAAGTGAGTTGGGATCCCTCAATAGAACAGAGAGTGACTCGGAGCATGACAGCATCCACAAGCGACCAGAATGCCTAGTGGTGAATCTCAGCTCTAAAACACTTACAGATCTGGAACATACTGTTTTATCTAAAGGACTTGGTTTCGTTCCTACTAAATTGGGGGACGACTTTATAGTCCATAAAGAGTTAGCCAAGTTTTTTCGGAAAGTGAGATTACACTTTTTCTTTTCTAATTTGGGACAAGATGATAAAAATGTGATACCAAATACTGGTTTGAGGAATAGATCCACTTTTCTACCTTCACTACAACAAGTACCCTCAGAGGTTAATACTTTTGAGAAGGCAGTTCTTAAAACGTACGAATCCAGTTTACAGTTTCCCCAAAAACTTTTTTGTAATATTTCGAATGAGGAAAGTAGATGTATTCAAACACTGGGTAACGATACAAACGTTACAATAAAACCAGCCGATAAGGGCGGGGCGACTGTCATTATGGATACGACAGCCTATCGTAGTGAATGTTTGAGACAACTTAATGATCCCAAATTCTATACTTTGATTACACAGGACCCTACTTCCAGATTACGATCACAGATTGGTACAATAGTAGAAGAAGGCAAAGAACGAAATTGGATTACTAAAAGTGAGGCTGAATTTTTAATTAAAAAAAATCCTAAAATACCGGCATTCTACATTCTCCCAAAAATACACAAGTTACAAAGACCACCTCCAGGGAGACGGATAGTGTCCGGTATTGGCTGAATTCTTGAGCCGCTATCCAAGTTCGTGGACCACTTTTTACGTCCTATAGTAGCAGAGATGCCTTCCTATTTGCAGGATACCAAACATGTTCTCACCTTGCTAGAAACAGTATCTTTTGATCCTTCAACAGATTTGATGGTCACATTTGATGTGGAATCGCTATATACTAACATTCCACAGGATGACACTCTTGAAATTATTGAACAACTGCTTGAGAGTCATTCTCATGATGATCTGACACCAAACCTGTTTATAATGCAGTGTGCTAAATTGGCATTAAAAGAGAATTTTTTCAGCTATGAGGGAGATCTATATTGGCAAACGACTGGCACTTCGATGGGCAGTACGTGTGCTCCCAGTATGGCTAATCTCTATATGTATGGATTTGAGAGTAAGGTCATCTTTGAGATTGTCAACCCCTTTGTACAACGCCTGAAATTGTGGAGACGATATATAGATGATATCCTGGTCATCTGGGAAGGTGATCAGGGTTCTCTAGATTTTTTTTCCCAATGGCTGAATAATCAAGATCCTAATCTAAGATTTACTGGTGAATCTAGCAACAGTTCTGTACCTTATTTAGATCTACGACTGTACCCTAAGAATGGGAAAATTCAAACTAAACTATACCAGAAACCTATGGCTAGGAACTCTTTGTTGAGTTATTATAGTTTTCACCCACGGGCCCTACTAAATAACCTTCCAATAGGACAATTCCTAAGGTTACGTAGGAATTGTAGTGAGGTGTCACAGTATAGGATACATGCTAAGAACCTTAGTGAAGAACTGTTAGCCAGGAATTATCCAAGTAACTTGATATATGGGGCACAAAAGAGAGCACGTAATAACCATCGAGAGGCTCTCTTAGAGTCACACGAGAAACCTGAAAATAAAAGGATGGTCTGTGTGACCACTTTCAGTGATTTGTCAGATAACGTCAAAAAGGCATTAATAAAGCTTGGTATATTTTGAATATTGGAACATTATCTTTAGAAAGACCTTTGTTTGCTTTTAAACGAAGTAGTAATCTTCGAGATTTACTAGTACATACTAGACCAAGAACTGAATCACGGGAGACTAGACAAACCACACTTTGGGGTGCCATACCTGTGACAGGGCATTTTCCGTGTGGGTCCTGTTCAGTATGTCCCTTTACCAAAAAAGTGACACAACTGGATTTAGGCCTTCGGACCCCGTGGATATTGAATTCACACACCAACTGCAACACGAGTGGGGTCATTTATATGATTACATGTCCTTGCTCGTTGATCTATATTGGTATGACCACCAGGAAAGTAAAACAAAGTATGGTGGAGCACCGTAGTGCTTTTCGGTATAAAAAAACGAATACCCGTATGACAAGACATTTCATAGATAAGGCACATACTGAAGATGACTTCACTTGGATAATCATTGACAAACCTAAGTATGATATTAATATGGGGCCTCTGGATAGAGTACTCCTTCATAGGGAACAAAGATGGGTGTTCCGGTTGAAAAGCCATATTCTGGGGTTAAATGAAGAAATACCATGGAATATATTATAGCTAATAACACACTTTGACGGCAGTGCAATTGAGCTCTGCATGTTGGCTGGATCCATGCTCTTCTGTAATTTACAAAGGTCATCGTTTTTTCCTTCTTTGTTCTTACATAATACTTGCATTGGTCGGTTATGATGACTACATTTCCCACAATGCAGTATGTTGGTAAGAATAATAATCATTTATCTTGTATATGTTGTTTGGCGTTATTATAGTTACTTGTAGTTTTGTGGCGGATAAAATAGAGTTCTGTACTTAATAAGAGCGCAATTACAATAAAAATATATGCGCTGAACTCTATTATACACATTGAGGATCGCCGCATATACGGCCCGAGAACCGGAAACAGTTTGTTCTATTTCCGGGTTGAAGAAGCGAGATGCGTTTAAATGGAGCCAAGAAACACGATTTTTTTCCTCCCGTTTTTTGGCCTTTATACTAGATGAATGATGTGGGGACAATCGGTGAGTTTTTAAATAGCTGGTGCCTATTAATGAGCACACATTGTGTTAGTATGCGTCTAGACTACATGTGAATATGTCTTTACCGTGTTAACAGGCTTCGCTCATAGTCACAGAGCGGTTGGTTGTGAACTGAATATGGAGACTGTTTACGTAGGTTAGTGTGCGAGAAAATGTGCACGACCTAGGTTATGGCATGGCTTTGGTTAAAGCTTTTTTTTTTAAACGCTTTAGAAATGGTTTCTTTAGCGGCCACACCGAGGCTAATGAGGTTATTTTTGGGCCATTTATGAATGAGATAGATGAAGAAGATGAATGGTTATAAGATAACATGAAGTGTTTTTAGCGACATTATGAGAGTTGTAGAGAACCTTTTATACCAATCCTGTCTATACGTTTTTTCTAAAAAGATGGATCCTTCACGACCTATATGTGTTATTTGATTTTGCCTCCAGGTACCTGCATACTGAAAAGGACCTGTATTAGGTAGCGGTGGATATTCTCATCTAGAATTGGTGAGATTATTGACTTGTGTATTTTCACAGTGGTGATTGCAGGCACAATTTTCACATCACTTGGGTATGAGTTGTTTGGATATCACGATGTGCTGAACTTATTAATGTTATTTCTCATGTGTTACAGATAGAACACCAGACTGCAGTTGGTCTTGACAATACACATACATGATATAAGTATGGTTTTTGTTTTCTTCACTCTGTAGCAGAGTGACAAGACAGTGGTCCTGATGAATGGCATGAACTTTTCTTTTCGCCACCTGGCAGAAACATGTTGACCTAGTCAGATAGGAAATATCCTTTAACCTATCGTCACACTACTTTTTATCTACATGCATTAGGAAAGTTATTAAAATTTGGTTTCCTTTTGAGATGTTTTTAAGACACTTTTGATATTATTTTGCACTCTGCCCCTCAGTCACTGTTTTCATTGGAGTAAAAAACACCTCACGCTCCTCTCCATTAGGAGAGTTGCAGCCCACACAGTGCACCTTGCGGGCACTGTGTGCAAGAGGGAACCCAATGATGAAGCATGTCCCCCAAGTGGTGAGTGAGGGTTCTCGTCTTTAAAAAGCACATGCTCAGTTTGAGAATTTACACACATTGTGATTTAGATTTCTATAGATTTTTCCATTAGGTACCTGTTCTGAGTAGGACAAGCCATAGAGTGACATCAAGGGAGCAAGAGGAACTGAGGAAACCTTTGCTGCATGATTACACTATTAAACAAACATCACCTGACCTGGGTCTTGAGACCTAAGGAAAGAGCTCTTTTGGCCAAATTTCAGATGGCAACCATTAGATCCTTGCTTTTATTTGCCTTGGGCCAAAATGAAATAGCTTCCATTTTAGTTTGCCCATGTGTTGAGAGCTCTATACAAATTCTGGAACATTTTATTTTTCTCTGTAATTATTATGAATTTCAAACTAAAATGTCTTTAAAACCAGTTCTTAAGCATTATGGCTTCTGCTAGGCAAGCCTACTTTCTATTTCTTACGTATGCTCTTGAATCCTTTGGTTTGCTTTTTTGTAGGGAATTTTTCGAAGTCAACCTTATGTAAACTAAATTGATTAACATCTGATATTTCCCTTTTTTTGTTGTTTTGTATTTTAAGTGCATCCATGTTTTTAATCATGAGCGATATTGAAGTACGTAAAGCTTTTATGATTGTGTTTAACCCCTTCCTCATCAGGCCTTTCCACCCGTGTGCCATGCCTTTTTTATAGCTAATTGGGGTAGTTCACGCTTAGGCCGCCATAACGTTTTGTCCACATAAGGTATCCAGAATTCTAAAAGTACCAAGTTTGTGGATTCCCTTGTAGGTGATGGAGAAATTAGGCAAGATGTAGCTAAATTTTGGGGTTTTGGGAAAAAAGGGGGAAAAATTGCTGCAGAAGACAGTGTCTGTTTTTTTACCTGCAAATGGTATCAACAAAGGGTTTGTGGTGCTAAAATCACCATCTTCCCAGCTTTCACTAACAGGCAGCCTTTTGTCAGAAAACCAACATTTTCTACACAGTTTTGGCATTTTACTGGGACATAGCCTATTTTTTCTATTTATTGTTCTTTTAACTGCCTTCCAGCTAGTAGTGGAAATGTGTGTGAAACCAATAATGGATCCTAGAAGGCTGTACACTTTTGAAAATTAGACAACATTCAGAATTCAGCAAGCGGTCATTTGTGGAAATCCTTCAAGGTTTTGCTATAGGAAGTAACAGTCGAAATAAATGAATATTAAAATTGAGTTGAAAACAAAACAGTCATTTGTGCCTACATTTTCACCTGTAACTTTTACTAACTATGCTAGATTTTGGAAAGCAATATACCGTTACGTCCACAGGACCCTTCTGGTTGCGGGTATTACATGAGGCTTGTACCTTTCTGACAAATTTGTTGTAATTACATCAAGCGGTTCGGACTGCAGGATTGACTAAGCGTCTTTAGAAAATTAAAATGGAAAAATTCCCTTTTTTGAGCCCCCAAGATTGGTCAACCAGCACCAAAGATCAAGGCAAATCAAAAAATGCTTTTTCAATGGAAACTAGGTCCTAACTATAACTACTTACTGGCAACAGTAGGTTATATATATATATATATATATATATATATATATATATATATATATATATATATATATATATATATATATATATATATCCACAGCCAAAAGTCACGGAAGTCCGGTGCTTCTAACGCGGCGGTCCTGGATGGGCTCCGTAAACCAATAAATTCGTTACCAGGTTTTGTGATCCAAAAGAATACCAGGACGCGCAAGAGTGTAATCAGCAAGGTTTAATGGGCAAGGTCACGCCACACCAACGCGTTTCGCTTTACAGCTTTATCACGATGTAATTCACCGAGTTTCACTTCCTGTTTTTTAATCCTATACAATTCATGAACATGAAGAAAGGACTTCAGGAATGAACCATCATAATTGAGAGTAAACAACAGCGCCATCTTAGCATGTTGACTTTAGAGTCTAACAGCAATACCCCAGTATAATACTAAAGATTGCATAGACAAACATTTCATGTGATATTAATTGCAAATAACGGTACCTTTGCAAAATTCTTTATATCAACATTTACCTCGTTTTTAAAATTGAAACTGGAAAAAAAAATTTTTTGTTCATACCACATGATTATGCACACATATAGATGGTTCATGGATTAGAAGTAATACCCACAAAGCTAAATAACTTGTGAATTCAAGTCCTTAAAGAAATACTGAGATAACAATTACGCCCCAGTGGGCTCGAATCTTCTAGAATATTGTCACATGGTCTACATGATTGAATCACTTTAAAGAAACATCACTTCAAGTTAATTTTAGAAAAATTTTACAAATGATCTCGCCCCAGTGGGCTAATAGTGTGGGTGTTCACGAACTGTATATTGAAAAAAATAAATAAAAAAACAAATAAAAAAACATTTTTCAAGGAAAAACTCTGGTTTATAAATAATCTTGACCTCCAATGTTGTTATTTACCAACTTGCTAAAATCTCAATAGAATGCTACATAGTATCTTCATACAGTAAATCAAATTCATTTTCGTAGAAACCTCATAATATTTAAATTTCAAGATGTACAGCCATTTCTTCGCTAGAATTGAGTCCTTCCGGCATCACGGTGTCAAAATCAATAATGTACCTCGATTCCAAACATCTGAGTTGGCGCTCTCTGTCACCACCTCTCTCCTGTCGTTTGATTGCATCTAAAACAACATAAGATAGCAATTTTTCATTTTGTTTGTGTACACTGAAAAAGTGACGAGCTACAGGATATTGGACATCGTGTTTTTTTATGGCACGTAAGTGCTCCAGAACCCTTTTCTTGGCTTGATGCACTGTGCTTCCTATATAAAATTTGCCACACGGGCAAATTAAACAATAGACACAGTAATCTGTTTTACAATTAAAATTACCTTTTATCACAAAATCTCTTTTCATTTTGGGCAAGTTCAGAATCTTGCAATCTGCACTATGGGCACAGGCCTTGCAACGTTTGCAAGTCACAAAACCTAAGGGACATTTAAGATGATTTACGTCTCTGGTGGTTATAGCATTTTTGCTTAAATCATCTTTTAAAGATCTGCTTCTTCGAAATGTGATCTGCGGATTTTCATTTAGATATCCACTAAGCACACGATCATTCTTAAGAATATGCCAGTTTTTTTCAAACAGTTTTCTTATTTTGAATGCACTTTTCGAAAAGGTCGTTATAAATCTGACTGATTCTTCATTTTCAGATTGTTTTGGTTTCTGGCATAGCAGATCTGATCTCTTCAATGTATCTGCTTTTGTCACAGCTTGTTTTATGATTTTTTGACTGTACCCACGTTGTTTAAATCTGTCACACATGATTCTTTTTTCATTTTCATACTCATCCAATGTACTACAATTCCGTTTAGCTCTGATCAATTCCCCATAGGGGATACTATGGATCAAGCTGGACGGATGGGCACTTTGGGCATTTAAGAGACTATTGCCAGCAGTTTGTTTCCTATGCAATTTGGTAATTAACCTGTTGTTCAAAATGGAAATTTCCACATCTAAAAACACAATGTTGTCAGGACTGATCTGGGAAGTGAATTGAAGATTTTTGTCATTGTTATTAAGGAGATTAATGAATGATTTAACAGACTTTTCATCTCCTTTCCAGATTAGGAATATATCATCTATAAACCTAGCCCAGGTGACAATGTTGTCACCATGGGCTTCCTGACAATGGAACACCTGCTCCTCCCACCAGCCCATGTAAAGATTCGCATAGCTGGGGGCGAAGCAGGTGCCCATTGCTGTCCCTTGTGTTTGTTTGTAT
Organism: Triturus cristatus; assembly: GCF_964204655.1. NCBI lineage: Eukaryota > Metazoa > Chordata > Amphibia > Caudata > Salamandridae > Triturus > Triturus cristatus. Next base: position 1,569,140,615 of record NC_140591.1, on the reverse strand, counting down.
ACGTTTTGATTGAACAAAAAGTAATTATTTGTCAGGCAATATTGGATCATCTGTAACAACATTTCGGTATGTGCCAGTAGTGAAATAGGTCTTGCTCTTAAAAAATGCCGTATGGCCTGGATCCCCAGGTCATGTGGTATGCTAGTATAGAGGCTGGTTACATCCAATGTAACCAGCAAAAAATCATTTTCCCATGATACATCATCGATCAATGTTAAAAAATGGGTAGTATCTTTGAGATATGCAGGTAAAGCACTTACAAAAGGACGCAAATAATGATCAATAAATTTGGATGTTACCTCAAGTTGGGAACCCATAGACGACACAATGAGTCTGCCGGGGGGCTTTTGGCTGTGTTTATGTAGTTTCTGGAGCAGATATAAGATTGGCAGTCTGGGGTGTTTACAATAAAGGCTGCGAAACTCATCCCACTCTAGTAGGCCTTGATCTTGCCATTTGACTAATAGTTCATTGTAATGTGTGTATGAAGCTAGCACATCCGATTGATTACTAGGTATATAGCATGTCGTATCGCTAAGTTGTCTCATACCTTCTTTCAGATAGTCAGTTTTGCTCCAAACCACAACATTGCCCCCTTTGTCGGAACATCTAATTACAATAGAATCATCTTCACGTAAGCTCTCAATGGCTTTAAATTGATGCTGATCTAAATTGCATCTAGCATTACCATTAGACTTAAATCTCATTTTCCGAAGTTCTTTGGTAATACTGTTTTCAAACACTTCAATCGCTTCACAGTGCACGTTTGGTATAAATGTTGATTTTGACTTAAAACCACTTGACTCACTTACATCAACTCTCAAACCCCATTCATTCAAATCACTTATGGGATCTTCTTGGTGCATTGTGTTCTCATTAAGTTGTGCCATAGTGTGTAAAGTGTCAATATCAGAAATACATAAATGTTTGTCCATGCAATCTTTAGTATTATACTGGGGTATTGCTGTTAGACTCTAAAGTCAACATGCTAAGATGGCGCTGTTGTTTACTCTCAATTATGATGGTTCATTCCTGAAGTCCTTTCTTCATGTTCATGAATTGTATAGGATTAAAAAACAGGAAGTGAAAAATGTTTTTTTATTTGTTTTTTTATTTTTTTTTTTCAATATACAGTTCGTGAACACCCACACTATTAGCCCACTGGGGCGAGATCATTTGTAACATTTTTCTAAAATTAACTTGAATTGATGTTTCTTTAAAGTGATTCAATCATGTAGACCATGAGACAATATTCTAGAAGATTCGAGCCCACTGGGGCGTAATTGTTATCTCAGTATTTCTTTAAGGACTTGAATTCACAAGTTATTTAGCTTTGTGGGTATTACTTCTAATCCATGAACCATCTATACGTGTGCATAATCATGTGGTATGAACAAAAAATTTTTTTTTCCAGTTTCAATTTTAAAAACGAGGTAAATGTTGATATAAAGAATTTTGCAAAGGTACCGTTATTTGCAATTAATATCACATGAAATGTTTGTCTATGCAATCTTTAGTATTATACTGGGGTATTGCTGTTAGACTCTAAAGTCAACATGCTAAGATGTCGCTGTTGTTTACTCTCAATTATGATGGTTCATTCCTGAAGTCCTTTCTTCATGTTCATGAATTGTATAGGATTAAAAAACAGGAAGTGAAACTCGGTGAATTACATCGTGATAAAGCTGTAAAGCGAAACGCGTTGGTGTGGCGTGACCTTGCCCATTAAACCTTGCTGATTACACTCTTGCGCGTCCTGGTATTCTTTTGGATCACAAAAGCTGGTAACGAATATATATATATATATATATATATATATATATATATTTGCTACCAAATCCGACTTTCTCCAAAATCAGACACCGACACTCAGGATGCTTTCAGCCGTCTGGCTTGGGTTTTTATTTCCTTACGTAACGCGTTTCGGGACGTATCCCTTGCTCATATATATATATATATATATATTCACTGAAAAAACCATAGGTTTCACACATGTTATAGTTAGCGGAAATTTTACTGATAAAAAAACCAGTGAAATTCCCCCGTTATAGTTAGTGTAGGCAACTATAACTCACGCGACCGCAATCCTCTGCTGATGCTAATACTGTATTTAGACACTTATTTGCCCATGTCTTCTTCCATACATTTTTAGCTATACATATATTTCAAATATTTTTTTTTCATAAAGACACATATGTCATCAGCAGAAGATTGCGGTCGCGTGAGTTATAGTTGCCTACACTAACTATAACGGGGGAATTTCACTGGTTTTTTATCAGTAAAATTTCCGCTAACTATAACATGTGTGAAACCTATGGTTTTTTCAGTGAATTTGCAAGGTTTTTTAAATGCTAATTCCTAACTATAACGTGTGTGAAACCTATGGTTTTTTCAGTGAATTTGTACGGTTTTTTAAATGCTAAGTTACTTTACGCCATTCGTGGCGTGCGCGCCCACTTAACGCAGTTCGTTCCGTGCGCGCACGGTGCGCTTCGCGCACCGTGCGCGCACAGTAAGCACGCGGTGCGCTTTGCGCACCGCGCGCCCACTTTACGCAGTTAGTGCCGTGCACGCACGGTGGGCACGCGGTGCGCTACGCGCACCGCGTGCCCACGTTACGCTAGATGGGCCATGTACGCACGATGCGCTTCGCGCACCGTGCGCACATGGAGGACATATGATGCTCTTCGTTTTGAAAGGTAATATTTTACTTTTTCGTAATTTTTATAAGTGGGGTGGAGAGAGTGTTGTTAATTTTTTCTTTTATTATTTTTGTTTAAAATATTAAGGTTTTTCATATATGTAATAAGCCCGGTACATTTGGTGGCCTGCGGCCACCAAAAGCACAGGGGGTGGGGTGAGTGTGGATAGTGGTTTTTTTTTACATTTTTTATCGTACACGTACGGTAAGCGTAATCGGCGAAATTAGCGAAAAAAAAAAATTAGCATTTTTGACTTTGGGGGGTCTTGGGGGCCTCCCTCAACACGTCTATGTGTGTGGGAGCTGTCTAAACAGCCCCTTTACATGTTTATTGGTTTTATTTAACAACCTAGCTCTCAGTGCGAGAGAGAAAATGGCGGCCGCCGCTTCCTGGTTTCGGCTGTTTGGAATGTTTACTAAGATCTAAGAGCCAATCAGAATCGCGCTCGCGCACGCCACCGTACGCGTACGGTAAGCTTACGGTAAGCGTACCGTAAGCTGGCTCAGATATATATATTGATTTAAAGGCTATTTTCTCAGAATCTACTGAACAGATTTACACCAAACCTACAAAAGGCACTTCCTTGACCTGAGGACTACCTCTCTGCCAAATTTCTAGTAATTCTGTTCAGCCGTTCGGGCTGTAGCCCTGTCTAAAGGTCCTATGGAAAAATGCATGGGAAAAACGCGTTTTGGGACCCCCCTTTTATCTCAGCCCCCGCTTGACGAATCCCCCCGAGACTTTCAGGGTAGGAGCGGAGCGTAGCGCCCCACCTATTTTGAGAAATTCGTGAGGATTCGTCGACCGGCGCCAAAGTTATTCAAAATAGAATGTTGCGGATTTCCTATGGAAAAGGGGTCCTAACTATAACTACCTACTGGCGACCGCCAGTAGGTAATATATTCTTACCATAGGAAATCCGCAACATTCTATATTGAATAACTTTGGCGCCGGTCGACGAATCCTCGCCAAATTTTCAAAATAGGTGGGGCGCTGCGCTCCGCTCCTACCCTGAAAGTCTCGGGGGGATTCGTCAAGCAGGGGCTGAGATAAAAGGGGGGTCCCAAAACGCGTTTTTCCCATGCATTTTTCCATAGGACCTTTAGACACAGCTACAGCCCGAACGGCTGAACAGAGTTCCTTGAAATTTGGCAGAGAGTTTGTCCTCAGGTCAAGGAAGTGCCTTTTGTAGGTTTGGTGTAAATCTGTTCAGTAGATTCTGAGAAAATAGCCTTTAAATCAATATATATATCTGAGCCAGCTTACGGTGCGCTTACGGTGCGCTTACCGTACGCGTACGGTGACGTGCGCGGGCGCGATTCTGATTGGCTGATAGATCTTAGTAAACATTCGAATCGGTCGAAACCAGGAAGCGGCGGCCGCCATTTTCTCTCTCGCACTCTGAGTGGGGATTAAAAAACAAAGGACAAAAACATGTAAAGGGGCTGTTTAGACAGCTCCTAATTACCTAGCCATGTTGGGGGAGTCCCCAAAGATCCCCCAATGCCAAAAACGTAATTTTATTTTTTCGATAATTTTGCCGATTACGCTTACCGTACGCGTGCGGTAAAAAGTTTAAAAAAAAAAAAATTATCCATACTCTCCTCACCCCATGAGCAAATGGTGCCCGAAGGGCACCATTTGTGCATGGCATCTTACAGATGTGAAAAATTAAAATATTACCTTTCACAACGAAGCGCATCATATGTCCTCCATGTGCGCACGGTGCGCGAAGCGCATCGTGCGTACATGGCCCATCTAGCGTAACATGGGCACGCGGTGCGCGTAGTGTACCGCGTGCCCACCGTGCGTGCACGGCACTAACTGCGTAAAGTGGGCGCGGGGTGCGCGAAGCGCACCGTGCGCGCACGGAACGAACTGCGTTAAGTGGGCGCGCACGCCACGAATGGCGTAAAGTAACTTAGCATTTAAAAAACCGTACAAATTCACTGAAAAAACCATAGGTTTCACACACGTTATAGTTAGGAATTAGCATTTAAAAAACCTTGCAAATTCACTGAAAAAACCATAGGTTTCACACATGTTATAGTTAGCGGAAATTTTACTGATAAAAAACCAATGAAATTCCCCCGTTATAGTTAATGCAGGCAACTATAACTCACGCGACCGCAATCTTCTGCTGATGACATATGTGTCTTTATGAAAAAAAAATATTTGTAATATATGTATAGCTAAAAATTTATGGAAGAAGACATGGGCAAATAAGTGTCTAAATACAGTATTAGCATCAGCAGAGGATTGCGGTCGCGTGAGTTATAGTTGCCTGCACTAACTATAACGGGGGAATTTCATTGGTTTTTTTATCAGTAAAATTTCCGCTAACTATAACATGTGTGAAACCTATGGTTTTTTCAGTGAATATTTATATATATATATATATTCTCGAACAAAATGCTTTAGCCGCCTAAAGCTGGTAATGCACTCCGAGCCAGTAAATTTTAAAGCAGCTTTATTCCATCATGCTGACACAAAAAAAAAATATATATATATATATATATATCCAATTCAAATCCACGATTGAGTATGCTCTCAGTACAGGAAGACGAAACCCTCAGTGAAATTGCAGGTCAGGTTTAATTCACACAACGCGTTTCGGCACGCAGCCTTGTTCACGTGTGAAAACAAGTGAAACCAACAGTCTTACATCTCATTGTAGTCAAATGAAAATGGACAACAAAATAGGACTAACTCCGCCAACCAGACCTAGACAAAGCCGAAATCGGCGGCCATCTTAAACTATGCACGAACCTCAATAGGTGAACCATGCAAACACATTTAACCCCTTCGATGCGGCGCGGATTCCCCCGCGGTGCTGACCGTTTCTTGCGCGGGCGTGGTCATGACGGAACGGTTCCGTCATGAGCGCCGACGCTCATGACGGAACCGTTCCGTCATGAGCACCGAAGGGGTTAAAGTAAGTATATTGTCATAGAACTGGGCAGAGAAAAGAAAAGATGTAAAATAATGCCTGCTGTGTAAATTCCATGGTACATTTGTGTAAATGTGTAAATATCTGGCACAATGCAAATTACATCGCGGAAATATACTGCTGTCCACATCAAAGGGTACAAGGTAGTAAATCAGTGATGACACGATTTTTGGCAAGTGCATGAGTCGATAATGCTTATGTACACATGTCTGCCTGCTAGTGATTAACACGAATCCATGTTGGAATGGGATATGAGTGCAGAGAACGTGTTAACGTATGTGTTCTGCGCTTAAATACACAAAAATAAAAGTGAAGGAGGCAGGATCTGTAGAGCAGTCCGTGAGATAAAATTGCCCAAGTGGGCATCGAACTCAACTATGGTAATGTTGGACTCCACATTTCAGACATATCAATCAAGTCACTGAGAGTAACACATAAGAAGGCTGTAGGTTAAGGATACAAATTGTGAGACTCATGGATAGTGCAGGTGAATGAAGTTTTTCATTCCACAGTTCATGTTTTTAACCTAGATTCTATTTATTTGTATCTCTTACAGGAGAGAAGGAAGGGGCCCCATCACCTGACAGCACCTGCACGGGCATCCTACCCTTTTCCCTTTGATTTCACCTGCACTATCCATGAGTCTCACAATTTGTATCCTTAACCTACAGCCTTCTTATGTGTTACTCTCAGTTACTTGATTGATTTTAGTGCAAAGACTGATTCACAACAGCAACAATGTTTACAACAGCTTAACTCAATTATGTAAGTGTACAGACAATTCTTCACTCGAATTTAGCCCTTTAGGAAACATTGTTTCGAAATCAACAATATATCTAGACTCCAATTGTCTAAGGTGGAGCAGTTTGTTACCTCCACGTGCATTCTCAATGACAGCATCAATTACCACCATCCTCAACAGTCTTTCATTCTGCTCATGCTGTTCAAAGAAGTGTCGTGCAACAGGATACTGTCTATTGTTATGACGAATTGCCCTAACATGTTCCAGCACTCTTTTTTTAGCTCGGTGAATTGTGCTGCCAATATATGCCTTATTGCAGGGACAAGTCAGTGCATAGACGCAGTACTTAGTATTGCATGTAAGAGCTTTTTTAATGATAAACTCTTTTTTCATGCTTGAAAACTGTACCACTGTACAATCCACACTATCTCTGCAAGCTTTGCAGTTTTTACAACATCGAAAACCGGCTCAGCCGCCACTTTTGAGAATTGTCGAGTTGGTAACCACATTAGGACTTAGCTCGTCTCTTAACGAGTTACTTCTTTTAAAGGTAACTTGTGGGTGGTTGGTCAAATATTTATGCAAGTTGCTATCGGTCAGCAATACATGCCAATGTTTCTCCAGAACACGGCGCACGTCACGTGCCTGTCCTGAGTACATGGTAATGAACCGCAGACCTTCTGCTTCTGATACTCGTTGCACAGGATGCAATAACTCGATGCGTGCAACATCACCTACTTTTCTGCATGCTTCTTTGATGGTGCTCAGATGGTAACCACTATCTCTGAAGCGTTGCACCATATTTTCTTTTTCTCTTACGTAGCTGCTCTCAGTGCTACAGTTTTGCTTGGCGCGCAGTAGTTCCCCATAAGGGATACTGCACACCAATTTGCGTGGATGAGAACTTGAGGCACTCAAAATGCTGTTACCGGTGGTTTGTTTCCGGAATAACCCTTCTTCCCCATGGAATGTCTGTGGGCATTTTGCATTGACACAATTACACCGCAAACCGCAGAACTAAATTACACCAAATTTGGCAGAAAGCTAGATTGTGGTCCAGAAGGTGCCCATTTTGTATTTTGGTGCAAATCCATTCAGTAGTTTGGGAGAATTAAAGAAAGAATGCATAGAAAGAATGCATAGATATCTAATGATGCGGATCATCTGCTGATCCACCTGTGGGGGATAGCCAAGGATCCATGGAAAAAAAAGCCCTGATTGGCTGGCCACAATGAGAAAGGAAAGTTGCAGTGGGCATTTTGTTCTTGCTTTGCCCGGGGATGGGACAAATAAAGTGTTAAAAACAGGTAATGTGTGAGGATACAGGTATCCTATCCCCAAAGGACAGATAGGACAAGAATTTGCACCACAAAAAATCATTTTTGAGTACGTATCAAGGATACATAGGTTCCTGCGCATCCAAAGCCAATTGGAAAAAAAACTCTCACCCAAATAAAACCATACCCCCTTGATGCATGGCTGAAGGCTCTGCATAACATGGGGTTGGCCACAGGGCTTGGCCACGGGCCAGGTCTTGCAGCTAAACTCCGCTGCACACAGCTGAAGGTCATGTGCAGCAGGGATTTTATTACGTTTTGATAAATATATATTACTTTACGTTAAAAAAAACATACAAATTCACTGAAAAAAACATAGGTTAAAGGGATGTACTAGCTATGTTCATGTTTTACTCACTCAAAACCATAGAAATTCAGCAATTATCATTATACTTATCAAATAATATACTGTGATTTAAGAATAAATCTACATTGGACAAATACTTATTTATTGAGTTTGCACTTATTTCAGTTCAAGACCTCAGAAACAGTCAGTGTTATTTATAGTAATACTTATAGTTACACTTATTTAAAGGAATTTAAACTTGTGTTGTTATATATATAACAAACAAAATGTAGCCTATGTTCATTGAATGCAGAGGAAGATATTACACATATCTTATTTTTTTCTCCAGCATATGCAAACCAGGCAGGAAAATGGATACATCCACTCTGCTTGAGATTGATGGGCAGAAAATACATGGAGGCTCTGAGAATAGTAAAGTCAGATAGTTCAAGATTTATTGTGTTCAGTGTTAGTAGATTTTTACTTGCAGTGAGCTATCTATAGAAAAGGAGAGGGTTAACATTTTAATGGTTGTATATTTTATGATTTCTTATTTATTGAGTTTTAATATAGTCTATAATCCAATTTAATATACGTGACACTGTATCTCTAGTACTATTTTAACAACTCTAAATCTCTGACTGAGTTATTTTGGTATGCAGTTAGCACTTTATACAAGCCATGCAAATGCTCTTAGTGATGATTGTCCTTTGACCGCAATTGTCCCTTGATACTCTGGGAACTTACTATACATTTTATTTTTGTATGTTCTATGTTTTATATTGTTCATGCCACATTTGTGCATGAGTAAAACTTTTTAATGTCAGATTCTTTTATGGTTAATTGAACAACTCAAGGAGATGATAGACAGAGAGCTGAAACTTTTCAGACACTTACTCCCAGTCACAGATCTGGGTTGAATCCATCACTGTTATTTAGCTCTCTTTGTCACCCAAGTTAAGACCCATTCAAATGCAAATCAGCCTTGACCCTGTTCCTCATGGGAACAGCCCAGCCTGTAACTGCCAAGCCAGGTCCTCCCTGGACTGAAACAAGCATCCTGGAACCGGTTTCAGGGTAACACCACAATACAGCCAGGCTAGTTTGAATTCACTGGCTAAGTGTGCATAGGACCCACGTCTGGACATACCCTGCCAACTTAAGGCAGCAAAGCAAACACAAGAATATGATGGACTAAGCACTGAAACTTTTCAGACACTCACTCACAGTCACAGATCTGGGGTGAATTTATCAAGTTATTTAGCTTCGCCACCCCAGGGCGGAATTTGCGTAGTTGCGCTCGCAAAGCTCTGCGAAACAGTAAAAAATCTCCACGAACACGCAGAAATTCAGCGAACATGCGGAATTGCTTGTTCGCGATGCTTTTTTCCTGTTTGCGATCAGTGTTTGCGTGCTCGGGGGGAAATATCACGCAAACACGCATTTTGAGAATGCGAACAAGCAAAAGATTCCGCGAAGCTGCGGGACGCAGAATTTTGGGCGATGTCGCGTTCTCCGCAGAACGCGAAATTACCCAAATTCTGCAATTTCCACGAGCGGAACGGAATTTACCGCCCAGCCCTATTCAGACCCAGCCATATGCAATTCAGTCTTGACTCTGTTCCCATTGGGAACAGTCCAGCCCAAACCGCCAAGCCAGGTCCTCCGTGGACCAGAATCAATCATCCTGGAACTGGTGTCAGTGTAACACCCCTCATCAGCTGGGTTGACGAAGTGAGCTAAAGAACGAAGATGGATTTTGTAGATCTGTGACTGGGAGTGAGTGTCTGAAAAGTTTCAGTGCTCCGTCCATCATCTCTTTGTGTTTGCGTTATAATATTACGTCGTGCAGGATTAAGATGTTTTAAAATCTCACATTCACAAGAGAATCATGCAGGTACTTATGATTCATGGTCTGTGAATAATGTATAGAAAGTACAACACAAGACCATCAGGCCTATTCAGTGGTGATATGGATGTTGTAAATCTTTTTTCACTTTTGACATATCCCAAAATAATGCATATACAGCAAATAAACCCTTGGCTATAGTCATAAATTATTTAAACATATAGTGTTATTGATTGTGACACTTTGGAGTACAAATACATTGAACTGAAGAAAAAGACTGCCGCATCATTTATTACAACACTGAAACTTATAAACAGATAGTTCAATGATAAAAGACAGTTGTAATTAGGGGAACCATATGCTCAGACTTTAAGAAACATAATTCAGCAGACCGCATGTCTCTTGACCATGTGCAATTGTTCAGTCAAATGTAAAGTTAATAAAGCAGGCAATATCATAGCTGCACTGTTAGTAGCTGTTAATTTGCTTAGACCATTGAAGGTTCATTTGTAAATGCATATTAACGTATCATGTAGATCTTTCCAGCACAGCATCACAGGTAACACTCAAGGTCCTTCTTATGTCCACACAGAGGAGTCTGCGGATCGCAGTCCATATCTGCTTGGTTTTCATGCTGTAAATAAGTGGATTTATCCCTGGTGGTATACATGCATATGCAAGACCCATGAGAACAGGTAGAAAAGGAGACGCATCGTTCGCCGATCTGTGAACCACAGCCAGTCCTATTTGCGGAGTGTAAAATATCAAAACAACACAGATGTGGGACACACATGTGTTGAAGGTCTTGATGGATTCTTCCTTTGAGGCAATAGCTAAGACTACCCTGAGAATGTTGAGATATGAGCCGAGTATGCATAGTAAATCTAGGAAGAAAGACATGACTATAAAAACACCATATGTGCTAGTCACCCTTGGATCTGTGCAGGCAAGCTTCATCACATCCGGGTGGAAGCAGAAAGCATGGTAGAGCTTTACATTATCACAATAATGTAGTTGAGTGAGAAAAATAGGAAACGGAATTGTAAAACATATACCTCTGGCTAAAGCCACCAGTCCTATTTTTGGTATCATTGCATGTAAGATTGAGGCGTACCGTAGAGGGTTGCAGATGGCAATGTAGCGGTCAAAGGCCATGGCCATCAAAATGGTGGATCCTGTCAGAGTGAGTGTATGAACAAAGAATAACTGGGTCAGGCATGCGTAGAAATGAATGTTTCTGAAGTCAAACCAGAGTCTTCCGAGCACTGTGGGCAGAGTAGTTAGGCTTTCTCCTAAATCTGTTGCTGCGAGCATTGAAATCAAAAAGAACATGGGGGTATGGAGCTGGTTGTTTGAATATATGATGAACAAAATGAGTACATTCCCAAGAAAAGAAAGGACATACAATAAACACAAAGGGAAAGAAAAAAACACATTTGTTGCAACATTGACCCCCAAAAATCCCATCAGGATGAAAGAAGGAATACTTGAGTTGCTTGTGTTTGCTGATGCCATATTTTTCCTAACAAAGGCAATATCCCTTTTAAATGACCTGCAATACAAAAAACCACAAAAGGAAAATATTAGGAAACTTAAATTTACATGCTTATTAGCAACTTAATGATGCAGCAGACTGTGAGGTTAGTCACTTCTGTGGAAAACATCCATCACTTACCCATCTTGATTTTTGCTTACAATGCAAAATAGGAACTCATGCAGTGCAACCTAAAACTGACCCAGAAAAATAAAATGAAATGCTTTACAAATATGTGTTATTAGAAGGAAGTGGTCACATGGACCCCTGCCACCCCAAAATGTCAAAATATTTATAAAGGGTAAGTGATCCCTTGTGAACTCCTTACCATTTATGAATGTGCTAGCACCTTTTTTGAGTTGGTAGTAAAATATTAAGATTTTGCAACCAAAATGATTAGCAAAAAATGTATAAATACCATAGTGAATCGTTGTTTAGAAGGGGTGCCGTTAGCATGCCCCTTCCAAATACCGATTTAAAATGGTTTCCTAAAGCACTACTTTATAAAAAAGGGTTTTAGCATTTGCAAAGCCTCTGATTTACTGAATAAGAGGGCTGGTGAATGCTAAATCGTTCAGCTGATATCTCCATCTTGTGCTGTAGGATGAGAATATTGAAACCTCTGTGTAGTTATAGTGAGGATTGCTTTTCCACAAAACAAATGATAATTATCTTTAAAAAGAAAGAAGCAAATTCACTTTAGGTACTTCCTAAGAAGTTTTGGGGTTTTCCCTAAGTGGAGGCTGAGAACAAAAAGGGGGGGGCTCAAAATGCAAAGCACCCATGTATTTTCAAGAGATTTCTGTAGAAAGGTCTATAGCACAAAATGTTGAATGGAATAGCATCAAATTATGCAGGAACCTAGACCTTTGTCTGCAGACTGTGCTTTTGTGATTTGGTGTAAATCTGTTAAGTTGTTTTTGAAAAATGAATGTCAAAAAATATTTGTATATCTTTTGTGTCCTCGAGAGTTTTGCGTGAGTCTCTCAAGAAGTTGAATTAAAAAATAGAGCCCTGTAATTGGTCAAAAGGCCTGTTTTTCCCATCAGCGTTTTGCTTCAGTGGCAGTGAGAGACTCCTGCGAGTTCCACAGGGGTAAGCACTCTGATTTGCTGGCTGTTAGAGGTATAGAATTTGACTGGTCACTAATCCTGCGGAAATTGCTCGGTGTGCAAACTGACCACCACCACGAAATCCTTTCAATTAACACCTGAGCTCAAGTGGACCATGAGGCAACACACTAACTGTAATTTGACATATGTGACTTATATGATCACATGTCCCTGCAACCTTAAGTACATTGGAATGACATGCCTCAAGGTAAAACAAAGGATCTGCGAGCACAGAAGCAATGTGAAGTGTAAAAGAGGAACAATGAAAATGAGCAGCCATTACATTGAATTACAACATACCACTAACGACCTGCACTGGGTTGTCTTGGAAACACTAACCGGAAAAACTCACAATGCTGAGAAAGTACATTTTGAAAAAGAACAAAGATGGGTGCATTGTCTGAAGACCAATTCCATTGGACTGAATGACAATATTCCCTGGCTCAGCATAACTTGAATGTCCATTTCTATCACATAACATACCAAGAATGAGCAAGTCGTTGAGACAGGATGACCTACATTATTGATTTCCAAATACTAATCGAAGAACACAACCTCTCTCCCTTCTTCCCCTCATTCCCCCTCACCCCTTTCTCCTTCTTTTCCCCCCTCCCAAACAACCCCCCTTTCCCCACACATGACCTGGCAGTGAACCAGGATGACCAACAGTTTGAATTGTTTCTTTAGAAACTTATCTAAATTGCATCACAATATGCCCCCCTTTCCACGTTGCTACAATTCATTTCTTCCCATTGCCATATTTCATGTTATTCAAATTTTTCCAAAAACGATCAGTTTTGAATTCATTAGGAACTTTTGCCAAAGTCTGTCTTCGCTGATTAAATTCAAGACATACATTTAATGACTTCCCTAAACAGCCTTGCGTCACCCGGGATCTTGGAGGGAGGGAGAGACAGTACAAGTCGTGCAAGCCTGCTGCGTCAGGTACGAGGCAGCCTGGAAGACTCCATTACCGCCAGGAAACACGTAAAGTATCACACATAAAGTATCACATCAACCAGTGCATGATTATGTGTTCTTTAACCATTACATAAGTGCTCCACATCGCCCATCTCATGATAAAGCCACAATTTGGGAATTTTCTAAGGTTTGCGCCTAACTTTCAATTTTGGCATACTTAAACAGTGATATCGGCTCGGTGACGTGAACTCTTCATGACACCCGCTGGTACTTCTCTCTTTTTTCTTTCACTTATTGTTTTTCCTGCAATGCATTTTATTGATAATAGTGCAGTACAACACATGCTGCTTTCAGATAATTGTTTTTAAGACACACCCTGAATTGCACTGAGGCAGACAACCACCTAAATAAGCGCACCTTTTTAGCTCCACGCTGTTTTCTTTAAATACATTCTCTTTCCACTGAGCAGAATTGTACACCATACCCCTTAAAGGAATCATCCGGGTACATAGCATAATAACCCCTAGAACGCCAAGGCTTTATGCCTAACAGTGCATTTGAGTTTAAATCTGTTGCAATTAAATAGACTTGGAACCACGCAGGATCCTCAGCCCCATCTATCTCCTGCATTGTTTTTTTAAAAAGAAATGCAATTTTCTTATTTGCTTATATTGATGACATGTTCAAGTTGAACAATATACAATAGATAACACCATCAGACATCATCATGAGAGCTTTTTTAACCTCTTAATGTTTATTTAGGATCATTGTCTTCTTTTCTCTGTTTGTTTCTTGTATTTTTCACAACTATAGGTACTATTGACCTACAATACATAATTCTGAATCACAAAGTTGGGACTGGGAAACATCCATTCCTACTATCACTTACTCTAGGTCCTGAAGAAAGCACCCCGACCCTCCGGGCACTAATAGGGGCTGAAACATGTCGACCATCAATCTGGACTACTAAGTGCTGTGGACTCATAACCTGTCCATACACACACAACACTCTTATTATCTTCCACATACTCAGAACTGGATAAAGTCTAAGTTCAGGCAGTATGAGGATTTTTTAAGTTCACCTCACTTGAGCACATTCACTTTTTCCTTTATTACTGATCACTACTGTAATAACCAGAGGTTCCCTCCAGGTGGAGGAAGCACAAAAAGAAACCCAATGATAATGCTGTCACGTATATGAACATGGCCGAGAACCAAGATATACCGCCCAACGAACTGTTTACGTGAATGAGGGTTTTTTAAGCAGAGACGGCTAAAACTCCTGAACCATGGTTACAGGTACCACTGATCCATTCCCCATTGATACTTACACTCTAGTATGCACCCTTATCACTGTAGAAAGCAGTCTTCCTGGAGATGGTAGTTGTTTATCAGAGCTTACTATTCACACTAATCACCTTTGGAAGATGCCTGAGCAGAGAGGGTAGTTCCTCCCTACACTCTACTATGCACACCAGTGACCTTAGGTAGAAGTCTCAACAGATGAAGTAGTATCTCCCCACATGGATTCCACTTTACTATGAAGTGATACGAGGTGGGAGCACTCCACCACCATTGTTCCAGGTTAATTAACCCGGCCCTTATCAAGGAGGCCCATGCTGTTTGCACAGTCACCGACAGATACGTTACTGCATAATTTGATACCGCGTTTTGGCCCCCCTTGGCTAATTGGTCTATATTTAAACCAGGTGAACCAACACGCAAGATTCGCCCATCACTTTATTTGCCCTGACGAAGTTCAATCTTTTGAACAAAACGCGTTGTCAGAGGTTTTGCACAATTTAATGGATTTTGAAATAAAGAACTACTGTCTTACAAAGGGATTGACCAGTCTTTATTACTGAAACATATGTATCCGGGAGTGCACCGCTCCATTGTTCATAAAGTACTGTATATCTGCCCAACAGTTTGCATCTCTCAATGGCAGGTGCAGGAGCTGATTGAGCACTTTCATCATATTGCTAAGAACTTTTCAGGGAACATAGCAAAGAGGTGCGGCCACTGGGGTCCGCCATTGGTTCTTTGTTTTTGCTAGTATCTCCCCACACTCTACCATGAAGTACACTCGACCGCATATGCTTGTGACCCTGGGGAAAGGTCTCAGTGGAGAGGCTTGTCCCTTGCCACACCTGACAAAGTATATTTGTCACCATGGATAGGACAGCGTCTCTTCACCCCCCTCACCCTTCTTTGCACATCTGTCATACAAGAGAAAGGTCTCAGAGGAGAGAACAGGCCTTCACCAAACCCTACTACACACAGCCATTATTCGATAGACAGGTCTCAGTGTAGAGGCCAGTATGTCCCCACACTCTACTACACATACCAGTAATCTAAGAGAGTGGCATCAGCAGAGAGGTCAGTACCTCCCCATACACTACTATGCACACCCATCATCTAAGTGAGAGGTGTCAGCATGGAGGCCAGTCCCTCCCCAAACCCTACTATGCACACTTGTCATCTAGGGGAAAGTTTTTAGAGGAGAAGGCAGTCTCGCCCCATAATCTCCTACGCACATCCATAATCCAAGGGAGCGGGGAAAGCGTAGAGGCCGATCGCTCTTTACACTCTACTACACTCACTGTCATACATGGGAGAGGTCTCAACGGAGAGGCCAGTCCTTTACCACACCCTACTACTCAGTGCAATGGCCAGTTTATCCACGCATTCTACTACATACACTTGTCATCCAAGATAGAGGTTTCAGTGGAGAGATCATTCGCCCCTTACCTTAATGCAAACATCCATGATTCAAGAGAGAGGTGTCAGCAGAGAGACCAGTCCCTCTCTGGGACTGCGCATGCGCGGGCGTCCGTGCATGCGCATTTGTCAGAAGAAGTTGGAAACCAGGAAGAGGGAGCCCCGGAGACGCTGCGCTTCAGGTAAGGGTCTTTACTTTTATTTAATTTACAATTAGGGTATGTTTTAAAAGGAGGGCGGGCGGGAGGTGGGTGGTGGGTGGCAGGCAGCTACGCTTCGCCCTGCCGTGTGCATAGCGCTGCCTGCTTTGCCTACTTCGAAAACTGCGAAGCAGGCAGCGCTACGTACACTACGTGGGCGGAGCGTAGTGTCACGCCCATGGTTACTGTAAATCCATTGGACTGGCACACAAGTGAAGGGGGTGAGCCAAACATCCCCTGCTGCACACGGAGAGGCTGCAATTCCCCATTGAGCCTCTGATGGCGATGTCCCACACTATGTCCACCCATAGCCTCCCGTATGTTTCCGAGGGAAGTTGTACACACATTGATGCCTTCATCACAATCCCATAACAGATGACTGTCACGAAGTGCGACTATCAATTCATGTGAGTCATGCTACATGTCATGTGCCCCATGGTGAGTCGACATGTATGCATAGTAACAAAACCTGCACAGGAGCAGTGCCCACACATTCCAAACAACTACCACGCCCAAAATGCCTTGCTGCAATCCTTACCCAAAGGAGACTTTTCACCATGTCCGTGCATGTAACGCTGATTCAGCACACGTTGCAAAACTCATGAGGAATAGCAGGAGCACAATGATGCCACGAGCACACAGCATGCGCAACTACCTGGGGATGACAGACACACAAGAAGTCAGGAAACAGATAGTCATCCGCATGCATGGTCATGTGCTCTACATGAATAAGGTTGACACCATGCTAGTTGTCAATTGAGTGTGTCAGCTAAAATGTGTGGAATGACATCAGCACTCGAGTGACACATCAGAACACACCTCAAAGTCACTTAGCATACAGTCAGGTGGACACACACATTGCAACACATGCCACACAAGGCTCCAAGCATGCACACTCAGACCCAGGGACTCACCATTATGAGAAGAAGTTGCGTATGAGCTGACTCCGGATGTCCTCCTCCTCCTCCTCCTCACTTGCCTCGTGACCAAGGCCGTCATCCTCCACGGGTGTATGTTCCTGCTCATCGGGATCCAGGATGAGTGGCACAGCTTTCTCCACTGCCATGTTGTGCAGCATGCAGCACACAAGGAAGATTTTGCAGACCTTCACCGGTGCATATGGGAGGGACCCGCCTGTCTTGTGGAGGCAACAGAATCGGCTCTTCAGGAGGCCAAACGTCCTCTCAATCACTCGCCTGGTCTGCCCATGGGCGTTGTTGTAACGGTGATCTGCAGCTGTTCTGGGGTTGCGGAGAGGTGTCACCAGCCATGGCATGTTGGGATAGCCAGAGTCCCCTACATGGAAACATCATGTAAAGAAGTGGGTCAGGAGATGCCGTAACATACAAAGATACTGCTAAATACTGGACAGAGTTTACCCACCAACAAGACATGCTCGTTCGTTGTGCAGCCGCAGCATCATTTCTGGCACCCTGCTACGCCTCATGATGTAGGCATTGTGTGCTGACCCTGGAAAACATGCACAGACATGGGAAATCAGCATGTTAGCAAGACACACCACAAGGGCATTAATGGAGTGATAATGTTTACGGTTTCGATAGGCTACCTCCTGTGCCTGTGGTGGTACCAAAGCCACATGTGTCCCATCAATGGACCCAATTACATTACGGCAACACTACCGTAGGGATACGACCCCTACACACACGTGTACGGGCCGTATCACTATGGCGTACGCTTACGGCAACACTACCATAGGGATAGGACCCCTACACACGCGTGTACTGGCCGTATCACTAAGTAGTGGTGCCCTAGGGTTACGTGTGAAACGCACCGTACCGGTGTGGGTTTTTCTAAATTACAATGGGGACACATAAGGGACAACTATTAGGGCCTAAATGCATGCTGGTTGTCATGGATACCCAGTTTCAAGATCAAATTTTTCCATCATGTGGCCTGGAAAAATTAGTTGGCCAGCTTATACATTGTTGCAAAGTGGTTGTTGACTTGACATGATGCAGCAAATTTGAAAAAATGCTAATGCTGTCACTGGTGTATGTTCAAAGGGATTGGAGGAAACATAGGATGCAAATGAGTCTGACCAATCACTCGGTACTCCTGTAAAGGAAATAGCCCAGCAAGGCAGATATAAGTCAGCTAGAACCCATGAGAGGGCACTTGCCTGCACAATCTTTCATCGACACCACTGCTGCTGTTTGGCTTCCTCTGGCACCATGTCAAGGACTGTGGAGAGGGCCCAGCCTTTCACCCAGGAGGAGAATGAGGCGTTGCTGGACGTCATCCTCCCACAGTTCCCCAGCCTGTATGGTAGACCAGGGGAGCATGTGAGTGCTGACTCCGCTACCTTTGACTGTGCCCCTTCTTTTTGTGACTGGCACTTCTGGCATTGTGTCCAGGTGTGACAGACATGCAATGTTGTTTAGAGTGGGTCCCAGGGGGGGGGAATGGCTAAGGTCTGTCGTGCAGAGCATGATGTGGTTCATGTGTGCACTCCTCACTTGCATTGTGCTTACTGTGACATTCACTGCATGGTGCATGGCACATTCAGCATGGCTAATCCTCTTGGCCATTCTTGTTCTATAGTCCTGAGGTGATTCAGTGTTCCCCTCGGTGTGACATGTGACTGTACCCACAGATGTGTGTGAGTTTAGTGGAGCTGTGGTGAGAGTGACCAAATGATGTGTACGCCCCCTGGACATTGATGTGTGTGAATGTTCCTTGTCATGTGGGTGAGTGTCTATGTGGAGTGTTGCACCACAGCTGCATGGAGGAGGCAACTGCTGAACCCATCTGATGTAAGAAGTAAGCTGTGCTGTGTGTCTGACTAGATGGGCTAGCCCCACGCCTGTTACACCCCCCAGGCAAGTGGCACATGTGCAGAGTGATGTTTGTATCCGCAGTTGCCACTGGCAGGTGATTTATCTGTGCCTGTGTGTGTCTGTGTACTCTGCTGAGGTTGGGTCAGTGGCCTGGGGCATGTGACTGCTTGGAGGTGCTGTCCATCAGCCTTGTGTTGCTTGTGATGTACAGTGTGTGCCATGATCAGGGAGTGTGTTGCACCCCTCATGCCACCTGTGTACTTTCAATGCCATGTAGTGCATTGGGGCTTACACAGAGGCGAAATTCCCTATGACGAAGGTGCTATTAGTTTGCAGCGTTGTTTGCCCTGTTCAACAAATCAAAGATGTTCTAATGTGTGTCTCTGTTACATGGAGCAGGTGTAGTGATCTATTCTCACTTTGTCATCCTCACAGGTAACCGCCTACGAGAAGGGGAAGATATGGAAGCGGGCCGTCAGGGCCGTGATCTCCGTGAAGGGTCGCAGTCGGCGCCTGGCCCAGGTGAGGAAACGCTGGCAGGACATCCGGTGCTGGACCAGGAAGATCACCCGGGTCCTGCTGGGGGACTCACCAGCACGAAAACACGGTGGGCGCCGGCGCCTGAACCACCAAATGAAGCGTGTCCTGGCGGTGGTCTTCCCTGACATGGATAGGCGGTTACAGAAGAAGCAGCAGCAGCAAGGGGGTAGGTACATGTGTGTCTGTTGTGTGTCACAAGCTTTTGGAAGTGCTCAGTCGCATGGATACACTGCCAGGATTTATATGTGCAGTGCATATCCTGTTCCCCCTAGTCAACCGCTGCTGTTCTTCCTCCCTTCCCCTCCTTGACATGTGTTCCCTGGACTGTGTGTAATCACTATTGCACATGGTCATCTAGGCTGCAAGGTCATCACGGTGCACAATGCTTTCTGCATCATGTGTGGGGATGGTCTGTGACATGTGTTGTTACCTTGCATGTGCCCTGTCCTGTCCTATCCACTCATTTGGCGGTCCATAATTGTTGGCACTGTCCTGAGGCTCCACATAGGAGTGTGAGGTTTTACATACACACCCTTGCAGCATGCATGACCAATGTAGTGGCCTCAGACATGATGTGCATGAGTGGGAGATATGCATAGGGCCGGGACGGTTGCTCCAGTTAGAGTCAGATCATTCCAGGACCATGGAGCAGTGTGCCCACTACTGTCCCATGAGACACCTTATCCTAGGAATCATGTGTGGCATCACACACTGTGGCCAGTCTCTGTGTGTTCAGCATAGTTTGGCCTCTGTGGCATTGTTCCCTGCCCTAATTTGTATTAACGTAAAGTGTGCTACACGTGTCCACTGTACAGGGTGACCCCATTGGGCTTGTGCATACTCACACTGGGCTGTGCCGGTGTGTCTATGTACAACTATCAGTTGATGGTTGTTTGTCACAGATATATGTGTGGTCAGCCTCACGAGGTGATGTTGAGTACATTTAGGAGTTCTTGATTCCCCTTTTAGTAAACACAGATTGAGCGGTGTAACTACTTGCTCTGTCTCAATCACATTGTCTCATGTATGGGGGTTTGTGCAGGAAAGGCATACATGTCAAAACCTTATGTCTCCTTGCCAGGTCTGACCTGTGTGTGCTAATTGTCTGGACTGACACTCAACGTGCAGTGACCCAGACATTTTGTGCAGGGTGTCATGTTTGTGCTTTGCAGCATGTGTCAAAAGTTACAATACATGTTTCCAGCTCATCCATTATTGGCACCGATGTGTGCTCCCAATGCTATGTGGTTTGGTCTGTGTGTGCTGACATCTGTGTGGACATGCTTCATTCCTATCAGGTTGTCTCCACAGTGCAGGTGCTCCTTATTCCAACACTATTTCAGGGTCATTAGCTAATGCATTGTAATGTGTCTGGACATGTGTGCCAATCCACATGACAGGTAGTGTGTCAGATGTGTTGCCAACTGTGTCATCATGGTACAGATGGCCATGTGACAGGTGGCATGTTTTAAGTTGTCATTCAAGAAGTCTTGTACCTTGGCACTCACTACACTTGTCAACATGTCCCAATAGTTTCGATGCTTCACTTTGATTATTGTGAAGGGCAATAATTTGCCTGCATGACAGATGTCTCCCAAGGAAGTGCACAAGAAACCACCTTTACACTTTGGGGGAACACGCTGGCACATTTCAAACAAAGGCACAGTTGTGTCCAAAATTTGTTCTGGAATTATACATATCCATGTTCCCACAGTGTGTTTTCATTTGGGTTAGTCCTTGGTTGTTGCTGATACCAACTTACCGGTGTCCAGTCATCCGGACCACCGTGGTGCCATGTATATGTACTTCCTGATACCACATTTCTTCTTAACAATGGCTTCTTGGCATTAGGCTGGCAGCTCATACAATGACTGTGTAAATGTAGTTTTGTGTGCACCTCCTTGTGTGACTTCTGATATTCATGCACATGTGTGTTCTGTTCCACAAGTGGAACATTCACACATTCCAAACTTGTCAATTGTGTAAAGTTTTGTGATTCCCAATGGATCAGAAAGTATTTCTTTGGATTTTCTAAAGTACTCACAGGTCTATGAGTGTGAGGACACCGTCAGCATTGACATCTGTTATTTGGCATTGGGTGCATCAATACTGTTTCGTTCACAGTGAGCAAGGGGTGGCATGCCTTCATAGTCTGGCTGTGCTCCACTGTTCACAGACACTAGCTTCTCTGTATAATTGGATATCCAGTTATTTGCTGTTGTGTCCTGATTTTCATTATTTAAGGTGGCATGGTGGGTGAACCAACTGGGGAGTGCAGGGCTTACATATGTGCGGAGTCATCTAGATGTTACTCATGATGCATTTCATGATATGCACTGTGACCTATTATGTTTGGACTCATGTGTCAGATGTACACAGGTGACTGATTATTTCCTGTCTCTTCACCTTGCCCACAGCATCATCGGGGGACACCGAGGGAGACACCTGCACGGACGTGGAGGAGGGATCCAGCACCAGTGCCACCACTCCTGGCGAGTCGGCAGCATCAAGTGGCACGGAGGGCGAGGGGAGTGCAGCGGAGGACCTGGGTAGTACCAACACAGACTACGACGCTGACAGGTCCGAGGCTGAACTCCCTGAGGGGGCGGAGGCTGCTCCAACAGCTGGCAGCAGCACTACAACTGTCACCGCCCCCTCCATTCCCATCACCGCCCTCCCAGTTGCTCCGGTCCCTTCTGTCCGTGTAGGGCAACAACGTGTCTCCTTCGTGCCAGGCACCGCACCCCCTGCCCCTGTCTCCCCTTCTGCCCTCACTGCCGAGTCTGTGGACATTCAGCGGCAGTTGCAGGTTGGGCAGACATCGATCATGACTGTCCTCCATGGCCACACCACACTGCTGACACAGATGGTGTCGTACATGGAGGGCATGTCATCAGCAATGTCTGACCAACGGATGTTGCTGAGGTCCATGGACTCGTCACTGACCGCAGCAGTGGGTCTCCTGCAGTGCTTGGTCCCCCCACCTACCCCTGCACCATCCACACTTCCCACTCCCATGCAAGCACACACACACATTCCCAGGCAGGCACCACACCAGACACAGCCAGCACACCAACAGGGAAGGGCAAGCACACACCTCTAGTCACGCACACTCAGGGGGTATAAGGCACACCCACTGCGTCTAGGGCACACAGGCAGACATGCAGCCACAGTCGGAGTCCGCATGCCTCACTCACCAGACCCTCCAATGTCACTCCTCTCGGCTCCCCTGCCCCACAGTCTGAGAAGGAGACCTACTTGGCTGTGCTGGGCCTCAGCCCCACTGCTTCACCATTGCGCAAATGGGCAAGGCACTCCACGGGTAGGGGAGTTGAGTCCCCCCCTGTCCACCACCTCCCCCAGTAGTGCTGTAACCCATCCCTCCGCCCCCCCCCTCCTTGGGGCCTGTGGTTCATTCGGGTGCAGGGGAGACGCTGGAAGAGCTTGCGGACGTGTGCAGTGCCATACTAACCTCCACCTTTGCCACTGCCCCACCCCCTGTGGTGGAGTCGTCCGTCCCTGCACCCACAACACCTACCCTTCCCCCTCCTGTCCCTGCGGTGCCTGGTCCTTCCACACATGATGCCCCCACCCCAGCCGATGAACCAGAGGTTTCAAATGTGCAGGCAAGCTAGGGGAGATGTGTGGACATATGTTCCCCCCTCAGGACATCGCATTTGGACTGGCCTATGACCTTTGTACATAGTGTCCTTTTATACATTTTATTTTACTGCTGAATAAAGCATTTTGTTTTCCCTTTGAACACGATTGCTTTTCAGGTATTGATGTTGGTGCTGATGCTCCATGAGTTGGGGTGGTGATCATGGGCCCGATTCACAGAACTAACTTAAGACAAAATCCTAAACTTACTACCATTTTCGTATTCACAGAAGGCACTTACTCATTTTGGTATTCACAGAAGACACTTACTCACTTCGGTATTCACAGAAGTTAGGAGTCCTAACTTTAGGACTCCTAAATGCCTTCTGTGAATACCGAAAGTCTTAAAATTAGGATTTTTCTCAGTTTAGGATTTCTAAAGTTAGGACTCCTACCTTTACTACTTCTAAACTGCGAAAAATCCTAATTTTAAGTCTTTCGGTATTCACAGAAGTCATTTAGGAGTCCTAAAGTTAGGAGTCCTAACTTTACTACTACTACTAAATTGAGAAAAATCCTAATTTTAAGACTTTCGGTATTCACAGAAGATATTTAGGAGTCCCAAAGTTAGGAGCCCTAACTATACTACTACTAAACTGAGAAAAATCCTAATTTTAAGGCTTTCGGTATTCACAGAAGGCATTTAGGAGTCCTTAAGTTAGGAGTCCTAACTTTACTACTACTAAATTGAGAAAAATCCTAATTTTAAGACTTTCGGTATTCACAGAAGGCATTTAGGAGTCCTAAAGTTAGGACTCCCAACTTTAGGAATTGTCGTGGTGACGGGTACGCATCCACGTCCACTTCCGTTGCGCGTACCCCTACGTCACCACTACAATGGTGGTGCGGGCTGTACCCACGCTCTGAGGGCGTGGGTACGGCGCGTACCCCTACATCACCACTCCAATGGTGGTACGGGCCGTACCCACACTCTGGGGGCGTGGGTACGGCACATACCCCTACATCACCACTCCAATGGTGGTACAGGCCGTACCCACACTCTGGGGGTGTGGGTACGGCGCGTACCCCTCCATCACCACTCCAATGGTGGTACGGGCCGTACCCACGCTCTGGGGGCATGGGTACAGCACGTACCCCTACATCACCACTCCAATGGTGGTACAGGCCGTACCCACGCTGTGGGGCGTGGGTACGGTCCATACCACCATTGTCGTGGTGATGGGTACGCGTCCACATCCACTTCCGTTGTGACGGTACGTAGGGGTTGGTGGACACGCCCCCCCGAAGTGACCAGACCCTGGAGGTCATGTATGTACAGGACATATTTACATTTTTACTTGGGTGGGGGTTATGTTTGCTGCCCCTGCCCCCCCCCTTTGCCCCTGGGTGTTGTTCTGACCTTCTGCTGTGTCGGCGTGGGTTTCTGTGCACCAGGTCATAGGCTAGGAGGGCCGGGATGACACGTAGGATGGGGTCCATGGCTGTCCGTCGCGTACCGGTGCTCCTTGTTCACGTCGTTCTCATTTTCCCGGTAGTTTTTGGCTGCCGTAAAAAATGCTCCGTGCGGAGTGACGTAGGCACGAATCGTACTTGCTGGTCCGTAAAATGCTGCCTGACTCCGTCCGGACATCACGTACGCGATGTCCCGGATCGGAATTGTGGGTATTTTTTCGCCGCACGTAGTTTTGTACGAATCGTACGGAAATTGTATTTCTGTACGAATCGTACTTGCTGCTTTGTAAGGAGGATTTCCCGGGTACGAGTCGTATGGAGAATACGCTCCGTACGACCATTCGTACCCGGGTTTTACAGGATTGGAATCGGCACCATGGTGTTTTGCCCTTGGTTGTTTGGAGGTGAAGCAAGTGTAATCTTTTTGACTGGTCCTAAGAAGAGGACATTTGATACTTGAGTAAAGTAGATTGGTGTATCCAGCTGTCGTCAACATACAGCTTAATGTTCAAATATTTTAAAACTTAGTCTAATTAAGGTATAAAGTCTCTGACTAAATATTGAAATAATATAATACATTTAGAAACCAGTTTTAATATCTTTGCTCATTATGTGAGTAGTAATTATATGAATAGTTAAAATGTGAGTGCCAAAGTATTTATTGTTGAAAAATTGTAAATATCATTAAAAAAATGAATATTGAAATGGTTTGATAAATATTGTTGCATTGGTGGTAGCTGAACTTTTGTATTAGTTGTTTGTATTTATATTACTGTGTTAGTTGATGTTGAAATGTCATACCTTTTATAAAATTATTGTGATATAAATTAAGAGAGCTTTCGAATTAACCGTGGCTAGTTCTGTCTCTAATATGTTGTTGAATTAACAGGTGGCTACTAAGATATTTTGTATTGAGTTCTAGGTGTCTCTCCGGAGTGGTTGATATATATTGGAATCATTGTACTTACTATACATAAATTTGGAGAGTGTGTAACAGCCACATTCATAAAGTCTATTTATATAAAAGGTGTTTGAAGACTTTCTCAATGAAGCTTATACTAACCAGGTATCACTCAGTAGAGAGATGTCAGCTAAGACAATATGTTGTCATAAAACTGAAACATTTAACCTGTATTTAGCAAATGTATGAAAGTATACTGTGGAGATTGTACACCCTGTTATAATATGGAAAAAAAGGGCATAGTAATTTTGTTTTAATATCTAAATAGAGTCTTTAATTTGTACTGATGTGTTGCTATGGAGGCTGCTTTTTGCAAACCCTAGTAATAACCCTGTTTATGGAATTATGGGCCAGATGTACAACCATTTCATTTAGCGCCTCGCAATTTGCGACACATTGTGAGGCGCTAAATGAAATGTACAACAGTGTGTTTACACTGTTTTGCAATTCCCAATGGGATCGCAAATTGCGAGTCTCATTAATATTAATGAGCCTCTCGCAATTTGCGAGCCCATTGGGAATGCCAGCCCTCCCAGTGATGGTAGCCTGCTGGTTTCAGCAGACACCATATCTGGGACTGTTTTTTCATAAAGCAGCCTTTTTTTTTTTTTTCAATGAAGCCAGTTTTCCTTAAAGGAAAATGGGATGCATTTAAAAAAACGGGTCGGTCATCTGGTCCAAAGTGTCTGTGGAGATCTTAGTTCCTCAGTATAGGTTTTTACACCCATGCATGAGTCATTTCACACTAGAGATGCTGTTCTTGATGAATCCTATCATAGATGCTGTTCACTTAGAGAAAAGGTATTTGCACACATAGGAGTTCGTCAGTAACTCATGTTTTGTTAGTTAAGGGAGCATTTTGTCATAAAACTGAACCATTCACTTTATATAGAATTGTTTTAGAAAGATTTCCAGTTACACCAAACTTTAATATTCTGAATCCCGACTCTGTTAAAATGTGGTAGCACAGGTTATAGTACTATTGTCACACAAAAAAAGATATTAACAGACAAGTGTAACCGGGTTAAAAAAAAGTATGCATCTTCACCTTGCAGAGATGTCTTACCAGAGAGGTCATATTGTTATAAAAATGAAGCATGTACCCTGTATACAGTTATAAGCAAAGCAGGCACTCTTTCATCAAACTGTAGAATACAGCATCTGCACCCTCTTAAAACATGATAATACAGGGCGCTGTGTTTCCATGGAACCTTCTGCACATATTATTTACCCATTTCAGAGGCATCAGTAGAGACGTAGGTCTTTGTAAACTGAGTGAAACACCTTGTTCAATCTGAGAAAAGGTTAGTAGAGAGAGAAGTGTTCATTAATAAAATCTTTACACTTTCTATTTACCCTCTAGAGAGGTGTCAGCAGAGATGGTATGTTTTTATAAAACTGAACTATTCAATCGGTATTGATTTGTTTGACAAAGAGTCTGTTTTTCATCAAACTCTACCATAGACAAAGTGTATCTTATTTAAATAGCAAAGGGCCTACTGTTTCTCTAACACTTCGTACAATAATACTTTGCTGTGTTCAGAGATATCAGTAGGGAGCTTTTTGCCTGTATATCCATGTATACACCGTGCTCACTCAGAGAAAACCTCTCTGTAGAGTGGTAAATCTCTCACCAAAGCTTTTAACACCCAGCTTTTACCCTGTTCAGAGGAATTAGTACAGTGGGAATGTTGTGATAAAAGTGAGACATTCACTCTTTATAGAATTGTATAAGAAAGGTTTAATTTTACATCAAACTTTAAAATACTCAATCTGCACTCTGTTCGAATGTGGTAGCACAGGGCCTAGTGTTTCTCTGAGGGCTTCTACACTCATCGTTTACTCTGTTAAGACATCAGTAGAGAGCTTCCTATTTGTAAATCCATATAACACAGCAGCTAGTATTCCTCTAAATTCTTCTACATAGAGCTGTAGTTCTCTGCTGAGGTTTCAGTAGAAAGCCTGCTTCTATAGAGTAGTGTTTGATAGGATCCTTGTTTTATCAAACTCTACCATATGGAATGTATAGAATGCGGAAATCTAATAGCACAGGTCCTAGTTTTTTCTCTTAATCACTAGAGAGGGTGGCCTTACTGTAGCATACCAAACGGCCTAGTCACTCAGAGAAAACATCTTTATAGAGGGATGACTTTCTCAGTAAACACCTTCTTTCAGCCTTCACCTCAAAGACAGATCTCACCAGAAAAGTTGTGTTGTCATAAAACGAAGCATTCATCCTGTATACACTTATGACAAAAGGAGCCACTCTTTCATTAAACTGTAGCATATACAATATACACCCTGCTAAATGTGATAATACAAGGCCTACTCTTTCTATGAACCCTTCTCAACACATACTTTATTCTTTTCAGAGGTGTCATTAGAGGGATTGCTGTTTGTAACCTTAGTCAAACATCCTGTTCACTCTGACTCTGGCTTGCTCTCCTGGAATTCTCATGTGCTAAACAACTTAAAGAAGTTGCTGATTTTTGAAGAAATAACTGAGCGATATACAATTTTGTGCTTCCAGGAGACATGGCTAAGCACTGAGCTTCTACAGTTTGATGGCTTCTTGGGGGTCAACCTGAAGGCAGTAGGAAATCATTCGGGACAACCCTCAGGCAGATTGCTAATGTTCGTGTCCTCCAAAATTTCATCGGGTGTATGGGAATTTAAGACCCGATGATTGTTGCTTGCGATGTAAAATTGGCAAATCCAATTATGGGAAAGAAATATGTTATTATTTTCAATGTTTATATGCATGAAAGAAGTGTCTCTATTTCTAAGAGAAATATGGAAATGTTTAAAGAGGATGGGGTTAATGTAGGCGCACAGTACCTCCAAGATTTATTCATTCTGATCAGAGATTTTAACCATAAATTGTTCTCCAAGAGTGTAGATGAAAGAGGGCTGTTTACCTGCTTTCAATATAGAGCATGCTTGCCCCTTTTCAAATGAGGCCTGAGGGGAAGAGAAAGCTTTGCTAGACTTCCTCTTTTCAAATGGCTTTGCAAGCCTAAATGGGCGAGTGCCCCGGGACAATCCTGTAAGGAAAACATTCCAGATGATAATCAGAATTGCCCAATTCATTACGTCTTTGTACAGGTATGGGCTTTTAAACTAATTAGAAAATTTGAGGTTCTCCAGATGGAGGGGAGTGATCACTACCCATTATGTACAATCCTTAAATTAGATATGGTACCTAGGAAGATTGGAGACCTTGCTTTAAAGGTTGGCTGCTCAAAGTGTCTGAGAACAAGATTCTAAGAGAAGCATCTAAGATTATTGAAGACCCTTCAACACTAGTATGAAGAACTAATACATGGGATTTTGCCGTCTGGTTTTCGATCCTGGTACGATGAAGTTATAAAAAAGATTGTTGCTTGTCTAAAAATTGAAGTGGCGACTGTTAATACCACACAAAAGATATTTAGATCCACTAAGCAGGCCAGGAACAGTTGAATGAATGAATAGAAGTTTGGTAGAGCGCAAACTTAGCCCAGGGGCATCAAGGCACTGCGGAAAGAGATCAGAGTAAGAGATGTGTATAGAGTTCAGAGCTTAAAAGTTAGGACAGGGGAAAGATTAGGACAGGTGAAAAGCCAGGTCTTCAAGGACTTACGAAATGAGGAATGGGTTTCCAGAGTGGAAATTGGGGAAGGAAGGTAATTCCACAGATTATCCCCTATCAACGAGAAAGCCCTTCCCCCCCACCTGGCTTTCCTAACCCTGGGAACTATTACCCAGTTCTTGCTTGCAGATCTCAAGTCCTTGCCGGAAAGATATCTTTGAAACATTTTGTTGATGCCTTCTGACCCCTTTTTGTGGACGGCCTTGTGAACCAGACATAAGGCTTTGAACACAATTCTCCTTCCCAACGGGAGCCAGTGCAGGCTTCTGATGGTAGCTGAGACTGAGTGGAATTTAGGGAGACCCATCACCAGCCTAGCGGCGGTATTCTGCACCAATTGAAGTCAATGAAGAAGTCCCTTGTTTATCCCTAAGTAAAGGGCATTGCAGTAGTCTAACCTAGACACCACAAGGGCCACCACTGCCTGTTCCTGTGATGGAAGGGAGAGAAAACGGAAGATCTTCCTGAGAGTCCGTATAATCCCAAAACAGGTAGAGACAGTTCTATTTATTTGTGAGCCCAGGGAAAGAAAGGAGTCCACAATGATGCCTACATTCTTGGCACTAAGACAGGGGCCGGGGCAAGATCCAAGAGAGTCAGGCCACCAAGCCTCTGACCAGATATCCATCTTGTCTCCGAAAATTTAGACCTTTGTTTTATCCCCATTGAGTCTTAAGTAGTTCTCAACCATCCATGCAGCCACCACCCGCATGCAGTTTTAACCATTTACTGCTGAGGCTGAGACACTCTCAGTTATGGAAATCAAAATCTGAGTGTCATCAGCGTAAGAAAGCACTTCTAGGCCAAAAGACCTTACCACGGTGGCGAGCGGGGCTACATAGATATTAAAGAGGGTAGGACTCAATGAGGATCCCTGGGGGACTCCACAAAACAATTATTTAGGGGCAGAAAGAAATTGGCCCATCTTAAATCTTTGTGAGCGATTCAAGAGGAAAGATGAAAGCAGATTGAGTGCAGAGTCCTCTATCCCAATTTCCCGAAGCCTGCCAACTAGTCTACAAGGAGAGATCGCATCGAAGACTACCGTCAGGTCCAGGAGGATCAGTAGGGTGGTATGACCAGCATCAACCTGTTGTCGGATGTTGTTAAGGACAACGGTTAATGCCGTCTCCGTACTGTGTTCACTCCTGAAACCATGCTGCGAGCCATCGAGCAGTTGGTACAATAAAGTATATAATACCTTAAAAAGTAATATTTCAAAGTTCAAAAGACACAATTGATACTCAAGAAATAAAGTTGAGGGATTCCTTCTGCTTAGTTTAAAAAAAGAATAGAAAAATCTGGTCACTAGGAGGAAGAGGGAAGCAAATGCGAAATGTTGGGATCAATGATTGAGATAGAAACTAAGAGGCCTATTTACAAGCCACTTGTGCCACCCGTACTTCAGTTTTCCCATATTAAAAACGAAGCAAAAGTGGCGCAAGGCGCTTGTAAATAAGCCCCTAAAAACATTAGAAAATTTTGTAGGTTGGTACAGAGTAAGATAGGAATATCCCCGGGAAAAAAATCCGTCTCCGTGAGTGAATATTCATGGGAACATTTTTTAGAGGAGGCCTACAATAATGATGCCACAGCTGTCCAACACCCCTATAGGCTTCTTATTGGGAATGAGACAAAAGATGGATTCACAAGCCAGAAATTAAGAAAATAATTGAAACGTTAAAACTTACATGGGCTGGGGGGTGTTGTCTGGCCACGTAGGAAGATGGCCGCCTAACTGTGAGACTCTGCTCTGGGTCGGCACTCAAATGGATTGAACATCTATTTGCAGGTGTCTAAGGATATTACTTTGGCATTTCTGAGTAATCGGAACATTGAAGCTGTCAGCTGTGAAAATTCCATCCTGCTAGACCATCTCTAACTGGCTTTTCTGAGGTGTGGATACATTGTGGCTTGCTGGGCCTAGCAGAATCCTAGGATCCCCGGTGTTTGCGTAATCTGAACTCCCGATGACCTCACTGCTAATTGGGCTGTGACTCCAAAGACACCGGCTGGAGGAAACATTCCCGTCAAAAACATTTTTTCTCTATGAGGTAAACCGGCCCTTTTTATAATCATCGATAACTGAAGTGTTGTATTCTGAGAAAATAACCACGTCACAATTCCCTTCTATTATACAAGACTGCTAATACAACATTTTTAAGAAATACTGCTCCTCTCATTTTATTAAATTGCCTTTTTAAGCATTTTTCCACAGTTCCTTTTCAAGTAAGAAACATTGTTTCAATACACTTCTGCCAGGTCCAGCAGTAATGTATGTTCTCTGGGTTAAGGTTAAGCTTTTTTCTACTGCTTCAGTGAAATAAGAAACATTGCTTCAACACATGGCTGCCGGGCCCAGTAATAATTTATGTTCCCCGGAGCATGTGTGACTTGTATTCCTGCTGACTCCTCTGCTAAATGAACTAAGAATGGAACAATGTGAACCTGGATATAAGAAACAATTATTTATTTATAAAAAAGGCAAAAAAGGCTAAAAGTAATCGGTGTACAGACATGTGTTAAACAAGGAAGTGAGTTGATAGCACATTATATTCACTGCTTACCTGCTAATTGGGCTACAAGTGTTGCAGGCGTCAGTCCGGATGTAATATTCCCGGCCTCATATTTTATATATGATGATTGATGACTCCACTTGAGGCTTAACATAATCAAAGTGCAGAACTGCGCAATCTGCATTTTTTCTCTCACATGAGGATTGTTACTGAAAGAAAGTGAGGGAAATCATTGTTGCAGTGATTTTTCCAGCATTCCCTGAAAGGTCTAATGCTGTCTGCATGTACACAATATGCATCAATGCTGTTCATATAGCGCAAACTCATCATTTCTTTTTCTCCTCACAACTTAAGTCTTTACAATATTCCATTTAGACATATGTCTATCAGCTTAAGAGCTCATTTTTGTTGGTCATGCTTTTCAAGCTCTACCGCAATAATCAAATGATATCATCAATATTTATATGCAACCTATTTCTCTCATGACAATTTTCATTAAAATAAGGAGATTTTTCAGCTGCCGGCTTACTGGTTGCTTACTCTACTCCTAAATGCTTTTTGACTCCAATAGCACTTGATTATATCTTGCTTTGTGGAATCTGGCTCATATGTCATTTAAGTGCTAATTCATTTAATATTCTGATAATTATTTATTTATTCACAACTGAAGATTACTCATCTTGGTGCCTTACATTCGCTCTACTTGAAGGGTTGTTTGTATGCAGTTTTAAATATTCCCCGGCATTTGTAGTTAGATCTGAATGTCTAATAACAAGAGTGGAAACAAACCTTCTCATTCACTTTTATTTGCTGATGTATTAAAACAACCACGCAAGATGTCTGGGAAAAACTCCACTGCATCAACTTCTAATAAGGCACATAATACTTCCTCAGCGGTATCCAATGCTGCCATGGATCGTCTTTTCCAAGAAGTTTCAATAATCAGCTGTCGGCTAACAGACATGTATATAAACATTTCATCTCTTACCTCAGAAACTAAATCAATAAGAGCTGACATAGCACTATTCCATGCTAAAACGGAGGGTCTTGATCAACGTTTGAAAATTGTTGAAAATAAAATCGCTTCAACGCAGTCTAGAGATGAAGAACTTCTTTTTCTGCGTAGTAAGTTAGTGGATTTAGAAGACCGCAGCAGCAGAGACAATATTAGTTTTTTTGGATTTCTAGAAAATATTGAAGGCCAGAATACCAGAGCCTTTTTGTGTGATGTACTCCCTAAATTAGTTAGCAATCATTTCGATCCACCGCTTGAGATCCTGAGAGCACATCGATTAGGTCCTCCACGGCACGGTAAAGACACACGTCCAAGACCCCTTATTGCTTGTGTCCTGAGGCATAAGCAAGTTCGACAACTACTGATAGCAGCACGTACTCAGGGTTCCTACTCTTATGACGGTTATGAAATACGATTGACAGCTGATTTTTCCCGTGACACCAATGGAAGAAGGAAAGCGTTTCTCTACATGAGACCTCAATTGAGGATATTGGACATTAAGTATGGTTTGTTTGATCCAGCACACTTTCGAGTCTCTAAGAATGGGGACACCAGAGACTTCTACAATCCAGATGACTTACAATGTTTTTTGGATGACATGACATCTCAAAACATGGACACGCAGTCTGCTCCTACCCCTGCTCCTTCTCGGAATCCTCGAGCTATTCCCACATCTGTGGATGACATCCATCGCAATCTACATGAATCCCGTCAAAGAGGAAAAGAATTTGAACGGTCTATTCGCAGTCAAGATGATAAATCTTCCGCCTTAAATACTGTCTCTACCTTAACTCAGGAACAACGTCGAGATAAGTCCCGTTCTCCTCTAAAGTCTGCCTCTAATGAGAAATAATTTTGATGTCATGGCTCCTATATAACTTATTAAGCCATAGGTTGCAGCTACTTTTGCTTATGTCTCTCAAATTGACAGATATAGATGAACTCTGTGCTGTTTTACTGGTTAAATTCTCTTGTCCTTTTGGAATGTTCTATTTATTTTCCTGTATTCATGAATAGATAGTCACAACTCTGTAGCATTTTACATATACTAGTCATCAAAATGTCACAGTATTAACTTTTCATGCTTATCTTTAATTAGGGCTATTATTTAGGTTATGGATTTTGATTATTCACTACTATTATATTTCTTGATGATGTCCTTTATAGGTTATTAGTGCATGATTTATCTATCACATGCAATATAGTTATTTTATCTATGATGTTGACTATTTGACCTATTCTTAGATATTTATATATTTCAAATCCTATATCTTTATCAATATTTAGTTTACTATGACTTAAATCTTCTAATATATTTCCAAAATGTTATATTATAAATGTTATGCTCTCTTAATATGCTATCCTTTAAAGGGCATGTTTTATATCCCTTCATATTCCTTACCAGCTTAGTTCATTTTTTCTATTTTTACTTTATTTTATTCTTTCAGGGTTTTCTTTTCCAGCTTCTCATATCAATGTTATTGGGCACATTAAATTGCTTTTTTTCCCTTCTTTTTTCTCTCTTTAAATGTTCTAGCCCTGGATTTTCCTTATTAATGGAGTCCCGGCCCAGAGCGATGCTCTAGTGAGCCCAGACCCGCGGTTAAAAGTCTATTGTTATTCTATTATACTCTTTCTATTATTCTTTTGGAGTCTATAAATCTTTCTTTATTTGCTTTCTATACTTTATCTTTATTTATCTTTCTTATTGGTGGGTGTTTTCCTTTCCTCTTCTATACCCATTTCCATCACATCTTTTTGCAAGTCTCTCTTTTTTTTTTTTTTTTAATTTTATTTATTTATTTTTATTTCTAATATGGTCCTTGCTCATGATTTATGTGCTATATCCTGGAATGTCAATGGATTAACACACTATATCAAACGGAAGAATGTTCTTTCCTATTTACAATCTAAAAAGGTAGATGTAGCTCTTCTTCAAGAGACTCACCTTAACACACTCGAGTCTGAAAAACTTCGTAGAGATTGGGTGGGTAAAGTTATCCACAGTAGTATCAGCAATGGGACTTCTTCAGAAGCAGGCCCTACTCGAAAATTAGGGGTAGCAAACCGTATCAGAAAAACATTACCAGTTCGTGTACTTAGAACATGGGAAGACTCACAAGGCAGATATGTTTTTGCAAAAATGTGCATTGGTAATATTCATATATGTGTGGGTTCACTTTATGCTCCTACTGGTGCTAAAAAAGATTTCTTTCTACGTTTGAATTGTTTGCTGTCAGAGATTGATGCCTCACAATACATCATCGGAGGCGATTGGAACCTGGTGAGAGATCCAGTTTTGGACAAAACTGGACCTCTTGATAAGAATAATGCAGCGGACAGAGCCCTTATGAATGATATCATTGCAGACAACGGCCTCATAGATCATTGGCACTTATCACACCCAACTGATGTTGAATATACATTCACATCTCCCTCCCATGGCGCCTTATCGAGATTGGATTACTTTTTAATTTCTCAGAGAACGGTCCAATCGAACCAAGATTCTTGTATTTTGGAGGCATCCATCTCTGATCATTCTCCGGTCCTCTTGTGTCTACAGACTGGGACACCCAAACCAGGTCGTAAACCCTGGAGAATGAACATCCAACGTCATAAAACACCCCTTGGTAAAAAACAATTGCAAGAACATCTTCATGATTATCTCACATTTAATTAAAATTCAGTGGATTCTCACAGGGTCATATGGGCTGCTGCTAAAGCTGATATTCGTACTAGACTTATGCGAGATGCAGCCCAGTTCAACAAACAAAATATTGCTTAACAAAATCAATTGGAACAGGAAATTACCGATTTCACACGTTTATATACTAAAAGCCCTACTTTACAAAATCAAAAATTACTGGAACAATCACGCATGGCATTAAATTCTCTTTTCACCTCTAAGGCGGAATATGCCTTTACAAAAAATGAAAGGGAGGCATTATGAACAGGGGGAAAAAGCGGGTGGACTTCTAGCAGCACATTTGAAGCAAAAAGAGGTTGCTATGGCTATCCCTGCTTTAAAATCCTCTAAGGGTTCCATGTTAACATGTCCTCAGGATATTGCTAATGAATTTGCCACATACTATAAATCTTTATATACTCCAGACGCCCATATAGATCAGGGTAAATTGTTGTCTTTTTTAAATGGATTAGAATTACCATCTCTTTCTGATGAAGATAGATCCATACTGGATGAAGACATTAGTAAAGAAGAGATTTCTCACGCTATCCTTAAACTTCCTTATCACAAAGCACCAGGAGAGGATGGTTTTCCAGCAGAATTTTATCGCTGGTCCGGTGATAAAATTATAGACTGTTTGCATTCGGCATTTCAAGAAGCCGAACGTACTTCCACCTTAGGTTATATATCTAATAAAGCAGTAATAGCAGTTTTACCAAAACCAGGAAAAGATCCACTTCTTTGTAGCAGTTATCGTCCCATTTCACTTCTTAACTGTGACATTACAATTTTAGATAGTATTCTCGCTTCTCGTCTGCGCAGAGTTATTCCCTCTCTCATTCATAATACTCAGGTGGGTTTTGTACCTGGTCGATCTTCCAGAAATCATTTACGCTCGCTAGCTCACACTCTGCATACTGCTAAATCTTTACAGGATGATGCTTTGGCATTATCATTAGACGCCGAAAAGGCATTTGATAGAGTGGAGTGGGATTATTTATTCCTAATCTTAGAAAAAATTGGTTTGGGATAACAATTTATAAGAAAGATTAAATTGTTATATGAACAACCCACTGCACTGGTCAATTGTGGAGGATTTACTTCCGATACATTTACTATACAGCGAGGCACCCGCTAGGGATGCCCCCTCTCCCCGCTTTTATTTATATTAGCCATTGAACCTTTAGCGGCTGCTATTCGGCAATCTTCCAATGTGGTTGGTATTTCCTTACCAGTGGGTTAATCTAAACTTTATCTATATGCGGATGATATACTGCTCACTATTATTGATTTAAACAGATCTTTACCATCATTACTTCAAATTACAGAGGAATTGTCTTCTTTTTCTGGGTAGAAAATAAATTGGGATAAGAGTGATGCACTTCCCATTTCAGATGGCACCTCAAGGGATGTGATACAGGGATATCCATTTCATTGGCAACCTTCTCGGTTAAAATATTTAGGTATCTTGGTAAATAAGGGATTGGACGCCATGGTATCAGATAACTTAGGGCCTTTAATCATTCAGATGCAACGAGATTTTGATAAATGGAAAGCGCTGGGTCTGTCTTTATGGGGTAGAGTTCAAACGGTGAAGATGGTTACGTTATCGAGCTTTCTTTATATTCTTGGTATGCTTTCTCTTCATGTTCCCTTATCCTCATTGCGCCTTATAGATTCCAAAATTAAATCTTTCATATGGGTTTCTATTAAACCTCGTCTGGCTATACATAAATTAAATGCTCATCATTCCTAAGGTGGTCTCAGTCTTCCCTCCATTGAACATTATACCATTGCCTTGCATTTATCTCAGCTCTCATACATGCTCCAAGGTAATTTAAATACACCACATTGGGTCCATGTTGCGCGTCATCTTCTCTCTGCAACAAATGGTCTTGCAGTTTTATATGGATCTGGTTCAAGCCGAATAGATCCACGTAACCCCCTATTGTCTGCAATGAGTAAGATATGGCAAAGAGCGCATCGTATTTTGGGCATTAATTCTCGATTACATGTAAAGGCTCCTATATGGACCAACTCCAGAATATGCATTAAAGGTAGACGCTTTCTATGGCCTCAAAAAAAATTGGCAGGCATTCTCACACTAGACCAAATTCTCCATGACGGGGATCTTAAACCTCTATCAAAGTTAATGGATGAATTCAATTTACCCCCGCTGCAGCATTCCAAATACGATCAACTTAGAAAATCTCTTCTCAAAGCTCTTGGTTCCACACCTTGGTCATTATCTATATCACCAATAGTGTTTTATTTACAAATTTGGGGCAAACAGAAAGGTGTCATTTCAGGTCTCTACAAAACAATTACATCTCAATTATTTTCACACCCATTATCCTGCGATCTCCGACACAAATGGCAAACACGTTTACAGACTTCTTTTTCAGATATGGAATGGATGAATATACTAGATGGTTTGGATAAGGGAGCTCGAGAAGCTTGTTCAAAGTTTTGCTTATTTAAAATTCTACATGACTGGCATTGGTCTCCGGTTAGATTATATAAGGCAGGCTTGTTACCGCATTCCAATTGTTGGAGATGTAATGCTTCTGGATGTGATATTGTTCATATTCTTTGCACGTGTCCATCTGTTAAACATTATTGGTCTTACATAGGTCAGACCATACATAAGTCTATCTCAATGCATTTACCCCTTTCCACAGCTAATATTATATTACATGATTTTAGAAATGTCCCCACTCTTTCTAAACCACAATCATGTTTCCTACATACCGCGCTTGCAACTGCTAAAATCTGTATATTAAGACAATGGAAATCTTCCACTCCACCATCTCAAGAGTCCTGGTTATCTGCTATGATTCAAAATGCTTCGCATGAAAGGATTATATATAATATTCAAGATCAACTAGAGCTATTTTCACCGATATGGAATCCTTTATTACTTTCTTAAAATGTTTGTATTTGTTATCATTTAGTTTTTAAAACTTGATTGTATATGCTTTTTTACTCTTTCCTTTATATATTGTTATATATATTTGTTGTCCTAGATAGCATAATATTAAATATTGTTCTATAAATGGATTTACTTTTTTATATGTATCATATGATCCTTATCCATATTACTTGTATTTGAGTTTTCTTGTTTTTGTTTAATGATTCTGAAATGCTAATAAAAAATGTCAACACAAAACTTACATGGGCTGCAGGCCCCGATCACCTACCGGCAGTAGTAATAAAGTAAAATACTGCGTGGTGGACCAGCTTGTTTCATACCTGCTTCCTGGAAATACTTGCCTCAGGAATATGTCCGGATAGCTGAAAGGGAGCAGTTATCAAACCAACATATACAAAGGGCAAGTATGCCATCCCTGGAAACTAACAGCAAATAAACCTGGTAGACATAACTGGAAAGGTCTTCTCAAAGATTCTGTTGGGGATGTTAAAGGAGTGGGTTGAAGTAATTTCTATTATTCCACAGGAACAGGGTGGTCTTAAGGGAAACCACTCAACAATTGAGCACTGCTTTAGTCCATGGGCCATTGCCAAGAAGTCTATGGTGCAATGTTGAAGCCCTGTATTGTTGCTTTGTAGACTTCAGCTCCGCATTCAATTCTGTTGATCGAACCCTGCTATAGGAATTATTAATGACATATGGGATCCCAAAAGATTTGCTTTTAATTTTGCAGGAACCTAATAGAGATAATTGGACCCAAGTGGAACTGGATAGTGACAGATCCCTTTCTAAAAGAATAATTATAAAAAATGGCCTGAGACAAGGGTGCGTATTGGCACCATTACTATTTTCCTTTTTCTGTCTGACCTTCCCAAAATCCTCAGTCAATCAAACACGATTAGCCCTAAAATGAATGTTCAGCATATTAACTGTCTATCATATTCAGATATAATGATTTTTGACCTGACAGGAATAGGGCTCCAGAGAAAATGTTATAAGTTTGCAGATTACTGCAAGAGAGAGAAATTAAAAATAAATTTGGAAAATACCAAAGTGCTCCTGATAGGGAAACAGAGGCATAACTTGTATTGGGCAATAAATAAAGCTAAGATAACGAGTGTTAAAAAATACAAATACTTAAGAGTGTGGTTCTCTCATGATTTAGGATGGA
Organism: Triturus cristatus; assembly: GCF_964204655.1. NCBI lineage: Eukaryota > Metazoa > Chordata > Amphibia > Caudata > Salamandridae > Triturus > Triturus cristatus. Next base: position 1,569,100,938 of record NC_140591.1, on the reverse strand, counting down.
AGGATCATCTCGCCTCAACACAAGCCAAAGTGCTTTCCTCTGTAGGGGGGTTGAAGAAATTTGACAATCATTGTGGTGGGCCCTCCCTGCGGTCAGTGCTGGTGGCATACCAGGCAATTGTAAGGCCTTATGTTCTTTACGGTGCTGAATTGATCAGCTTAGGGGGTAAAAAGAGGTAGAACCTTGAGGAAGGTAGGTGCCTAAAAAGGCTACTCTCTTTCCCATTGTCATGTATGATACAGGCAGTCAGAATGGAAACAGGCCTGACAGCATGGACGCATATAGCACATCCAGAGACTATACCATTTTGATTACAAATAGATAGAGCAGAAGTCTCAAAAATGTTCCTGTTATAATAAAAGGAGATATTGCAAAGCGAAGTAGCCTGGGCCCGTGAAGTTAGAGGGAGGATATTAACTTATTGTAGGGAACTAAAAATAGAATCAGCAAATGGGATTAACTCGATATCCGTGAGTAAGGAGAGGCTGAGTAGAATAATAAAGCAGGTCTCATGGAAGGAGGATCCCATATATCTGAGGAAGAAAAAGTCTGTTTCCCACTAGATAAATGCATGGTTGGGAGGTGAGACCTTTCCCTATCTGGAGAGACTTCCCAACATTAAGATGCGTCAAAGTCTTCTGAGATTTAGATGTGGGATAAAACAAGTTTTGTTGTCCGAAAGATATGGCGCTTCTTTAAATGAAGGAAAATTATGTAATTGTGGCCTCAACTTGAAAGGGAATCTAATGCATACCCTTGTGGATTTTTCATGTTTTTTAGCTGAACGGAAGCCTTTTTTAAAACCCATTTTTATCAAATACGATGTTAAGGATAGGGGGCAAGTAATTATATGTTAGTTGAAATGAGATTTCTTGGCGTGATGTGAGCCATAGGTCGATTTCTATTGTCTGTGGATATCCTCTTACAGTTAAACTGAGGCACCTAATTCAATTGTATAGAGCTTTATATTTCTTAAGATGCTTTTAGATGATGGGATTTATTGATGGGATGGATTGTGTTTTAAATGCATTTTACCCTGAGTTTTTTTATTCTAATGTCAGGTTTTATCTATTTACTATTTATATTAAGAATGTTTGTTTAGAAGACCAAGGTCTAAATAAACATATGTTTTGACTGACTGACTGACTGTTCACTCTGAGAAAAAATGTGTTGAGAGAGATGACTTCCTTACTAGAGCCCTTCATAGCCACCGTTTTACCTGTAGAGAGGTGTCAGCACAGATGGTGTGTTCTTATGAAACTTAACCATACATGGACTTGTATAAGAAGGAGTTTCTCTTCATGAAACTCAAACACACACAAATTGTACCCTGTTTGAATGTTGTAGCAGAGGGCTTAGTGTTTCTAACGGATGTATGATGTTACAACGCATGCTTTTACAACGCATGCTGTTACAATGAAATTTTTACAACGCAAATGCAGTGACAACGCAAGTCTTTACAGCGCAAGTCTTTACATCGACTTGCACTAGATGGCGTGCTAACATTAAAAAAGTGTAATTTACTATTCTAACTCCAGTCCACGTAACAGTAGGGAAGGTGTTTGGAAAGTAAACTACACTATTTTTAATGTTAGCACGCCATCTAGTGCAAGTCGATGTAAAGACTTGCGTTGTAATGGCATGCGTTGTCATTGCATTTGCGTTGTAACAGTTTCGTTGTAATGGTAGTGCGTTGTAAAAGTTGCGTTGTAAAGGTTGTTCCCCGTTTCTAACTAACCCTTTACTTTGTTCAGAGGTACTAGTAGTGATCTTGCTGTCTATAAACGTATTCATACACCATGCTCTCCTAGAGATAATGACTTTCGACAGGGCTGAATTACTCACTAAAGCCTTTTACACTCCAGCTTTGACTTGTACAGAGCTATTAGTAGAGAGGAAATGTTGAAATAGAAGTGAGCCATTAACTATCTATAGAATTGTACGACAAAGCTTTACTTTTACATCAAGTTATTACATTAAATCTGCAAAATGTGGTAGCACAGGGCCAAGTGTTTTTCTCTGAGGACATACCTTTTACTCTGTTCAGAGATGTCAGTAATGAGCTTGCTGTTTGTTAACCCATAGGACACGGCAGGTACTAGTTTTCTAAGTTCTTCTACACAGCGCTGTAGCTCTCAGCTGAGATGTCACTTGAGAGGATGGTGTTATAGAGTAGCGTGAGACGGGGTCACTGTTTTAGCAAACTATGCTATACAGAATTGATAGCATGTGGAAATCTAGTAGAACAGGGCCTTGCTTTTCTTTTAATCCTTCTACACAGACTGTCTATTCTGCTCAGAGGAATCACAGGAGAGGGTGGTCCTACTGTAGTAAATCAAACACCCTATTTACTAAATTACTCAGGGGTACCATCTTGGCAGAGGCATAACTTTCTCAGTAAAGCCTTTCACTCTGAGCATTCACCTTGAAGAGAGGTCTCACCAGACAGGCCAAGTAGTCATAAAAAAGAAGCATTTACTGTGTATATAGTTATGACAAAAGGGGCCAGTCCATCATCAAACTACACCATACATAATGTTCATCCTCTTACAATGCCTAGTGTTTCCATGGGCCCTTCTTCTCTGATCCTTTACCTATTTCACAGGTGTCAGTTAAGAAATTGCTCTAAAAAATGTCTCTACTTAGAGATGGGCTTATACTAAAGCCATTTATACCCATTATTTACTCTGTAGAGAGGATTGGAGGATTGGAGCAGACATGGTATGTTGTCATAAACCTGAACCATTCACTCTGTATACAATTGTATGACAAAAAGTCAGTCTTTATTAAACTCTGTCATACACAATTCGTAACCTGTTCAGAGATTTCAGTACAGAACTTGTTGTTTATAAAGTAATTTCTACTGTGTACTCAGTTAGAGAAAATGTGTTTATAGAGGGATGAATTACTTGCTAAATCATTTTATACCCAGCATTTACTCTATACAGAGGTATTAGTTGGGAGGGCATGTTGTTATAAAGGTGAGACATTCAATCTTTACAAAATTGTATTTGAGGGGATTACTGATCCACGGAAATTCACCATAGTCAACCTGCACTCTGTTAAAATGTGGTAGCACAGGGCCTACTGTTTCTATAAGACCTTGTACAAACCCCATTTACCTTGTTCACACATATCAGTAGAGAGCTTCCGGTTTGCAAACCCATATAACATAGTATTTCTCTAAATCTTTCTACACAGAGTTTTAAAATTCTGTTCAGATGTCATTGGAGAGGCTGCTGTTATACAGTAGTATGAGATAGAATCATTGTTGTAAGCAACACAACTATATAGAATGTACAACATATTAACATGTACTACCATAAGGCCTAGTTTTTCTATTAACCCTTCTACACAGACTGTTTGCTCTCTTCAGAGGTATCACTAGAGAGGGCGATGTTACTGTAGTGAACCAAACACCCTCTTCCCTCAGAGAAAAGGTCTTTGTAGAGGGTTTTGTTTCTCAGTAAAGTCTTTCACACCCAGTCTTCACCTTACACACAGTTCTCAGTAGAGACGGCATGTTGCTATAAAATTCAAGCATTCATCCTGCATAGAGGTGCTGGAGAAGAAGTCAGCCTTACAAAAATTCAATCGCAGAGACTCACTACTTGTTATATTGGGATTAGACATGACCTAGTGTCTCTTTAAGCCTTCCCCACAAAGTGTGTACTTTGTACAGAGGTCTCACTATAGATGGAACTCTTAGCAAAGCCAAACATACACCCCATTTGCATAGAAGAAAGGTCTTTGAAGAATGGCATTGACTCCTACTGTTCACCCTCTAGAGAGGGCATGTTGTTTGATCATAAGTACAAGTCAAACACAGTAGAACAATTGTATTGTTCTTTTTGGACCACAAAACCTACATTCTATATGTCATCAGAGGAGAATAACTTTAAGTTTGAAATTATTCGAAAGAGGTCTTGCGTCCTTGTGAGGTTTCTTGGAGGTCCTAGTCTATCAATTCTGCAAACAGGTAAACTAATAATAGAAAAATACAATGTGATATCAGGTTGGATTTGCACTTGTGAGGAGGTACCTTTTTAGATTTCAGACTTTCCATAGTCAGAACAATATTATCACCACTGGTGATTATTTTTCAAGTAATACTGATCCTCTTTGTGCCACTTGTCTACCTTCTACCGTTGGCATAGACACTAGATGAGTCAGTTTGTAGAGACCTAAAATGCATTAGCATGTCATTGAATAACTGTGGCTGGTGATGTGTTGCCAATTGCAGGTTCGGTCTCTTTGCAAAGCATGTGTTTTGATACAAACAAGCTTGCTATATCTTTATTGTACAATGTGAATGTTATTTTAGTCCACCGTGACATACCAAATGAGCTTCCAGGGATCAATATACAATGGTCCATCAACTTTATTAAAATTATCATAATTTCTCTAAACCATATCCTGAGGCACGGAAAAAAGTATCCTGGATAACACTAGCACCCGTATATACACAAATGTTAAAATAAAAAACACAACACAATAAAAGTCTCAAACCAATTTCAGAAATAGAGAAAATTCACTAATGTATTTAAAACTGGATAAGGGGAACCGGAGATATGAATTTTGAGAGAATTATACCCAATTCCACCCCCCCCGCCTCTGTCCCACTGCTTTTACCTGTGCCCTCCGTGCCTGATGGAGCATATACACATATCATGGTAATTCTTGGGGCTTTTGTCCTATATATGATCCTCATGAATTCTGTTTCTAATAACAAAGTGGTTCTTTTTGTAGTAAGTACTGCAAACCAATTGTCTACTGTCTCCAAAACGGTGCATTCTCTCCTTGGCCATCAGTAGGGTGAGCAGGGCTGACCTGCAGAACGGATGAAGCTTGAATCCCTACATTGATTTCTAAAGCGGGTAGTTGAATGAGAAGCATAACATTTAAAAAAGCAAGGTAAATGGTAAGGTCAGAAGAACCAAAATAATCTTAATTGTATCATAGAATATGTTGTGTGCATTTGCATAGCTGTATAGAACAAGTCCTACACTCATACGTGCAGCATGAGTATTGAAATAATAAAAATACATTTTACAAAAAGCATTTAGTCACATAGTTTATATTTTATGTCTCAAGTCATAAACCATTTATCATTAAGCACTTGAGCAGAGAGTCATTCCAAATTAGGGGTTTCAGATTGCAGAGTGGTGTGCCTTTCTTTTTCTATTTTAGTTATACAAGCATTACCCTTCATCTCAACCTTCAGTGGCAGTTCAAGGTTGGGGCCAATAGTGGCATCAAGGACTAGATGTACAAAGGTTTATTTCGTTCAGAATCGAGCCATTTGTGAACAAAAAAAATGCCTTTTTCAATGTAAAAATGCCCAATTTGCGATTTGGTAACCTATTACCGAATTAGAAATTGGGTTTGCGATTCGGTATTAGGAAGAGGCTTCTTTAGGGCATCCCTTCCTCATATAAATCACACTAGCCATGGGCGTAACACAGGCCCCCGCGGTGCGGGGGGGCCCCTGCGCTCCAGGGGCCCCCTCACTCAGCGGAGGCAGCAAGCAAGCCTCGACCTCTACTCTTCAGGACTAGTCCAATTTTAATGGTGCGATCAGTTGCGCACGGCCTCGGGCTGCAGTCCCCATGAACTAAAATAAATGGTGCGCGACTGCGCGGTGCGCACATGCCACGGCCAATGGCGCACTGCTCTTCATTAATTATTTAAATAGTGCCGTGCGCACGCAGGGGCCCGGCCGGGCATCTGAGGCTCGCCTCTCGCTTTCATAATTAAATTAAATGGTGCGCATGTGCGGCGGCGCGCAGTTGTCACCGCCGAAAAGACACGTGTGCGCGGGTGGGGCACACTGCTATTATCATGTGGATGGCACCTAAAAGTGCGTGCGTGCGTGCGTGAGCGTGACTGAGGACTCGTGGGGAGGTGAGGCAGGCATCACAGAGGACCCGACACAGCCCAGCCCGAGGCCATTATTGAAGGAGTGGACGGTCATCTCCGTGCAGTCGGGCCGCCGAGCATGATTTCATTATTATAGTGCTAGACCCTGCCTGGCTAGGCTAGCAGCTAGCCTTGCCCTGTCCTGCTGCCCCCTCGCGTCTGCCGCTGAAGGCCAGGCCTCAGGTGAGTGAGTCTCAGTCTGTCTGTCCGAGATGAGTCAGGTCGGGCAGGAGACAGGCCGCCACTCTTTGGAGCCTCGGCGCAGACTGTTCCCAGGGATTTTAGTATCGTCATTTGGGGCTTTTTCTTTGAGGGGGGCACAGGTTCAGGGTCTGAAATAGCAGGAGCGCTCGCCTATTAATATTCACGAAAAGGCCAACAGTCTGCTTTTTTTTTTTTGTGCCTTGTTGCTCTTTCTCATGCACGGTAAGGTTGAGAGGGAGGAATAATTTAACATGTATGCCGCCACCATCCCAAACAGCACCTTACGGTTTGTGGAAATGTACAGTACCCGTCATTATGAAGATGGTTGCATCCAGCACTTTAGGAATGTGTGAGACGGTCCTCTGCACGCGCGCTTCCTTGTTTCGCACACTTACATTTTCACAAAGCAGCACTAAGACTAGTCACCTCAGAGAAAGGTTCATGTGTCACTGTCTGTCGTGGACTTTTAGATCGTCTAAATCCTCTCTACTAAAGATTCCTGGGTTTAGACTAGTTAAAGGGGGCATTTACCCACCTGTCCGCAAACCCTGTGGTGGGCGTTCTTTTCAGGAAACATCTTTGTGGGAAAGATATTAAAACCTGGACAGGATTTGAATGGTTGCTAGACTTTCATGAAAGTTAAGATTGTAGATGAGCTGTTGATCTCAGGGCCTGTGTATGAACCCTACTTTTCAAGCCTCCTCACAGAAGTTGGCAAAAGTGTTATGTGTTATGATGTGCAGTGATGTGTTGTGATATGAGTGATGTGTTATGATGCGGAGTGATGTAGTGTGATGTGGAGTGATGTGGAGAGAGGTGTTATGTTGTGGAGTGATGTAGTATGATGTGTAGTGATGTGGAGTGATGAGGTGATGTGTTATGTTGTGGAGTGATATGTTATGATGTGAGTGATATATTGTGTATTGTGAAATGAGTGATGTGTTGTGTTATGAGTGATGTGTTGTGGTATGAGTGATGTGTTATGATATGAGTGATGTGTTGTGATATGAGCAATGTGTTGTGGTGTGCTGTGTTATGAGTGATGTGTTATGTTGTGGAGTGACGTGACGTGATGTGATATGAGTGGTGTGTTGTGAGTGATGTGTTATGATGTGTTGTGATAAGAATGATGTGTTGTGATATGTTGTGTTATGAATGATGTTTTGTGATATGAGTGATGTGTTGTGATAAGAGTGATGTGTTACTAAAGATTCCTGGGTTTAGACTAGTTAAAGGGGGCATTTACCCACCTGTCCGCAAACACCTGGGACAGTATCCCATCTTCATAGGTTCATTTTCCTAAGAGTGAGACTTGCTTCAGAAAGCAGCTGAGAACTTGCCTTTTAAATGAGATTTAATTAATAGTGTGTTATGTAAGTCACTGCTTTACATAAGTGCTGGGATGGGCTTTTGTGCAGCTATTCTGCTTTAGAAATGTGGCTATTCATTCATTCATCCATCCATTCATTCATTTTTTTTCATTCATTCATTCACTTTACTTGTACAGATACTGCAATCCTCCTGCGCACAAAATTAATGGTATTGGAAATGGAAAAACTGAACGGTGACTTGGTGTCGGTCAGTGGCAGCGACCATGAAAAGAGACACTCTGTCAACTATCTTTAATCTAACCAAACCCTGTGGTGGGCGTTCTTTTCAGAAAACATCTTTGTGGGAAAGATATTAAAACCTGGACAGGATTTGAAGGTTGCTAGACTTTAATGAAAGTAAGATTGTAATAAGCTGTTGATCTCAGGGCCTGTGTATGCACCCTACATTTCAAACCTCTTCACAGAAGTTGGCAAAAGTGTTATGTGTTATGATGTGCAGTGATGTGTTGTGATATGAGTGATGTGTTATGATGCGGAGAGATGTAATATGATGTGGTATGATGTGGAGTGATGTGGAGTGATGAGTTGTGATGTGTTATGTTGTGGAGTGATATGTTATGATGTGAGTGATATATTAAGATGTGTTGTGATGTGGAGTGAATTGAAGTGATGTGTTATGATGTGGAGTGATATGTTGTGATGTGGAGTGATGTGGAGTGATGTGAAGTGAAGTGTTATGATGTGGAGTGATGTGATATGATGTGTTGTGAAATGAGTGATGTGTTGTGTTATGAGTGATGTGTTGCATTAGTGATGTGTTGTAATATGAGTGATGTGTTATGATGTGTTGTGATATGAATGATGTGTTGTGATGTGTTGTGGTATCAGTGATGTGTTGTGATGTCAGTGATGTGGTGTGATGTGTTGTGATATGAGTGTAGTGTTATGGTATGAGTGATGTGTTATGATGTGTTGTGATATGAGTGATGTGTTGTGTTATGAGCGATGTGTTGTGGTGTGCTGTGTTATGAGTGATGTTTTTAATACGAGTGATGTGTTATGTTGTGGAGTGACGTGATGTGATATGAGTGGTGTGTTGTGTTATGAGTGATATGTTATGATGTGTTGTGATATGAATGATGTGATGTGTTTTGATATGAGTGATGTGTTATGATGTGTTGTGTTATGAGTGATGTGTTGTGATGTGTTGTGTTATGAGTGATGTGTTGCTTTATGTGATGTATTGTGATGTGTTATGAGTGATGTGTTGTGTCATGAGTGATGTGTTGCATTAGTGATGTGTTGTAATATGAGTGATGTGTTATGATGTGTTGCGATATGAGTGATGTGTTGTGATATCAGTGATGTGTTGTGATGTCAGTGATGTGTTGTGATGTGTTGTGATATGAGTGTAGTGTTGTGGTATGAGTGATGTGTTATGATGTGGAGTGATGTGTTGTGATATGAGTGATGTGTTGTGTTATGAGCAATGTGTTGTGGTGTGCTGTGTTATGAGTGATGTTTTTAATACGAGTGATGTGTTATGTTGTGGAGTGACGTGATGTGATATGAGTGGTGTGTTGTGTTATGAGTGATATGTTATGATGTGTTGTGATATGAATGATGTGATGTGTTTTGATATGAATGATGTGTTATGATGTGTTGTGTTATGAGTGATGTGTTGTGATGTGTTGTGTTATGAGTGATGTGTTGCTTTATGTGATGTATTGTGATGTGTTATGAGTGATGTGTTGTGTTATGAGTGATGTGTTGCATTAGTGATGTGTTGTAATATGAGTGATGTGTTATGATGTGTTGCGATATGAGTGATGTGTTGTGATATCAGTGATGTGTTGTGATGTCAGTGATGTGTTGTGATGTGTTGTGATATGAGTGTAGTGTTGTGGTATGAGTGATGTGTTATGATGTGGAGTGATGTGTTGTGATATGAGTGATGTGTTGTGTTATGAGCAATGTGTTGTGGTGTGCTGTGTTATGAGTGATGTTTTTAACCCCTTCAGTGCCCGCCCCTTTCCCCGCCCAGTGCCGGCCGTTGCATTAGCGGGCGGGGTCTATGACGAGCTGGACTCGTCATGGGCACAGCGCCACCGCGGCCCATGACGAGTCCAGCTCGTCATGGGCACTGAAGGGGTTAATACGAGTGATGTGTTATGTTGTGGAGTGACGTGATGTGATATGAGTGGTGTGTTGTGTTATGAGTGATGTGTTATGATGTGTTGTGATATGATTGATTGATTGATTGATTGATTGATAGGGGATTTGTATTGCGCTACTTTGCCCAAGGGCGTCAAGGCGCAGAAGATGGAAAAACAATCAGTCAAGTAGCAGGAAAGAAACATTAGGGATAGGCCTCAGAGAAGAGCAGAGTTTTAAGTGCTCGACGAAACAAAATAGGGGATTCCTGATTCCTAAGGTCAAGGGGAAGCTCATTCCAAAGTCTGGGGGCAAGGGCAAAAACGGCCCTGCCTCCCCACCTTGCCTTCACAACCCGGGGGACGGTTAACAACTTTAGACTAGTGGATCGCAGAGCCCTGCCTGGGGTGTAGTAGGACAAGAGAGACCTGATGCCCTCGGCCCCTGCGTCATGGAGAGCCCGATGAATAAGGATCAGAGTTTTGAATTTTATCCTGGCATACACCGGTAGCCAGTGAAGATGTTTCCTGATCGTGGTTCCCGAGGAACGCCTAGGGGCATTAACAACGAACCTTTCTGCCGCGTTCTGAACCACTTGCAGCCGGTGGACCAGTTTGTTGTTCATCCCGAGGTAGAGGGCATTACAATAGTCCAGGCGCGAAGATAAAAGAGCAACCGAGACTAGTTTCCGGGCGTCGGGCGTGAGGTAGTGGGTGAGCTTTCTCAACACCCTTAAAACCCCACAGCAGGTGGAAACAGTCCTATTTACCTGTTTGTCAAAGGTAAGAGAGGTGTCAAATAGGACTCCCAGGTTACGGGCAGCCAGGGAGGGCTGGGGGCAGATTCCCAGAGTCGATGGCCACCAGTCGGCTGACCACACCTTGTTATTACTCCCGAACACCAGAATCTCCGTTTTTTCCCCATTCAATTTTAAGAAGCTAGATGTCATCCAGCCTGCCACGGCCTCCATACAGTTCCTAAAATTTAGGGCTGTAGATCCAATGGATTGTGACAGGGAGACCATAATTTGGGTGTCATCGGCGTACGAGAGTACTTCCAGACCAAAAGATCTAACAAGCCTAGCAAGTGGGGCCACATAAACGTTGAAAAGAGTCGGGCTCAGGGAAGAGCCCTGTGGGACCCCACAATGCAAAAGCTTGGCAGTGGAGAGAAAGTCACCCAATTTGACCCTTTGCTCCCTGTTACTGAGGAAGGAGGTAAGCAGACTGAGGGCCAGACCTTCCACCCCCATATCACTGAGACGGGAGGCCAAGATGGAGGGGGACAGGGTGTCAAAAGCCGCGGTGAGGTCGAGCAGGATCAGCAGCGTAGTCTGACCCCTATCGACCTTGGCGCAGATGTGGTTAACCACCACCGTAAGGGCTGACTCAGTACTGTGCTCCTTTCTGAAACCATGCTGAGATGGATCAAGCTGGCGGGTTTTATCCAGAAAGGAGCTAAGATGGAAATTCAGGTGGGCCTCCAACATCTTGGCCGGGGCAGGAAGCAGAGAAATGGGGCGAAAGTTTTTTAAGGCCTCAGGGTCCAGGGTGGTCTTCTTCAGAAGGGGCTTTACAATGGCTGTTTTCCAGGAGGATGGAAAAGTCCCACTGGATATGGCCCTATTCATGACTGCCAGCATGGGGGGCATTAAGGTAGCCTTACAAGTTTTTAAGATTTTAAGCGGGCAGGGGTCAAGAGGCGAACCTGACTTAAGGGAGTCCAAAAGTCTCTCTAGGTCCAGGGCTGTAAGAGGAGGAAAACTGGAATAAGTTTCTGCAGGGGGAACAGGATTCCCCAAAACCGAGGGGAAAGGCCGTGTAAGATTATATGCCTGGAGGGCTGTGTGAATATTTAAAATTTTTGTGTGAAAAAAGGAGGAGATTTGATCACAGAGTTCTTGTGAGGGGACTATAGGGTCAGGGTGATAAATAAGAGATAAGGTGTCCACAATTTTAAACAAGTCTCCAGGGGAGGTAAGAGAGGAGGTGAGGTTGGAGAAATAAGATTGTTTTTCGTCCAGCACCGCCGCTTTGTAGATTTTAAGAAGCTTTCTATGTTTGGTCCGACCTTCGGCATCGGGCTGGGATCTCCAAAGCCTTTCTTGCCTCCTGCATCCCAGCCTCTGAGTTCTAAGGGAGTCAGAATACCAAGGGGCCGTAGGACGTTTCCTAGCACAGTATACTGATTTAAGGGGGGCCAGGGAGTCCACTGCCTTCGCGATGGTATTGGCAAGTTCCCGTGCTGATGAGTCGATATCCTGTGAGGGAAAAGACTCAAAATTAACAATAAAGGGGCCCAGGGATTGGTCAGTCAGGCTCCGGAAATTTCTCTTCTGCACCCAGCAGTTTGTGTCTTTTCTGAGAGCAAAAGAGGTACAGTAAGAGAATTCCATGGAGACTGCATGGTGATCAGTCCAGGAGAGAGGAAGAAGTGGACCCACCTCTAACCTAGAGTCATTCGTAAACACCCCATCCAATGTGTGACCGGCAATGTGAGTGGGGGAAGAAACTTTTTGAAGTAGATTGAAAGAGGCCAATGGATCCACAAGAGATGACGTATCACTGGAATTACTATTTTCCAGGTGGAAATTAAAATCCCCAAGAATAGTAAGGGATGGCCTGTTAAGAAAAGGCTCTATACCTTCCAATAGATCAGAACAAAACGAGGAGGTCTAAAGATAAGAATCCCTGAAAAATTTTCTGAGGGAGAGGAACTGAGAGAGAAAAACATAGCCTGAAAAGAATTATGAGGAGAGGGAAGAGACTCCATACGGCAGGTAAAAGCAGTCTTATATATAATGCCAATTCCGCCCCCTTTTCGGCCCTCTCTGTCCTGTCTTACCATAGTGTAGCCGTCAGGGAGAGCATTAAGCAAATCAGGGCCAGCTGAGTCCGAACCCCACATTTCCGTTACGAAGACCCAAGAGGGTTTTCTTTGGGATACGAAGTCTCTAAAGGCTATATTATTTTTGACCAGGGAACGGGCATTAATAAGGTAACCTGATTCTTTCGGGGGGGATGGGGGCTCTTGTATCCCTAATTTCAAGCGAGTGTTAGTGTCTGGAACCTGGATGGCTTGCCCCGACTCTTTCAGACATCTACAATGCACACCACAACACAAGTGTACAGGAGTGCACTTGTGATGACATTTTAACATAGGAGGTCTGAGAGAGGTGAGAAAGTTTTTTGAGTACCTTCGGGTACAGGATGGGGAGCGAGGACGCCGGGCAGCATCCCTAGCCCCTAGCGCTTCCTTCGCGCTGACGAGCGCAGACGGGCAGGACTCTGGCATGACTCCGGCCTGAGTCCGGCCCGCCGCAATGCGCGTCCGCTGCGTGGAGGGGACGTCATCCCCTTAAGTAGAAGACTAGAGCGCGTCCGAGCGCTCCAATACCCCCAAAATGGCCACCAAAAACCTGTGTCGCCTCTCCGGGAGCGAGCTCTCAGCGTCGATGCTCAGCTGAGAGCCGCCCGAGAGCGACTGGTCGCGGGAGCAATGAGGCACCTTCCAAGGTAGGAGGGACTACAAATGAGGGCTCTGTGGGGAATGCGAGCGCCAAGCACAATGCACAATGCTGCTACAAAGCTTTTGAACAGGGCACAAGGTTAAAATCCTGTTAAAACAGGTAACACAAAAATTACAATTTTAAAAAGTTTTCAGGGCAAGAGTGCGAGAGAGAACCTCCCGGCTTGTCGCCTCAGGAGGGGAAGAAACGACTGATGTGTTATGAATGATGTGATGTGTTGTGATGTGAGTGATGTGTTATGATGTGTTGTGTTATGAGTGATGTGTTGTGATGTGTTGTGTTATGAGTGATGTTTTGCTTTATGTGATGTATTGTGATGTGTTATGAGTGATGTGTTGTGATATGTTGTGTTATGAGTGTTGTTTTGTGATATGAGTGATGTTTTGTGATAAGAACGATGTTTTATGATAAGAGTGATGTTTTGTGATAAGAGTGATGTGTTGTGATAAGAGTGATGTGTTGTGATAAGAGTGATGTGTTGTGATAAGAGTGATGTGTTGTGATAAGAGTGATGTGTTATGAGTGATGTGTTGTGATGTGTTATGTTATGAGTAATGTGCTATGATGTGTTGTGTAATGAGTGATAGGTTGTGATGTATTGTGTTATGTTAGGACTTCTAAAGCACAACGAATACCCAGAGGTGTCTTGGCGCTAGCTCACAAGGCCTTGACATACACAGAGGGAGGGGTCAGGAGAGTTAAAGAGGCAGGTTTTCAGCAGTTTACGAAAGGCCCGTGTGTTGGGGGCATTTGGAATGTGCAGCGGAAGAGCTTTCGAGCATTTCAAGGCGCAAACAAGAACCTCCTTCCTCCCCATGCTGCTGGAACTATACCAACTATGAATAAGAAGAGGGTGGCTGTTGGCATTCAAACAGTTTTGTTCCTATGCCTGCCTGTTTTGCAATGCTTACTAATGAAGACATTATGATTGAAATTGCTTCCTAAGTTCACGTTATTATCATGCACAACCCTTGACAGTCGCTAGTGTGTTGCATGCAGATAATTCACCAGTCTATTACTCTTGACTTTCGCAGGATACTGAGTAATATCTTGCGTACTTCTCATGTATATTGTCAGTCGAGTTTTTATGGAATTGCAGGTTTGAGTTTGTCTTTCAAAGTTTCAAGGTATTGTCCATTAATGTCAATTCTATTTCAGACCCTTCATAGTTGTTCTTTGTTCTTCAGCCATAGGCAGATCCTGAGACAATAGGATCACTCCTTGGCATTGTTCTAATTGCTGCCTCAGTTAAATAATCTGCTTTTTACAGTATTGTTACAAATGGCGTAGCTTGTATGTTAAGAGTGTTTCCCACTTTCTCATTAGAACTTAGAGAAAGACAATATAGAGGCATTTCAGTTAAATGTTGGAGGTTTCAAATCAAAATATACTGGATTTCTGTGTGGTAGGGCAAAGTGGTAGATGGTGGGCCGTGCCGCCGAGGGAGGGGGGGCCCCCCCATGTGCTTTGCAGGGGGGCCCCCTCAAGTTTCGTTACGCCACTGACACTAGCTTGTGTGAATGTTTTGCGGCTGAAATGCGGAACATTCACATTTTATCTTTCAAGTAGGTGGTAACACATTGGTAAATGGGAAGAGGTTCCCAAGGGACCCCTTCCCCTTTGTGAATTTCTGTAAAGACATTTTTAAGAGCAGTGGTCCCATGGACTTTTCATTTTTTTTTCTGAAACACATCCTGTTTTCCTTTAAGGAAAACGGGCTGCATTTAATTTTGAAAAAAAACAGAAAAAACATTGCTTTATTGAAAAGCAATCACGGACATGGTGATTTTTGCATTTCCCAGTGGGTCACAAACCGAGACCTACCTCCTGATTATTGAGTTAGGTCTATTTGCAACTAGGGGTGGGCGGAATTTGCGATATTAACCATCGCAATTTATCGCGAAAATGCCGAAAATCTCCGCAAACACGCCGGAAATATTGCGAAGACGCGGAAGTTTTCTTCCCACCTGTTCGCGGTATTTTTTGCGTGATCACGGGTCGCCAACTTACCCATGCGCTTGCTTACGGGCGCAGCCATCTTGTTTTCACTTTTCCCGCCCTCTTGCAATGCTTACTTCCTGTTCCGGGTCGCGCGATGCATGTTCGCGCCCGTTTGCCGTAGTTATTTCCTGTTCGCGACCGCTTTTCCTTGATCGCGTTGCTTTTTGCTTGCTCGGGAAGAAAATATCGCGTGAACATGCGCACGTGGTCGCAATGGGCGCGGCCATCTTATTTTCCACTCTATTGCATGGTTCTGGGGCCTGATTTTGAATCCTCCCAAAATCTTTTCAATCCTTTGTTTATAGCCACTTTTTTTGAATCTTTCCTACTCATTATTTCTCTAACTATTTTCCTGCTTCTATATTTTTGTTTTTTGTCTACTTTTTTTTTGTTTTTTAGCTACTTTTTCTCTCTTTTTATTGCCTGCTATTTATTTCCTTTACTCCTTTATTTTTTTTAGCTTTTCTTTCCCGCCCCGTCCCCAGAACCATGTCTAAGGGTAGGGCTGTTCGCCGTCGCAGCCAGAGCCGCGACCGCCTTCCTTGCGGAAGGCGGCGCCCACAAGGGGTGCAGGCAGGGGCCTTATTTGGGAAGGTGGAGTTGGCTGCACTAATTTTCTTTGTGCAGCGCCACCTCCCCTCAACCCTGGCAGCAGGTGGCAGGCCTGGGTCTGGGTACGGCCTCCGGGAGCGTCGGCAGTGGTGGGGGAAGGTGCGCCGGGCAGTGTTGTGCTTCTCTGGAGTCCGACGCACCCAGGCGCAGCTGACGCACTGGTGGTCTGACATCCTGGACCGTGAGCAGGACCTGCTGGACTTGCTAGGAGTGGAGGTCCCGGGGCTTGGTGAGTACCTATTTAATTATTACAACTTTGTGTCTGTTCTTCTGCTCTGTGTTATATATTGCGAATATCTTTTTTTCCTTCCAACCAGCTAGAATGTTGCTGCTTACAATACACTCCAGGTTAATAACGTTTAAAAGTCTTCTGTGATTATGACACTGGTGCTCTTCTGCGCTACTACTAATCTTACTTGTTTGCAGCTTTGCGTTTGCGCTTGCTTAGCGTGATTCTTTACGAGTTTATTTTAGAGAAATTAAGTTACGTAATGCTACAGTGACTCTAGTCCACTCCTTACTTTGTCCTGTCACTAATAGATAGGGGCGGATTGATACTTAGGTTTAGGTACTTTGTATGAGCTTCTAATTTGTTAGTGGTATGCGTGATGTCCCCTCACTCAGTTACGTGACGGCTGCTAGTACGGCAGTCTTTATTAGAACCTTTTCTAGTTTGTTCAATGAGTGGTGGTAGGCTTAGCAGTTAGCACTAGCAGATCAGCATCAATCAATCAAACCAAAAATGTGGTGTATACAAAAAATGTAGTCATGTGTCCTCCATGATTTGACCATATGCATTGTTGAGGAATACGGTGGAAATGCATACTTAACCCCTTCAGCGCGGCGCGGATTTCCGCGCCGTGCTGAAGGTTCTGTGCGCGGGCGGGGCCATGATGGAGCGGTTCCGTCATGCGCACAGCGCAACCGACGCTTATGACGGAACCGCTCCGTCATGAGCGTCGAAGGGGTTAATGTACAATTGGCATGCCTGGAATAGGTGGGCTAAGTTGGGTGGTACGTTGTACTTAGGCTTAGTTGTAACTTAGTATTCTGGAATCAGAATGGAAGACTGGATTACTGTTGATAAATAGTAACTTAAGTAGTCGAAATGCGAATCCCCCGATATTACTTGTTGACCAGATGAGATCGGTCAATTTAGTTATTGCAATTGTTGTTTACATAAGTGTTTTTTGACCATTGTTGAAAAATATTGTATTTGTTTGACACCATCCATCAATGTTTGTCTCTTTCTTATATCTTTCCTGTTCATCAGTACCCAGGGGCAGACAGACAGGGAGTGGGCAGTCGGCGGGACAGTCAGAACACCACCAGGAAGACACCACTGAGGGCTCCTCTGCTGGTCCCAGTAAGTCTTCTTGTTTTTAATAATATTTCTTATTCCATAACTTTCACTGCCCCATATTTTTCACGAACTATTGTTTGTTTCCAAATGCTATTTTTTTACCACCAATTAGCCTTCGATCTGTACGGTTTCAAATATCTTATCCCTGCCTCCGCTATGATGACTCTCAGTACTACTACTACTACATACTATCAGTCTGTCTGTACTGTAGTAGCTAGTCTTACCCAGTTGGCCAGTGCCACTCTTTATGTGAAAGGTTGCAATATAAAACTCATATTTACCAGTAGCTCCAGCCATTGAGTCCAATCCTTTGGGTCATCGTCTTGTACTACTTTTACTCTTATTGATCTTGAGTCTTTGTTAATCTTGAGGCTTTGAAAATTCACAGCAACAACAGCCCTACCAGATTTATTACTATTTTGATATGATAGCCTATAGGACATACTACTACTGTTGTAGGGATCTTGCACATACACAGACATTTGCACCAGAAAATAGGATGTTGGTGATGGTAGGTTGGACCTTCCTCACACACCTCAATCAGAAATTCCACACCCAGCACAATTCCACTGCTTGACTATAGTACTGTCTTGTCATAACTATTAGGTTTTGGAACCCTCCCCCCAAGATACCCAACAAGTAGACAACCCAGAACATAACACACCCCACCTCTCAGTCATGGAAGCAATGCACATGCACACCCTTACTTTAATTTGCTCACTCGTGTAAGTTAGTCCACACCAAATACCACCAAGTCTATGTAAGTTCAAAATGTTTATTTCAATTTGAGAAGCTCTGTACACTGTTTTATTACAAAATGCAGCACCAACCGGAAAATCAATAACATTAAAACAATATACATTGTTACACTTATACAGTTGGGAATTAAATCATGATAACTGTGTGTCTGCCTCTAAGGTAACACCACGCTGTGCGAGGGCTTCGCGCTGCGCGCACTGTAGTGCTTGCTAATCGTGTTTTAAAGCCTCCCTGGTTTCGATCTAATTTAGTTTTTGTTTATTTTTCCCTGTTTTTATTATAGCTGCGCCCCCCCTGGCCCTTACTCGCACCATAATTGTTTAATTCACCGCATTTCGCGGGCCCGGGCTTACGGGGTCACGTGACGCGCCGCCGCCATATTGCTGAGGGCGCCTTGCACTTCTTGGGCTCTGGGGTTAGCGCTCCAGCGCCGCGGCTACGCCTCTCTGCCTACTTAAAGCTCGCACCGGCGCGCAGCGGTGACGCGCTGCGGTAGCGCCTGACTCGCGCCTGAGTCAAGCCAGAGTCCTGCCCGTCTGCGCCCGTCAGCGCTAAGGAAGCGCGGGGCGCGGCAGACTCTTCATTTTATCATGGCTGCTCCGCTCTACAGGTATGATAGAGCTGATTTATTGGCCATCCGCGACCTCTGCGCCGTCTGCCCATTGCCGCCGGTAGCACCATTAATGGGCCCTTATCGGTGTACTTGCTGCTGCTGGCATCTGTCGCCTCCAGCTCGCATTCGCTCAAGCCATACATCAGCTCGGCAATTGAGCGCGCTGGAGGGTAACACGGCCAGCATATACAGCCTAAATGTCAGATCTCTGGTGAAACATCAGGCGGAGATCTTTGACATGGTCACCAATGACTCCCCTGACGTGATGTTTATGACGGAGACATGGTTACTAGACGACGACACGGCGATTTTAAATCTTGCCTTCCCCCCTGAATATACCGTGGCAACGCTCAATCGCGGTTCGAGAGGTGGTGGGATTGCTATGGCAGTGAAACGTCGCTTTCCATGCGATTGGAAAGCATTAACAATTCCAGGTTGCGAATGTGCTCGCTTCAGAATTTCGCTATCCCCTTGTTTTAGTTTTTCTGGTCTTTTAATATATCGTCCTCCGGGCTGCGATGCGGCATTTAGGGCCGCTCTCCCGGACGTTATCAGTCTAGAAGCGCTCGGCTGCGCGAATTTCAATGTGGTTGGTGACCTTAATTTGCATTTTGATTGTTCCTCCCAAGCCTCGATTAGGAGTTGTCTAGCAGATTTGGAAGCTTTGCAGCTTACACAGAGAGTGATGTCCCCCTCACATTCCGGGGGTCACATACTGGACCCGTTCTTCACTTCCTTAGAGGAGATTACTTTAGGCCACCCTGTCCAGCTGGCCTGGACAGATCATAGGTTGGTGAAAGCAGTTCTCCCGGTGGCAGACCCTCTGCATGTGGCTCAGAATAAAACATCCTGGTCTCGCCAGTGGTGTAAACTAAAGCTAGATGACTTTTATAGTTTTCTAGGCAACACTCCTTTACCCCTCTTCGCTGATGTGGACAGTGGGTATGACGCATTGTGCATTTGGATTGAGTCTGCTCTGGATTCTCTTATTCCCCGTGTACGCTCCAATTGCCGGACCAAGGCTCATAGTCCGTGGTACGACGAGACACTGGCGTCTCTTAAGAGAGAATGCAGACAAGCGGAAAGGCGTTGGAGGAAAGTCTACGACCCCGCGCTCAAGATCAGTTACCTTACTGCCTCTAAGGCATACCATAGAGCGGTGTGTCGTACACGCGCTGCTTTTTATGCGCAGGAGTTCCGGAATAGTCCGAACCCCTCCAAATTAATTTTTAAGGTCCTAAAAGACCTCATAAATAAGAGGACCCCTGCGGCCGATATATGCACTGATTCCCATTGTGAGCGCTTGGCCTTGTTCTTTGTGCAGAAGGTGCAAGCTATTTATCAAACCTTCCCTATTATCATGCACAGCTCTATACCAGCTGATTGTCTTGAGTCTCAGGATGTGATCCTGGACTGTCTCGCCCCCTTATCAGAGGAGGATTTTGATTCCTTGAGCAAGAAAATCAAATCTGGCTCTCCGATAGATCCCCTTAAACCGGCCCTATTTAGAAACCTGTTGGACACGTGTCGTACTCCCTTGCTTTCCCTGATTAATTTGTCCTTGGGGTCAGCGACTGTTCCTACCAAGTGGAAGGAAGCGGTAGTCACTCCCATCCTGAAAAAGCCTACCCTTGACCCCACTAAACCTGAGAATTACCGCCCCATTTCCTTGTTGCCGTGGGTCGCCAAAGTCACTGAAACTCATGTGAATGGGATCCTGGCGGATCACCTGGATAAAGCGAACATTCTGGATCCCACGCAAAATGGTTTCCGTAAAGCTCATAGCACGGAGACCGCCCTACTGTATATGGTTGAACATCTGCGCTCCGTGCTGGACACCGGTCATACTGCGGCACTCCTTTTGTTAGACCTGAGTGCCGCCTTTGACACGGTGTCCCATGACATTCTGCTGCGGCGGCTAGAGGAAGCTGGGGTTAGGGGTTTGGCGTTAGGATGGTTCCGCTCCTTTCTCTCCAACAGATCCTTTCGGGTAGCTATCCCGCCCGGTAAGTCCACCTCCCATCAGCTCACAACGGGGGTCCCGCAGGGCTCATCTCTGAGCCCCACTCTTTTTAATCTTTATGTGAGGCCGCTGGCTGCTATTGTCAAAAGTTGGGGTTTGACAATGGTCTCCTATGCGGATGACACGCAGCTGGCGGTCACACTAAGTGGGGACTCAGCTATTGATGCCCGCAACTTCTGTGAGGGGCTGCGTTCGGTGGCCAATTGGATGAATCAGAACTGTCTCCAATTGAACACCAAAAAGACTGAGGTGATGGTGTTTGGCACGCGTCCTGACTGTTGGAAGGAAAGTTGGTGGCCTTCTGAGTTAGGTGGGATCCCCTCTCCGGTTGTGGAGCTAAAGAACCTTGGGGTATGGCTTGACCCATCACTTAGCTTCACCTGTCATACGAAGAAGGTAGCTGCTGCTTGTTTTGGCATCATCAGGAGCATTAGACCGGTGCTCAAATTCTTTGATGCCAGTACGAGACAGCTGGTGGTCCAGGCCTCGGTTCTATCTAGAATAGATTATGCTAGTGCGTTGCTCGCTGGCACGAACAAGGCTGAACATGCGCGGCTGCAAAGAGTTCAGAACGCCGCTGCTAGAGTAATTTTGGGGCTGCCCAAACGCTGCTCAGTGTCTGGAGTATTATATACTCTTCACTGGCTACCTGTGGTGCGGCGTATTGAGTTTAAGGTGTTGTGCCTGGCCTTCAAAATTCTGAAGGGCTCGGCCCCTCCTATCCTAACGAATCTCCTTACTCCGTACATTCCTTCTCGCCCGCTGAGATCTCTGGGCCAGAATTTGGCGGTTGTTCCTCGCTTTCGGCTGACCAGGACGGGTGGCCGCTCCTTCCGAGTGGTAGCTGCCCAGCTCTGGAACGCTCTTCCTGCTGAAATCCGTGCTATGGATAATCTAACCAGGTTTAGAGGGGCTATTAAAACGTTTCTTTTTAATAAATCAAAGTAATCCCACTGCATACTGTGTTGTTGTGTTCACCTTTGGCGCCAGGACGCCCCTTTGCTGGGGCAGCTGTGCGCGGTATAAAACCCAGTAACATAACATAACTGAACAGTGGTGGAAGGCAGCACCACCATCCCCTAGGAATTTAGTTTATATAAATTTATAAATGAAGATGTGAGTGAAGGGACCCCTCACCTTAGAAGACCCTAGTACTGGTAGTTGTTGCATCATTCAGAAGCTCTGGTTCGTAGAAGGGAATCTTCCGTCTGTAATGCGAAAAATGAAATGGTGTGCGTTAGTATATTGCAACTTGCAAGCATTTCTCAGCCGTGCCAAAAAGTGTAGCATTTATGGATAAGCAATATGGACTAACAGTAACAGTAGTACACCAGTACTTCCTAAAAAAGTGGCTTGTTAATGTTTTTGTTGACCGCTTGTAGGCAGCGCGTAGACTAGACAGTAGCAGTGTGAGGCAGGTCATGTGGGCTCAAAGGTGTCTTATACAAGAAGCTGCAAGGTAACGTCACATGTGCAAAAATAAAAGACACAAAGGTGAAATGGTAGCATGGCTAGGGCTAATTAAGCAAAGGCTACAATGATCATATATAACTATTAGTGTCTACTCTACTACTTCCTGATTTGTACTAGTGATGTATGTTAGTATTATCTCATTTTTCAACCTTGCTACTGATCAATAGGGGGGAGGTGTATATGACGCCTAATAAATGTGTAATGTTTTCTAGGCGCACTACCGACCACCATTGCCGGGGCCAGCGAAGGCGACGCAGACGGCGAGGATGCGGCAGTTGCTGCAGATAGCAACGGAGCGGTAGGGGGAGTGGCAGCACCAGTGGCAGGCGGTGTTAAGTTAGATTCATAATCCTTAACTATTGTTGAACTTGACAGTACACTCACTGCAAGGGTGTACTGTATGTATATGTATACTGTACAGTTGTGACTTAGGGACCCATTAGGATGGTGGGCGTATTGCCCCCACCAAGCCGGCTGGAATTCACTGCCGACACCGCAGGGGCAAACCTCCCGCCATCCCTGTAGAAAATATTCAGACCCCCCACATGTCGACCAGGCGGAAAAGGGTTCAATATGGCGGTGGTGTCTCTCTAAACACACCGCCAGCCATATAATCTGCATTTTGGAATGCCTTTGCTTGGCGGCATTGCCGTCCGCCACGGAAAGGCATGCAGACATTGCAGAGTATGCTTGGGGGCCCCCATGCAGGGTACCTACCTATGCTATGGTACTCCCCCGCCTTTCAAAGCAAAACGTGACGGCTCCGTCATGTTGTGCTTGGAAAAGCAGCACAACATGTATTTTTAGCATTGCTTTCGGCAACGCCAACCAGAATGTAAAAAAAACAGGATGCGCCCGCCACTGTGCCGGGCACATTATCCTAATTAATTGTCCCCACGGGACCCCCACCCTTTTTAGCGTGAGGATGGCGGGTGGACAAAGTCTGCCCGCTATCCGATGTCGTAAGTAAGTATGAGTTGTTGGGGACATTTGAAGAGTGAACTAGAAGACTAGAATTCCCTTTAAGTGGCATAGGAGCGGGAGTATTGAGTAACCAATGGCCTCATCTATCTGATTTCAACTCCGCTTTGAAAGTTTTATGGAGAAGAGCACCTGGTGCACTATTCAACTAAAAAGTGAAAGACGGGTGGAAGGAAGAAGGACGGTCGAGATTTAAAATGTTATGTACTACTGTGCTTTATAGTGCTACTCTACCATGCCACTATGTGTATAAATAATTAACTTGTCTTACTGTTTTTCTAAGTGTATATTTTACAATTGTCTTGTTTTTTTCTTTTTGATACACAGCTACTCTGAAACAAAATCGCAAGGAGTTGGCCGCCAAGGCACGGCGCCGGAAGCTGGAGGCAATCCAGCGGGAATACCGGCGGCTGGTGGTCCTAGGAGACTGCGGCAGCAATTGTTCAAGCCTCCTCCAGTGCCCCGGGCCCCAGCCACCGCCCTCCAGCAGTACGGCGCCACTGTCTGGCGGCTGCCTGCCGCCACCGTAGTGCCATCTCCGGTGCCCCCCCCACTGTGGCTGCAACTGCCGCGCCCTAAGACGCCGCGTCGCCCGTTTAGAGGGCCAGATGCGTGTCCTCCTTGAGTCCCGCCCCACCACTTAGTCCCTGTCATCCTGTTCTACCCCTTTTTTAATTCTTGTTTGGGTGGGTGGGTGGGAACTTGTTTGGGCGTTACAGACTTTTTTCTCCTATGGACATTGGTTGGGGTTAGGGAGGGGGGTGGGTCAGTTTTTGTGGGTTTAGTTTATTTTTGTTAGGGTAAATTAGATACATTTTTCTATGTTACATGCAATGTTGTTAATGTTTTGTAGGTGGGGTAACTGTTTTACATCACACTGTTTCCTTGCTTGTGCATGGCCGCCCATAGCCTGTGTTTGATTTAAATAATTGGCTGACTGTATAAGACACAAACAGATAGATGCGACACACCTCACTCATTGACTTGTCCTTCTAGTACTTTCAGTCTGACCTCTAGTCTATGCATTCTTTGGACTGGTGTGTGAAAATGAAATCATTGACAACATGTCCATTATTAATTCTGCCTCCCCCAAACTTCTCTCTTACCGGTGCTTGATGTTTATGTCCAACTGTGGCACAGCACTGGCTGCATGGTGAAAATGGTTTCCTTTTTCATATCTGCCATGATAGGGGAGTAGCATAGTAGTAGTAGTAGACACTGGCAGGGCGGCAGCATTTGCAAAAAAAGAAAAGGAGACAGTCAATCACCTTTGAGAGACTGTTAGAGGAGTAGTAGAATGAAGTACAGTACAGAACTTACCGAGCAACAATAATATGCTCAAATATTTGACAAAAAAACATAATGGTGGTTGGGATAGCCTACTAGACAGAGTTACAAACTATAGTTGTGTCGAGTCACTTGACTAGGCCTACAGCCTAACAGTTAGTGCTGTATATGAGGAATGACAACAAACAAATCCAATCAATGCCGGCAATTCATGCTGAGGTATATGTTCCTTTGTTAAATAAATTAACCTCTGAAATATCCTACTCATGGGTGGCCAAGCAGAAGAAGATCATCGCTCTGCCTTGAAATTGAAGTAGTGTTGCTTTCACCACATCCGCCCCAGCAAGTGTGTGATTACGTATTGGTGTACATTTAATTTAGTTACACCTTGACAATAAGTCACACAGCCCGGGGGAAGAGGGTTAGGGTTTGTTGAATGGATGGGAAAGGGGTTTTTGGGAAAGTTTTGACATAGAAAAACAGTATGCATACATAGACAAACAAACGACAATCATTGAAGACTACCATATCCATATGTTAAGGGAGAAAAAGGCAATGCATGCATGATGATGAGAGACCCGGATTACATACACTTCTAGTTCTTGTTCTGTTGTTCCGGCCTTAATACTTTTACAGATAGCAAATAGAAATTTTAAATATTGGTAGGGAAGAATCGTAAACACAGAGCAAACCTAATGATGATAATAACAACTCCAAGAACACACTGTTGTAAAGATTGTATACAAAATATTAATCAAATTATTTAAAAGAAGATTAAAGTGGATACTGTTACTGTGTTATCCTGGTAAAAAATGTGGACTGGATTTGAATCTCAGCATTCCTCTTGCTCCTCTCGTCCATCAATCTTGGGTGTGTCGCCTCGCCACTCGCCACTGCCCGGCTGGAAAAAAAATGTTGATTTATTGGTAAGGTAAGAATGCATTGTAATGTTTTCCAAAGTATAGGGCAAGGCCCGGCCTGTAATTGTAGATGGGAAAACCAAAGGGGATATTGAGAAACAAAGTTGAAACAAATGCACAAGTTATGGTGTAGTGCAACACTTTCCGAGGTGGCATGTATGCATCATCTCTACTCTAGTCTGTTTCCAGCATTGACCTTCAACAGTAACAGGAGAAAGCAGGCCCACAGTGCTTAGCAGTGGCACATCCTACGTTAACACTTTAGAGTCCTTTTTTTTTCTCTCAAAGAGTTGGACAAACGCAAAGCACATTATCCATTCCAAACATAGCATTTTACAGTTTAAGTTAGTAAAATCAATGCACTGCAGTCATCCCACCGCTACACTCTATTCAACTTCTACACAGACATTTGGGTCTGCTGTGGTTGTTGTTGACGTGTTTACCTTTAGGCTTTTCCGTTTCCGTTTTATGCCACTCATGAAACGTCCTCCTGACTTCATCATCATCTCCGATACTTTTACTGACTGACTGCGAAGATCGGCCTGCAGTATAAGTAAATTTTTATGACACAACAAGAGTAGAAATATAAATATTACTGACTTGAGTCATTCTACAGTGTGTACAGAAAGATAGATAACGAGTACACTTTGACTTCACTTTGTGCACAACAAACAAACAACAAAAACACAAAGACCAATCGCTGAGAGTCAGGTGTCCAATGCATGCCATTAATTGTCATTACCTGTTCCTTCTCAGGAAAGTTTGAATTTGTTCTTCTATTTCAACCAATCATCATTCATGAGGGCAATGGATTTGGGCGGGAGATTCAGTATGATGGAGCGGAGGAGCTGGATTCGGAGGACTGTGCTGTCAAATTGCAGACACCTCAAACTTGTATATTAAATTAGAAGAGTAGAAGACGGTGGTAATGGATTTGTTGTGATTCACAAGTTTGTAACCGGAACGACAGACACACAAACAAAGGGGGAAAAAGGGAGGAAGACAGTAAGTGCGAGCCTAATTGTCAGGGAAGTATAGCTCGTCCTCAAACTCTGGGGGTTCAGCCAGTAGTAGGTAATCATCTGACACAATACTTCCGTCACCTGAGCCGCTGTCCTCATCTTCCTCCATTGCTTCATGTATTGGGTAATTCGGTGGTATGAAGTGCTGATTCATTTTGATCATTGTTAACCTCTCCATGTTTTTTGGCGAAAGACTGGTCCTTCTCAATGTTACAATGGAACCAGCAGCACTGAAAACACATTCGGAAGAGACACTTGCGACAGGGCAAGCCAGATAGCTTATCGCCAGCCTGCTGAGCTGTGGCCATTCAGACCTTTTCCTATACCAATGCTGCAATGGGTTTTGATCAACGTACACCTCTGTTGGGTCGTCCAGATAGGCCTGGACCATCCGCTCAATGTTCAGGGTTGCTGCTGGTAAGCTTTCGTGCTGTTTTTTCTGTGCATCAGCACTGTGCTTATGAAGGCCTACCTTTACATACCAATCCTGTAATGACAATGATTGTACTCGGCCTAATGATCCAGTCATTGTTTCTGTAGTCGATAGTGATGGTGAGTGTTGTGATTGTGATCCAAACGCACTGCCCTCAGCCAACGAAGTTGCACTCGGTCCTGCATGGCCTGCTTCAGTACTTCTTTTGGGTTGATCTTGCGGGCTTTTAATTAGCAGCCGATCGTTTTCCAACTTACTGGCTGCTTCAGCTATACAACTTTTGTAGCGGGAAACATCAATGTCGGAAAAAGCAAAGAATGTCTTCAGTAGTCCTAATTTTGCACGTGGATCCAGAATTGTGGCACAAATGTAATGTTCTTGTGACAAAATTTTATTTTGTATCCTTACATTTTCAGCTAAGCGCCGGAATAAGCTCACCACCAAGTCATGGGCTTGCCCTCTGTCCTCTACACCTTTGTATGATTCAGACACATTATTCAGCTCATGCTCTAGCATTTGCAATAATGGGATAGCTTGGCCCATTGTACAGTCCTCCTTGCTGACTTCAAGTGTGAAGACCTCAAAAGGACAAAGCATCTCAGTCAGGCATTTAATTAGGGTCCATTGATCCCTCTCAAGGTTCATGCCTTTAACACTAGCATCCCCGCTTCTATTCCAGACATATTCATGGAGTGACCTGTACTGTTCGTACAGACGATCAAGCATGTAATATGTTGAGTTCCAACGTGTTGCCACCTCCTGGATGAGTGCCTTGACTGGCATCCTTTGTTCACGTTGGATGATCTTCAGCTGCTTCCGAGCTTTAAAAGAATGGCTGAAATGAGTGCATATTCTTCGGCAGATGGCCAGTAAATTGCTGACTATGTGTTCTTTTTTCAGAAAGTCTTGAACTATAATGTTTATGCAGTGCGCCAAACACGGAACCCTGAAATAGGAACCAAGTTCCATGGCCTTAAGTACATTACTGCCATTGTCTGTGGCAACAAAACCAATACCAAGCCCTCTAGGCCGCAGCCTTTCCAAAACCTTGCTGCGAAACTCGTGTAAAATGTTTTCAGCCGTATGAGATTTCTCCATGGCGAACATGGCTACAGTTGCATGTTTCCGAGTACCTTCAAAAATCGCAGCTGTGTCAACAACACCTCGTGCAGATAGCTTATCTCTAACCCCCACAAAAGAGATCCAGTGTGCAGTGATGCACATGTAATCTGTGGCTTGGCAACTGGTCCACATGTCTGTTGTCAGGTGGATATTGTGCACAGCACTCTGCTGCAAAGCTTGTCCAACCAATTCCAGCACCTCATGATGTAGTGCCGGAACAGCAATTCTTGCGAAATAGGACCGGCTGGGAACCTTCCATTTAGGGCAGATGGCAGACACAAATTCAAGGAAACCCACCCCTTCCACAAATGAAAAAGGAAGAAGGTCCAGCGCTAACATTTTAGCCAGCTTCGCATTGTACAATCGTGCCGTTGGGTGGTTGCGTTGGAACTGCCCCTCCAACTTAAACATGCTCTCAATGCTAGGCTGGATTACTTTCCTTTGTGGTGCTGTTTTCATTAACCCACTAAGGCTCAACGACACAGATTGTCTCATTGAGGTACTCGGTCGCCTTGGTGTCTCACCCTGACTCTGAGTATGGCTCTTACTGCGGTGCCACTCTGATGTTACTGAGAAGGATGTGGGCGTTACCACTGCACTACTGGGGACAGGGCTAGAAATGCCTCCCTCTTCTTCACCTGCCACCGCAATAATATCGCTCTCTGATTCATCCTGACCAACTTCAATGGGTTGAGTTTTTCTACTTTCTTTTAACTTAAGTAGGTGATCCTCCCACACGATAGTGTGGTGTATTCTTAGATGACTTGCTTGTCCTCCGATACCATAGTTAGTACCAAGCTTACCACGCCGAACACCTTGCCGACAAATTGAGAATATAGCAACGTTCTCCTCCTTGGCGCTAACAAAAAAGAAGTCCCAAACTGGGAAGGAGAACTTTCTGGCACTGCTGGATGTGCCACTTTCAACACCAGATGAACTGGAGGGGGTGCTTGAAATGTGACCCTGTGCACCTAGACTGTGACTTTTACTACCACTACCTACTGAGATGGTTGAGCTGGATGTAGGTCCCTGCCGGGCCTTGGAAAATATGACAGCTGGAGGTAGTGGTGGTGTAACCTGTGTTGGTGATATCCGTGCTACATCCCGCTCAGTAGCAGCCTTTCTGGATAGGGTGAGAATGTTGGTCTCCAATCCCTTTGGGGCGGGAGTAATGTGCGTGATGACTGGCTCGTCTTCATCAACATCATCACCCCCCTCTTCTACATCTACCTCCATAACTCTAAGTTTTTCTGGGACCTTCCTTTTCAGAAGCATTGTCTTGTGGCGTATATCACTCTCAGACTGAGCTGGTGGGAGCCAAGTGGCATCACAATCATCAGAAGCGGGGCTTGAAGAAGAAGATGATGGACTAAGCCTCCTTTTCCTTGCTGGTGGTCTGGAAGACAATAGATCTTCTGAAACAGTGGTTTCACTTTGCTCCACTTTGTCTGCAGGAAGCTCTATTTCCTGAAATGCCCCTACGTCAGGAGCAACAACTACTATGGTGGGCTGTTGCAGCTGCTGCTGTTCTTGTTGCGGCGGCTGCTGCTATTCTTGTTGCGGCAGCTGCTGCTGTTCTTGTTGCGGCTGCACACTGATCTGCTGAGTTTGCGCCTGCTTTGAACTTGATTGTGTACTACTTTGCGGTAATGACATTTCTTCAACATCGCTGCTCGTTAGTAGACTGGCTACCTCTGCGACACTAAAGCCCTTGGGCCTAGGTTGGTGGGGTTGGACCGCTGTGCTGCTCCCAGCTTGGTTCCTGGACAACGCTGCTGCAGGCGTAACTTTTTTGGTGCCAAAAAAAACATTGGCCGGCACACCACCAGTCGTGGTTAATAGCACTTCCTTTTTCTGTTCCTTCTTCTCACCGGCAACTTTCTTGGTACTGGACCTGGTACCTTTCTTTGGGGCCATCTTCTTCAGATGTCAGGCAGGATGCAGATGCACAACAAGTTCTGGTCACACGTGGACGTGATGCGCAGCAGGACTTCTGTCTGGCTGGCAGTACAACGGGTAGCCGGGTGATGCTGATGACACCTCCTACTCTGTCTTTTGTGCACCTAAAAGCAAATAAGCCAGGAGAAGAACATCAGTGAAATGTTGCATTTGTTGTTGTGGTTCAGTTACTTAGTACTGTACTAGTGCAAACAAAAGATAGTCTAGCCATTTATGACTTTTTTTTTAACTAGGGCTATGTTATACTACTGTGTACAGCCACACACTACACTCTCAGAAAGGATAGGAAAGTTAATAATAACCACCAAAATAAAAATGTGATGGAAGTGGGGTGGACCCTATTTGCCAATAAATTATTTGACCATCTCAGCATCCATGGAGCTGCTGCTGGCAAGGGGGTGGATGGATGGAAGCAGTAAGCCAAATAGCCAATAGGAAAACCATGCAGGCCTATGGCAAAAGCAGGACACTAATAACTCCCAGTCCAAACACAAAAAAAGGCCACCACCCACATGGACACTCACAAATCACAAACAAGCCGGGGGCCTGGGAAACACCATGAGCTGACAAAAGGCCTATAAAAGCCAGGTAAAGGATGCATGCTAAAGCACACTGCTCTGCCTTTTTAATGCAACAAAATGTAAATACGAACATTCACAGGCCCCAAAAAGGTCTGCAGTGTGCATGCATTGCACACCAACACACCAGTGACCAGAAGCATACAACAAAAGCATGTCTTTAAGACAACCAACTTCAGAAAGGCCACCCCCAAAAAGCACACTTCCCCAACTCAATCCAATGCCATCCATGCCCTAAATGAAGTCTAAATTCAACAGACCACACAGAAAACACTTGATTAATAAAGCTGTGGCTACCTGCTCTGATCCTAGTGGATGAAAGCAGACCTGTTGGCAGACAAGGCCAGGCAAGCTTGCAGGCCTAGGCTTCAATATGGCCACCATCCACATGGCCAGGCCCAACAACATCAGAAAGGCCACCCCCAAAAAGCACACTGCCCCAACTCAATCCAATGCCATCAATGCCCTAAATGAAGTCTAAGTTCAACAGACCACACAGAAAACACTTGATTAATAAAGCTGTGGCTACCTGCTCTGATCCTAGTGGATGAAAGCAGACCTGTTGGCAGACAAGGCCAGGCAAGCTTGCAGGCCTAGGCGGCTTCAATATGGCCACCATCCACATGGCCAGGCCCAACAACATCAGAAAGGCCACCCCCAAAAAGCACACTGCCCCAACTCAATCCAATGCCATCCATGCCCTAAATGAAGTCTAAATTCAACAGACCACACAGAAAACACTTGATTAATAAAGCTGTGGCTACCTGCTCTGATCCTAGTGGATGAAAGCAGGCCTGTTGGCAGACAAGGCCAGGCAAGCTTGCAGGCCTAGGCTTCAAAATGGCCACCAGCCACATGGCCAGGCTCAACAACATCAGAAAGGCCACCCCAAAAAAACACACTTCCCCAACTAAATCCAATGCCATTCATGCCCTAAATGATGCTTGAAAATGAAATACATTCAAAAAACACCAAAGAGAACAGTTGCTTCATCATGCACACACCCACGAGGCCATGCCCATGGCTAGCTCGGGCCTACTACTACTACCCACAACATTTTAAAAAAAAAGGAATGATGATAGTTATCAAAAATAAATTGTAGTTACAACAACTGCAATGCCCACAATCAAACAGACACAACAACCACTTACTTGTAAAGTATCCTATTCCAAAAATCCTCAAATCCAATTGCAATGATGCAGCAGACAAAAAGAGTGATCTTTCCAGCTCCAAATCCAAAGGCAGAATGAGCAGGAGATGGACAAAGCACTGGGAGGAGCCTGCTGGACAGGAACAGGAAGTTGGAGATTCTGTGTCACTTCCTCCCTCTCCCCACCTTTTTAAAAAAGGACTCCTTCTACAAAAAAGGACAGCCAAATGTCAACGTGAGGAGTTGTTTTCATCTAAAATCAGCATTTGCAGAAGGTTTCATGCTGCTAGAGCTGATATTCCTCTCCAAATTGAAAATTTTACATGTTCGAGTCCTCGAGCTTCACATTACTTCCGCCGGATGTCGATGGCATCTCGCAACAAATGACGTGATCGCGCGACAATGCGAGCGCAAACTGTTGCGAGACAACACAAAATGGCTACCAACAATCCAATATCTCGTGGAGAACGCGACCGGGTCGGGAAAACTTGTCAGCGAAAGCGGAGATTCGGGTAAGGCGATCGCGCGCACGCAAGAATGTAGTTTTTTACAGCGCGAGCAAGAAACAAATTATCGCTAAGCTGCGGAATGCAGAAATTTTGACATTTTCGCGCTTTCCGCGGAACGCGAAAATGCCAAATTATCGCAATTTCCGCAAACGGAACGGAATTTTGGCCCAGGCCTATTTGCAACCCACTGGGAATTGCAAAATGTGTTGAACACACATTCGTACAAGGATGTTTGTGATTACCAGATAGCAAACCCCAAAAATTAGCTATTTGGTAATGGCAAACCATACCCTATGTATATCTGGCCCCTAGTTCTTTGGTCAAACCGGTGGTATTTGTCTTTGGTAGGAGAAAGGAAAAAGACTAGAGTATTTCAGGAAGTGAATGAGTCAATTGCGGAGTCTGCTATTCATGACAAAGCCTATGCTTGATTTCACTGTTGAAATGGATTATGGGCCTTATTATTACCACTGTGGTCCTTCAGACCACCACAGCCACCATAGCCACTCAGTAAGTGGTAATGACACACAATAAAAAAGAAGCAGAGAAGAGTTGTAAACAGAATGTCTGAAAACAAAGGTTGTAACCACATAAGTGATCCTAGTATAAAGCAAGCTTACCTAATTAGAAGTTCAATAGGAATCAAAAAAACGATGTTTGGACCCGAGGTAAATGAATTTCCTATTATGCAAATGAGCAAAAGCAGACCAGATAAGTCTTATAATTGACTAAAGTAAAAAGAAGGTATACAGTCTGACTACATGATGTATATATACCTACTTGTGAATGAATAGGGGGTCATGAAGCTATGAAGGTTCAAGTGGTCATTAGAAGAGTAAGTATTGCTGTAGATATAAACAAGTATACAAGATTAACTATGTTGTATAGCGATTACAACCTCATACTGTACTTAATACTAAAATAAACAAAAAAAGAATATTCACCTAAAAACAATGGAGGCTCCTCCTATAAGTCAATAGGTATAGTGTGATGATTAAATCACCAGGTAAACCCAGCCGGGTCTTTGTGTATATATACTAATACAATTCTGTAAAGAAATACAAACTACATATTAGGAATAGATCAAGGAGCTGACAAATATCCCAGATAAAATATAAACATGTACCATGGATACACTGCTTGCAAGCATGGTTAGTTCTGGCAATACTAGCACTTTTCATTGCTTGTGTATCAATGGCTCTCGATATTCCATAATGTTTGTCCAAATGCTCCTGTAGCATCTTCTCTATTGTCATTTGTTAGACTAGATTCAGTGGTGTTTTCTCCATCTCTTAGATTGGACCTACTCATGAATTTTTTATAAGTTAACCCAATAAAGAATATAAGATCCTGGGAAGAAAAGAAGACAGTCAATGTTTGTAAAATGGATCAAGAACAATGGCACAGATGGAATGCCTAGAAGACAATACTTATCCTTTCAGGGTATTTTTTGCTAGGCGATTGCGTATACAGTCACCAACATTACCTGTTTAACATACGGAGTCTATTCCAGTGAAAAGAAACTGAGACTTCAGCATTTTGTGTAATGAGATGACATTGTTCACAGCATTGTCATTACATATGGCATGTGTGACAAACCCAAGGAGTGCAAGCAGCTGATCATGGACCCTTTTAGTTCACATTAGTTCACATTATTGAATTCACTGCCAGACACTTTAAAGTGTAAAACTGTAAATAACAAGGCAGTGGCAGACAAGTTTCATTTGTTTCGCATCACATACCCTTTCAGGACCCAGAATCGATCAACCAAGCATTGAATCATTTACAAGGCGGAGTTGTAATTAGCTTAATATGACGCTCTGAAGTATCTGCCATATAACATGGCATGGGCAATTGTTACCAAGACTGCAAGTTTGAATCAGACTACGACTGGCATTGAATTCTTCCAGAATGTTGGCAGTTGTGTGCAATTTCTCCATGCAGAATGCAACAATAGTCGCATACTGATGTATGTCTATTATCTCTGTACAGATATTGGCCACTCTCAAATCAGGTCACTTGACATTATTCCATATTATGTGATGCAATGCACATATTATATATAGACCACCATCTGCTCCATGTCTGTCTTGAAATGGATGGTATGAATGGTGGTCTTCACTTCTCCTTTTACATTAGTTGCTAGACTTGCCCTGTACAGCTCTGGCACGTCAGGCCTCCTGACATAGTTCTCTTTTAGAGCTTTACATTTCAGACAAAGTGTTGCCACAATTTCCAGCAACCTCTCTCTTTCCGAATGTGAAAATGGGAAGAGTTCTTAGCCAGCTTCCCATTATATAAGTGAGCTGTGGTAAGGAAAAGGTTAACACTTGATATATGCCTGAGCATAACCAGTTTAATGAACTCCTGGTGCCAGGTAGCAAATAAGCAACATGCTTACGCAAGGTTTAGGTCGCTATAGCTGCAACAAGGCTGGGTGTGCACCATCATCATCTTTTCCTATATTGGGCACTTTGGATTCTGAAGTCAAACTAGTAGTCACCTTTCTTTGAAGTCTTACTTTATGTCTTGTTTTCAAATTGAAAGACCCAATGGCCTTAGTAGTGTCTAAGTGGAAGCAGGCAAGCACCAAGTCGGGTGTAGTTGCTTATGTTGTTGCTGTTCCTCTTATGAATTTGTAGCATACAGGTACAGCAGGGTCTGCTGTCTGAATGGGAGTGACTTCCACTACCTCAGTGTCAAACAAAACATGAATCACCATTAGTGAAACAAAGAAAATAGACAAAAGAAAAAACAAGGAGAACATAGAAGTCTGACGGGACCAAGGGTGGAAATATGTTTAAAGAGCAACAGTGGTCCCATACAAGTTAGATTAGTACAATATCACAATTTTTCTATCAAAAAATGGAATTACGAGTGTAGACAATAGACACATTTATTACAATTGAATTAGACGCACAAGGTAAAAAACGCAGGGGGTAGTGAGCAGACTGTGACGAGGTAATAGGAAATCAGCCGATTTCCTTACCACAGGCAAGTGACTTAAAAAGTGACTATTCGATTTGTGAAAATGGAAGTAAAAAAGTCACAATCAAATTTACATCTCGTACTCAACAGTTAGACACAATTACAGTATAGAGTTACAGATGTGTGTGTTGACGACGTTTTGATCCCTTTTAGATACTGGGGGTAGGGAAAGGTGTGGAAAAGACGGGAAAGGAGAATAGAGGAAGGATTAGTTAAAGGCAAGGTCATAAGAGGTCCCGTCCATCTCTTCTCCACCACCCTTGCCGTACTGTGGTTCCTGACCCACCGCGGTCCTGAGCTCCACGACACCCTGTGGTGGTGGTACCCCAGCACTTCAGGACCTTCCTACTGGGTTTGTCTCATGACGTGCCTTTGGCAGGACATTTGGGGCAGGACAAGACCTTTGACAGGCTAGTCACCCACTTCTTCTGGCCTCAAATGCGGAGGCAGTTAGATGGACATTGCAGGTCTTGTCAAACTTGCCAGGCAAGTGGTAAGAGTGGGAGAAAGGTCAAAGCTCCTCTCCAACCATTTCCAGTTGTTGGAATATCCTTTGAAAGGAGAGGGATGGACATTGTGTGGCCACTGGATCCCAAGACAGCCATGGGCAACAGGTACAGCCTGATCTTGGTTGGGCCTGGGCGGTAAATTCTGTTCCACTTGCGGAATTTGGGTAATTTTGTGTTCCGCGGAGTACGCGGAATTGCCACAAATTCTGCGATCCGCGGCTTTGCGGAAGTTTTTGCTTGCTTGCAATTTCGCTCGCGGAGATTTTTTACCATTTCGCAGAGCTTTGCGTAGTACAACTATGCAAATTCCGCCCACCACTAGTCTTGGTGGACCATGTCACCCGGTAACCGGAGGCAATCCCTCTCAGAACAACGACAGCATCAATGGTGGGCTGGGCATTATTGGGGGTCTTTTCCCGTGTGGGGTTCCACAGAGAGGTCGTTTCTGCCAGGGGGACCAAATTCATGTCCAGGTAAATGACATCCCTGTGGAAAGAGTGTGGTGTAACCTACAAGTTCACCACTCCTTACCACCCACAAGGTAACGGTCTTGTGGAGAGATAAAACCAGACCTTGAAGGGCATGATTAGGGGCTAACCGCACCCATGAGGCATAAATGGGACGTCCTCTTGCCATGTCTCCTCTTTGCATACAGGGAGGTGCAACAGAAGTCTCTTGGGTTCAGTCCTTTTCAGCTTCTGTATGGTCACCCTGTGAGAGGACCTCTGAGTTTGGTGAAGGAAGGATGGGAGGCAGCTCCCAGGAAAACTCCCCAGGATGTATTTAGTTACAAGCTGGCCTTCAGAAACCAAACTGCCCGCTTCAAGAGACTCGCTCGGGTGAACCTAGAAGAAAGCCAGGAAGAAATGAAGAAGTGCTAGGACCGGAATGTCACTCTGGTCAAATTTCAACCTGGGCAGAAAGTGTAGGTCATGGCCCCAGTGGAACCTTGTGCCTTGCAGGACAAGTGGACTGGACCGTTTGAAGTGGTGGAGCACAAATGTGATGTCACCTACCTGGTGGATTTACGGGCTCCAAGGAACCATTTGAGGGTCGTCCACGTGGACCGCCTCAAGCCCCACTTCGAGAGGTCTGAAGTGAGCATGCTCTTGGTGACAGATGATGGGGTAGAAGAGGAGAGTAAACCTCTCCCTGACATCCGGTCTACCACGGAGCATGATGGGTCAGTGAAAGGTGTGATCCTCTACCCTACACTGACCCCAGAGCAGCAGAGCGACTGTCATCAGTTGCTGGGTCAGTTTGCCTCACTGTTCTCTCTGATCCCAGGTGTTACTCACTGGTGTACCTATGACGTGGACACCGGTGACAGCCCTCCTGTGAAGCACAAGCTTTACAGGTTGACTGACCGGGTCAGGGCCAGCATCAAAGAGGAGGTCTCTAAGATGTTGGTGTTAGGGGTGATCGAGCCCTCCATCAGTCCCTAGGCCAGCCCAGTGGTCTTGGTCACAAAGGCTGCTGCACCCGATGCCACTCCAGAACAGGGGTTTTGTGTGGACTACTGTGGGCTCAATGCCGTCACCAGGACTGACGTGCACCCCATCCCCAGAGCGGATGAGCTCATTGATTGGTTGGGAGCTGTCAAGTTCCTCAGCACATTTGATTTAATGTCTGGGTACTGGCAGATTGCCTTAACCGATGGGGCCAAAGAGAGGTCTGCATTCTCAACCCGAGAAGGACATTACCAGCTCCGGGTGATGCCCTTTGGGTTGAAGAATGCCCCTGTCACCTTTCATAGGTTGGTCAACCAGGTGTTGGCCGGATTGGAGGATTTTAGTGCTGCATACCTGGATGACATTACAGTGTTCAATTCCATCTGTGAAGGACACTTGCAGCACCTCAGGGAAGTGTTGAGGGTGCTGCAGAGGGTGAGCCTCATGATCAAGGCCAGTAAGTGCCAGATCGAGCGGGGTTCGGTGGTGTACTTGGGACACCAGTTAGTAAGCGGCCAGGTGGTGCCCCTACAGCCAAAGATTGTCACCATTCTGGATTGGGAACCCCCCAAGACCCAGACAGAGGTGAGAGCCTACTTAGGTCTCACCGGGTACTACAGGAGGTTCGGCAAGGGCTATGCCACCATTGTTGTCCCCTTGACATAGCTGATTTCCAGGAAGCAGCCCAAGACGGTGATCTGGACTGAGTCCTGCCAGAAGGCTTTTGATGCCCTGAAGGCCGCCATGTGCACTGCACCCGTGCTCAAGGCACCCAACTTCTCCAAAGATTTTGTAGTGCAGACTGACACTTCAGAGCATGGTGTGGGAGCGGTGCTCTCACAACTGAACAAAGAGGGCCTAGACCAGCCTGTAGTCTTCCTTAGCAGAAGACTACTCCCCAGGGAACAGAGGTGGAATGTCATTGAAAGAGAAGCTTTCGCTGTGGTCTGGGCACTAAAGAAGCTGAGGCCCTACCTGTTTGGGACTTACTTCTGGGTTCAGACCGACCGCAAGCCCCTCAGATCGTTAATGCAAATGAGAGGTAAGAATCCAAAACTGTTGAGGTGGTCCATCTCCCTACTTGGAATTGACTTTATGGTGGAACACCGCCCTGGCACAGAACACGCCAATGCAGATGGCCTGTCCAGGTTCTTCCTCCTTAGTGAAGAGAACTCCCAGGAGGGTGGGTAGTTCTCCCTACTTTCAGCTGTAGTGGACATGTGTTAGATGTGGCATCTTTTGGCGTGTTTCCCCTGAGTTTTTGCTTTCTGACCTCCCGGTTTTTACTCTGTTTGTACTGGCTTAGTGTTTCTGCGCACTTTTCTCACTGCTGATCAGTGGTAAAGTGCACGTGCTCCAGTGGTAAAGTGTGTTGTGGATTGGTGTTTCCATGAATGGCCTGTTTGTTTTATGTGTCAGTCCCTAGTAAAGTGCACAGCATGTGCCAGGGCCTGTAAATCAAATGCTGTTGGAGGGCTGTAGCACTGGATTGTGCCACCCACCCAAACCCCCATATATGTAACTCCGGCCTGCCATCACAGAGTCTGTGTGTGGTCTGGCACTGCCATGTCGACTTGGCAAGTGCACCCACTTCCCAGGCCCTAACCTTTCCTTTTCTTACATGTCAGTTACCCCTAAGGTAGGCCCAAGGTACCCTTGTGGGCGCGGTGCATTGTATGTGAAAGGTAGGACATGCCCTGGTATGTGTGGCATGTCCTGATAGTGAACTACTGCCAATTTCGTTTCTCACTATTGCAAGGCTCCCTGTTCCCCATAGGACAGAAGGGGGAGTTTGTTTATAACATCTTATAAACATAACTGGCCCTGGGATTCAGGTAGGAAAATGAAGTTTGGTATGTCTGAACTCCGAATCTAAAGATGCATCTTTTAGTGAAGGTGATTTTTACATTCTGTGTTTGAAAATACCACTTTTAGAAAGTAGGTGTTTTATTGCCTAACCATCCCTTGTGCCTCTGCTGGGTTTGTGGATTGACTGTCTGGGTTTTGGGTGACAAAGGCTGGGGAGCAGGAGTGGCTCCTGATAGGCTAGGTGGGTCAGGAAAGGGCTGATTAGACTTGGGCTGCATTTGGAGTAGGGGAGGAGATATCCTTACACCTGAATGGGCCTGGTCTGCGTCTGACAATGCCGTCTCCACCTCCTGCCAGGAAGCCACCCCAAAGAAGGCAGAACTGGTTCTGTGCACAGACACTCTCTGCCTAAGAGATCCAAGGATTTGGGGATATAAATATAGGGGCCCAGACCCCTAAACTTTAGAATTATTTTGGATCAAGAAGACTGCCAAAAAGAAGAGCTGGTGAAGCTGTAAGGAGGAACTACCACTTTGCTTTGTGCTTTGCTGTGTTGGCCTGCAGTGGCTGCTTCTGTCTTGGGCAGTGAAAGGACTCGACTTAACTTTCTTCAATCTACTTTTGTGAGTTTCTCCAAGGGCTTGAAGTAGAGCTTGCCCCCTGTTCCAGAAGTCTCAGGAACAGCAAAGACTTCAAGCTCTTCTGCCCTCAGCACTGGGAACTGTGTGTTTTGTGCTGCAACGGAAGAAAACCAACCCAACGATGTCTATGCCGCCACTGCTGACTCTGTGTCCTGAAGGCACCGCAATTGCACCGCCACAATGCCGCACTGCGACGTTGGTCTCACCTATGACACCTGCTGACGCAACCACTGAGCCGTTGCTCGCACTGCGACCTGTGGCCACCGCATCCCGCATCGCCTCACTTCATGGCAACGCCTTGGTATCCCCGATGACGCAGCCCCATGCTGAAATCTACGCCGCTGCTTGCACCGTGGTTCGAGGGCACCGCTCATAAAGTTACACTATGCACCGCTCTCATCCTGCACTGCAGCCTTGGCCTACCGATGCCAGCGCCATCGATTCCAGTTCGTCAGCCGATAACTGCGCTCCAGCACTGCCGACGCCATCTGATGCCGCTACCAAGCCGCTGCTCGCATCGCGACCTGAGGGCACCGCGCGCCACACTTCGCACCGCAGCACCCGACGCCTGCCGACGCCAGCACTCTTGACTTCAACAGAGAGGAGTTCGATCTGCAATGCGTGTGACTTTGAGGGCCTCGAATACTTCTGCACCGACTTCTGGACCTGACGCCTGCGGATGGCATGCTTTCGGAAGCTCAACGAGAGGCCGCCAACGCCCCTCATTTCTAAAAGGTACACTTGCGGGCCTTCCCGACACCGTAGCTGACCTGTGACGCTGCGGTCAGCCAGAACTGTTTGGATTTGTTTGCTCACGATGCCGTGATAGTCCCGGACGCAACTATCGACATCAAGGAACTGTTTTTTGAGCATATTTTGATAACTGAAGATTTTTTAAGTACTGTATTGTGGATATTTATTGTTCTTACATTGTGTTACTGTTGGTTATGTGCAAATGCTTTACACACTGCCTCTAAGATAAGCCTGACTGCTTGTGCCAAGCTACCAAGGGGGTGAGCAGGGGTTATTTTAGGAGTGTAACTCCCTTCTCCTGACTAGGAAGAAGGGTCCCTATTTGGACAAAGGTGCAAACACTTGCCAGCTAGAGACCCCCAATTCTTAACATCCACTTTGTGGGAGTACCTGCCCTGACAGTTCGGGCTGGACTGTTCCCATGAGGAGTCCAAACTGAGGTGACATGGTGTGTGCCCTGAGTGATTGCCAGCAGCTGAGATTAATTAAAGCATTCCATTCATCACCTTATATTTTTTGCACAAGAATGTGTCAAGCATGCATGAATTAGGAAATTATATGCATATGTGTAGCCAGTGGTGGCCCATCATTATGGACTCAATGGCTCTGCCTCTCCTATTTTCAATCTATGATGAGTGTCTGGCAGGCTGAGTAAAGGTCAGTCTGATAGACTCTTACCATGTCAAGGTTAGGCAGCCAGGCACTTTATTTGAGCTAAAGCACAGGTGCCTGGCAGCCCGAGCCAAGGTATTCTGGGCTAAAGATGTCACAAGACTGAGGGCCATGACAAGTCCCTTTGAAGGTCTCCCTTCAAGATGAAGGGAAAGATAGCTGATAGAGATGGCCCAAGATGCTCCAGATTTGTGCTCTGAAGTGATCAGGGTTGACACTATCAGCAAAGCCTCACATCAGGCTTCCCTAAATTGTCACAGAATGGGGTAGGAGGAGCATTTTTCACTGCTCCCTTCTCACTCTGTGAAAAGTTAGAGAAGGACCTTGTCTCATTGGCTAATCCTTGACAAGTTGAGCTGATGAGAGAAGGCAGCTGGATCATTCATTTCCAGCTTCTTCTTAAGCCATCATGCTTCTCCCTCCTGCCACCCACTGGTCCTTCCATCCCCAATGCAGCCCAGTAAGTGCCTTATTAAATGTTTGACTGGGTGTGTGTATGAATGAATGTATGTCTGTGCTGTGAATGTTTAAATGCAAGTTAGTACGTATATGTGCTTTGAATCAGGCAGTTTAAAACAAAAGTGCTTTACCTCAGGGTGAAATAAACATGAAGTACTTCAGCAGATGACTCAAAGAAGAATAAAAGAAAAATAATTACAGCTTACAGGTTATAAAAGGTTGGTAGCCCCGAAATAGCCAACAACATGATATCCCCATTCCTGTTGGACCCAAGCCCCACTCCTTACACAAAATTCCAGGTCTCAAAATGACAACTATGTTTCCAAAACCATAAGTCCTGCTTCCACCAGAGATGCTGCATGCAGGGCATGTTCTGAGACTAGGTTTGGTGCTTAGATTTTACTGAGCATGGAGGAGGTTAATGGTCAGTATGCTTCTCAAAGAAGGTAGATAAAACAGGAGCACCGGACAAAAAGGGAGTACTGAAGTAGATTGACGTGCCTTGCAGTGGAATCAATTACATTTGGAAAGAAAAACGTGCAACATTAGTCTATGTAAACTTTAATTGCTGTACATCCATAAAATAAATGAATTACTCAGTTGGTCTTGTCCCAAAAAGACTGACAACTAGGTATTACTAATTGGAATGGGTGATGTCCTACCTCATACAATAATAACACCCCCAAAGTTAATAAAATAATCACAGATCAACCCCCTGATAGCTATAGCACAGAGCAGGAAGGCTTAGTGCAGGGCAATAGGTAAAGTATTTGTGTAGCACCAAAACAGTAATGAAGTCTAAACACCAAACAATAAAAATCCCAAACCAAACTCTGAAAATAAAGTAACATTTAATACACAAAATTACAACAAAGTGACAAAAATCCAACAGGGGGAAGTAGAGAAATTATTTTTTAAATATTTAAGTTAACATTGTGCCAAGAAGCATTAAGCATCAATGATAGTTTGTGGAAGCAGTAGGCTGGAATCTACGTGTGATTTGGCGCCGTCTGTGATAGAGTTTGGGTGGATACACCAAGTGCATAAAATTATCCTGCACACACTCGTAGTACACAAAACAAGTAAATACAATTGTAAAAAAAAGGAACACTCTTCATCCACTGCTTTGTGCCATCTAATATGGGCTTCAATTGGAATTCCATAGAGCATATTATCATTTATCAAGCCCATTATCGCCGTTTTAGCGGCAGTTTTCTGCCGCTAAAGCGAAACTTTAAAATATATTATTTATTAGGAGCTACTAAGTTGTTAATGGGATTCATTCAAATTAATGTAATTATGTTATAAAAACATGGTTATAGTTCTTATTACCTTTTAAAAAAGGGTAGCAAAATATCCTATAATAAAGTAACATTTATTATTTATTTATATATGGTTGCTAAACATTAAGTTACATGTTTTATATTTTTAAAAAGTCTCATAAAATTATTTTATTTTAACATTATTTCCTAAGCAGTTTTCATTTTAAGTCTCTGCCTCCCTTATTTTCAAAAGAACAGGTATTGCAGTACCAGAGGTTAGATATGTGTGATTCTAGACTTACTCGAGGTCTGATATGAGCTGCATGTAATACATGTTTGGGCTCTTTTTCAATGCAGTAATTACAGATGTGCACTTTGTAAATTGACCTACTTTTTTGTGGGTGGTTGCATTTCCCTCCCTTCGGCCTTCCCTAGGCCTTCCTTAACCAATTCTTACTCCTACTTAAACCAGTCCCATTTAGCAGTAAATATTCTCCATTTTTCAGTCGCTCATAATTTCCCTTCCACGTTTGCTACGAAAACTTATGTGTACATGTGTAGAGATCTACACATAGAAAAGATAGGAGAGGCCATGGTGTAGACCACTGTACATAAGTTAGTGGATAGCATTTTGTAGTATGTGATTAGTACTATTATAATACTAAGGTGCCGATTACGATCCTGGAAAAACCGGGTACGAACCGTCGGTCGGAGCGTTTTCTCC
The DNA here is from genome assembly GCF_964204655.1 of Triturus cristatus. Lineage (NCBI taxonomy): Eukaryota > Metazoa > Chordata > Amphibia > Caudata > Salamandridae > Triturus > Triturus cristatus. Next base: position 1,569,057,728 of record NC_140591.1, on the reverse strand, counting down.
GTCCGACTCGTACCCGGTCGTAAAACTTTACAAACATGGAATTACGATTCGCACGGAAACACCATTTCCGTACGAATCGTAAAAAACACCGACCGACGAAAATATACATACGAATGTGATCCGGGAATGCTGCGACGTGACGTCGGGACGCTTTCAGGCAGCGTTTCACGACCCAGGAAGTACGATTCGAACCGACAGCAGTCCGGACGGCGATATTTTCACGGCACCCAAAAAGTGCCGGAAAAGTGAAGTACGGCGCGAAACGACCAGAGTAGGTGGCCCGGTACGCGCCATACCCCCCCCAGCCCCCATATGTACGTGGCGACCCCCCCAGCCCCGTATGTACGTGCCGACTCCCCCCAGCCCCCGTATGTATGTGCCGACCCCCCCAGCCCCCGTATGTACGTGTCAAACCCCCCATGTATGTACACCCGTGTACGTGTCAAACCCCCGTGTATGTACACCCGTGTACGTTCGAGTCATACCCCCCATGTATGTACACCCGTGTACATGTCGTACCCCCGTGTATGTACACCTGTGTACGTGTCGAACCCCCCCGTGTATGTACACCCGTGTACATTCGAGTCGTACCCCCCGTGTATGTACACCCGTGTACGTGTCGTACCCCCATGTATGTACACCTGTGTACGTGTCGAACCCCCCGTGTATGTACACCCGTGTACGTTCGAGTCATACCCCCCGTGTATGTACACCCGTGTACGTGTCGTACCCCCGTGTATGTACACCTGTGTGCGTGTCGAACCCCCCCATGTATGTACACCCATGTACGTTCGAGTCGTACCCCCACCCGTGTATGTACGGTGCGTACCCCCAGCGCGCAGCACAGGGGGTACGCACCGCACATACACGGGTGGCGGTACGACTCGAACGTACACGGGTGTACATACACGGGGGTACGACACGTACACGGGTGTACATACACGGGGGGGTACGTCTCGAACGTACACGGGTGTACATACCCAGGGGGTTCGACACATACACGGGTGTACATACACGGGGGGTACAACACGTACATGGGTGTACATACACGGGGGATACGACTCGAACATACACGGGTGTACATACACGGGGGGTTCGACACGTACATGGGTGTACATACATGGGGGTACGACTCGAACGTACACGGGTGTACATACACGGGGGTTCGACACGTACACGGGTGTACATACACGGGGGTTCGACACGTACACGGGTATACATACACGGGGGTACGACACGTACACGGGTGTACATACACGGGGGGTACGACTCGAACGCACGGGGGCTAGGGGGGTCGGCACGTACATACGGGGGCTGGGGGGGGTTGGCACGTATGCGGGCACATGTCTCCATGGTTGCTATGGGAGTTCGGTGCGGACGGTGTTTTTACCATACGGTTGTAACATCGGACGCACAGGATGGATCGTAATTCCGCGGTCGGACTTCACTTTTCACATTTGTACGGTAAATCGTCCGTGGCCGTGTCGGACACATTTTACGACCCGAGGACGTGTGGGGAATAATTCCCAATGCGATTCGTATGGACTTTTTCCCATGCGAATCATAATTGGCAGTTTGTACGGCACTTGTACAATTCGTACCGTAAAAAGACCGGATACGAGTCGTACAGGGAATTTTTTTACCGAATCGTGATCGGCACCTAAATGTACTACAAAATGCCATTTATGAACAGATCCCACTGTGTTTTAGGCTGGCCTTACAGTTTTAGCTGAGTGACACTTTCATAAAATTACATGTTATGTAATCCATATAATTATTTTTAGTATCAGCAGTAGTAGTACTAGTGGCCATTACAAAAATGGGGTAACCCAAGGAAGAAGGACCTGGGTGGATTAGTGGTACCAAAAACAGTGGTCCTTATCCAATGATTAATGAATCTGAGATATATGTTTTGCTTAGTCAGTTGGTTAGCTAATCATGAGCCTAAACTAAATTTGCTTTAAGAACAAAGGCTCGTAATATTCAATAGGTAATTCAAACCAACGAAGGACAACATCCAAAACACTGAGAGCTGTTATATATACATTTATTTTTTAGCATTTTTTTTGCAATATTCATAGGACAGAACAAGGTTGCTCCAAGAGGAAACGTGCATCAAAGAAAAGTGATTGAAAAGTGCGTGAATAGGACAAGGAATGAAAGATACATAGTAGTAGGAGTGATCAATCAATTACAGGCAATGTGAATCGGTTGTAATTCACCGTCCACAAGCCAAAAAACCTGGTCACATTTATTGGATACAAAATTAGTATAGTTCGGAAAATGACCCCATTGGTGGTCTTGCACGAAGGACTGGAAATGTGTCCCAGGTAGCAAAGGGTGGGCGTCGACGTTTCGACCCGTCTTGATGGCCTTGGGGGATTTTAAGCCTTGGCCTTGCGGGTCTTCATCAGGACCAATAAGGGGCAACCTGACTGGTGGGTGATCTTAACTGAACCACCTGAAACATTAAAACAAGGGGGTGTGAGGAAGTTGTCCTGATTAAAAACATTTTAAAATTGCGGTATGTTGGAATTATTCGCATACCTAGTGGTTTGGTTCCACTGGGAGAAATGCCGGATTATAGGGCTTGTTATGAAGGGTCATTTAATTCGTGTCTAATTGAAAGAATAAAAAATTGAGAATCAATTAGGGTAAGTTCAAAGGTCAACCAATGATACAAAACATTTTTTGGGAATAGCCAACAGTTAGAAGGAACTGATAGAGTAGTGGCTATCTATCAAGCCCTTAGTGAATAGTGGAAAGCCCGGGCATCTTACCGCTTCAAGGAATCAGTCGAGACTAGTAGCGATGTATCCACTGTCTGTTCATGGATAGCCGAAGCAGAGATTCAATCACGGCTAAAAACAAGGAGGGGGCATGGTTACTTAAAACTACGCCTGGGTGAGTGATTCATTAATCTACAAACTGTAGATGTTGGCACTGGTAGAGCTTACCATGCGGTCACAAATGTGCTTGGAAAACCGGAGCGTCCGTCTCCGTTGGAAGCCCAGCGCAGTGTGAGCTCGTCCGAGGCTCCGTGCGGTTACCAAGGTAACCGTATGTGAGTTTATGTCAGAAGGTTCAGAAATAGTAAAAGGACTGTAGTGATACTTCGGGTCCCGATAGAATTAACAAGATTGCTGCAGGGCGGGAGTGAGCTCGTCCGAGGCTCCGTGCGGTTACCAAGGTAACCATATGTGAGTTTATGTCAGAAGGTTCGGAAATAGTAAAAGGACTGTAGTGATACTTCGGGTCCCGATAGAAATAACAGGATTGCTGCAGGGCGGGAGTGTGGGGGGTATTGAATCGCAGTACAGTCTACCTCTGCTACTGGATAATGGAGCGTAAGTCTCCCTATTTGGGAAAAGTGAAAGGCGGGACCCAATTAATTCCCGTGCTGTTACTAGTGGCAACCGCAAACAAATCGGTAGGCAGTGTGAAAAGACTAATGTGCATTGGGGGGAAAAAAAAAAACCATTTGTTACTCGAAAGAGATCAAATCTGGAACATGATGAAGACAATCAGCTTATTAGAAAACTTATAAGCACAGTTTGGATGCTTCAATACCTTACAGACACTGCCTAGAGCAACAGATGCTGTTCACAAATCATGTGTTCACAACTAGTGACAAAAACAATGATATAAAATAATATAAGTTCACAAACAATGTATACACACATATTGACAATTATAAAACACAATATATACATTAATGTCATCCTACAGTAAACGGGTATCCAGGTGAAAGTAACCGTCTATTCCCACTCAATACGTAACGCTGATTAAAGATCCCTTTAATCACAGAATGAGTTGGGGAGGAGATACACTCTATCTTTGATTCATGGTAGAACTTGTTTGTTAGTTTCTTCTAGTTCGTTCAGGGCCCTGGTGACCGTGTCCAGAGAATGAATCCATCTATACTCACGTTTATTCAGTATTTCAGTAAAGTCACCACCTCTGGGGTTAGGTTTAACTTTTTCCAAAACCCACCACCTCAGGCTGTCTGCTGTGTGCTCAAAATTGGTGAAGTGCTCCACCAAAGGGGCCCCAGGTGTCTTGCATCGGATACGACTACAGTGTTGCAGTATACGGCACTTAACCTTCTGGATGGTTTGACCCACATATAGAAAGTTGCATGGGCAGGTGATAACATAAATTACTCCTGAGGTGTTACAGTTGCTGTGTTCCCTTAATTTGTAGGTGCATAAACGGATGCAAAATCCCCCAGGGAGGCCAATCGTATCTGGCTGTGGCTCAATCCTAGAACCTCTTTGTAAATACATCGATGTATTTTTAAAACCCATCGCGGAACAGACACCCACCTATCTAAGGGATACTATGCAGACTATACAGCTCCTGGATGAATATCCATATGACCCGTACACCCACTTATTAGTTACTATGGACATAACTGCCCTTTACACTAACATCCCACAGTTGGCAGCTCTCCAATGCATAGAACTTGTACTGGATGCCAGACCTGCACCACACCTGGTTCCCACAGAATTCATTGTGTCACTACTTAAAGTTGCCATGACCCAAAATTATTTCACCTTCTTGGGTCAATTTTTCGTACAGACTAAAGGCGTGGCGATGGGGGCCAGCTTTGCCCCAAATCTGGCCATCATTTACATGAGTGAGTTTGAACATCAATATGTCCTCAACCAGGTAAACCCATATAGTGAGTGTATAGAACTATGGCGTCGATACATCGACGATATTGTATTCATCTGGCGAGGTGAGGAAGATGATCTCAAAAAATTCCATCTTTGGTTGAACACATGTTCAACTGATATACAATTCACGATGAACTACAGTAGAGAAAAAATTGATTTCCTTGACATCACAATCAAATCAGACTCAGAATCAGGGAAACTATACACTACACTATTTAAGAAAAGTAGCGAAAGAAATACACTTCTTCGTTACTCCAGCCACCATCCACGCAACTTACGTGATAACTTACCTTTTGGACAGTTTTTACGGATTCGGCGAAATTGCTCTAAAAAAGAGAATTTCATGGAAGAGTCCGCAGGCTTATTGTCTAGATTGATAGACCGTGGCTACCCAATCAGGCTTCTGAAAAAAGCGCGAAAGCGCGCATGGTATAACCACAGGGAACTCTTGCTAATACCCAAAAATAAAGATAAGACCCAAGAGGAACGGTTGGTTTGTGTAACCACGTTCAACACAAAAAGTAATGTCATCAAGAAGGCCATTAATCAGCATTGGCACCTAGTGGCTGACGAATTAGGCAACATGCCCTCTCCCCTTCACGCCTTCAGAAAAGGTAAAAACATCAGAGATTATCTTATCAAATCTCTATTACCTACTAGTCACACGGTAGGACAGATTACCCTATGGGGTATTCCGGTCATGGGCCACCACCAATGTGGTTCATGCAAAGCATGCGCTCTAACCAGACCCATCAAAGAGTTTACACACAACAACCACACCTACAAATTAAGGGAACACAGCAACTGTAACACCTCAGGAGTAATTTATGTTATCACCTGCCCATGCAACTTTCTATACGTGGGTCAAACCATCCAGAAGGTTAAGTGCCGTATACTGCAACACTGTAGTCGTATCCGATGCAAGACACCTGGGGCCCCTTTGGTGGAGCACTTCACCAATTTTGAGCACACAGCAGACAGCCTGAGGTGGTGGGTTTTGGAAAAAGTTAAACCTAACCCCAGAGGTGGTGACTTTACTGAAATACTGAATAAACGTGAGTATAGATGGATTCATTCTCTGGACACGGTCACCAGGGCCCTGAACGAACTAGAAGAAACTAACAAACAAGTTCTACCATGAATCAAAGATAGAGTGTATCTCCTCCCCAACTCATTCTGTGATTAAAGGGATCTTTAATCAGCGTTACGTATTGAGTGGGAATAGACGGTTACTTTCACCTGGATACCCGTTTACTGTAGGATGACATTAATGTATATATTGTGTTTTATAATTGTCAATATGTGTGTATACATTGTTTGTGAACTTATATTATTTTATATCATTGTTTTTGTCACTAGTTGTGAACACATGATTTGTGAACAGCATCTGTTGCTCTAGGCAGTGTCTGTAAGGTATTGAAGCATCCAAACTGTGCTTATAAGTTTTCTAATAAGCTGATTGTCTTCATCATGTTCCAGATTTGATCTCTTTCGAGTAACAAATGGTTTTTTTTTTTCCCCCCAATGCACATTAGTCTTTTCACACTGCCTACCGATTTGTTTGCGGTTGCCACTAGTAACAGCACGGGAATTAATTGGGTCCCGCCTTTCACTTTTCCCAAATAGGGAGACTTACGCTCCATTATCCAGTAGCAGAGGTAGACTGTACTGCGATTCAATACCCCCCACACTCCCGCCCTGCAGCAATCCTGTTATTTCTATCGGGACCCGAAGTATCACTACAGTCCTTTTACTATTTCCGAACCTTCTGACATAAACTCACATATGGTTACCTTGGTAACCGCACGGAGCCTCGGACGAGCTCACTCCCGCCCTGCAGCAATCTTGTTAATTCTATCGGGACCCGAAGTATCACTACAGTCCTTTTACTATTTCTGAACCTTCTGACATAAACTCACATACGGTTACCTTGGTAACCGCACGGAGCCTCGGACGAGCTCACACTGCGCTGGGCTTCCAACGGAGACGGACGCTCCGGTTTTCCAAGCACATTTGTGACCGCATGGTAAGCTCTACCAGTGCCAACATCTACAGTTTGTAGATTAATGAATCACTCACCCAGGCGTAGTTTTAAGTAACCATGCCCCCTCCTTGTTTTTAGCCGTGATTGAATCTCTGCTTCGGCTATCCATGAACAGACAGTGGATACATCGCTACTAGTCTCGACTGATTCCTTGAAGCGGTAAGATGCCCGGGCTTTCCACTATTCACTAAGGGCTTGATAGATAGCCACTACTCTATCAGTTCCTTCTAACTGTTGGCTATTCCCAAAAAATGTTTTGTATCATTGGTTGACCTTTGAACTTACCCTAATTGATTCTTAATTTTTTATTCTTTCAATTAGACACGAATTAAATGACCCTTCATAACAAGCCCTATAATCCGGCATTTCTCCCAGTGGAACCAAACCACTAGGTATGCGAATAATTCCAACATACCGCAATTTTAAAATGTTTTTAATCAGGACAACTTCCTCACACCCCCTTGTTTTAATGTTTCAGGTGGTTCAGTTAAGATCACCCACCAGTCAGGTTGCCCCTTATTGGTCCTGATGAAGACCCGCAAGGCCAAGGCTTAAAATCCCCCAAGGCCATCAAGACGGGTCGAAACGTCGACGCCCACCCTTTGCTACCTGGGACACATTTCCAGTCCTTCGTGCAGGACCACCAATGGGGTCATTTTCCGAACTATACTAATTTTGTATCCAATAAATGTGACCAGGTTTTTAGGCTTGTGGACGGTGAATTACAACCGATTCACATTGCCTGTAATTGATTGATCACTCCTACTACTATGTATCTTTCATTCCTTGTCCTATTCACGCACTTTTCAATCACTTTTCTTTGATGCACGTTTCCTCTTGGAGCAACCTTGTTCTGTCCTATGAATATTGCAAAAAAATTGCTAAAAAATAAATGTATATATAACAGCTCTCAGTGTTTTGGATGTTGTCCTTCGTTGGTTTGAATTACCTATTGAATATTACGAGCCTTTGTTCTTAAAGCAAATTTCGTTTAGGCTCATGATTAGCTAACCAACTGACTAAGCAAAACATATATCTCAGATTCATTAATCATTGGATAAGGACCACTGTTTTTGGTACCAGTAGTAGTACTAGTAGCAGCAGCAGAATTATGAATACTATTAATAAAAATACCAATAATAACAACAACAATAATAATAATACTAAATGTATTTACATATGCTTATAACTCAAACACGTTTGGCTCAGCTACTGCTAGCTATTCTTGGTCTAAGTTTACTTTCGTGAACACCGAAAAGTTGTAAATCTAGACTTTAGGTCTAAGTTTACCTTTTAGAATACCGAAAAGTAGTAAACGTACACAAAAGTGTAAGTTTACCTTGAATCGGGCCTCATGTTTATTAAACATGGCAGTGAGAAAAATTTGTTTGCAAGAAGACAAATACATTACGGTGTCTGGCAAGTGTCTGTGAACCGGACACCTTATTTTGTAATTGAACGTGAATAGAGTTGTAATGGTGTCATATACATGTGATATGTCTTCGTTGCACTTCACATTTTTAACTGGTGCTATTTCATGGTCACAGTGGTAAGTTAAGGATGTTGTTTATCCAAACTCCTATTACCACCGTAGTTGATAAACAGAATATTAAGGAAACAAATACCGTATGGACAGAATATTGTGTCAAAAATATTCAGGACCAAAATATCGAGAAGGTAAGTGCTAGTAGGTAAGTATAGATTTACTGTTCTTAACTCCAAATCAAAGTACCTTGAAGATATATATTGCCACGGTACATATATGTTAAGTTAAGAATAATTAAACATTGTTTCTTTATAGAAATTTAACTTCACAATATCTTTGGCCTCAATATTCTTGACACAATATTTTTCTCCAATATCTTGTGCAAACAGCTACCACCAAATTATAAAAATGGATACCTAAAGGTGGTGATGAGTGACAAAAAAAATTGCACATTTGTTTTGTGGCAGTTTGGTGTGTTCTGTTGTTTTTTGTGCAGCTGTGTTTAGTGCTTCAGTATTTCAATGCACTTTTTTGTGCTGTATTGTACTTAGACTGTAGTGTCAGTTTCTCTTTTGACAATTTTTTTGTGATATGCCATTTTCTGTTATAAATGTGTTTTGATACTGCTTTGCTTATGTTATTTCATTATGTTTACTATGGATTCCTGCTTAAAGGTGGTTTATTAGTAGATGTAAGTAGGTAACTACCACAAGTAATAATGCCGCAATCACAATATAAGATCCTGTCAAGTTCTCAATAAGATATCCTCTTGCTCAACCCTTAGTAGCTGGCTGCGAGCAGGCAAGCTTAACTTAGAAGACAGGTGTGTAAAGTATTTAAAAACACCATTAAATAAGTAAGACACAACACACAATAAAAATCTAATATCTGTGCACTCACACATACACACACGCACACACACAAGCACCCCATATGTTTAATGGCACAAGAATGTGAAAAGCAAAAAAAGGTTTTACAGAAACATAGGGATGCTCAGAATCACATCAACACACGCACAGTATTCCTGCCAACACTGCACAGTTTTATGAAATTGTTTCCCATTCAGCCTCAGCAAGGGAGAAAGGGTCAATAGAAAATGAAACACAGCCCTACTGTGTTGCAGCAGTTGCATAGCGCAGCATAGGCCTGATGATTTGGTGAAGCAATCCAATCAACATCAGGATCCTGACCACTTCCTCTTCCTCTTAACCCATGCACACACAAAGAGGCCGAAGGAGAGAGTGCCAAGGAGAGGCCAACTTTAAGTACAAATCAGAGCTTTTTAACACCAGAGGAGAGGAGACTCTTTATCAACGAAGGTATACACCCCACACAATATGTTCATGTGTGGGAAACTAATGCCCATGGATCATGTCTACCACGCAATAAAATGGATAGAATGAGAACTGTCTGAAACTAATTCTTAATTTTTTCAGGCTGCACCAGTGCAAATCACTAAAAATAATATGTCACTCATGGAGTTTTATTAGTAACCCAATTTATGCATTGATGTGATATTTATTCATGGAAATTAAGATTATTTCAAGATAAAATATCTACATAAAAACCTTATGTAATACTTCTTTACTTGTCTTGTGTAGTTTTACCACTGTATTTTTTTTAATAGATTTTCAGAATTTCACTAGAAGAATGAAACGTACGATTCACTATGAGGTGGGGAAAGAGAATGAATGAATAAACACATTTTTATAAAGCATGCCAATGCCCGTAGGAGTCTAGGCGCTAAAGCTGCAGTGGATAAAGAGTAACCCCTACCAACATTTTAATTTGAAGACAACCAGGTTTTCAACGCTTTCCTAAAATGCATATGGTTAGTCAGATGTTTAATATACAAAGGAAGACTATTTCAAAGTTTCCAGTGGCAAAAGTAAAACTTCTACTTTTCCAAGATGTCCATCTCACCGAAAACTTTCTTGCAAATGAGTAGCATCATTTTCTACTGGGAACATATCACTGGAGTCTAGGTTTGATATATTCAGGTCCACAGCTATATAAGGCCTTTTGAGCTATGAAAAAAGGAAGTCAGTGCAGCTTTTGTAGTAGCTGGGAAGCTGACTGGAACGGATGAATACTGAGAAAAAGACTAGCAGCTGCATTTTGAAGCGTTTGAAGCTTTTTCAGAAATGGCTGTTGTAAATTAACGTAAACAGCATTGCAATAATCAATTTGTGATAGTACCAGATCAACTATCACTGTTTTCTGCAAATCAAATGGAATGCAAGGAAAGATTTTCTTTACTATTTTTAGGATATAGAAAAATGATGTAGTGATCTGATTGATTTGATCTGATAACGACAGTTTGTCATCAAAAAGCACTCGTAAGTTATTTACCTTTCTAGAAGGGGATGGTAGAGTGCCTAAGTCACGTGGCTACTAAGAGGGGAGACAGAAGGTAGGATCATAGACAAACAGAAGGACTTCCATGTTTCCAGTGTTGAGTTTAAGGCAACTATTTTCATCCATTTTCTTATTTTCATCATACAACTAAGGAACCTATTCGCTACCTTCTGTACTTTACTTGTGATAGACAAAACAATTTTGAGACCATCAGCATATGATACTGCTGAAAACCCAAATGAGCGAGTCAGTTAATGTGTAACATAGACACTAAACAATGTTGGATCAGGTGATGATCACTGCGGAACTACAGACGGAAAAGAAAAAGGCTTAGAGACAAAGGTATTTAAAGTGACAAACCGTCCTCTATGAGAGAGAAAAAAGCTTAATAGAGTCGGTGCCGAGTCTTTAATTCCAATGCTCACAAGGCAGATGATAGAAATTGGGTTGTTGTCTTACTGGGGTGTAAGTCCCTGTCAAGCAGCAACCACAATCCTAGTCAGGGTAAGGGGCAAGCATACCCTAAATTAACCAGTGCTCATCCTATGGTAGCTCAGCACGGAGCAATCAGGCTTAACTTAAAGGTAGTGTGTAGTGTGTAAAGTATTCGAGAAACGCTTCAAACAGTAAAACTGTAAAAACACCACACAAAAATATCCCACATCAAATTAGAAACATAGATATGACTTCAATAAATAAAACAAGACCAAAACGACAAAAATCCAATTAGTAGAACCAGAGATATTGATTTTTAGGGTTTATAGTAAGAAATATCGCCAGAAAGCACAAAGCGCTATTGGGGATATCTGGTCATGGTGGATTGGGACAAAGTCACAAGTTCAGGGTGACTGTGATGGAGAGCGGGCCAGCTACAGGGACCGTTTAAGGGTTCATTAAACAGAGTACCTTAAATCCTGGCTGCCTACATTTTGTTTGGGGAGCAAAGTGTTGAAGATGTATCACGCATTCAAGCCTATGAGTCCGTTCTGAGATGCAGAGAGGCTGCAGCACGAAGTCATGATGCATCGACGTTTAGGATCCTGTAAAAGAGGTTTGTGATGTGCAATTCGTTTTTGAGAATGTGAGGTGCAGCTGAGGTGAACCTCTGATGCATGGTTTTGTCATCGAGGATGCCGTCAATGTTGGAGGCGAGGAGTTTGTACTGGGAAAACTGATGTTCAGTGGTGGGTCCGAAGGCAATGTATTGGTCCCAAGACATGAGAGGCGGCAGCGCTGCAAGTCTTTTGCAAAAGGTCCAATCCACACAGCAGGGGCGATGTATCAGTTCTGCTCTAAGAAGCGCTGCTCAGCCAAGGACATGTGTTGGTTGCACCTTAGGCCCACTTCCAAGGGTCCAAGAGTGAAGTGGCACCACTTGGCAGGGTAGACTTACAGATAGCAGAGTCCAGGTGCAGGGGTTGGAAGCCTGTTATGCTCCTATGGCTACAGATCAGGAGAACAGCGAACTGTCTCTTAAAGTCACTCACGTTTCTGGGGTCAAGAGATGATGGTCCAGTCCGTCTCACCCAGGCAATAGGGCAGCAGGCAGCAGATCAGCACAGCAAAGCAGGAGTCCAGTAGAGTGGAGTCCAGCAGACTCGCAGCCCTCCACCTGCACACCAGTTCTTCTTCCTGGCAGAGCACCCACAGGTCCAGAAGTATACTGAAGTGGTGGGCTCTGAGGTCCTGTACTCATACTCAGAGGTGCCTTTGAATGGGGGGGATTCTAGAGACATGCCTTGGAGGTGTACAGATGTCCTATCTACCTCCCCTGACTCCGGACTCACTACAGTATGCAGCCCATTGTGTGTAGACAGGATACAGCTTATTCAAGGGATAGTGAGGCTGTGCCCAGTTCCTCCCTCCCATCCTGCCAGAGAAGGCCCATACAGACACACCAAAGCTCCCATTGTGTGGGTCTGTCTTGGAGGAATGCACTAGGACCAACTGTCAACTACACCCAGTCATGCTATCAGAGACAGGCTACCGGGACCAAATGGCAAAGGCAAGAAAATGCCAACTTTCTAAAAGTGCTCCAAAAGGCTCGTACTTTGCGCGCCAACCCGTCACACTGCGAAATGGGGGATTTGACCCAAACTTTAAACAAATGTAACATTCTCCTTATTGGACTGATAGTACACCAGTTCCATATTCAAAGTTCATCCAAACATTTAATCGATCACTCAAAATCACTGCGAGGACAGCGTGATTCCTCCATAGTATTTTATTATTTAATTTTCAACTGCCTTCAGCGTGCCCATCCATGCTTCAACTTAAGCGTGTAGAGGTGAACAATTCATACTCCATAACCTCCACCCAATGCATTTTGGTCTAAACTTTGACCATCGTCAGGGGTAACTGAAAAGACAGAAACCGACGTCTGAATCATCTATTCAATGCCAGAATACATGTAACACTCACATTTTTGTGCTATTAAATAATCACGTTTACCATCAATATATAAACCCAAAAAATGAAAAACCAGCCCCTCTAAACTGCTCCCCTTAACCATTCAAATAAATTAGTCTGGAATTTAAGGTAGTTAGGGCAACAACATGGTTTAGGAAAGGTTGTTTAACATTAGGATTCGGGCTGTGAGTTGGGGTTGTGGTAACAGGATTTTTAGTTGCGCAAAGGCAAGGATTTTATGCGCTAATAAGAAGAGCTTTTTTTCACTATTAATTTGTTTAAAGGCAGCACTTTCATTTTTATTTTAGTTTCGTGAACACTCTCTTTAGACTAATTTATTTGAATGGTCTTTTTCCATGGTCCAGATAAATGTCCGGAACTAAATGTACTGTTTAGCAGCCAGCTACGATCTCTGGTGCTAATTGCAGAATTGTAAAGGGGTAAATAACTGAGCTGAGAAGACAACCATAATCACCAGTGAGGTAAGGGGAGAACCTGTTTTACAAACAATCAAAACTAAAAGAGAGTCTAATTTTAAATCATCCAGAAATGAACTGCTTGAGTCTGGAAACTTCAGCCGAAACAGAAAATGTCCAAAATAACAAAAAACTAGCAATGTTTATCGCCAGACGGATGTTTATATATAAATACTAATATTACTTGCATTAATCTTTAAATAGACCTCTACATTGCAGACTTTTGTGCTGACAGATACCGCACCAAGGGGCATATCATCAAGCGGCAGCGATAATTGTCACTGGCCGTACTCAGCGAGAAAAATGTTATCGCAGGCTATCACTGTTAATTATCGCCATGCTAGCGCTGTATCAACAACGCATAGCGAAATGGCGATAATTATACCAGCGATAGCGGTGTTTTCCATGGACCATCGCTGGTTTTTCAGCGATGTTGCATGAAAACGGCGATAACCTTGCTGAAACGACCCTGTGGACTTATCAGCATAATCCACCTCCAATGGTAAGTATACCCAAATCAGCATTTTTGCAGGCGTTAGTTTTTTGTGAAAACTGTGGTTTTCGGCAAAAACTAACGTCTGCAAAAATGCGTTGGCCTCCTTGTAAATATTGCGATGTGCACATCAGCGATAATGTACAAGGAGTACTGCCCAGTGACGCCCACTTTGCATCTCATTAGAGATGCAAAGCGAGGCGTCAGGAAAACGGGTGCTAACATGCGCTAATGCATGTTAGCATCCCCTTGTAGATAGGGCGATGTCATTTTCGCCGCTTTTTTGGCTTTTAAAGCCAAAAAAGCGGCGAAATGGCCCTTGATAATATGCCCCCAAGAGTGCTGAAGTCATAACATTCTATGTTGCTCTGTGTACACTTCCGCTTTCGAGCACCTCTGACCCTGTACTTCCGGAGGGCCGAGCTTACAAAACCTAGTGGAAAACGCACTCCCATAGAACTGGCCCTATATTTGGAGCACATTCCCGTATACCAGGCAGTAGAATTGTAAGACTGTTTTCCCCAGAAGGAACATATTCTCCTCTACGCCCCGACGCCCTCTCCAGTTTCCGAGGATGTTGGCATTAGCTTCTTATCCCAAATACACATTTACTCCTGCTCAAGTGAGGACTGAATTATCGAAAGGAGTAAGGGTGGGGTACTCCCTGCAAATATGTATTTTTAGTTGCGCTCCTCCCCAGAGATTCGCAATACTTCAGCCGCCGATCACTGGTGCAAGAAAATATATAGGGGCTTATTTACAAGCCCCTTGCGCCACTTTTGCGTCACTTTTCCCATGTTAAAAGTGACGCAAAAGTGGCGCAAGGGGCTTGTTAATCTACCCCATAATGTACAAAAGACTGCACAATCGTCAAAGCGCACATAAAATCAATGCAGGAAAATGAGGCTGGGGGCTAATTTCCAGGCGAAGTGGACAAATATACTTAGTTATACAGTTCGAAAGGGGATCCCAAAATGTAGCAAGTCTGGAACAGGTGGTCCCCAACCGTGAAGTCTACGCCAGAAAATGGACGCCTGTCATCTGAAGCCTTCTGCGCTCAACCAAACACGTAGCTTGGCGAGCGCGGCCAGAACGCAGGCGGGAAGTGTCATCGCCTTTACCATCATTAATCAGTGTGACAAGTCACAGCAAAAGCTTTAATGTTGATTTTGCGTTTTGTAGACATAGGCTCTGTTAAAACGTTCTGGCGTTGGAAGGCCACACACTAGAATTACACTGGTGTTGGTTTACATAACTCTACGGTTGATGACAAGTACAAAAAAAAGAACACATCGGAAGTACATACACATCGCTCTTAATAAAAATGGGGAAGGCCTAATTCCAATGTGGCGGCTAGTCATGGCGTCCTCGTGCGTCAGTTCACCAAAATGCCAGGGGTAGCAGAAGTGACATCACACGCCATTTGACCTGTACTTTGTCTCACAGCCACAGGCTTACAAATAAACACTCATTCACAAAAATATACTCTCACCTGCAGGCACCATACAACAGACATTTAAAAGCATGTTTTGCTTAATTTATCTGCCAAATAGGGTCAAATTCCAGCTAATTGTCCTCCATTTTATATTACACTATTAGTGAATAATAGTATTCGTTATTTGTGTAATATGTTTTTTTTTAAAAACAAATCCAGTTAAGTGGCGAACTCGAACTGGCGTCCATTAGGACGAGCTGCTCCTGTGATCCCGACACTAATGTTGCGACCTCTGAGCCTAGGGGTGGCAAAGGCAGTGCCAGAGGTCGCAAAGGGCTGACCAGGGGTCACCGCTGCGACCCCTAAATGATGTCCATGGGCGTCCTAGCAACTCAACGACAATCATTCCCACTCATTCATCGTCGACAACTCACCGAAGTGACGTAGAAGCAAGTACTGAGAACAGCTTTTATGTATAAAACGAAAGGCGCCCTGGACTGGAATAAAAATCCAAGGAGAATGGCTACTTATATGGGAGTGTTTGGGAATCCCAGTGGAATCACTTAGAGAGCTAAATCCCAGCAGATACAATTATTTCTGATAAAACTGGCTTTAACACTTGACTGTCCCTTGAAAGTCTTCCGACACACATTGCTAATCTATATAGTGAGTAATCAATAAATTAATAATAATCTTTATTTTTTATTATAAACTATGACTAAACCAGATACAAATACATGAAATGCAAAAAAATGACAGCAGAATATTAAAAAGCACAAATATCTACAATTAAAATGGACATTCATCCATTAAAACAAACACGTTGTGACGCTCACTGCGGGATTTACGAAGCTGAAAATCGCAAAACGTGTATGGTCATCTATAAGTTTTGAAATATAAAAGAGGGCGTGCGTTGAACAAATGTGATTTTTTTTAAACAAAAGTATTAAACACTGTTTACGAATGAACCTAAAAACTGACACCAGAAAATAAGATGTAGGAGAAGGTGGGCTTCAAGTGGATGGAGGGGGCACCTCCTTCACTGCTGCATCCACAGCCCACCCACCACACGGGACAAGAGTCTCAGTGCGAGAAATAACACATGGAATGTTATGCACGTGCCAAAAGATGACTCTGAGCACGTGCGGTATTCCGAGTCAAAGATACTATGAATGCATTACGCCAGAGTAATCAGAGTACTTTTGGTAATTTCACGTTACTCTTTTGACACGAAATTACCAAAAATTACGCGATTGCATCAGATTGCGGAATTGTGAGTAACTTGACAAAAAATCCTGCCACAAGACCACAGGAACAAGGAAATTAGCGAACAGTTGCTGCTGTTAATGTTCTGTTGCATTTAGGTCTATTTTTTAGTGCAAAATGCATCCTCAGGCCCATTTTGGGCATAAGGAAATAGTGCTAAATGCAGGGTTGCATGCTTCACATAATCTGTGTAATCTTGCGTAATTTTGCTATAGTTATGCTACTGCAATTATGCAAATTTTGCGATTTACACCTCAGAAGAATGTTCTTGACAACCTCTACTTGTACCATATATAAGACATTTCTTTTCCTGAGATCACCACAGTACAGCCAGGTAAGGTACATTACTTTAGGCACTTAACAACATATGCAAGTCTCAGCTAAACCTACACGTCAACTCTAGCAGTCATCATACACCCACTCTCAAAGTGCTGAATGTTCCTCTCATGCATGTAGTCTGTTGCATCTCAGGTGATATCTTCACATTGTCGCATCATTATCACATCTCCAAACCCTTGAATTTAGCACTACGGTTGAGACAAACACAAATCAATCAACAGATTGACAATGAATGTCTCACGATGTGCTCACCTGCGTATTTCAACTCTGTGTTCGGCAGGTTGAAGTACCATAACATGGTTGTCATTGTGGTGAGTGACCTTTCATCATACACTGTTTGAGAATGGGGATGTTTAGTGATTCGACATTGCACCAGCAATAAGCAGAGGTTGAGTTCTGCTGTCTATCCACCTGGTGTTGTTCTTGCTGGGGCATTGATGCACAATGGGAAATTCTGAAAAGGAACATTGTGCCTCTCAGGGAAGGGGAACTGAATCATTGTACATACTCCTACCATGGACAACCTCATAAAGTTCCATTCCATACTCCAGCCTTTTTCACAAACCAACTGAGTGCTAGTATTACTCGACATGTTCAAATGTGTGCCCCTCACCGTCTTACCTACATACTGTGAGCTAGTAATTGTTTGAAAATAACACATGCTGGTGTGCCAGGAAACCCACTGAAAACTAGACATCATGTCTGGTGGCTGTCCACCATGTAGGAACTAAAAGACTCTTTAAACTCGCATGCTACAACATGTCCATCAAGACCACATAGATGCAAGAAACAGGGAGAAGCGAGTCAGCACAAGTCGCACATCAATATCTGGCAGTATCCAGCCTTGTTGACAACTATACTATGTAACAACCATATATCTTGTAATGGGCAGCAACCCCTTGTTATCAGCTACAGCTGCATCTGCAAAGTACACGTGTCCAGAGTACTATGCAAAGTGCTGCTGCAAAGTACTATGTAGTGTTACTCTGGAGTACATCCATGTTGTAGGGATCATCTACTTGCTGCACCTGTAGCGTTGACAGATATGGATTTCTGCACCCCAGTTCACTGTCAAAGACTATAAAGACTGATTTAAAGTAAGGTGTCCTTTACTCTGTCCCCCTGGGGAGGGGAGGACTCTACCTCCACTGCTCTTGTGGACAGGAAACTGCCTATTAAGAGATAACCCCCGGCCCAAAGGTGATCTCTGTGCTCCCAAAGGGACCACCATCACAGCGGTTCTTCTGAGTGCTCCGCAAGTTTGGTGTGCAGTTGCCATCTCTCCTGTCCACTAAACCCTCAACCAGGCCCTTAATCTCCAAACACCAACTGTCTGACATCATGCTCTAGATTTCGTATATCTTGACAACAGCTGTCGTCTGGGCAATGAGCCGTACAACTTTGTACAAGTATGCTCAAATGCCAAGATTGGTCTCTACACATGTCCATGAGCATGACCTTCCCAGCGGCCATTGTTCTTCAGAACACCCATGGAACAGGAGCTTGATCTCAGTGCTGTGCCAATCACTCCACAGTCCAGAGAGAGAATCTCCTGGTCATAAAGGCCACCTTCACCATATGTCACACCAAGCAGGTTGATGAGAAGATTCTGTCCATTTCCCTCTAACCACGCACTTCGCCTATACCCTATACCCTATCCCCTATAACCTATAATCGAGAGCACTCTGCCAGATTACAGTCTTGCTTCTCCCAATCTCTTCCAGGTCTCAAGTCAATAGGTTATTGCCCATTTCCACAAGGGTTTGTCTGAGCTAAACAGAAGTCACCTAGCTGTCTCACAAACCCTAAAAGACTCACAGGTTCCATAGTAGAGGTTCAATACTCAAACCTGGTTTGGGCAAATATAAGTGCCGGAACAGCTGTGTCCATTCACCATCTTTAATTCCCTCACTAGCTCAATTCAGTTGCTGTGTGGAATGTTTTGGGGCTATCCGTCAAACGGGGGCTGAGAAAAAGGGGGGTTCTCAAAACACGTTTTCCCTATGTTAATTCACATAGAGATTCTGAACACAACTGCAGTCTGAATGGCTGGACAGATTTAAATGAAATTTGCAGAAATCTAGGTCTTGGTCCAGAAAGCTTGCTTTTTGTTATTTGGTGTAAATCCATTCAGTAGTTTTAGAGATATTAATCAAAAAACAGATTTGTATATATGGAAATGAAGATCCTCTGCAGATCCACCTGCGGTGACTCCATGGCCCTATGTGTTTAAGCATGGTTGTGATTGGCTGGCTGCAGCTTTACAGAAAAGTTGCAGCTGCCATTTTATTTCTCAAAAAATGGTCCCCAGGCCTGATAATTTCTGTGCAAAGTGAATAAAGGGGTCATGGATAGAGGTACCCTGACCCCATGGGTGTGTTAGAGGGGTCTCAGAGGGACCTATAAAGGCAATAATTTGCCTTTTAAAATTATTTTCTCAACACACAGCATTCTGCAGATACCCCGTGGTTCTCAGCATCACCCCATCTACTTTAGAACTGTGAATCCTGCAGCAGCTCATCAGAGGCCCCGCCACCTTTCTCAACAAATCTGCAAATGCGCCTCTAGGCACGCTACTCCTTGGTGGATGAAGCCACCTTGGATGCTGAGGGTCCTTGGGGGCTAATAACCACTTCTGTTACCACCGTTCTCTATCCAGGCTTCAGGTAGCACATACCACATTTGGCTGCAATCAGTCATATAGAAATATTTGCAGAATCGTTTTTAAGTGGGTTGAAAAAAGTGGAGGCTCTCTAAAAGGGAACATGTAACATACAATTCTGTGATTCCCATAGTATGCCACCCGACAGGTATTTGGGTTTCTCTCTGAGATGTAATTATATTCAGATATATAACACAACAACTGACATACACCTAAAACCTGTCACTACGATTTGCTTTGTCAATGGTTGTTAGCTTTTTAAGACAAATGAGTAACAACAATGATTTGTTATAAATCATTAACATTGTAAATATTTCAGTTCTGAAAATTGTGAGTCTGTGAGCTGAATAGTATTGAGCCCTGTGGAAGGAGTTTTGGCCTTCAGTTATGTGTGCTTCATGTTAGATATAAATGCCCTTTTTCTCTGTGTATCTTGTCCATCTACACACCTTCAACCGCCTCTCTTTCCTCTTCAGCACCCTCGTTTCACTATTCCCTGAATGCACTTCTTTGCATCTCCCTCAATTCACCACATCCAAACATGCACATCACTCACACAGATTTAAGTAATGCATTTCCTTTTGCCTGTGCCTTGTAAATATTTTGACATCTCTGTACTCACATGATTTTCAATTGCACCCCATCCTTTTGAACTTTAAGATAGTAACAGCAAGGAAACAGATTAGGGGCTTCTCATTTCCTAGATATCTCCTAACAGACAAAACTTATCTATCTAGCATTAAGCAACACTTAAGGGAATATTTAGAAATTAATAATGGTTCTGCGATACCAACAATAGTTTGGGATTCGTGTAAGGCTAGCATCAGGGGGTTCACACAGCAATATATTTGGATACAGAATAGGCAACGCAAGATAGAAATAGATGGGATTCTTAAAGATGTCAAGATCATGGAGGATCAATATGCAGAAGCATTACTAAATTGCTCTCTAAATTTAGAAACTATAGGATACGAACTAATAAACTTAAAATCAACAGTTAAACAAACTTTCAGGGAGAAAATAGCGGTTAAAATTAATAAATACAAATTAACTCAATACGAAAGCGGGGAAAAAATTGGGAAGCTTTTAGCCTATAAAGTAGCCGACGAACAAGCTAAGACTCAAATAAAGAAAATTAAAGGCTTAAACAACGAGATATATGAACAACCAAGCCAGATATTAGCGCAGTTTGTCACATATTATAAAAATCTATATACGCCAGAGGCTCAGTCACAAATGCTTGATATTATAAAATATGTCCAGAAGTATATCAAAAAAACATCGGTAGCTAATGAAGTGTCAGCAACATTGCTGGATGATATCGCACACGACGAGATTAGAGCCGCCATCTCTTCTTTGCCGTCAGGAAAAGCATCCGGAGATGATTCAATCCCTTTAGAATTATATAAAAAATGCTTAGATGAGCTACTGCCAACTTTCTCCCAAGTCATTAAATATATCGAAGCAGGGGGGAACGCCCCAGACTCCTGGAATACGACTCGGATAATTTTTTTTCTAAAAAAGAATAAGCCTCCAGAGGAATGTGGGTCTTACAGGCCGATATCACTCATAAATACAGATGCAAAAATTTATGCTAAAATTCTGGCAACTCGTTTAGCACCCATAATGCCGAAACTTGTTTCACCTCAACAACACGGGTTTATTTTAGGACGGGATACTACATCCCACGTGAATACGTCCATAGCAGCGTTTGATATTGCTAAAGTTAGATCCACCCCACTCGGTATGATATTATTAGATGCAGAGAAAGCATTTGACCGAGTGGGATGGGACTTTCTCTGGGTCACGCTATATACATTTGGCATTAAGGGTAAATTTTTACACATGATCAAATCACTATATCAACATCCTACAGCTAGGTTAGCTTATGCAGGTTTACAGTCTGATATGTTTTCAATCTCACGGGGTACCCGTCAGGGCTGCCCTCTCTCACCTCTCTTATTTGCTTTATCAATAGAGCCATTTATATTAGCACTACAATCGCAAACTCGGATCATACCTTTTATACATAACTCAAATGAACTAAAAATTACGGCATATGCCGATGATATAGCTGTTTTTTCAACGGATGTTAAAACCGCACTAAGGGCCTCATGTAGGTAGCCAAATACCGGTCGGTAACGGCCGATTTTCGGTAAATATGCCGTTACCGACCGGTATTCAGACAAGTGAGATGTAGGAGTCCAAAAACGACTTTTCGGTAAATATGAGGCGGTAAATACCGAATCATATTTACCGAATTCTAAAATACCGATTCATATTTACCGAAGACATAATTAACGAATCGGTAAACATGAAGTGGTAAATATGAAGTGGTAAAATCTAAAATGACATGTAGGAGCACTCGGTAATTAAGAAATCCAGTAAAATCGGTAAATAAGAGTCGGTAATTAACACGGATTGAAAGCAGGTGGTAACCATCAACAATGCATATAATCAAACCCAAAATGCAACAGCGTGGACAACATGGCCGCTATGTACGTCATTGCAAGGCGCCTACGTCTACAGGCAGCAGGACTGAGGGTGTGGCGACGGGAGGAACAAATCTACAGACAGCGCATCACACTATTCCAGCTGACTGATGCAGAGATACATGAGAGGTACAGGCTAGACCCCGAAACCATCATGGACTTAATCAGGGACCTACACCCACTCCTGGACCATCCAATAAGAAGGGCGCACACCATACCCCCACATGTGCAGGTGCTCTGCAGCCTACATCTGTTGGCATCCGGCAGTTATCAGGTGGTGATAGCTGCGGTGGGTGGGGTATCCCAGAGTTGCCTGTCACGTTTCTTCAGGAAGTTCCTGGATGCCATGATGCAGAGAATGCACCACTACATAAGCTTCCCGAACACACAGGCTGCACTGCAGAAAACAAAAACTGACTTTTATCACATGGCACAGTTCCCCCATGTCATCGGCTGTATTGATGGTACACACATCCCAATCTGTCCTCCAGCTGATACAGAGCACATCTACAGGAACAGGAAGTCCACCCACTCCATCAATGTGCAGGTGATCTGTGATGCAGGGAACATCATCACAGATATAGTTGCAAAGTTTCCGGGGAGCACCCACGACTCTTACATCTTCCAGAATAGTGGGATCTACACACGACTGAGTGCCGGAGAATTCGGAGAGGGATACCTGCTAGGTAAGTAACAGTGACGCCCCTTGAAACCTGCAAATCATAGTGTATAGAGGCTTGTTACTGATGGTTCCCTTTTACTCATCCAGGCGACAGTGCATATGCATGCCGGTCATTCATCCTCACTCCCTACCTACACCCAGCAACCCAGAGTGAGAGACGATACAACGTAGCACACAAAACAACACGCAATGTGGTGGAGCGCACGTTTGGACTACTGAAGAGCAGGTTCCGCTGCCTCCACAAGAGCGGAGGCGCACGCCAGTACAAACCCATCACCTGCTGCAAGATTATTGCCACTTGTGCAATGCTGCACAACCTTGCCACGAAAAAAGGTACAGATGTGGAACTGACATATTTTGAGGACAACGAGGATGAGTCAGGCCAGCCAGAGGGCAACGCAGCTAGAGTGCCAACTGCAATCGATGGGAGAGAGAGACGGGCAGTGATCACATGCAACTATTTCTATGTAAGTAAGGGGACACAGCGAGTTGTGAGAAGTCCTGACGTAGTTTTAATGTGGCACCACGCCATGAACACATGAACAGGCCAATCTGGCAATATACCATCTATACAAGGAGTATGTCCAGGGTTACGTCACCCAATGGGAAGTGGCTAAGCAGGGCCACATCAATGTTTGAGCATACGCGCTGCAGTGGTGGATTGCACGGCCTGTGCATCCTCACTAGAGCCAACCCCAAGCCGCCTGCTGCTCCTGCGTGCTTCTGGGACGGGGGGTGTGATGCTGCTGCTGGTGTCGATGCTCTCCGCAGCATCCCCTGCAGCAGTTGTCGACGCCTGACTAGTCAATAGCACCCCTAGTGCACTTGTCACCTGCACCATCCCCCGAGACAGGTCGCTGCAGCACTGTGTTAGGCCCTCCTGCATCGTCACAGAGCGCCGGCACAGCAGCGAAGTCGCAGTTGCCAGACGGTTGAGTGCCCTGCTGGTGGTGTCCCGTCTCTGGCGTTCCCGGCGCCGTGCTTCGATGTCAGCATCTAATTTGCTGCACAACTGCTGGATTGACTGGGACATGTCCCGAATGCCCGCAGCCATGCCGCTAATGTTAGTGTCCATGTTGACTAATGTTGTCTTCATCACCCGCATGTGCCTCTGGACTGACATGACTGCCTTTGATTGCAGGCGCTGTTGCTTCAACATTTGGCCCTCGAGCCCCAAGAAGACACCATGGCCGTCAGTGGGTGCTGGTGGACTCTGGACACGCGACCTGCGGCGCCCTCTTGCTTCCGTCTGTGCTGCCTGTGAGGTGTGGGGCACAGTGGCATGGCTCCCTTCCTGGGGCCCGGTGCGGTCTTCTGGGCCCATGCTGTCGTCTGACGAGGTGTCTAAGGCTCGTAGCCTGGCTGCTGGACGCCTCCTCATTCTCACACCTGCAAGCGGAGATGTGGCCGGTGAATCGAACATGAGTGGCGATGCTGGCTCTGGTGGTGGTGATGCTGGCTCTCGGTGAGGTGATGCTGGCTCTGTGTGCGGCGAGGCTGGCTGTGTTGGTGGTGCGGCTGCCAGTGGGCCTGCTCCCTGGTCTGCACTTGTGCTGGCTAGAGGTGATTTATGTGGCCGGTGTGCCGTCTCTCCTGCAGCATGCCCTGTCCTGCATGATGTCACATCTGTGGACAGAAATACAACATTGGCTCAGTGTCCCCGAAGGGCTGCATTGCAAGCGTCACAATAAATCATTTCACATTCCAATATGTCCCCTGTCTCCTTGTGCCTCGAGTGCGTGACATGCCTTGTTGCCCTGTAACATTTACGTCATGGTTAGTGTTGCCCTGACTACATCTCCCGGAATGCATTGCCTGTCTGCACTGACACGCGTGGACTGCAGTGTGATTCTCGTTTCACAATGGGGGATGTGGGATAGGAGTAGGGGGGGGCAACATTGCTGTGCTTTCGTCTTACCTTGGTGTGTTGCGGCTCTGGCAGAGCTGTCGGCGTCCCCAAGACCCACGACGCTCTCTTGCTCGATTGTGGCCGCCACCAGCTCCTCCAGTTCGGTGAGGGCAGGTGCCCTGTTGGTTCCACCTCCGGTCTGGCTGGCCTCCTTCTGGATGTCGCCCATCTTCCTCTTGGTTACAATCCTGAGGTCATACCAGCGCTTTTTGAGGACCTCAATGTCCCTGTGGGTCACTCCCACAGCATTGACCTGCGCCTGGATGGCCAGCCATATGTTGCGCTTTTCAGCCTCAGGCACTTGCAGGGATTGCCTTCCAAACAGCTTCTGGTGCTGCTTCACCACCTCCTCCACCAGCACCTGGAGTTCCTTGGGGCTAAATTTCAGCTTCCTCCTCCTTTCCCCTCCGTCTTTCTGTGTTCTCTGGCTGGACATGCTGTTCGTTTACCCGCTCGCACATGCAACGGCTCCCTGCCTCTCCTCTGCACTCCAAGCCTCTCCAGGGTCGGCTGATTATGTACACCTGCCTGGGTGTGGCCACTTCGGCTAATGATGTACACCTGCCTGGGTGTGGGCACTTCCTGGTTGGGTGGGCTGTCGTTGCACTGGATTGGCTGTTTCGTCAAGTCATGTGATTTGATTTACCGAATCCGTACATACCGATTCGGTATTTACCGAATCCGTACATACCGATTCGGTATTTACCGATTCGGTAAATACCACCTCGGTATTTACCGATTCGGTGAATTCCGATTCGTATTTACCGACTGTTACCGAATCGGTAACTGTTACCGAATTTTTACCTACATATAACTTACCGATTCTAATTTACCGATTCGGTACGGCTCGGTATTTAAGAACCGGTAAAATTTATTTACCTACATGAGGCCCTAAATGAGGTGGTTAAAGAAGCGGAAAGGTATGGTTTGGTCTCTGGCTACAGACTTAATATCAACAAAACTCAAATAATAATGAATTACAAAGACGTAGGAATAACGACAGGGTTATGCAACACGGCTACCTACCTAGGGGTCAAGATAACCACTAGAATAGATAAAATAATAGAAATAAACTACGAGACTCTTCTTAAGGAGACTGCAACACTACTTAAAAAATGGCATAAGGTTCCTATAGGTATTGGGGGTCGTATAAACATAATCAAAATGAAAATACTACCTAAATGTATTTATTTATTCCGGTCTATTCCGCTAAGATTAAATGTGTCCTTTTTTAAACGATTAGATGGTATTTGCGGCAGTTTCATATGGGGTTATAAAAAAGCCCGCAGGGCTATTAGACTACTTAAACTCCCATATAATCAAGGAGGTCTGGATTTTCCGGACTTCAAATTATACTTTTGGGCAGCTTTTATCAAACGACTGAGAAGTTTAATACACCCCGTAGGATGTAACGCACCCTTTTTCTTTAAGCTTATGCTCGGTAAGGAATACGAAATGTTTTTGTTCAGAATTAACGATCCAAACTATTTTAAGCGAGTCAGATTCAAGGTGGCACGCGATGTTGTCAATATATGGTTTGCAATTACTTCTAATTGTAACACATCATTTTATCACGATAAGCTGCCCATATGGGGCAACCCAGGTTTGCCAGAAATCTTTCAAGACATGGAGGGTAAACGATGGGCTAGCCTGGGCATAAAATACCTGGGCGATATATATGATCAAAATGGGTTTATGACTTTCGAAAAAATACAGATTATATATAAAATAACGTCAGGCATGCAATTTAAATACTTTCAAATTCGAGATTATCTTATCCGTAGAATGCAACTGACAAACATCTCAGGTTCGCTTATATGGGATTATATGCATAAAGATAACTTAAAATCAATAATTAGCACTGGCTACAAAATCTTATGTTCATTTAAGCCAGATGACTGTCACAGATTAGCTGAGCACTTGGGACGCAGTGTAGGGGCATCAGTGACAGCTAACACCATAACACGGGCTCTCTCTAGGCTTAATAACTCTGTATATTCTTCCAACCTTAGGATACAACAATTTAAAACAATCTGTCAATTATATTACACTCCAGAAAGAATATCAAAATGGTCCTCCCATGGCTCTCTTAGCGAACGCACAAAATGTCCAAAGTGCAATCTACAGTCTGCTGATCTAAAACATATGTTTTTTTTATGTCCTGCATTAGAGAGGTTTTGGTCAACGATAACCGATCTGATCTCTCAAAAACTAGGGAGTGTAATGACGATCTCAGCAACAGAGGTATTAACTGGAGCCCAGAACACTACAAGCAGATATGAAGATTTAATTTCAATACTACTGGCTAGCGCAAGGTTAACAATCGCCCGTGCATGGATCTTACCCACACCTCCATCGACCATTGAATGGTGGGGATTAGTTAAAGAAACATATGATATGGAACTAGCATTGGCAAAAACGAGAGGGATGAAGGCATTATGTAAAGTAAATAAGATATGGGGTGCACTATTCTGAAAATGTTTGCAAAAGGGGTCCCTCTTCTCTCCCCCTCCCCCCCCTTTTTTTTTTTTTTTTTTTCTCTCTTCCCTCCCCTCCCTCTCCCCTGCAATGAGGGCTAATAGTTATATAGGTAGATATGAAGGATAATATATTTATAGAAATGATATAATTACCTGTTCCTATGCCTGTACTTATTTGCCTAGAACTTATTGAATTGTATAAAATGTATTAATCTTTCTTTTTCTTTCATGTTGGTAATAAAGAAATTTATTAAAAAAAAAAAAAAAAGATTTTCAATTGCAACTGGACTACATGTCCATTGTTCTATGTGGCAAAACCAAAGGGGATGATGGACGGAGTGTTGAACATTGCAAGCACTCACCCCCAGTCAACTTATCTGGGTTTAATCCATCATCATTCATTAGCTCACTCTGCCACCCCAGTTCTGACATGGCCATATGCAAATCAGTCTGACCCTGTACCTCATGGGAACAGTCCAGCCCGAACTGCCAAGCCATGTCTTCCCTGAACCGGAAACATGCATCCTGGGACCGGTTTCTGGCTAATCAGCTGTCATCAGCCAGGCTAGCTTGAATCCAGTGGCAAAGTGAGCAAGGGACCTACGTCTGGGCAACCCTGCCAACTTAGGGCGAACAAAGCAAAACCAAAGGGGATGATGGACGGAGTGTTGAACATTGCAAGCACTCACCTCAATTCACCACAACCAAACATGCACATCACTCACACAGATTTAAGCAACGCATTTCCTTTTGCGTGTGCCTTTTTAATATTTTTACATCTCTGTACTCACATGATTTTCAATTGCAACTGGACTACATGACCATTGTTCTATGTGCTCTGCAGACAGCTACACCCACTGACAGGCACTTTGCTCTGGCTTCAGCCTCAGAGCTCTCAATCAAAGCCCCTCATAAACAACCTGCCACAGCTCAAAGTATGCACTATGCAAGAGTAATAAGATGCACTTTAAAAAAGACATCAACCCAACATAATAATATAACTAACACTCTTGGGGAGTGCACTGTTAAGTTAAATGTGAAATAAGAGAGGAACTAAATCACTGACATGCATTGCCTTAATGATGTTGGCCTTAAAGTGAAGAGCATGAAGATAGGGCCAATTGCATCGGCATAAAGCAGATAACTGGCTTTACTAGGAGCACATATTTCTTTCTTCCTTAGCGTTTGACTCGGATATTTGGATCAAATTCGCAAGGGAACAAAAACCCTGCTTGTCTTTTGAATTATTCTGCAGGGAAAACAATACAGCAGTTCAACTTACAAAGGGACCAGTGATGTGCAGCCACGGCCTGGGGTGTCACAGTGGTACAGACTAGCATGACCAGAGGCCTCAGCTCAATATTCATACCACAAGCTTAGCATTATAACACTTCCCATTCCGGAGGACAAGACACTAAATCACACGTGCTTGCATCCACTCCTGCATGTGATGAATGGGAAAGGGTGGGATCTATGCCTGTGAATGATGGAGGGCTGCCCTACCACAGGGACAGTGATTCCTACACCTGAAACCATGACACTGAAAGAGCCACTTGCCTGCAGTGGAAGCCACCATAGACCACAATGGCAATGATGGGCTTTAGAACAGTAAGCCCTGTGTCTTGCATTTCTGTTTAGAAAGTTGATTTACTGACTGGCTTCCGTCTCCTTCAGAGTGAGGTGGGGCAGGGTGCCTATAACAGACAGCCCAGACTTAAATGCATTGATTTGTTTAGAGATACAATTGTATCTAGTTATTTATTTAGTGTTTTATATAGCGTGAACATGACCCGTTATGGTACCAGAGCGCTTTACAGGGATAACAAGTTGCATACAAGTAAGACATAGGTAGGGGGGTGAAACATTTGGGACTAAAACAAGTGCATACAATTTTCAAGTCGAAATGAAGAGAAAGTTCAAGAGTTAGATGTGTGGGAGTACAGGGGGGTGCAAGGTGGACCGCAGCCGGACAGTCCAAGGTGTAGTAGCAACAAAATAAAACAAGGCCGCTGAACGGTGTGTGCAATGCAAGTGTTATGAGAGGAACTTGACCAATAGGAATGTTTTGGCTTCCTTTTTAAAAAGTGCCAGAGAGGGATTTCTTCTGATTGCGGCTGGAAGTGAGCTCCAGATTCTTGTTGCGGCCCCAGAAAATGCACAATTGTACGTTTTTTTCTTTCGAAAGCGGGGTGGCTGGAGCAAAAGGTCTCTGGAGGACCGGGAGTTTCTGGCTCCACCGGACACCATGAGTTTCTGGGTGAGAAATGCAGGGGATTTAGTGTGTAGAGACTTGTGAGTGATACATGCCAGTTTGAGTTGGATTCTGGGTTCAAGAGGAAGCGAGTTCAGATCTTTCAGATGCAGTGAGATGTGGTAGAATTTCTTTGAACCTGTTAGGAGTCTGGCGGCGGCGTTGAGGCAAGATTTTAGGGGGGCCGTGGAGATCTTGGGTAGGCAATAGAGGGTAGAGCATCCAAATTCGATTCTGGAGATAACTAGTGCCTGGACTGCCATTTTTAGGTCATAAGTGTCAAGGAATGATTTAAGTTTACTCAGATAGCTCAGGTGAAACCTGGCGGAATTAGCCATTGAGTTGATGTGGTCACACATATTCAGGTTGCTGTCAAGGGTTAATCCGAGAGATTTGGCAGAGTCCACAATGGTCGGTGAGCAGTTTAGAGCTGTGATTGACTTAGTCCATTCCCGAATGTCAGTGTTAGTTTTGGGAGGGGAGATTAAAAGGAAATCAATTTTTTGTGCATTCAGTTTGAGCTGGTTGGAAGTGAGCCATTGAACAGTCGACTTCAGGGCTTCATTCAGGGAATAGATCGCCTCTGGAGAAGAGATTTCGATGTAGATCTGGGTATTATTGGCATACATTTGGTAGGAAGCGGCCCCAAATGAACGCAGGGATGGTGGGCACTCCTTAATGTGAAAACTGCCCACAAACCGCTAGTACCTAGCCCTACCCATGGGCAGGCTTAACGGAGCAATGATGAGGCTTTGGCTGCAGCTACCATGTTCAGGGAAAGTGACCTCCATATAGCTTCTGAATCCTCGGAGGGAAGTACTGTGCACTCTGATTCTGAGAAGAGCCTTGCATTGTTCCCTACAGTGACGCCTCAGTCTGCAGATGATCTACTGGGCTAATGAGACACGAGAGAGGCAGGCACGTCGATCACTAGTACATAATGCACAGCGGAGATAGCACACATTCTTACTGTCATACACATCCTTTTATGTGGGTAAATTGGTAACTAACAACACTAATACTGCTGAGCCCATATACGTGGGTACAACACCATGGATGGTGTAAGCGACAACCCCCTAATTCTGTATGCACCATGTAAATACAGTAAAGTTTTTGATAAAGTAAAGGGGCCCCTGCTAACCTGATACAAAGCCCAGGCAGGGAATAAACTAATGGAAAAAAGAGAAAACACCGGGCACAGTGTATATAACCAGTAGTTTACCTGTCATCTCCAAATTCATCAAGAATACTAATAGCTATACATAGCGAATACATTGTATACATTGTTCTTTTGAAATGTTCAGTGGCTATCAACCGCCTGTTGAGAAATAATCATGTTTTCATATGTATGAATTGTTCTTTTGAAATGCTCAATTGTTCTTTTGTTATGCTCAGTATTCATCATTATGATCAAATTTAGAGAATGAAAAAATAGGAGCTATATAAGTGTATTATCTATATCAAGATATATCAAGACTTATTGGGAATATAATCTGTATGTATACTGATATTATGATTGCTTATTGATTATCACAATTGTATATGTTCACAGCTAGATTAATATATTCAAAAATAAGAAAATACAACAAAAATATTTTTATATTAAAATTAAAAAGCACAAAAATATACAAAATAATTTGTTCTATTAGTTTTTTCTAACTTTTTCTTCTCTTTTACAAATGTATGTATTCGCTATGTATAGCTATTAGTATTCTTGATGAATTTGGAGTTGACAGGTTATCTACTGGTTTATACACTGTGCCCAGTGTTTTCTCTTTTTTCCATTAATACAGTAAAGTTTGCAATGTTTTGTTTTTTGTTTAGAACAGCATAGTTCAATGGATGGACCTTGTATTTACGGTTCAGAGGGAGTTCGGGGTTTCTGGTACTGATGACACATCTTAAACTGAGGGGCTCGATAACTACTTTGGATATACACCCAACCACCAATCACACATGCTTGGCTCCTATAACTCAATCACCTGAAATGTGCGGGGACTAGGCTCGGTGCAAAAGCGACATAGGGTGCACTGATTAGGTGAAAGGGGCAGACAGTGTTCCTGTAGGAATCACACCTCACAGAGCCAGAAGCGGGGGAAATACATAAGAAATGGAAGGGACAGGTATTCTCTACTAATTACTATGCCTTTGCTAGAGGCGTGACGATCTGGATCACGTATGGGGTCCTGTTTGTGGAGCTAGAAAGGCGTGTGGATGTGCAGGGTAGGTACATACTCCTCCATGGGACACTTGACGGCTTATGAAATCCAATTGGAACGTGGAACCTCGCACACCTGGTGCAATCAGTGTTCAAAAGTGGTTTTAACTCTGGGTGCCTGGTAGGTTAACCCTCATGGGCATGAGGGTGGGACAAATCCAGATATAGCGTTATCTTCCGTGGGAGTAGCATCTCCTACTCAGCACTCCTGGGGTATGAACTTTCAAAAAATGTGCAGAAGCATAATATAGTTGTTCTTTCTTTAATTTCTTTGACTTCTTTGCAATTTCATTAAGCAGAGAAAAGGATCCCTGGAGTTGAATCACATACACTTCCACTCTAAACACAATCACTCAATGGGCACTATATTACCCCTATTAGCCAAACAACTATCCCAAACTATTTATCATTGGCATACAAATTGAACCCCAAACTGAAATGTAATGCTTACACAGTTTTATTCAAAAAGTGTTTTCTCCTCTCATATATCCGTTAAAATTCTCGAAACAATCCGTAGATGTACACAAAAACAATAACAATAAATTAAAAATCACAATTCATACAATTTTGTCTTTTGTTAGCATATTAAAACACAAGAAAACAAAGACCCAAGAAAGAATACAGTCATAATCATCTGTTAGAAATCCATATGATCCAAATACAATACATAATATATGAGGGGTCTTTAGTGAGAAAATTTCTTTCTTATCTTAAATATCCCTTGTTTTTTGGATTCCTAGATGGAAAGAGCGTCGACGCGTTTCGGTGGTATATCAGCTTTGTAAACAAAAACCATCTTCTTCATGATAAAGGGTCACTTTTCTCCATATTATAGAGATTATATCTGTACAAAAAAGAAACAGATATCACCCAAAATATCAGTAATACATAATCTCATCAGTTAAAAATCATTCATTATTAAAAAAACTGTGTACTTAAGCCCGGCAGGCATTACAACCGCATAGCTATCAAAGATACATCTCTCCTATATGCACTGCATTTCAAATTGGGTTTGAGTTAAAAGGTGCCAATCCCTTAGTTTTCAAATTCTCATTAGAACCTTCCATTTAAAAAAAAAAGAAACTTGCATCCCCACACACTCCATTCATACCTATGTACTATTTTAAGCTCTGGAGCTTGTACTGACCATAAATAGTGTAGGGTCGTACTATTCGATAGGGTTACTTGTTATCCTATCGTGGATCCTTCTTATTACTGGATCTGTTCCAAAAGATACGGAATAACTGTGAATAACATTGTTTAGGCATCCTTAATTGACTTCTTCTCCACACTGTTCATTGCTAATTGTTACTTCTGGATTTATTATTCGAGTCTTCAATCCTTTCTTTTCCTATTTTACGTTCTTGGTCTTCTGTTTTTCCTTTTTCATTTTAGACGGCTCCCAAGATGAGTAGCACAATTAAAAAACACATGTAGCAACTGAAAGTAGAGAGAGGGACACAGTACCCGGTAAAGCGCTTGTTCGTTTAATTTCTATTTGGCTTAGATTGTTGTACAGGCCCACCCCATGATTCTCATAAAGGCTTACCTTAAATAGAAACGTTTTTTTGCATGTATGAAGACTTCACAGTGATATGGGAGTTTTATTCTGCCCGCATCATATTCATAACCCCGTAGACTTCTGATGGATCTATCCGGGTGTTTCAAGGTTCCTGCAATCTGTAAATTAAGCAAATGAAAGTATGTTCGTTTGTCATTTTAATTATTCTTTTACTCCTTTCAGTTATTTTTAACATTTACTATTAGTATCCTCTTATGCCACCTTCCCCTATATATTTGTACACTTTCTCCAGACCCCTTCGCACGTCTCGGGAGTATTGTTATACATTTTAGCCCATCTTATAACGCATACCCGGTAGTGGCCCTTTGGATTATAAATAAAACTCCGGGGTGCATAACTAGCGGCTAGTACACCCCAATTTATTAATATATTATATTGCTCCGAGTTGTTTGCAAAAGAGACGGGCAATGTCATAGCCTCTAGGTCCACCTCCAAACCAGAAAGAGTGATCTCCTGAGTTTATTTATGTACATGGGACGTGGCTTACTCTGAGTCATTTACGAATACGGGCAGTGTCATAGCCTCTATATGCTTCTACAAAAAAGGAACTTATTCGTTCTAATACAATGTCTATTGCTTCTGTCGGGGACCTTACCTCAGCATTGCGGCATCTTATCTTCTCGTTTTGAGATTGGGCATCATATTCTGTTACTCCATTTTTATCTAGGTATCAATTACCAAAACATATCAAAACCCGCGAGACGCTGATATCATTGCGGTGAGTTTCTAGCCCTACCGCGCATGTCTGGCGGCCATCTTAGAAGGACCTGTATCTGTCTCTCATGAAATCTCCTTCACAGAATTTCTAGCCCTCCTGTGCATGTCCGGCGGCCATCTTAGAAGGACCTGTGTATATGGCCTCTCTCACAGCCACTTGCAGAGTACCAGAGACCCCCCCCCCACTCAAAGGTAACCTGAGCCATTGGACACTGACTCTCTGTGTTGTCGGCATTGACAACACGGCAGAATGCGTGTGGGACAACCTGCTCTTGAGACACAAGGTATTGCTTGACAGCAGTCACACTGGCTCCTGTATCTCTAAGAGCCCCCACCCTTCGGCCATTTATGGTCACCCACTGCCCAAACTTTTGAGTATTGGGGGCAGTTGGGCCTCAGCGACCATCTCACTGTCTCCTAATGAGACTAGGGTCATCTGTACGGGATCCCCCGCCCCTTGGACATCTACCTCCCTCCCAAAGCCTACACTATTCCCCTGCTTGGGGGGTGGAGCACCAGAGGGTGCTGGTTTACCATACATGGGGCACTTGGGATCCATTGAATAGTGCCCCAGGTTGTTACACTTGTAACATCTGGGGGGCCCTCTTTGAACATGGTTACCTGTCGGGGCCCC
Source organism: Triturus cristatus (assembly GCF_964204655.1). NCBI lineage: Eukaryota > Metazoa > Chordata > Amphibia > Caudata > Salamandridae > Triturus > Triturus cristatus. The sequence continues at coordinate 1,569,023,116 of NC_140591.1, read as the reverse complement.
GGTCTGCTTCGGGGGTGGGGGTGGCTGAGAACCTTTCCCTTGGTTCCCTTTGGAATTACTTTGGGGCCCTCTGTAGAACTCCCTCTGTTTACCCTTGTCCCCCCCACACTTCTGCTGGGGACCCTGAACACCTTTGGCGGGGCCTCCCATGGGACCCTTGTGGACCCTGGTGCTGATCCAGCGGTCCGCCTCCTCAGCAAGCTTCCTAGGGTTAGTCAGCTTGCTATCGATCAGGTGCTGGCGTAGCTCAGGAAAACAATTATCAGACAAGTGCTCCCATGCAATTAAATCAAACAGCCCTTGGTAATCATTCACTTTGCTACCCTTCACCCAACCATCTAGCGCTCTGGAAAAAAAAGTCACATATTCTACATAAGTGGTACCAGGTTTCTTGGTGCAATCCCTAAACCTCTGCCTGTACAATTCAGGAGTTAACCCATACCTTGTCATCAGAGCTTCCTTCATGTGTGGATAGGATGTTTTGACATCAGAGGGGAGATCCAGCATTGTGTCCTGTCCCTCACTCAGGAACCTTCCCCACAACCCCGCTCCCCAATCTTTCTCAGGGACCCGGTGGGAGGACATGGCTACTTCATAGGCCCTGAACCACTGCCCAATATCATCCTGCTTATAATACTCTTTCACCACATCTTTAGGAATATGCACCCTTGACTCTGTTAAATTGCTGCCACCAGAGGGAGAGTGGTCTAAACTCTTGGCCTTGATATCCAACTCCCTCATTTTTACCTCATGCTCCATGGCCAGCCTTTGACTTTCCATTTCCATCTGTAGTTTTGCCATCTCCACTTCATGTGCTCGTGCAGCACTCCTGTCGGCCATCTCCTCTGGCGACAGGCCTCTGCTAGGCTCAGAAACACCTTCTGGGGGTATCACCTCCCGTGCATTCTCTGGGAACTTTGATTCGTACCAGGCCCTCAGCACCGTTATGTACTGATCCTTGGTTGTTAATCCGCTTTGTTTAATTCTGTAATTGGTGAGATATCCTTTCAAGACTTCATTTGTGCACTTCCTCAGTGCCTCCTGTTCCCAATCTATGTCATCAACTCCAGAGAATATAGAGGACGCTCCGCCTCCACTGACTGAGCTAGGCATGGTTTCTTAAAGTGGAGATTCTTCAGCAAAACAAAAATCAATACTGTGTGGCTGCGTTATTGGTCTGAACTCACTACGTGGCATTCACTCAATCACTGTACATGAATCACAAATGCAAATTCAAATCCTCACCGCTGACCAACAATGTTAGAAATGGGCGTCTCTGGTTGGCACAGGTATACACTTGTGACAGGCAGGGACTCTCAATTATAAGTCAGGATAAGGGGATCACCCTTTCAAATAACCCCTGCTCACCCTTTAGGTAGTGTGGCGCAAGCAGTCAAGACTATTCTCAGGGCGCTATAGGTTAAGCATTTGTGAACACATACAGTAATACAATGACACACCACAAAGGGACACCAGTCAAGGTTATATCAAAAATCGGTTTCTTTATATAAGGCTTAGCACAAGACCAGAATAACAACTAAAATGACCACAGTATTATTTCAAAGTTCAATGTTCTTGCAAAAAGGCTTAAAATGCAAAAATAGGCTTCTTTTACTCAATTCTGCTTCTTTTCAGGCTTTGCACGGTTCGTACCTGGGTGTACGACTCGTCCGCATTAAAAACAAAGAAAGTACGAGTCAAACAATCGATGCGGACTCCGGGGTCCGGGACGTGCACACTGCGGTGCGAACAGGACAAAGTACCTTAAGTTCGTGGGGTCCGCGACGGACAGTGCGGGACAAGTTGATGGGTCCGGGTCGCAGTTCGGCAGCGTACTCGGTCTGGTCCGGTCGCGGCGTCGGGCCGCGGCGTTGGTACGGGACCTTCAGGGGTACGTGCGGATGAGCCGGATCAGCTTGCAGAGTCTGTGGCATCGGCGTTCGGGCCGTACCTTCGGTGCAGATCAGCGGCGACACTTTTCGGCGCCGTACAGCGTACGGGGAGGATCAGCGTACTGCGGCTTTTCGGCTCTGAGTACGGCACGGTGCAGTACGTTGGCAGCGTAACGACCGTACCTGCGGGACAGCGAAGCTTGAGTCCGGCGTACAGGGTTCGGCAGCCAGGGATGTACGTCTCGAATTGGCGGGGAAGGTTAGGTGCAATGCAGCCGGGAGGAATACGGTGCGTACTAACGCTTTTTGGTTCAGCGTAGGCACACGGTGCCGGGCGGCAAAGACACGGCTTCACGGCGGATGTAGTACGAGGCGTACTGGGGCCAAATCCAGCGGGAAACAAGCAAGAATTGTCCAGGCAACTCAGTTTTTGAAGGCAGATGAGTCCAATGGTCCTGGGACTTAGTTCAGGGGGCAAGCTCTTCTTCCAAGCCATTGGAGATAGTTGAAAAACTGCAAAGTCTCTTTCAGTCTTTTCCTCTCCTTTCTCAGCAAGGCACCAACTGCAGGCCAATCCCCCAGGTCAGGGAAAGTTACTCCTCCTTCAGCTTCTTCCAGGTCCTTCTAGTCAGGCAGAGTTCCTTCGTGGTTCAATCAGGATCTGATTTCTTAGGAGCAGGGCTCCGACATTTATACTCAGTTTCTTTTGTCTTTACAGGCCAGGGGGGCCTTTGCATAATCCCGGTCCAGTTCTTTTCAGTGAGGAGCACTTTGTTGTTGGGACTCTGGCTTCTTCTTTCAGCAGGCAGGGCAGAGACATCAGACGTTCCCCAGGGGGTGGAGCCAGCATTGTGGAGGCAGAGCACTGTCCTATTCAGAGTCAAGGTGCACTCCTCCCACCCATCCTGGTGTAATCTTTCTAATCACCACTTGGCAGCCCCAGCCTGTCTCCTGGAACTTCCCAGCCCTGTCACTCAAGCTACACACAAAGAAGATAGCCCTCCCCACCAGAGGCGGACTGAAATGGTTAAGCAAGCAAATGCTAACTTTCTAAAAGCAGCATTTGCAAACCCAGGATATTAAAATAACCTTTACTAAATGATGTATTTTATTATTCTGAGTTCAGGCATACTAAACACGAATTTCTACCATGCTTCCTGAGCCTGCTAGGATCATAGAGTGTTATAATCTAGCAGCCCATTCTGGCCTATGGAGAGCAGGTAGCCTTACAATAGTGAAAAACAAAAATGGCTGTAATTCACTATTAGGACATGCCGCACACCTCAGGGCATGTCCTACCTTATCCTTACAATGCACCCTGCCCTAGGGCCTACCATAGGGCTGACTAATATGAAGGTAAGGGAAGGTTTAGGGGCTGGCAAGTGGGGACACTTGCCCAGTCAGCATGACAGTACCAGACTGCATGCAGGTTCTGCAATGGCAGACCTTAGACACATTTTACCCCGCTGCTTCTGTGGGTGGCACAACCAGTGCTGCAAGCCCACTAGCAGAATTTGGATATACAAGCCCTTGGCACCCCTGGTGCACTCTACTAGGGACTGATAGTAAACCAAATAAGCCAAACATGGAAGTCAATTCACATAATACATTTTACCATAGGGAGCACTTGCACTGTGGCACTGGATGGCAGTGGCACAGTGCCCTAAGCAGCTAACACCAGAACAAAAATACATTGAGGCACAAACAAAAATGGAAGGGTGACCCACGCCAACGGTGCCAGGTCTAACAACCTGGTTGGAGCACTATTCGGTAATTAAATCTTAGTGGACTATGAGAATTTGTACAGGAAAATGGGGTGCCAAATCATGTATACATGCTGCACGCTGCGATATCGCAATATGTAAATAAACACTGGGCCCCTCAAAGAGACGAACCCCCAACACATGAATTAGTCAGATCACTATACCTCATGGGAGAGGGGCGCCATCTCATCAAGTGGCTATACTGCGGCCCCCGAGCGCATGCAATGGGCCCCTAACCGACCTACAAGTCAAATGGACTGGGCACATAGTACGGGAAATGTCCGACAAGGAGTGGGCCGGTATTTTAGAACACCCCATAAAAGTAACCCCCAATGCAAAATTCTAATTTATACAATGCATGGTTCTCCATAGGGCCTACCGTTGCCACGCCGCCTGTAGCAGATTTTCTCAAACACGCAGCATCACTGCCCTTGATGCAAGATGGAAGATGCAGACTTAATGTTATGTTATGTTATGTTATAATGAATTTATATTGTGCACGTACACCAGGTTGGTTTCTTGGCGCTGCTCTGGGAGGTGTTCGAGTGATACGTTACTCGTATACAAGTTTTTAAAAGATTGCGGAAGGTCATGAGGTCTGTGCAGGATCTGATCTCCAGAGGCAGGGAGTTTCAATATCTGGGACCTTGTGTGGAAAACCTTGTACCACCAAAGTGTTTCTGTTTAAAGGGGGGTGTTATCAGGCGGTGCAATTGGCAGATCTCAGGTTGCGGGTATGAGTGTACCTGTTGATCAAGCTATTGATTAATTTGGGGTTTCCGCCGTTCAGAGAATTAAAGATGATGCATCCCACCTTGAAGGTGCATCTCTGAGATATGGGTAGCCAGTGTAGTTTCTTCAAGAGGGGAGTGACGTGTTGGCATCTGTTTTCCTGGAGAATCAGTCTGGCCGCCTGATTCTGTACCAGTTGTAGATGGTGGGTGAGGTAAGCCGGGATGCCAAAGTATAAAGAATTGGCGTAGTCGATGTGGGATATCAACATGGCAAGAACTGCCTGTATTTTTGCTTCCTGTGTTAGAAACCTGCTTATCTTCTTTATTTTTCTTAGTTGGAAGAAGCAAGTTGAGACTACGGATCCTATTTGGGTTTTCATGGTGAGATTGTCATTAATTATGACTCCCAGGGTTTTGGCATGTGTGGACGGAGTGGGGGGCTGTCCTAGCTCTTTAGGCCAGAATTGGGGGCTCCAGGGGTTCATAGAGCCTCCCGTGAGAATCACTTCTGTTTTATCCAGGTTTTATTTCAGATGATTGCTGTTCATCCAGTCTCAAATGAACAGCATCGTCATCTGGAATTAGTTAATGGTCACCGGGGAGTTATTGATGGGGAGTACCAGTTGGAAATCGGTCTGATAGGTTTGAACATTCCTTTCTTTAAGGTCCATTCGAGGGCTGTTCCTTGGATTCCTGCATCCCTGACACGGTTGATCAAGATGTCATGGTCGACCGTGTCAAAGACAGCTGATAGATCCAGCAGCACCAGGGCTTGCGGGGATCCTCTATCTGCCTATCCAATACTGATAGTATCACTGATTCTGTGGAGTGAGCCGGGCGGAAGCCTGCTTGGTGTGCATCCAGGACTGCTCCAGAAAGATGGATAGACTTTTGGCTACATGGGCTTCGAGTAATTGGGCCAGATAGGGGAGCAGTGAGATAGGTCGGTAGTTGGTTAGGATTTTACGGTCTGCTCCTGGCTTTTTTAGGAGGGGGATGACAAAGGCCTCCTTAAAGGTATCCGGTACATAGCCCTGGAGCAATGAATCATTTATAAGGGTCATGGCTGGGCTTGGGCAGGCTGTAAAGGCTTCCCTTAGGACCCAAGGGGGACAGCAGTCCCTTGTAGATCCCGATTTTACTTTTGCCAATAGGTCTGTGAATATTTCTAGATTTATTACTGGAAACTGTTCCAGCCTGTATGAATTCTTGGGGTTAATAGGGCATGCAGGACTCGAGCATCTGGGGATACTTGCTTTAATGGTTTTGATTTTATCAATGAAAAAGTTGTTCAGGGAGTCGCATATAGATTGCGAAGGTGTGGATTTTAGTGGCACTCTGTCAGGGTTGGATAGTTCGCTAAATATTGAGAAGATGTCTTTTGAGCGATTTGTGGAACTGATGATTTTGGACGAGAAATATTCGGCCTTTGTAGCCAGTATAGTCTTTTTGTAGGTTCTGAGTGCTTCTAGGTAAGTGCTTTTGTCGTTAGGCAAGTATTTACTTCAACACTTAATCCATATGTTATGGTCATGTCCGTGCCTTAGAGGGTTCAAGGAGGAGGTCCGACGCAGCATAGAGGCAGCCACACACCTACACCTTGGGAACTCGATCACGGAGTGCCTGCTATGCCTCCGCAAACGCTCAGCCCCCCAGAAAATACAACTGCAATTCCTAGACCTCGGACATTATAGCCAAGCAGTCCATAACCATGAGATGGAACTCAATAAAACCCCCTGTAATCTACACCTGGCACAGTGAAGTGTTGTGTTGGTGTGGGGCAGAGAGTGCCACTATATGACCAGAGGAGCCTCGGGGGCTGCGGAAAAACCAGATATCCATGGAGTGGGATTTTATGCTAGAAGCCTTCAAAGCCATAGACCCGATCCCCTATCTAGCACCCCAAAGGCACAGTAGACTACATTGCATAGCCGTAGCACACAAAGAGGCAGTCTGTAGTAGGAAATTTCAAGATGCACGATCACCTGCGTTAAGGATACCACACAAGATAGCCTAGGACGCAAAACTATACCTACACGTGGATAAGGTGGGCCAAAACGAAGGAAGGAGGGAGGAAGGGGGAAGGGCAGTTCACACTAGTTAACAATATCAATTTTAACATCGAAGTTTGCGCAACTACAGAGATGTACTGTGTATATGAATAACAAACGATAAATGTATCAATTCAGCAACTGGATATGTAGTACATGCAACCGAATACTGTAAAACACCAAGCTTGACAGAAATGTCATGTTTAAATGCTCTCAATGGATGCACTGGATATACAAGAAAACCAATAAATTATGTTATAAATAAATACATGTGGCAGGAGATATTGTTGGTACGTACTACTTCTGCTAGCAGTTCGAGGTAGAGATTGAAGAGGGTAGGGGAAAGAGTTGTTCCTTGGGGTACTCCAACCGTAATCGGAGAAGGGGTGGATAAATTACCGTTGACTAAGAATCTCTGGGAGTGGTTCTGGAGGAAGGATCCAAACCATTCAAGCACGGATCCCCTCAGTCCCAGAGTTTGAGGCATCCAATAAGTTTCTCGTGGTTGACTGTATTGAAAGCCGAGGATAAATCTACTAGGATTACGAGACAGGTTTTGCCTTGGTCAAGGGCTCACAGGATATCAGGATCTCAGGGCATCTTCTCAAAATGGAGTGTTTGAAGGTTTTAGCAGCAGTCCTGGAGAGGTTAGGAGGGTAAACAGGGGGAATTGCCCCCTCTTGCATTCAGGCAAGGGCCTGTCATACAGGAGAGAGAAGGGGATCGTTAGGGCCAGGAGGGCGAGCTTTGGTATGCTGCGGGAGTGGCTCTAGCAGTAAAGATCACTGCTCTGGGGCACAAACAGGGAAGACCGCAGATTGCAGGGCATCAGGGATAGGGAGAACAGGCATTGTCTAGTGTGTTAGTCACAATGGGTGTGGGAGAGGAGCACGGGTTGGACGAGGGGGGCAGCGGCATGGTCTCCTTGAGAGGTGGCAGAGGTTGGGTGGGAGTGGAGGGAGGTTCCCTAGTAGATATGGGTATGACGCTGCCTAGAGAGCTGTTTAGGGTGTGTAACACCATGGGTGGAGTTGGACTAGCCTACACCATAGGAAAGGGGGGGTGAGGGAGAGTGGCTGTAGCTTTGGTGGGGCTTAACAGGAAGCTTTTACCCTTGACCGAAGCAAAGGGAGGGGTTGGGTGATGACAGCTGGTCCTGGAGAGTCTAGGAGGGTAAACAACGTTGTAAGAATTGTCCCCTCTTGCGTTTAGGCAAGGGCCTGCCATACTGGGGAGAGAAGGGGATCATTAGGGCAAGGAGGGCGAGGTTTGGTAGGCTGCGGGAGTGGCTCTAGCAGTAAAGATCACTGCTCTGGGGCACAAACAGGGAAGGCCGCAGATTGCAGGGCATCAGGAATAGGGAGAACAGGCATTAGATCCTAAACCCATGTGGTAAGTCGATACTTGTTTATACCGGTGGATCCTCAGGAGGAGCGGGGTCAGTGGCAGCCCGCAACAGGCTTCTGAGTGTTGCAGGGGAGATCCGACTGGTTTCACTGTGGGTCCTCCATGTGCCGGCACCATTGTAGAAGGCCCAGCTCGAGGGTCGAAGGAAGTTAGCCTCGGGCGTATGCATAGGCTGTGGCTGGGGAGGATGGCCTCACTCCAGCTGTAGAAGAGTGGGCTTGCCCTGGTTGTAACAGAAGGAATGAATTAAAGGAGGATAGCGAATATAATAGAAAATAGAGATCCACCCTCGGTCAGCGCCACTGGAAGCACTGCCAAGGTGGCTGTGGGGGAGAGAGGCCGCCCCAAAGAGAAGCAACAGAGAACAGGCTTGAGTCAGGGCCACAGGAGCCAGGAGATGGGCGAGCAGGCCAGGACAATGGGGCCTCGCTCCGGGATGCAGGACATATTACAGTCAACAGACGGCCTGGAGCAGCCGGCGTCGTGAAATTCAGGGCGGCCCTCACGGATTGGCTGAGGATGCGGAAAGGGGTGGTCGGGTTCCCAGGTGCGAGGGCAGGGCTGCATCGGCCTGGAGCAGCCAGCATCAAGAGATTCAGGGCCACCCTCATGGCCCGGCTGAAGATGCTGAGAGGAGAGGTCGGGTTCCAGGCTGCGGGGTTAAAACTGTGGGGGCAGGGCTGCACCGGGCCCAGCAGCCAGTGCCTCAGGCCCCAGGGCTGCCCTCGTGGCAGGCTGAGGTGGCTGAGTAGCGTGGCCTGGTTAGTTCTGTGGCTGCCCCTAAAGCTAGGCAAGAGAGGTCTGCTGAGGGTGGCCTTAATCCAGGGCTGTGGGAAGCAAGGACAGAGCACGGGCATCTAGGGGCTCAGGGCCGGCCTCACGGCAAGCTGGAGATTGCGGAGGTATCAGGCTGTGGGCGTAAAGCCGCTCCGGGCAAGCAGTCAGTGGTTCGGGACCCTGGGTTGCTCTCGTGGCATAATAATCTTAATAAATCAATCTATTTAATATTTTCCCAGGAATGTGTAGCAATTTCATACGGGCTTTGCCCCAGAGTCCTAATGGAGAAACTGCTCTGGTAATGTTGTGACTTTTCGAGGGAGAAAATAGGGCAAGAGGAAACCAAAACACAGGACAAGATGGTGCAGTCTTCAGAAATTAACTGGTCTCTCAAGTATGACACGGTACACCAAGAAAACAGGATGATAGAAGAAACACAGGATGCAGCTGAGTCAGAAGCTCATAAACCCTAAAATCAGGGCAACATTCAATAATTAATTGAACAGAGAAAGATAGATTGCCAGGTAACACAGTTTAGTTACAATGTATGTTCTGTATGGCTGACATTTAAAAAAAAAGATTTTGTTGAACAAATGTGCTTTATGTAGCTCAGACTCTTAGGGCCTTTGTAACAAGTGCCAATGTTAGAAATCTGGGTTAGAAATGGTGTGCCTCACACAGAGATTTTGGCTGCCTCTATCCAGCAGCACACATGTTTGTTTGAAACTCCAAGGGAAAACATGCAATAATGGATGAGAAACACCAATGTTCCTTTCCAAAACCTGTTCTTTCTCAGACCAACGAAGTACTGAAACAATAGGTAATGGTCGTTTTTAGGGCAGGAAAATAAAAGGCACTCATGGACAGTGGCGGCTCCTCCGCTATGAAGCATTGTCCCACTGCTTTTGAGCAGTGGGAAGAAGAAACATAAAATGATAATAACTTTGTGTTATTATCATTTTATGCTGCTTCCTGCTGCTTTGCGGGTGGGTAGGTGGGCTGCTCTGCTCTTGGAGCAGGGCAGAGGAGGATTGCTTTGCTCACTGTTAAGTGCGCAATGATTGTTTGGTCGGCCCTGTCGGGCCACCAAAACCAGTCTTGCGCACTTTCCTCATTCTCCGTGCAGGCTATATTAGATCCTGCATGGAGAACATGCCCAGGCCCCCATTCCCTGGGTGAGCATCGAACCAGGGCGCTCAAAACCAATCACAACGCTGCATTGCAGTGTTGTGATCAGTCAGGGGAGCCTGGGTGTTTACCTATCACAACGCTGCATTGCAGCGTTGTAATTGGTCAGTGGGGTCTGCTTCCTGTTCCTCGAGGGCTAAGAGGAGAGCAGGAGCAGAGACACAAGACCCTGCCGGCAGTAAGGTAAGTCTCTTTCTTTTTTTTATTATTGCATCAAGTGTGACCCCTCTTCCATACCCCCGTCCCCGCGCGATCCCCCTGCGCCTGGCTCACCACCCTCGAGCCTTGCAGGCCGCCACTGCTCCTGGTGAGGTCCTTACTGTAGGAATAAGCGGTGCCACAATGAAGGCACTTCAAGCTAAAAACATAACTCTGAATGCCACCACAAGAGAAGTGAAACAGGTGAAGGGAATTTGAGTGTGCAACAAGCACTTGCACAACCAATATGTTGCAGCTTCGAAAAGCTGAGCTATTGGATTTGCCAATACATTTGCCTCCCAAATATGAACCTAACGTAGGTCCTGCAGTCTTGCTAAGGGTTTTCATTAAAGACAATCCATTTCAAGATGGTCATCACGTGTAAGCAAGCGTTGTGATGTATGTGCATGTGTGCTTTGCGACATGTGTGCGCACGCATTGTGACTCATTGTGTTGTCTTCTAATTTAACCTTCTAATTTTGAAGATGGACATGCTCAAATGACATAATAAAAAAATGTAAAAAGCAATCAAGCATCCCAGCTGGACTTTGCAGCTACTGGGAACTTTTAAAAAAAAGTAAACGTTCAAACACATTTACATTTTGACATCACTGGAATGTTGTAACTTATTGCTATAAAGTAATAATACACATGCAACATGTTGAGTGAAGAGTTTTTCCTTATTATTGATTTGAACAGAAAAATATAGGGGCAGATTCACAAAGGTAGTCTGAGACAAAAGTCTAACTTTACGACTTTGGGATTTTACAGAAGTCATTTACGACTTTTGGTATTCACCGAGGTAATTTGTGAGTCAGATCTTTACGTCCGCAGTCGGGCTGGAATCTCCGCACCCGGGCCGTGCTCTCCGGCTCGGCCCGTACTCTCCGGCTCTAGCCGTACTCTCTGGCTTGAGCCGGATGAATTGTATTCAGTGGGCTGGAAAGCAATTTTTACAAAAAGGAACATTAGGAACTTGTGATAAACGGTAGAGGCGGTCATGAAAAACAGCTTGGGCAGGAAAAAGGGTGTGGCCAGACACTACATCATATCCCAGAAAAGTTTGCTCCTTTGCATCATGATAACATTTCCGCTCCCCTCAGTGTTGACTGTAGTGTAAACACTAGAGTCAATACAAAGGGCGCTCCCCTTAGTGTTGACCGTAGTGTTGACATTACAGTCAACAGTGAGGGGAGCGCAAATTGTGTGCTGCATGTACCATGATGCAAAGGGGCAAACTTTTCTGGGATATAATGAAGTGTCCAGCCACACCCTTTTCCCTGCCCAAACTTATTTTCATTACCTCCCCTACCATTTTTCACACATCCCTAATGTTTCCATTTGTAAAAATTGCATTCTGGACCATTGTGTACACTTCATTCGGCCCGAGTGCGGAGAGTACGGCCCAAGCCGGAGAGTACTGCCCGAGTGCGGAGAGTACGGCCTGGGTGCAGAGATACCGGCCTGACTGCGGACATAAAGATACGACTCGTAAATGATATCTGTGAATACCAAAAGTCACAAAGTTAGACTTTTGTCTCAGATTGCCTTTGAGAATCGGGCCCTGCATTTCTAATAAAAACATATATTTTATTAACAAGAAGTGGCTTGTGTAGTGCATTTCCAAAGGGAACTAGCCAACTTTCAATTGCTGATCATTGTATTCTGATGATAAACTGGTACTAAGATTGTGAAATGTTTGCCTAGACAGCATTAATGTGTGCTAGAATGACACAATTGCCAAATAGAATTGCTATAGAATGTGCCTAAATCAGGTGGCCCATAGTATATTTCACATAGCATCCTTCCTCTGTCAAATCATAAAATCCCACAGTTATATGTACATACTATATATAATTAACAACCACATGGATTTCCTTCACAGAAGAAACATAGGGGCTTTTTTACAAGCCCATTGCTCCACCGGTATATCACTTTTTGTGATGCACTGATGGCGCAGAGTACAGACCCATATCTACAAGGCCATGCAAAGACACTTTCTGTGGCTTTCAATGGCCTTGTAGATATGGAGTAAGGCAAAGCAGCGCAAGTCGCTGCCTTGCCTTAATCTTCATCAGAGACATTCCATGGGCATTGCAGTGGGTGTTCCCACACAACACTAATAGATTTTCATGCATTGCTAGATGCACAAGGACTTTTAACCCCTTCGCTGCTGCGGACATTCCGCTGCAGCGCTGGGGGGGGCAGGGGGGCAGCGCGGTGGGCCTGTGCTCATGACGGAGCCGCTCCGTCATGAGCCAGAGTTGAGCTGTGCTCATGACGGAACGGTTCCGTCATGACTCCGCCCATTTGCGTTGTCGCCCCGCACAGGCGGGGAAACAGCGCCGCGCAGGCGGAGCGGCCGCCAACAGGATTGTCATGACGGAACCGTTCCGTCATGAGCACACGGCAACCGTGGCTCATGACGGAACGGTTCCGTCATGAGCGGGGAAGGGGTTAATTCTGTGAATGTGTCAAAAGCCCACGCCAACCTAGTGGAGGCATAATGAGGAGAAATAACTTGATTTCTCCTCGTTTTTTCCTCTTTCTACATGTGCTGCACACATAGAAGGAGGAAAGCCCCTTCATGAATTGTTTATGTGCAGGAAGGTGTCCCTACCTGCATAAAAACAATCATTCCTACAATGCCACCCTTGCACCATGGTACAAGGGTGCCTGATTTGGCAAAAGGCAGCCAATGGTGCGTCAGTGCAGTGGCAGATGACAGGAATACACCATAACTCATCGATACAGTGCATTCCTGCCCTTTTCTTTTGATGCAGTGCATTGCATCAAAGGGACTTTCTGGGCTGCTCTGCATCAAAAACTAGTAAATAAGCCCCATGGTTTTTCAGTCTACTAAGCTTTTTAAAGTTGCTCTACTTTGGCAAAACCCGTTTTAAGATGCACCGAAAATACACCACAGGATATTTTTTCCCTGTCCTGCTGCCCCTTCTGTAGCAGGTAGATGCAACAGTATTCAGATGTGCCTTCCGCACATGTTTGAGGATTTACACTTGTGGGCAACAACCCTAAAATGGTCAACAACCCATTTTAAGGAGGACCCCCTCAGACAGTGTAGTGGTTGCCCAAAAGTTAATTTAAAAAATCCTAGGGTAGGGGGCTCCAAGTGGGGCGGGGAACAACAGAAAGGCTTAAAAACAAAACTAAGCAAGATAGACAGGGGTGGGGGGCAAGCTGAGAGTGTGCAGGGAAGCAACATACAGAGACAGAGAGTGATGGGACAAAGTAAGATGGAGTATGGAATCACCATGATGAGGGAGGGTTGGAGTGGGGGAAAATTAAGCGGACAAGCAGAACAAGGGGAGAAGGGGCAAGAGAATGTATGCACTCCCTCAGGGCACTTACAGAAAAAAGAATAAAGTAGTTCTCTGAATTCAAGCATTGTCAGTAGTGGAAGAATACAAGTCAATGCTGAACACTGAAACTGAAATGCACCTGGTAGGACATACACATGAACAAGGAGGAAAACAATCAAATCAGGAGGAAGGAAATGAGCCAGACATCAAAGTCATCCATTCATGACCAATGTGCTGACTCAAAGCCCATTCTATGTTTATTAGAGACAAAATGTCTGGCCAACAAACTGTTGAAGCTGTCTATGCCTGAGGCCTAAATATAGGGATACTCTAGGTTATTAAGTAAACATCCAGTACACATTGAGACCTAAAAAGTCAATAGGGGATGGATACGTCCAAGAAGATGTTGTTTAGTGCTATGGAGTGACTCATAAGGCCTGGCTCCAGATCAGGCGACATCTAAAGATCGGCAGGATTAATTATTATACCCCAACGAGCGCCCCAGGTTTACTCCCTCCTGTTTCCTTGGATGGCATTATGAACAGATGGACATGTAAAGGAATATTGATGCTAGGAAACCTAGTAGATAGCAATGGTATTAGGTCATATACTTCATTAATGGATAAATATAATTTCCCTGATTTTTTCAACTTTTTACAGATCCGAGATTACTTAAATAAAAGAAGGGATGTTCCACGTCTAGCACAGAAAAATAATCTATTAGAAGTGGTGAAGGGGTTGGGAAAGATTGGCAACATATATCAAGCAGTTATTGAAACGCAAAAGGATGACATGGCGGCACAAAATACTAAATGGAATATCAGGCTGTCATTAGTAGGCAATATTCTGCAAGAGTCAATCGCACTAGCAGACAAGCTTTTAGTATCTTCCAATCTCAAAACTCAGCAATATAAAACCATCTTTAATTTGTATTATACACCGGCAAAAATTGCGCGCTGGGGGGGATAAGCAAGGATAAGTGTACCCGGTGTGGGAGGGACCAGGCAGATATAGTCTACATGTTTGCTACATGCCCAGAATGAAAACAACTAATTAATAGGATGCAGACCTTTCTGACGGAAGTTACAGGGGTACAGATCGAGATAACCCCAATAGTTATGATGCTGGGGTCTTGGAGGATGCCATGCTAACACAGGGAATGTATTCATTCAGATATTTAATATATATTCCTGTTGCTGTGGCAATATTTTATGTAGCATCATTGTGGCATCAGAAAGTGCCCCCTACTTTCGAGATGTGGAGAGGAAGGCTATTTGCCATATGTAAACTTGAAACTAGTCTTTATGACATTAGAGGGCTACAAAAGCGAAGATTGAGCGCTACAATCTGGGGGGCTTTGATAGAATTCATGACACCCACAACACAAGTAAATCAATAATCAAACCCTGCCACTTAAGAAGGTAAAAGCTTGTTTTTGCTGCATAAATATCCTGTTCTCTCTCTAACCGTTTGTGTAGGTCTTCAGTTTATTGTTTCTGAACACAAAATGTTAATTTATCGTATACCCTCTTGTCTTTTCTTCATCTGGGTCTATGTTAATGCTTTTTTTTGTAAATGACTACTGTCTTAAAAAAAAAAGGAGTGACTTATAAGGACTGTACTTTAAGTAGGGTAGTGTAAAAAATAAAAAAACTTTACCATGGAGCGGTGTGTCAATATGCCAAATCGTTTCACTGATGAAGATTCCACACTGCCTTAGTTTAATTAATCAGAGCAAGACCATGAAAAAACATTGAATAATTGGTATAGAAGATGGGATACAGGAAAGAATACATCGCTTCAGAGTCTTCAAAGTTATATGACATGGACAATTTAAAATGGCGGCAGCATGGACTAGTTCAACACGCCAACAGTGAAGAGTATTTTCACATGCCCAAGGGTGAAGATTCAAGCTATCAATGAAAGCCTAGATAAATCCCACAGGCTGCATTGGACAAATATCAATTTCCAACTTTTGACAATGAAATGCAAAAAGTTCAATTTTTTGCTACAAAATCATAATTTCTTGAACTGTATTAGTGATTCAATTAATTCTAGAAGCACGCTTCTTCACATGTTCTTAGAAAAGGAAAAGATTAGCAAAGGTCAGTGTGAGATAGCCATTCTTTTTTCCCTGATCACCCCCATTGTTTTTACTATTACTGGTGGTTACTGACTCTGAATGTGCTCTGTGCCCTGCTATCTAGGCCCAGGGCCAGTGCTCTGTTTAAAAGGCATATGGTAATTGGTGTGATTACAATTGGCTCAGACACCCTACCTATAAGTCCCCTGTATGTGGTAGGGTGTAGGTTTAGAGACCCCAGTAGATTTAATGCATTTAAGTGTGCACTGCTGTTCTGTCTGCTGTCATTTTAAAGCCAGCCCTGTCTTGCAGGCTGGCTTTAGAATAAAACTGTTTCCAAATTCGACTTTGGTATTAAAAGTACATTCAAAGTGCAAAACTACCTTTTTATTATATGTACATCACTCGGAAGGTCTTCCTTAGGTGCCCTAAGGGCAGGGTTCCTTTGATTAAAAAGCAGGGATATTATAATAATGTATATGCCCCTGTGAGGGAAAAACAGTCAAGTAATTTTTTCCCATTGTAGTGCTGCTAGCTCCTTGGACTAACATGGGCAGGCTTATTCAGCTTTAATAAAGTCCAACTTTTTCAAAGGAATGAGCTTGCACCAAAATTCAAAGTATCTGAATAACAGTTACAATTAATCCAACAAAGTGCCATGGTCGGATTTATTATAACTATTGCAGGAAAGTAGTTTTAGAACGTACTTTTCTAAAAATATCTAAACCAGCTCTGTAGCAGCCTCTTCTTATTTGCCAGCCTTTGCCAGCCTGAGCCAAGCTGCCACCTAATTAGGTGTGACAAGTCCTGGGGCTGAAGCAATAGAGACATCTGGATGGAGGAGATCTGCTGGCTGGGCGCTGATGAGCCAAACTAGTCTTCAAAGGGAGAAGTACAGAGAGCACAGGAACCAGGCCCACCCCTGCTTCCTGTGCCCCCAGCCAGATGGGAGTACCTCTAATTAGATTAGAAAAGGGGCTGGGAACAAAGCATAGGGAAAAGGTAGCTTTACCTGAGGGTTGATGGAGCTGTGCATTCTGGGACAGAAATTTGCCACACTTCCCAGGAAGTGGTCATAACAGAGGGTGGCAACTTGAACCCCATTGGTTGGGGGTGTCCCCCTCTTTCCAGCCTAGAATATGGAAAATTGAATAATATGGGAAAGTTGCACTGCACCTCAAATCCCTCCTTGAAAACATCTGGAGAATCTGGAGAAGAAGGACTGCCTTGCTGGACCCTTGGACTGCATAAAGAGAGGATTGCATTCATAAATATTGCACCTCCAGTACTCTCAATGTTTCACAAAAGAGGACTTTTTTGTTTATTTTACACACCTGTCTCCTAAAGTAAGTCTAACTGCACATTAGCCAAGCTACCAAGTGTTGAGCAAGGATTAATTCGTTGAGACTTGCCTGGACCTTATTTGTTATTGTGGTGTTGTTACCAGATGTAGGTACGTACTTGCACCTACTTATAAACTACCTTCCAACAGTCAGGTATTTGAAGGACAATGTTTCCAGCCACAATATTTGGAATGTGTAGAAACTTGGGTTACTGGTTGCGTGGCTTGAAATCCTACACAAGCAGTAGCCACAATTCCTGTCAGGGTGAAGCCACAAGCAACACCATATTAACCTGTGCTTAACCATCTGGTAGCTTGGAACAAACATAGTTAGGCTTAACTGAGAGGCAATGAATTAAGTATTTATGCTGCACTTCAAACAGAAATAATGTGAAAACACAACCCTAGAGAAACTCCCATACTAATTTATAAAAATAGAATACATTTGAATAAATTAGTTGTAAATAGTGCTTCAAAGCACATAGCGCCAATGGGGGTTATCTGGTTGCGCCTGACCAGGAGAAGAGACCACTGCTGGCTGGCAGAGCACCTTCAAGCCCATTTCCAAGAGCCCAGGACTGGCCTGGCACCACTTAGCGGGGGCGGGGGGTAAGGATCACAGGAGACAGAGTCATGGTGCTGAGTTCTAGGTAGTTGAAACCTTTTGTGTCACTGATGTCCAGAACAGGACCAGCCAACTAGCCCTTGGAGTCACTCTAGTGGTCCTGGGTTCAAGATGTAAGTCTAGTCCTCTTCACTCCGGGAGCAGGGCCGTAGAGTAGCAGGGCAGCAGAATATCAGTAGTATTTGCAAAAGAGCAGCACAGCAGTCCTTCTGAGACTACCACAGGTTCAGAGGTGTACCGAAGGGTTGGATTTGAGAGTTCAATATTTATACTTGGTGTCAGCTTTGAAGTAGAAGAGGATTGTAGAGGTTTCCTTCCCCAGAGGTGTCTGGAATTTTCTGCCTCTCTGCCCTGACCCAGCTTCTCTGGAGGGACAAAATACTAGTGTGAAACTCTTTGTGAATGTACTGAGGCAGAGCCGTTGCGGTGTGTATGTGTGATAGGTGACTGGTACACCCCACCATCAAGTCAGAGATTGCCCATCCTGTCAACACCTATCCTCCGTATTCTCACTGCCTGGGAGTAATACACAAAGATCAACCGCCTGCTACGCCTAGTCATGTGACCCACGATATAGGCTCTTAGCATCAAATGGTAGGGACAAGAAAAGGCCAACTTTCTAAATGTGGCATTTTCAGAATTGTACCTTAAAATCAGCATTTACCATTAAAGAGGGTTTTAAATTACAATTCTTTAGACACCAAACTAGACATTCCATACCTGCTCTCAATTAAAATGCATCCGTTATTAAAAGTAATAAGGTATCCCAATGATATTCTATAGGATAGATATGGCTTGCTTTTCAGTAGTGCAAAACAAATTTAAGATTTAAGAGTTTTTCACTGCCAGTACGTGTAAACGTTAAAAATACATTACCAACTATTTAAACACACTGCGCATTACCCTATGGGCTGTTTAGGGACTACCCTAAAGGAAAAAGTTTAAGCCTGGCAAAAGGATTATTTTGCCTTGTCGAAATTACAGTTTAAACCTTTACCCACAGGCTGCACTGGCAGCCCTGTGACATGTTTAACAGTGTTCTTAAGCGGGTGGAACAATTACTGCTGGAGGAACTCTAGTGGCATTTCATTTACAGGCCTGCCTACAAGTAGTACCACTTTACTCAGGACTTATAAGTAATATAAATGTGCCAATTGGGTGTAAGCCAATGTTACCATGTTTTTGGGTGTGAACACACACACTTTAGCACTGGTCAGCAATGGAAAAGTGCACAGTCCAAAGGCCAATAAAAAAAAGATGAGCAAAAATGAAGGACTAAAGCAAAAGGTTTCTGGAAAGACCACCCTCTGGCTGGCAGGTCTAACACATGTCCACCCAGCTGAAAGTGGGGAGAACTATCACCCCTCCTGGGAGTTCTCAACACTAAGGTTGAAGATCCTGGAGAGACCATGTGCAATGGCGTGGTCTGATCCAAGATGGTGCGCCACCGAAAAGTCCATTCCCTGTAGGATGATGGACCCCTTCAACAGCTTGACATTTCACCCTGATTTACATTAGTCATTCGTGGGGCCTGTGTTTAGTCTGAACCCCGAAGTGAGTCCCCAACAGGTATGGTCTCAGCTTCTTCAGTGTCCAGACCACAGCAAATGCCTCCCTCTCCTACACCATGCTCTGAAGCATCCATCTGCACAATGAACCCCTTGGAAAAGTCAGGAGCCATGAGGAAAGAGGCCTCTTTGAGGGTGTCAAATGCTTTCTGACAGTCCTCAATCCAGATCGCCTTTTTGTGCGCAGTTAAGTGGGCAACAATTGTGCCATATCCCTTAACAAACTTTGTGTTATATCAAATGAGGCCAAGGAAGGCCTTCACCTCTGTCTGTGGTTTGGGGATTACCAGGCCAGGAAAATCTAAAGTTTGGCCTGGAGGGGCTGCACTTTGCACCCTCCTACCATGTGGCCAAGATACACCACGGTACCCTGCCCTATCAGGCTCTTACTGGTGAAGAAAGCCTTGGGGACACATTCAGAGAGCTTGATCCTTCCTGCATCTTATATTTAAAAGTAACTCTGCTAATGGTAAAGTCAGATGCGAATTTTCTTTAATCCTACCCAATTTGTTTATTAAAATGTGGGCCAAAGTAAAGAAACTGCTTCAGTATATTGTGTGGAATTGTGCATTTTCTCATATAACTTGTTTATTTAATTTTTTCCAGTGTGAGAAATATATTTGTCTCTTTTCTTTGACAGTGATAGTGTTATATGCATTATCAGATTATTAAAAGAATGTGAGCACCATCAAACCTAAGGGTTTCTCGGGGTAGATTGGATTTTGAAGGCCTAACTGAGTGGACCACCTTCTTTCCCACGCCAATCCTGGATGTACAACTGCTGTAAAATCCACCATTGTTAGTGAAATGTATGACATAAAGTTCTACAAATCCTGCACCTGCGAATCAGGATGTGGAATTTACTATCATAAATTTGTATTTTGTTTTTTAAGTTCCATTTATGTGCACAAAACCTTGAGAGTGGAGTCCATTAAATCATGCCCTAATAAGTCCTTGGCCCTCATATCCGCTTTATGGGATGCAGAAATGCAACTCTTCTCAATCCTACAGACTCAGAGTTGAGA
Organism: Triturus cristatus; assembly: GCF_964204655.1. Lineage (NCBI taxonomy): Eukaryota > Metazoa > Chordata > Amphibia > Caudata > Salamandridae > Triturus > Triturus cristatus. The sequence continues at coordinate 1,569,003,143 of NC_140591.1, read as the reverse complement.
CTCAGACCTGAACCCAAACTCCTCTCTGGCTGCCTCAAGGGACATGTGCCAATGATGGAGTCGGACACCATGGAGTGGACACAGATGAGCATCAATCCGAGTGATGCACATCTGGTCTTTTGACGTCAATCTTCTAAAATACCTGGTGTAGGAGACGTGACATCATGCGCCCGTTGACCTCTGACATTACGTTAACTCCTTGTCCCACACTTAGCCCCTCAGTAGCCTCCTTTTGTTGCTGAGTGGCAAGCAGTGTGGCCAAAAGAAACATCTTCTGTTGCTTCCGATTTCTCCATCATGGCCCTTCTAAGCAGGGTCAGGACAAGCAATGCAAGTGCAGCTCCGGGCACCACCGGTGACCCTGAATGAAAAGACAACTAGTACAATTGCTTAACTAGAACTCTCCTTATGACCAGCCCGGTGCAAACAGTAGAGGCTTCTGCTTGGCCGATACTTTGCAGTTTACATTTAATTCACACATAAAAATGTGTTTTAGTTGATAAGATTCGGCAACATAAGGTTTAATGTAAACTTGCACATCACTCCATTGAGACCAGGAGAGCCGGCAGCCTTCACCTGCTGCAGACGTGGAAGTGACTGCCATCCCACCTGAGAGTCGGGGTGCAGCCAGCAGTGGACCGTGGCTGCTGAAGACAACCTCAGGGACACATCAGGCGCTCCATAAATACCAGAACATGGCGCATTCAAGGAGGCACTGCACGGAGCGGGCTTCAGTCCAGCCTCCTTTTAGATACCACAGGGACTGCACCAGATGACCCGTCCACTCTGCAGGACTTGAGATACTCTCCTGGAGACCCCACAGTGATGGCGGTGAGATGACCCTCTGCGTGAACTGGTGTTTGCGACAAGTAAGTCAGTCTCTGGTTACTCTCTGCACCGCTGACCTCCAGCACCACCCGATCACAGATCCACACACATACATGTGATTGAAATGAGGCATGTGACATGGCTGATTATCTGTGTGCATTTGAATGTGAGAATCATACCACGCATTGCTTCTCCAACATGGAAAGCTGGGCTGGGAGAGGTCGCTTTGGGATTCAGTTTAGGGATCACGTGGTTAGTTTCAGGGACTCCATTGATGGTCTCTGCACGAGATTCTCATCCTTGGAAGCACCGCTTCACTCACGCGACGATCGTTCCTAAAACAACAGCATTTTTGCTTTTTAATCGGTAATAGTTTATTTTACGAACAACACTTGTAAAATGTGCAATACAAAAAACCGATTTAGCAGAGCACATTCGATTCAATGTAAACTGAGGTGAGCTGACAATCTTAATATTATAACAACACTAAAAGTACTCGAATGACGAATGCCAAGGTGCAGCCACATTCAACGGTAACGTGCTACGTACAGCGCCCTGACGTGCGTGGCATGCTTAGGCGCAATCATGGCCCACTCTATTTGTGCGGCTACCTTCGGGTATGTTTTTTCCTCCTCAATGTGTATAATAAATACATAGCGCCTGTGAACAGTAATGCGCATTCTGCAGATTGCTTATGGGGTAACGACGCCAGAGTCTTCATCCCAATCTGCGAAATGATAGGTAGCGCCAAGACTGCCTCAAAGCGCTATAAATCGGCACAGTTAACATAAAATGCGGTTTTCATTCTGAATAGGATCGCACAATAAACAGAGAACTTGTAGCCATAGACACTCCTCTCACAGTAACGCGACCAAAGAAGGAACGCGCTTTAAAATCTGAGGAATAAAACAATGCAGATTGAGGAGTCCAAATATTTTTCGAAGACCCCAGCTTAACTCAAGTTGAGTAGAAGTGAGTGTCAAGGGTACGATGTTTATATTGTCAGATCGGAATTGGGTAGAGGACTGGTGGATTTTAACCTGCTTAACCACAACACATTGCCATTTCTGCAGGGCTTCTCTATAAATAAATATTCACAGTCCAAAAGTATAACTATTTCACATCAGGGTTGGACCGGCCTCAGGGCCGGCTTCAGGCAGGTTCGACCAGTGCAGCTGCAGCTGGCACTGAGCTCGAGGGGGGTGCTGCGTTTAGAAATATCTTATTGGTGTAAAAGCACCTGCTGCAGAGTTCCTTGTGTGTCCTGCAGTTTCCCGCCAATAATAAAAGTGTCAAAATAACTCTAGGGGTGGATGTTTCTGCTGGCAAGAGACTGGAGCTTTGTCTAGTGGCAGTTATGATCCATCATTAAGTAGCGCAGGGGGTTAGTGTGCCTGCAGTAAAGAACGTGTGCCAGGCAGAGAACAGTGGGTTACTGCTTTTGTCAGAGATCCTTTTGTTACTTACAGTTCATAAGTTATAATCTTTCTATAGCGCAGTGTCACCAAAGAGCTATATGCAAACTGCATAGTATATTCCCTAGTCTTTCATTTTCCAAATGTTGCTGAAAACGGTTTGTTTGGGTAGAAATAATACATTCTTGTTAGTAAAGCCAGCCCCAACCACTGTGACACCTTTGAAATCCTGAGTTTGTGCCTCTCCAGATCAAAGACTCTTAAAATATACTGCCTATTAGTATCGATGTGTATGCCCCATTTTCTTTGGTCTGATTTACACATGTATGATTCTGTGTCCCCACGTAATATGTGTGTGATGTAAAGTGCTTAGACACCCTACACCGGTATGAGTAGCACAACAGAACAATTTGAATGCATATGAAAGTGGGGCTATGGACAGATGAGGGACACTGTTGTAGCGTGGCTGTGAGTTAATCCCCGCAGAAGGAGGTCATGGGGGGGCATCAAAAAAGATTGCCGCACCCGGCGTCACTAGCGACAAAGCCGGCCCTGACTGACTTTTAGGGCAATCAGACAGCGCCAGAAGGTCTGGTCTGACAGGTCGGTGTGTGGACCGTGCTGTGACTGTTTGTGGGTTTGTCATATGGTCTGGTCAGCTGGTTTATACTGTTGATTTTCTTGATATTACCCAAAATATTGAATGAAGTAAGCACAAGTGCATTCAGTCTCCTATAGCTTGCAAAACCCATGCACAATGTGTCTTTATCGGTTCAAAACTGCCCAATGTCATTTAATGATGGGGACCACGCCTACTTTGGTGCCAGGGCCTATATTCTGTCCCAGTCCGACAAGTTACATACTCAAATTTAAACTGATGCATCAAAATCTTTAAAATTGTACATTAACCTATGTTCATAAACGGGAAACAGCATTTACAACGCTGTTTCCACAGCGCATAGCCTTACAACATGGTCGTTACAACGACCGCGTTGTTACCACGGGTGCCATTACATCGCAAGTCGTAACAACGACTTGCTGTAGGGGGCGTGTAACACCAAGGAATGTGTTGGATTTTAAATCCAACACCTTGCCTGCTGTTGCACAAACTGGAGAAGGAATAGTAATTAATACTATTCCCAAGTCCTGCGCGCCCCCTACAGAAAGTCGTTGTTGCGACTTGCGATGTAAAGCCATGCGTGGAGAATGTATGCATAGTAACGTCATACATTCTTCATAAACATCAAGAACCGGAGAGGTGCAACACTCACCCAATCCTTTAGAGCAACAGCTCTACTCAGCTATCTTCAGAAGACTGAGTGACCGACCAAGAGCTGTCAACTACTCTAAATGAGAGAGGGTCAAGATTTCCACAAACTCATGACATCACTTGACTGAGAGCAGACATTGTCTCTCATTTTCAAGAAACCATCAATTGAATATGCTCATCTGTTCTGCTTCTTTGAGCCATTCCATGCTGCCCTAGTCTTTGGTGTAGCTCACAGATCTTTGACAGCGTGCAGGTATCATTTAGGCCACGCCTCCTCCAGCCCGAAGGCAGCCTAATGATGAAATTTAAGGCCAGATTTATGAGATTGTCACGCATTGCAGCCCAAATAACTTTGCTGCGCTGCACTGTGTGAAATGGAAAAGACAGGAATGTCCCGTATTTTAATGAATATGGTGCGTTTCTGCCTTTTTCCCTTCTCTAGCTCTGTTTTAACTGTCTAGCATCAATGCAGGCACAGGGTGGTACAGGGTGCATGACGATGGTACAAGGGTGCCTGACGATGGTACAAGGGTGCCTGAATTGTAAGGTGGGTTGTTTTTGTGCAGAAACAATCCTCTGAGGCATTTTCCTCTTTCTTTGTGTGCTGCCAAATGAAGCACACATAGAAAGAGGAAAAAACAAGGAGATATAAAAACATTTTTCTTCATCACACCTCACGGGGGGGGGGGGGTAACGAGGAAAAATAAAGATATTTCTCCTTAATACCCCTCACCTGGGGAGTCGTACGTTTTTGGAGCATTCCCAGGTGTACCGCTTCTGGTAAATCTGGGAATGCGTCAAAATCCATGGATGTTGCCTGGGAACACTCAGGCAACTTCCATGGAACGCCTCTCCAGAGCAGATTAAGGCATTGTAGTGATTTGTGCTGCGTCCCTTTACTTGAAATTTATGAAGCCACTCAGGGCCACTCAAGGTGGCCTTGTGTGGCTTCATAAATCTCATTTTTGAGTTGGTCACTCTTGTGCCATGGTGGTTGGTGCAAGAGTGATGCTACGGGATTCCTAAATATGGCCATTAGTATTTTCTGCTACTGTGATGGGGAATTTCAGCTGAAAGTGGTACTGCCAATGTGGCGGGATCCTTCCGGCAGAAACTCTAATTTCATTGTGATTATTGTAGACGCCAGAGTGGATCTTCAGCGTCTCTAGTGCCGTGCTCCTCTCTAGGGGTCTCTTCTGTGGCCCATGGATGGACATCTTCCAGCCTAGCGGGGCCTCCTCTCTGCTGCCCATCCTCAACCCCAGTGGGTGGATTACTTGAATGACACTTTTGTTCTCATGTTGTAATTAATGTTTTTTTCCCCCCAAGTGACAGGCCTCTTGAACTGCTGATTCTTAGAGATATCGCTTTCGAAGTGTTTTAACACCAGAACGTCACTTGTTTTACATTCCGGTGGCGCAATGTGCCGTGGCATATTCATAAGGCCCTGTAAAGCTTCCTTTTGTGCCTTTACATGTCCTTGTAAATATGTGCCCCTTTCACGTGGAACGCTGCGTGAAAGAGACGTTCCGTGGTTGTTGCTATTGGTAGTTCCTTCGCGACACACCCATGAAATCTGACAAATTCCCAGATTGACAAGAAATCGTTGACCTGGGAATGCACCAGAATTCAACGCCACCTCAAGAGGGGTGTTAGGGAGGTGCAACGAGGAGAAATGTTTATGTTTCTCCTCGTTGATACCTTTTTCTATGTGTGCTGCCTTTTGCAGCACAAATAGAAAGAGGAAATCGCCTAAATTGATTGATTCCTACACAAAATCAATCAGCCATGCAATGCAGGCATCCTTGCAGCATGATGCAAGGGTACCTGCATTGGCACATGGCAGCCCATTGTGCGCCGGCGCTGGGGAAAAGGACAGGAATGGGCTGTATCATATAGATAAGGCTCATTCCTACACCTTTGTTTTGACTAGGACAACCCAGCAAAATTCCTTGAGGCGCTGCCCTGTGCCAAAAATGAGGCCCGAAGTGTTCATGTAATAACATTTGTGCACCATGTACACAGTGGTCGAAGTGGGCGGGATCGGCAGGGCACGGTGTGACCCTACATCTTTAATTTTAAGGATTCCGTTCCCCTACTCTTTTATTTTGAAAATGCATCCCATGACGCAAGAAATCAACATCGCCTATGAGTAAACTTCGCAGTTCCTGGCGTTAGTGACGGGCGGGACAGCAGAGAAGGAACAGGAGTCTGTCTTTTCCTTCTTGCCCAGAGAAGAAAAATACAGTGTCCACTTCTGCTCTGCCGCTCCAGCTGCCCCCCCTCCACTCTTTCTTCTTCCCGCTCTTTCTATCTAGCAGTTCTTCTGTTACTGAAAACCGTGACTTCAAGACGGGGTTCTGACTCTCTTTCCTCTCCTTTCTTTTATTTGCTCCCCTGTGAAATGGATCCAAAAAAGAGAAACACTTTTGTTGGAAATGTCGTATTTTTCCGACATTTTAATTCCAAAGTGCAGCATCAGGAATAAAAGGTTAAAAATCTGAAAAATAACTAAATAAGTAAGATAGAGTGGGAGCAAACTGGCCAGATTGATTTTATTCACATCGAAACACATTAGCGCCACTTTTACAGAGTTTGCCAGTGAAGCGCTATTTTTGTTTTCTTGTCTTTGTTTTCCCTGGGCTTGCAACTAGTGCACCAATCCTGGAGGTACCACAATGTATGGATTCGAAAACAAAATGTGTACTGCGGCTCTGCGTCCAGGGATCTGGTCTTTTTACCATACTGCTTAGGTTTTGTAAGGATATAAGCAATGGACATTGAAATGGGTCCATTCAGGGCCCTGTAGTCATGTCCTTAACGTTTCAGGCAAAAGCACTCACTGATTTCTGAATAGTGAGTGTAAAAGCGTTAAGGTAACCATGTTGTTCCTGCTTATATTTCACATGGTTTGCTAAATTTTGCATTCCCCATGAGTGTTTGCTTTTTCGATGATGTTGTTACTTTTTTTTGTAGGCCGCATATTGCTCTTGTCTAGTACGTAATTTAAATTGAGCCGCATCCAGGTGTTCATAGCGGCAACAATTGGGTTGTAGTTCAAGGCAGTGTGAGTTTTCCTCAGTGGGGCAGTATGGTGTTCAGTGGGGGAGAGGATGTGACACTATGGCCAGAGTTGCTTAATTTGGAACTGGGGAACCAGGTTCAACCTTAATAACCAGTCCACCAGACCACTCTCCTGAGAGAGCACAATCCCATGCTAGACCTCAGAAGGCTTCGCAAGACCTTAGGAGCTTTGGTTTCTTATCACCAGCAGGTGGACCCTAGCAGGACAAGTGTAGGTTAACCTTCGAGGCTTGTCCACCACAATCCATACTGAAGTTCATCTCTAGTCTTGCGGGAAGGCCTATGCAGCAGCACACTCTAGAGCAACAGTGACTCTGTCACTGAGGTCACAGGACCCTTGAGAAGGGCCAGCTCTAGGGCGGTGCAACCAGTGTACCCGCACCGCATGCTGACTTTGGGTGGAGGCATTATGTATGCTAGTATATTATGGTTTTTAAAGCTCTTACTGCCTCCTTCTTGGCCGCCAGCAATTTTCGGCAACAATAAAAATGTCATGATGACTCTGGTGATTAATGTTCTTCCTAGAATTTTGTTTAGTGGAAGTTTTGACTCATGGAAACGTAGCTCAGAGGGTTAATGTGCCTGCTGCAAAGAACATGTACCATGCAGATCACAAAGGGCACATAATGTAAATAGGCCAGTGGCCTACTGCTTTTGTCAGAGAGATCCTTTTGTTACTTGCAGTTTGTACGTTAAAATCCTAACATAGAACAGTGAGCTATTAACTGTCAGCTAAGAGCTGCATACAAAGTGCAAGGTATAAATTAGTGCATTATGTTTTTTCCCCCAGTCGTAGATTATCCTAATGTTGCAAAAAGTCTTTTTTTGGACAGAAATCAATTCTGATTATTAAAGAGAACCCCCCCCCCAACCATGGTATTACGTTATAAATTCTGAGTTTGTGTTTCTCCAGACCAATCACTATTAAACTATACGGCCTACTAGTATGGTTGTCATGTGACTCCTACACCTTGTAGTACTTAGAATTATGTAACATTTTCTATACAGTGATTTGCACACATATTGATTGTCTCTGCATAATGTGTGTGATGCAAAGTGCTCTGACACCCTACAATGTTATGAGTGGTGCTGTAAATCAAATTAAATGCATCTAAGAGAGAAAGTGGTTATGGAGACTTGAGGGGGACTGTTAAAGGGTGGTAGTGAGGGAATCAATGGCAGAGGTGGTCATTGGGGGGCACTAACGAACATTAATGCACAGGGCACCACCAGTGCTAAGGCCAGCCCGGGCCTTGAGGCCAGTCTGCTCACCCATAGGTACCTCCATTGGCCTTGTTTCAGCAGTAGTAGCTGCAACTCTCCAGGGATTGGCAATGCAGGATTTGCACGCACACCAAGTTTGCAAGCTTCACAGTCTCTCTGCTTCATTCACTAGCACTATTAACATGTGCTGTCTGCTGTGGGGACACTGGAATCAATTATGCAGCAAAGGAGTACAAAATTATGCCACAGTGTTGACTAAATTATGCATTTAAAAAAAGGCTGCTGCGTAATGCAGTATATTTTCTTATATTGTATTATTTTGACATTTGTACATATGCTAACAGTCCCCGGAAAGATTTTGCCTTATTTATACCAGTATAACATACACATGCAGCAGTGAGAAAGGTGATCAGTCAACCTTTTCAAGGTGCCCTCCACTTTGCAGCAACACAAGTTACTTTTTTTAATAACTTTTGATACGTTTGAGCTACAAACAATTTATTAGTTTTAATGGTCAGATCATGCAGCAGGACTTGCATTATGAGGAAAATATGGCAGAGCCATAATTATATAGAGAACATTTGCAAACTAGGATATCTTGCCATACATGTTTGAAATGCTGTTGTGGAAAAAGGGAGAAGTGCTGATGACAATCTCCATGGCTCGGCGACAAATGGCTTGTGCTTCCACATTTTATCGTATTTGGGACATTCTGTGATTAGAAGCATATCCCACTTTGTGAATGTATTTTAATGTTCATAACTCATTATAAGCTTAAATAATCATGTGTAGCCATTGGTTGATTTAACTGGGCAGTGAAATGCCAAACAAATGCTAAAAATTGGGATGTTTGCGCATTCTGGCCACCCCTCTGGCTTGGCCCAGTGATCCAATCCTTGATTCTCCGCCCACAGTTCCCCTACTTTTTTCCCCCCACTTCGACCACTACATGTACATAATCTGAAATGTACTTCATAAGAATATTTAGCCAATTAGGTGTGTTTTGCGTTTTTCATTCACGAGTAATATTTAGTCAGGTAACCAATACACTGCTGCAGTTGTTTCTACAGCCGGTCGGAGCTGACACTGTTACCGTATGTCTACTAAAGCAAGGGGGGCTTGCGGGGAGCGGACGACCGAAGGGAGGTCCCATCCCAGGCAGTTTGGGAGGGGCAGAGGGATGGCTGGCCTCGGGCCGGCCATTTTAATTTTGGGCTTCATAAATTTGTAGCCCAAAAAGAGCCCAAAGGAGCCCAACCATAATTAGGTTGGGCTCCTGCTCCCAGCCACCATTTTAGGTTTGGTGACCTGGTGGCTGGAAGCTTAGCGGGGATTATTGTTTTTTGTAGCGTCAGGAGTGTTAGCTAGGGTATTTTAGCGCGGTCTGGTGGCGGTTTGTCGATGAGCTTGTGTCCCGAAGAGCTGGTCTTCATGTCAAAGGAAGATTACCGTGTTTTAGAGGCCCTCTGGCTCCTGAGTGAGGCGGGCCAGATGGACCTAGTGGTGGGAGAGGTGGCAGGGCCAGTGCGCCGCACGCGTCAAGCCTCGGCAGGGGTGGCAGCAGTAGTGGCCACCTGCACGTCCCCAAAGCATTCCCGGTCTTTGCCGGTAAGTGAACGGGGCCGCCCTCGCACCAAATAGGCAGCCTCGGCAGCTACGCGCCGCACGGTTGTGGGGGAAGTCTCTATGGGTGCAGGTGGGCTTCTGGGCATGGTGTGGAGGGTGGCCCGGGGGGGTGGTCAGTGCTCCGATTGACAATGTGGAGCTGCGCATGGACATAGAGCCCCGCGCAGGCAAGCGGCATTTCCCACCTCTACAATTTGCGTCAGAGGGGCAGGCGGTGGAGGAGGCTGGGCGGGGCGGGGGCCCGGGGCTCTCATTTCACCCTCAGATAACGGGTGACAGCTGCCGGGAGGCAGGAGTGGTGCATCAATTTCCCCCCGCGCGTGCACCTCTTTCAGCAGGCATTCTCGGCAGTGTGGAGGGTGGGGCTGGTCTTCTGGCATTAGGTCCGGTGCTGGAGGCAAGAGATCATGGCACTATGCTGCCCGCGTTACAGTGGAAGGGTGCGCATCAGTGGGGGGAAATATTTCCAGCCCCCTGCTTTTTTTGCCACAGGTTTCTTAGCGGGGCGAGGTGTTGTCAGTTGGGGGGAGTTCCTTGGGGGAAGGCGAGTGGGCACAGGTGAGAGGATGGGGGAGCATGCCCAGTTTGTTGCCAGCCAGGGTCTTTGGGGATGGCAATTTGGGCCATCACTTTAGTCAAAGGGTGCCGGGGTCCATCAATTTGGGCGGTGGGGAACAGGTTTTGGGGCCAGACATCGGAGGCGGTGTTTCAGGGGGCGAGGTGGACCTGCAGGCGGACCTTGAGTCAGCTGGGGGGGGCCCGGCATAGGAGGGCCTGGATATGTTCCCTGCCTGGGTGGAGGGGGTTCAGGGCATTGGTGGAGGGGCCACTGCCTGGGCCGAATCTCCCAGGAGTGCGGGGCAGGTTTCAGGGGATCCAGCAGGCCATATCTGGGGGATGGGGCCATGGGGGGTTCCCCGTGGGCTTTGGGGGTGTGGTGGGGGTAGTGCGGGCAGTTCGGGCCCCGCCTCTGCGGTGGTGCAGGCAATGTTGGAGTGGAGTGGAGAGGAGGAGGGGGATTCCCCCCATTGGTAAGTACAGGATGGTCAGGGCAGGTTGGGGGCAGGCAAGCCTGGGAGTGTTTGCCGATCACGCATGGGGAGTGGGCTATAGGCAGAAGTGAGGGGCACAGCACATCAGTCCAACCTATTGCTTTGCAGGTCAGGGAGTGTTGTGGTGAGGCAGACTCGGTAGGGTGGGGTGCGCCCATGTACACTGAGGAGAAGGGAGGGTGGAGCCCTGCATGGCGCATCTGATACCGGCGGGGGATCCCGTTGCGGCCAGCGCAAGAAGGTCCAGCATCACCTCGCTGGCCCCAACTACACACGGAGCGAAGTGGTCAGCTTTATCAGAGGAGATGGATGTGCAGAGAGGTCAATGCGAGGGGGAGTATCAGCGTGTACAGTCGGCTCACTCGCATGAAGGGCATAAAAGGGCTGTTAAGGCCAGCATAGGGCAGGTGGGGCTCGGTAAGGCCTGGTGTTGTGGATTTTGCTCATGAGGTACAGCAGGGGGAGGAGCCTCTTATGCTGGATTACGACGAGGACAGCCCAGAGGAAAGGGAATTGAGAGAAACGGAGGAGGGGGGTCTTCTCATGTGTTTCATAGTATCTTACAGGCACCAGCGGTGGCACCGAGAAAAAGGGCAGCAGCATCTGGCACCAGAAGAGAGCACGGCCCCTCAGTGAGAGCTTCTCAGCCGGTGGATCACGCGGAGTCGGTGGCATGGCGGGCTGCGCCTGTCCGGGCACCCTCCTTAGAGCCAGGTGAGAGGCATGGACCACAGGCCAAACCGAAAATGGTGTCTGTGGGGACAGGCGGTGAGGGGTGTGGGGGGGAACTGAGGGGAGACTCACAGAGGTAAATATGTCACGGACACCGGGGTTGGGACGGCGGATGGAGGGACCGCGCAAGGCACAAAGGCGAAGAGTGGGACCGGCACAGAGGGGGCGGAAGGGGGCGGAAGGGGCGGGAGGGGGCAAGGAGCAGTTGCAGAGTAAAGAGTTAAAGATTAAGAAACTGCCTTATATGGGAGTGACGAAGCCCTTGGGGGCCCACTTAATGCTTGCCACCAAGGAGCACATTTGGAAAGGGGAGTACGTGGAATTGCTGAAGCTCTTGCACAGGGAGGTGAGGTCCAAGGAGGGCTCTAAGGAGGAGGCATATGAGCTGGCGAAAAGGCCTAAGGTGCCGGTGATGATAGAAAATTGGACGGCGGCATTTTTAATTTATGCCAGTGTTTATTGTGAAAAGTTCCCCGAGTGCTGTGTAGCCCTGTTTAAGTCCATGGACGTCATTAGGAAGGCACAGATAACGGGGGCGGGATTCTCGTGGTCACAGTATGATGAGGAATTCCGGGCTCGAATGGCATGGGATCCGGAGGCCAAGTGGGGGGAATTGGACACGGACTTATGGCAACACACAATGGGGTCTGCCACGGGCGGTAAGACACTGTTTACGGCTAGCAGTTCACCACTGGTGTATCGGCCCTTTCAGGGAAAGCCCATCTGGGGAGGGGTGGGGAGTGGAGCGACAACACAAACGGTGAAGGGAGCGTGCTGGGACTTTAATAAGGGTCTATGCACCAGGGAATACTGCAGGTTCAGACATGAGTGTTCCAAGTGTGGAAAACGCCACCCCCTCATTAACTGTTGGGGCGTCAAGCCACAAGGAAATCAGCAATGGCAGCAAGGAAGTACCAGCACTCCTGGTACCTCACAGCAATTCCAGAACAGCAGGGGGGTAAGGGGCTGCAGGGGGCTGGGCCCAAAGGCTCCTATGCCAGTTAGACTGGCTAAATTGGTTGAGGGCTTGCAGGGGTATGGGGACTTGGGTCGAAAAAGGTTTTGATTGAAGGGTTCCAGTGGGGGTTTCATTTGGGTTACCAGGGGCCCAGACAGAGACGGTGGGCAGATAACTTGAAATCGGCATCAGAACACAAGGTGGTAGTACAGGAGAAATTGGATAAGGAGGTGCGAGAAGGGAGGATGGCAGGCCCCTTTAATGATTGGCCAACAGAGCACCTGATAATATCACCGATCAGGGTGGTGCCCAAAAAGGAACAAGGACAAAACAGGTTAATCCAACACTTTTCCTGTCCTGAGGGGTCTTCAGTTAACAAATTCATTGACGAGGAGGCGGCCTCAGTTTCCTATTCCTCAGTTGACGTGGCCATGTCACTAGTTGTGACCACAGGCGCCACTGCAGAGATGGTAAAATGTAACATAAAATCAGCTTTCCTGTTGCTTCCTGTTCATCCTGATGATTGGGAGCTTCTAGGTATCCATTTTGGGGGCAAATGGTATGTGGACAAGGCTCTACCGATATGTTGTTCTTTTTCATGTGCTTTGTTCAAACACTTTAGCACTTTTTTGCAGTGGTACTTTACGTTGCACACCGGTCACACATTGGTCATGCACTATTTGGATGATTTCTTCTTTGTAGGGGCACTGGGCTCCACGGAGTGCGAGACAGCTCTGGACACATTTCACAAGCTCATCGGTGACCTGGGGATGCCATTGGCACCCGAGAAGACAATGGGTCCTTGTACGGTCATGGCATTTTTGGGGATTGAGATTGATTCAGGAGCAATACGGGCTCGCTTGCCGGATGAGAAGAAAGTTAAAATGTTGCAATTGTTGGAGGGTATGCTGTCCAAACATAAGGTGACAGTGAAGGACTTTCAGGTGCTCCTCGGTCATCTTAATTTTGCATGCAGGGTGGCCAGAGCAGGAAGGACATTTTGCAGGCGCTTAGGGCGGGCATTGGCAGGAAAACAGTTGCCTCACCACCACGTTCGGTTGTCAGCAGGGATGAAGGAGGATTTGCGCATGTGGTCAGTTTTTCTGCAGTCTTTTCATGGAGTGCCTTTGGTGAGGGAGGAGGATGTGCAGTGGGATGTGCAATTTTTTTCTGACGCGGCAGGCGGCAAGGGATTTGGTGTCTATTGGCAGGGCAGGTGGTGCGCGGAGCAGTGGCCACGGCAGTGGAAGTATGGTGGGAGGAGCATAGCTTTCCTGGAACTTTTCCCGTTGCTGGTAGCATTGACACTCTGGGGTGAAGAGCTGGCACACAAGAAGGTGTTGTTTCGGGTGGACAACATGGCGGTGGTGGAGGTCATTAACAGACAGTCCGCCAGAGATGAGCAAATTCTGAAGTTGCTGCGGGTTTTTGTGCTAGACTGCCTCAGGCATGCCATTGCTTTCAGGGCTTTGCATATACCAGGTGTGGACAATGACATAGCGGATGCTTTGTCTCGTTCACAGTGGCTGAGATTCCGTGGGCTGGTCAAGGAGGCGGACAGGACACCGACCCCGATGCGGGAGCACCTTTGGTATGTAGGCAACATAGGGTGCTACAACTGGTGGTAGACTCCGTGTCAGCTTCCACATGGGCAGCATATCAACTCGCCTGGCGGGATTTTTTGGCATCCGGGGCATGCAAACGAACAGAGGCCTGGCGTCGGGTGGAGGATGTACTCCAGTTTATCTTGTCCCTCATTGATAAAGGCCTCATGAAAGTTACAATTGCGGGAAAGTTGGCAGGCATTGCATTCATGGGGAAACTACTGTGGGGTTACAGTCTGTCAGCGGGAGAAGTGGGTAGAAGGACGTTGGAAGGGTGGGCTAGGGAGTGGGAGAGAGAGTGAAGCACGTCGCCCCCTTTCCTGGTAGACGCTTGCGCACCTATTAGAAAAGCTGCCGGTAGTCTGTAGGGATATTTTTGAGGCCTGTTTATTTTCTACCCTTATGGTTTGGATGTTTTTTGGAGCTTTCAGAGTGTCAGAACTCCTGGGCAACAAGGTCAGGAATGGCGTGCGGTGGGAGGATGTGTACATTGGAGGAGAAGGAATACATATATGGTTGGCCAGTTCAAAAACGGACCAGAGGGGTTTGGGTAAAGGGGTTCGGTTGGAAGCGGCGGTGACTTCAGCAATGTGCCCCCTAACATGGGCCCATCGTTTGCAAGCTTTGTCAAGAGGAATGGGGCCGGGAGAGGTTTTTAGGCACGCTAATGGGAAGAAGGTTACAGGGTACCAGCTGCGCATGGTGTTGCGGAAAGCGTTGGACGGCATTGGGGTGGCAGGGGAGGAATATGGGACACATTCCTTCAGGATTGAGGCGGCAACGGAATCGCATAACAGGGGCTGGATGCGAGGGGACATAATGCGGCTGGGGCACTGGTCTTCAGACTGTTATCATCGTTACGTTCGACAGAATCTAGAAGAGGCGCATGCGTCATACTCTTTGGTGTGAATCTCACCCCCTCTTTCTCGTTACAGGTTCAGTGGCTGGGCCCCAGGTGAAGGAATTGTCCATTTGAATTGTGGGGCATTCTTTTATCAAATGGGCACATGTCCAGGCATGTCATTGTTATTTTGGGGCAATGTTGGGCTTTAATGACCAGTTGTTTAACATCGTTTGGAACGGAAAAGGGGGGATGCGGTGGAAGGAATTGCTTCCGTGCCTTAATAAATGGATGGTGCAGGGGCGGTGCCCAGACGTCCTGTTGATACATCTGGGGGAGAACGACTTGTGCGAAGTGAAGGGTGTGGTTCTAATGAGGGCCATGAAGAAGGATTTGTCGAGGTTAAAGGAGCAATGGGCTGGGTGCCACGTTTTGTGGACAGAGTTGGTCCCGTGCAGAGTGTGGAGGGGTGCTTTGAACCCGAGGGCCATTGACAGGGCTCGAAGGAAGGTAAATTCGGATATTTCTAGGTTTTGTCACCATCTCGGTTTTGGAAGAGTTACACATACGGAGCTGCGTTTTGAGGCTGTGGAGTTTTTCAGAGGTGACGGGGTGCATTTGTTGAGGGGTGGCATGGACCGCTACTTGTTGGAGATTAGGGAGGCGTTAGCGAGATGTTTGAAAGTGCAGGGGCATTCCGATTAGAGACAAGCAGTTGCCTTAGTTGGGGGGTGGCAGAAAGGGGGGGTAGTTTCTCTCTCCCCCTACTTTCTGAGTGGCGGGGGTTATTGGAAGTTTGTGTCAAGGTTGACAGAGGTTGTTGGGTTATTGTTGGATCTAGGTTATCGTCATGGGAAGGGTAGGCAAGTTAAGTTATAGTTAGGTTACGCATGACCGGGGTTTGACTGGGATAAAAGAAGCAGTCGGGGTAAGTTGTTTACGGATGGGTGGAATCTAAAGTGTTTATGTTTTGATGCATTGACGTTTATGGTTGTAATGTTGTAATGTATGGGTGGGGACGGGTTCAAAGAAAATGTTAGGGGCGGGGCGGGGTTTAATGGTCAGTATTTGGTATTTAGTGAGGTTTAGTTTTGTAAGGCGTTTTCCGAGGAATTTAATGTGATGCGCACCTGTTTTCAATAAAGGGGCCTTTTATACACAGCTCTGAGTTTGTGGTCTTCTCCCTCCCCTCACCCCTCCCTCGCAAGGGGGGCTTGGGGGGAGCGGACGACCGAAGGGAGGTCCCCCCAGGGCAGTTTGGGAGGGGTGGGGGGGTGGCTGGCCTCGGGCTGGTCATTTTAATTTTGGGCTTCGTAAATATGTAGCCCAAAAAGAGCCCAATGGAGCCGAACCATAAGTAGGTTGGGCTCCTGCTCCCAGCCACCATTTTAGGTTTGGTGACCTGGTGGCTGGGAGCTTAGCGGGGATTATTGTTTCCCCCCCCTCCCGGTATTTAGTTTGTTGGGTCTTTTTCTTCCAAGGGGTTAGGCGGTGGGACAGGTGTGCAGGGATGTGACTGTGTATTGTCACTGGAAACAGGTGCAGTGCGGGGGTTATTGGAAGTTTGCATCAAGGTTGACAGAGGTTGTTGGTTTATTGTTGGATCTAGGGTATTGTTATGGAAGGGGTAGGCAAGTTAAGTTATAGTTAGGTTACGCATGTTCGGGATTTGACAGGGTAAAAGAAGCAGGCGTGGTAAGTTGTTTATGGATGGGTGGAATTTAAAGTGTTTAAGTTTTGATGCATTGACTTTTATGGTTGTAATGTTGTAATGTATGGGTGGGGGAGGGTTCAAAGAAAATGTTAGGTGTGGGGGTGGGGTTTAAAGGTCAGTATTTGGTATTTAGTGAGGTTTAGTTTTGTAAGGCGTTTGCCGAGGAATTTTAATGTGATGCGCTCCTGTTTTCAATAAAGCGGCCTATTACACACAGCTCCGAGTTTGTGGTCTGCTCCCTCCCAACGTGACTGATCTGACAAGCTCCACACAGACTCCAAAGTCGAGTCTCTGGGATTGTGAACTGGTTTGGCTAATCCCTGCACCGCTGCGTTCACAGCTGGAGTGCACAAGACGTCCAGATGCAACATCAACTGTTCAGCTCTTATGTGGTGAGAGCAGTCTCATTTTCAGAATGTTGGGGCCCCGGGCAAAAAATATTTTGGGGACCCCCATTTGGAAGAATGTTGAATGCTATTACCCATTTTATGCTAACTGAATCTGCACAGTGCCCCAAAATACTAAACTATACAGTAAACTTGATTGACACTTAAAAAACAGAGGTCAGATAGATGACAACACGTAACTTCCAAGGGGGCTCTTGAAAGGAAGGGATCCGAGGACACTGCCCACTATGCTGTGCCTTGAAGCACCTCTGGATGACAGTCACCTGCATCAAAAGGCCCCGAGTTTTCACGCTCGCTCACGTTTCACTTGGTTTAAGAAATAAACATTATCAGAGCACATTTCCATGGGTTTTCGCAAAGATCTCATGGGCAAACCACGTATGTTTCCTCTGTTTTCATACCTGACGTATTTGTTTGAATTGTCACGTTATTGCACATCAGTGGGTTTCTGGGTGAATCACATTTCTCAGGTACTAACCCCAGCCCTTATTTCTGTGCCCACTTCCTATGTCCATCTGTGATACCCACTGGTAGCCCCCCTTTCATGAGTGTCGTGCCATTGCCCTGTAGGTAGGTTTGTGCTATATACGTTCTGTGTAAGTCTTGGTTGCTGCAGGTGAGATGAATGAATGCCCACTACAACCAGTGCCTGTCCGTTACTCAAGTGAGTGTTTGTTTTCCTGTGTCCCTTCGATGGTTCTCCTCGAGACAGCCCAATAGCTCTGTGTCCCACTGAAGGTGTCACTCACCGTTGAAACTCTGAACATCACTCTGTACCGTAGACGCAGGCTCGAGGGGGTTCTACCAACACAATGAGGGTTTAATGCTCTATTCTGAACGCCCAGCTCTATGTATATTGATGATCTATATATGCATAAAAATAGTAAATATACAATTAAATCTATATATAACTCTGGAAATAGAGTGGCAGTGGGTATTCTGCACTCAGTATTATTGGAGGGGGATATTGTTTTCACTCAGTAACAAAGATGCATGGGTTGAAATGTTGCTCCATCTCATTTTGCTACAGGATGAAGCACACGCGTGTTATTAATGGCCGTGTTCATTCACTGGGGCCTGGGGACACCTGTTGCACACCTGTGTCATTTATTGAGAAAGTACAATGGCTTCCATGCCGGGCTGTATATGTGTGGCACTTCCTTTCTGCATATCCCCAAATTTATATGATGTTATCACCACCACAACGTCACTTTTTATGAACTTCCTGTGGCTACAGGGGCTTCGCATTATTTACAAGGCAGTGTTAAGTCATTTAATGTGGTTTAAAGCTACCTTGTAAATGAGGCCCCCTTTCACGCTGTGTTTAGAATAAAAGGGGTGGGCAATGGGTGTTGTTGTGTGCATTTCAACTCAATACACGTTGATTTTGATGCTGCTCCCTTTTTACAAGGACAGCGTAAATAGGAGGCAGGGCCAAAATTAAGACCAGGGCAAACCTGGTGTTACCCTGGCGAAACGAGGAAGAATGTTTAATTTCTCCTCCTTTTAGCTGTTTCCATGTGTGCTCCTTGTGCAGCACACGTAGAAACAACAAAATGCCTATGTTTGTTTATGTGCCAGAAGGTTTTCCTTCCTGCACATAAACAATCATTTAAAAAAATGCCTTTTTACACCTTCTATGTGTGCTGCATCAAGCAGCACACATAGAAGTTACAAAACAGCATTTAAAGACTGTTTATGTGCACATTGAGTGAAGTAATTTGCATTTGTAAGAAGTGCGGCTGAACATATATTGGTGCATTAGCAGCTGCATTTCACGGGATACATGACGGCATGTTGATCCTAGCATGGGTGTTGTCTTGAAAGTGACTTGTTGCAAAAAGGACGGCCTGACACTGTGGTGGAAAGGGCAGACAGTGGTCAATGCGGGTAAGAGGGTCTCAGGTCAATCAACAGTTATTTGGATACAGTCGAAACACTGAGAGCTCTCTCTTCTAATACCCTGTGGCCAGTAGTGTAGACCTATGAACAGAGAATCAAGCAGTCGTTTAGCCCTTGTTTCTCAGGGCGGTGGGGCAGAGCAGGGAGAGACTCGGGAAGGTACGGTGGGCTAGACATTTAGAGCTCATAGCACAGCAAACAACATTTAATTTAATCAATGCCCAGTCGGTGCTGTTCTATTCTTTCAAAGGGATATTGGCTTTAATAAAGACAGAACTAAATACTATGCACACATTTATAAATATGTACCACATATTCGATAGGAATACCAATAGGGTCACCATGCAAGGAACCACACAAACCAAAGTCGGCACACTAAAAAGAAAGGTTACTGTCACCTGCTAGTCCATTAATACTCCCGGACATCCTATGCCAGTGACACCTTTACTGTCTTGCCCACTAGCAAGCTCTAAAGTCTTGCTTCTGTCCCGATTCTGCCCTTCGCCCGTCCCTTTTGTGAGCCCTCTAATTACCCGGTCTACCCCACAGTTCAAACCCTCCGATCCTAAGTCTCTCCTGAGTGAAACACCCCCAGGGGCTCGTTGTCCCCTTCATTTCAGGGAGCGGACAGTCCAGTGTACATTACTGGCCATAGGCGAGGTGTGTTTAGGACTTGGAAGCTTGTGTTGCCACCAGATCTCACGAGATTGGAGGTCACCTATAGGCTTGGACTTGTCTAAATGCTGTGGCCCTATTGGGGGTCCCTGCCAGTTCTAGAGTGGGGGGAATGCGGGGGAGCGCTGCTAGTAAGAAGCACTGCCCATGCTTTTGTTACAGGGGGCCGATATTGCAGCACTGCTGCAAAACCAGACAGCAGAGACAAACCGGCCCCCAAGCCCACGGCCACAAAACCGGACCCACCCCTCCAGTCCACCGGAAACGCCCAGTGCCCGCTATGGCCAGTTCAG
Source organism: Triturus cristatus (assembly GCF_964204655.1). Classification (NCBI taxonomy): domain Eukaryota; kingdom Metazoa; phylum Chordata; class Amphibia; order Caudata; family Salamandridae; genus Triturus; species Triturus cristatus. The sequence continues at coordinate 1,568,983,518 of NC_140591.1, read as the reverse complement.
CCCTCCTTGTATCATACCTGCAGGGAAGACACATAAAAATGCTAGTTATGGAAATTGTTGCATTGCTACAATGCTTGGCACATCCTAGACAAATACTTACACAAATCTCCTCAGCAATGCGGCCACTAGCAGAGTTATTATACCCATAAGGTTCTGCATTCCTAGAGAAAGAAAAAAAAAACTGCACTTTACTGTGCAAAGTGCTAGCTACACCTGCTTGCAAGGAGCAACAGACACAAGTGTGCGGCATGTGGAAAGAGGGACGTAGGTAGGTATGAGAATAGAATGCGCAGATGCTGAGTTTAGTGTCACAGTCATGGGCCTTTGAAATAAGGGAAGAAGAAAGGTCTCTCTGAGACATTAGTTCATGCCATAGAACAGGGGCTTCAGGTAGGCCTTATTGGAATTAAATTGGTAGAAAGGTACACCCACCAGGTATAGACTAATATTAAAATTTTAACATCTAACATGGGCTTCAATTGGAATTCCATAGAGCATATTATCAAGGCCATTATCGCCATTTTAGTGGCAGTTTTCTGCCGCTAAAGCGGCGATAATTTTATCGCCTGTCTTGATAATATGCCCCTATATTGGTAGAAAGGTACACCCACCAGGTATAGACTAATATCCAAATATGGAAGAAGGTACTGTTGCTGCATTGATGTAAATTGTCTCATAATCTCTGCACCAATGGTAATTGATGTACTGCATGATTATTGTGTGATTAGCATTTGTCATACTGATGCTCTATTTCCTAACATGGCTGCAGAACTGTGGCCTCATGGGCTGCATATTATTCATATCTTTATGGTAAGAATGTGAGAGAATGTAATCACATGTGTAATCATTAGTATTTTCTGGAACTTTAATGCCAGGCACTAAAGGCCGTTGCTGTAATTTGACTTCTCTTATTGGTACCAGTAGTCTCCGAACATTTTCTTGAGAATGACTTTACTTGACCAGTTTGGCGGCTCATCTGGGATTGGCTTGATGAACACAAGTGGTGGGAGCTGAGCCCCACAAGAATTGGTGAGTGAGCTATTCTCTTGTGAAAAACCCTTGGTTATCCAACATGAAGTAATAGATTTAGCTGTTGGGTTCTTGCACCGGGAATTAGTCTTCTCTCATCTTCAGGCCAGTCTTCACACATCATTCAATTCCATTTTAACTTTGGTATCAGTAAGACCTGGGCAGGGGCATATGAAAAAGTGAGTATGACTGTGAGCATTATGGCTTGTCAGAAGGTGTTCAAGAGTCCCACCTGGTATGGGTTAAAGTCCCATCTGAAGTGGGTTAGAGTACCATTAATGGGTGTCCATTTGATTGGTGTCACAGCTAATGTGTCACAACTATTTCAAAGACTCTGGGGCATAGTCATCAAAGTTTTGGATCGCCCCTGCACCACGCAAGGATGACACAAAACCTAGATGAGATTTACCGAGCCATACAAGGCCACCTTGCATGGTCCTGTCTTGCTTGGTACATCTGGGTATGTTATGTTATGTTATAGGGTATTTGGAAAGTGCAGCTCTCACTCCGAGGAGCATCATGGGCTTGAGCAAATCGCTGACACACAGGATGGCTGAGACTAGGAAAGAGAATTTAGATAAGTGCTTTGCATAGCTCAACAAGGGCCCTAAAAAACCACTTTTTAAGAGCTTTCCTGAAAAGAGTTTCTGATTGAATGAAACTTAGGTGGGTAGGCAGTTCGTTCCAGACTTTGGTCCTTAGCACTGCAATTGATTTCCCCCCTTTTAAAACGTATCTAAAAATAGGGGGTTTTAGTAGGTTAGCGTTAGAAGATCTGAGGGAACGGCATGGCAGATATTGTGTATACCTAGGCCGAAGATAGTGAGGGCCTGAGAAATGAAAGATTCAGAAGGTAATTGAACAATATTATTTTATGGATGGGTAGCCAATGTAGAGCCTCTAGTGTGGCGGATGCTGATGAGCTCCTGGGCCATTTTAGTACTAGTCGGTCTGCAGTGTTCTGTACCATCTATAGCTCATGTAAGATTGACTTACTGGCTCCTGCATAGAGGCTGTTGCAATAGTTCAATCTGGAAGTGATTAAGGCAACTGACTGTCTTGCCATACAGGGAAGTAGGTTAGAGAACTTTTAAAGTGGCTTTATTAGATGGAAGCAGGTTCCAGCTACTGCTAGGGATTGATGGCGAAAGGATAGTGCTGAGTCAAATTTACCCTCCAGATTCCTGGCTACTGTTACTGTATTGGGAGGGGGCTATCAGAGGGCCACCATCGGATAGGGGAAAAGATGTTCTCTTTCCCTAGTGGCATAATTTCTATTTTTTCTGAGTTTAAGTGGTTTGTTTTCATCCAGTGAAAGGCTGCTGTAATACATTGTCAGAGATTTTCCTACGCCAGTGTGGTGTTTTTATCTCACTCCAGGATTAGCTGTGTATCATCCCCGTAGGAGAAAGTTGCAATGTTAAAGGACAATATCAGACTAATCAGGGGGCCATATAGATATTAAAGAGTGCTGGACTGAGAATAGACGCTTGTGGTACCCCGGAAAGCAGAGATTTTTCTGCTGACTGATAGTTTCCCAGAGTGATCACTTGTCTTCTGTTTTGTAGAAATGATTTAAGCCAGGACAGGGCAAGATGAGAAATACCAAATAATGCGAGACAGTGCAGGAGGATGACATGTGAGACCGTGTCAAAAGCAGCTGATAGGTCCAATAAGACTAGCACAGCATTTGTCCCCTGTGTAAGGCAGCTTTCAGGGATTCAGCGGTGTATAGGATGCCTGATTCTGTAGAGTGTTGAGGCCTGAAACCTGATTGGTTGGGGTGTAACATGTTGGCTCCCTCCAGATAGGTAATTAGTTGAGAGTTAACACATTTTTCGGTAATCTTACTAAGGCATGGGTGTAGAGAGATAGGTCCAAGATTGGTAAGGGTGGTGGAATCAGCAAGTTGTTTCTTTTGGAGAAGCTTGACGGCAGCACGTTTCCATTTGCTGGGGACTTCAGCTAGTAGTAGAGATGCATTTATTATTTTATTGATAACAGGGTTGACAGTATCTATAATGGCGTGCAAAATTAAAGGGGGGCAGGGGTCAAAAGCAGAGCCTGATTTCACAGCAAGAATAGCCTCAAGCGATTTTTCTTGGCTAATAGCTTGAAAAGCTCTAAGTGATGGTCTATTTATATATAGATCGGCAGGTGGAGTAACAAGCGAAGCGGAGGGTGCAGGGAAATCTTGTTGTAGTGACTGAACTTTTGTTTGAAGTAGTCGGCTATGCGGTTGCAAAGAGAATGTGATGGGGAATATCTTGTTTAAGGTATGTGGGATTGGTAAAAGAGTTAACTATCTTAAGGATTGTTTTTTGATTTGCCGTGGCCAGTTTAAGCATCTCAGTAAAATATCACCACCACCACTACAACCACCAATACCACCACCAACAATACCGCCACCACCAATACCACCAATACAAGCACGACCAATACCACCACCACCAACACCACTACCATCACAACCACCACCAATACCACCCCAGTGCCACCAACAATACTACCACCAATACCAATACCACCACCACCAATACCACCACCAACATCAATACCACCACCAACAATACCCCCACCAATGCCAACACCACCAGAACCAATACCACCACCAATACAAATACCACCACCAATTCCAGTACCAATACCACCACCAATACCACCACCACCACAACCAATACCACCACCACCAATAACATCACCAATACCACCACCAAGACTACCACCATCTCTAAAACCACCACCACCAATACTACCACAACCACCAATACCACCACCACCAGTACCAATTCCATCACCTCCACCACCACAAATACTACCACCAATACCACCACCACCAATACCAACAATGTCACCACCAACACCACCTCCCTAATACTACCACAACCAATACCATCACCACCAATACCACCACCACCACCAATACCACCATGACCAATATCACAACTACCACCAACACCACCACCAATGCCACCACCACCAATACCACCACTACCTTCACTACCGCCAATGTCACCACCACCAATAACACCTCCACCAACACCACAACCACCAATCCAAAACCACCACCACCAATACCACTTCAGCGGCCAATACCAATCACACAACCAATACCACCAATACCACAACCACCAATACTACCACCACCAACACCACTAATACCACCACCACCACAAATAACACCATCACCATTGCCACCGCCTTCAATGTCACCATGACCACCAATACCACCACTGTCAATACCAATACGACCACCACCAATACCACCACCACCAATACCACCAATACCACAACCACCAATACCATCAATACAACCACCACCAACAAATACCACCACCACCAATACCACAACCAATACCCCTACCACCAATACCTCCACCAATACCGCCACCAATACTCTCCACCAATACCACCACCACCAGTACAAATACCAATATCACCACCAATACCAATACCACCATCTATACCAATACCAACACCAATACCAACACCATCACCAATACCACAAATACCACCACCACGAATACCACCACCACCACAAATACCATTACCACACCAATTCTACCACCACCAAAACCACCTCCAGTACTCCACCACTAACTCCACCACCACCACCAATACCCCCAATACTACCAATAACACCACTAATACAAATACCACCATCACCAATACCTCCACCACCAATACCACCATCAATACCACTGTCAGCATGGTAGCACCACCCTCACCATTAATACCACCACAACCAATACCACGACCACCACCAATACCACCATCACCAGTACCAACACCAATACCACCACCTCCACCAATACCAATCCCACCACCAAATACTATTCCCACCATCAATACCACCACCACCAATACCACTAACAATACCACCCCACCATCAATACCTCCACCTCTACCGCCACCAATACCACCACCAAAACCAGCACCACCAAAACCTCCACTACTACCAATACCACCACCACCAATACCACCACCAATACCACCATCCCCATCCCCACCATCACCAAAACCAAAACAAACCACCAATACCACCAATACCACCACCACCACAATACCACCAGCACCAAACCAACACCACCAATACCACCAGCAACACCACCAATACCACCAGCACCACCACCAATACCAGTAACACCACCAATGTCAATACCACCAATACCACCACCACCAATACCAATACCACCACCAATATCACCAATACCACCACCAATAACACCACCAATACCACCACCACCAATAATTCCACCAAAACCACCACCACCAATACCACAACTAATACCAATACTACCACTTACTACCAATATGACCACCACCACCAATACCACTACCACCAAAAATACGACCACCACCATTACCACCACAACCACTATGACCACCAATACCACCATCACCAATATCACTACCACCACCACCAGTACAACCACAAATACCATCACCACCATTAATACCAACACCTCCACCATCACCAATGCTAACACCACCTATACTAAAAACAATACAAACACCACAAATACCTCCACCAATACCACCGCTACCAATACCACCAATACCAATACCACCACCACCAATAGCACCAACACCACCAATGCCACCATCACCACCAATAACTCCACCACCAATACCACCACCACCCTACTACCACCAGCACCAATACCACCACCAGCACCATTAATGCCACCACAACCAATACCACAAGCACCATCAATACCACCACCACTGTTACCAATACCACGACCAATAACATTCCCACCACCAATACCATCACCATCACCAATACCACTACCACCACTACCACCACCAATAACAATACCACCAATACCACCACCACCTCCATCAATACCATTACCTCTACCACCACTAATATCACCACCAACATAACCACCAATACGATGACCAATACCACCACCACCACCATCAATACCAGCGCCACCAACACCAGCACCAACACAACCACGATTACCACCACCACCAATACCACCACCAATACAACCAACACCAATACGAATACCACCACCAATAATACCAACACCTGCAATACCACCAACACCAATTCCAATACTACCAATACCACCACCAATACCAATACCAGCGCCAATGTCAATACCACCAACAATACCACCAATACCACCACTACAAATACGACCACCAATACCACCACTAATACCACCACCACCAATACCACCACTTACCACCAATACCACCACTTACCACTGATAGAAATGGGATTTCTGGTTGGCTAGGGCTTGCGCCAAAGCCAGACAGAAACCACCACTCTAGTCAGGGCTGGGGAGTTACACGCCAAAGATAACCCCTGCTCACCCCCTTGGTAGCTTGGCACGAGCAGACAGGCTTATCCCTGAGGCGATGTGTAAAGCGTTTGCGCGCGCACCCAGCAACAACACCCAAGGCCCACCACAAAGGAAACTCCACACAAGGTATGCTATAAAAATAGCCTTTGTATTATACACAACACATTAGATAAAAACACACACTCTACAATGTGCCAACAGGCACGGGCAGAATTTACAAGGGATCATATATACAGGGGACAGGGCCACACGGACCACTGTCAGGAATTAGCACTTAGAACATAGCACAAATCACCAATAGTAAACGTAGAACATAACACAAAGTAACTGTAGAGCACAACCAGCCTCTACTGGCGCAATAATGACCTCAGCGTCATCACACTAGCATCAGGTATAAAACCTATCCTGCATCTATCACAGGGGCATAAATCACATTATGCAATTCTCATGGGTCTAACGTATTAGACCTAGCCACCTAAGTATACCTACACTAGGGGCGTACATAACACAGGGAAGTACATTCTCCCTACCATCAACCCCAACAAGGTAAAACAACCTCCTAGGCAGAACTAACCACCTTTAGAGGTACAGAACACAGGGTGCGCAAAACATACTATACACAGTACATTTCCTAGCACCAAAAGCATGAACACAGGGTGCGCAAAACATACTACACCGTACATTTCCTAGCACCACAATCACATCAGAGTCCAGGTTGCGCCAGAACCTAAACCTAGCAGCTGCCCACTACTTGCTGGGCAGCTGGGGACAAGGCAGGGCCTAAACGCTGCAGCTGGCACTAAGTGCTGCGCAGCTGGGGAAGGCAAATAGCGGCAGGGGGCTCTCATTAGCCCTTCAGAGCAAACTGCGCCAATCCTTGGAGCCCTCTAGGCTCTTGGAATACTGTCATAACGTTGGAGCCACCTAGGCTCTAAAATAACATGTCCCCATGGAGCGAACGGGCTCCTGAAATAATTGTGCACCAATATCGCAAAGATGCTTGCCCCAAAGTACTGTGGAGCGCACTGGCGCTCTCTGTGCAAACAATGCTGGGTTGGAGCCTCTCTGGCTCTTAAGGAAATGTGGGGGGCCAAACGTTGGATCCTTCTAGGCTCTTAACCAAACAATCTGCCCCCGTAACGTGGAGCCAGCTGGGGCTCTTAAAATGAACATGCCCCCATACGTTGGAGCCTCGTGGGCTCAAAACACCAATTGTCCCAGAATAACGTGGGAGCCTCGTGGTCTCCAAACATCAATCGTTGGAGCGGCCCACTGCCATGCGGGCCGCTCTGACCCTGCCTCCCCCCATCCGGACTCACTCAGATCACTCACCGGCTGGGGGGGGCAGCTTCTTCTTCTCCGGTCTCCTCTTCGGTAGGAGCAACGGCACTCCTCTCGTGGTGCGGGCAGTGGGCGGGGCTCCCTCTCCTCACTACGGGAGCCCCGCCGACGACACCGCCTCCTTTTCACTCGGCGCAGTCCAGCGCGGGGTGGGCTCCCGCCTGGACTCTCCCATCACTCCGCTTCCCGGGACCGCAACTCTCCCGCCGTGCCGCTTCCGCCCCAGCCGCTGGCCCCGCCCACGTCACAGGCAGATTTGCCTGACTTCCGGGCGGCCGCGGCTGGGCAGCGGCGGCGATTCCTCCGATTCCAACGAGGGGTAGGCTCCCTCGAGCGGGAAGATAAATGCAGCAGCGGGGTGGGCACCCACGTGGGACGCCAATAAGCGGGGTGGGCACCCGTAGTACTCATGAAATATAAACGAAGACACAAGGTGGGCACCTGCGCACCCAAAGCAAGCAAATAAGCGGGGTGGGCTCCCGCAAGGCACACATCATGGGGGAATCCCTAGTCTGGGGATTCCCTCTCCCTCGCAGCGCGACGCTGCACAGCCCCGGCTCCTTTCTCTGGGGGAACAAAGCGCTCTCCAGGCGCTATGAGACAGCAAAGCTCCTGGGGGCGAGGGAAATAAAGCAAATCGCCCTAAAAAGTCCGGGAGGCATCAAGGGGGCAAGGCAGGGCCCAGGGGCCAGCACACAGGGCCCTCCAGCAGGGAGGCAGCCCCCATGGCGGTCCCTCCTGGGCCCCACCAGCAGCGAGCCCCCTCCTATCAGGATCCCAAGCAGAACCAGCAATAAAGCGCTCACCAGGCGCTAGAAATAAAGTCATTGAAGTCCATCAGGTATCCAGGGGCTGGGCAGGACCCAGGGAGGCAAGCCTTCCCCTGGGCCCCAGCAGCAGCACGCCCCTGGCAGATTCAAGTCAGAACAAGAACATTTTGTAAGGGGACACAGCCCCTTTTTATACACCAAATCCCTTTGTCTGGGTTCAGGGTGAGGGGGAAAACCAGTCGCAGCTGGTTGGGGAGCACCCTTGATGTGCTCAGCCCCTCACTCTATTCATTGGCAGGGCTAGGGTCGTCAGTCGCACCACAGGGGGCGGAGCCAGCAGTGTGTGGGGAAAACCCTGCCCTATTCAGGTCCAAGGTACACTCCTCCCCAGCCATCAGCATGCTAATCTCACACTCACCACTGGGGCAGACCCAACCAGACTCCTGGAGCCAGGCTCACCAGCCAGCTCCAGCCAATCACACGCCAGACGCACTGCACACAGAAGTGCCCACTTCTAGAAGTGGCACTTCCACACTAGGTACATGCACGCCGCACACATCATCGCGCAGCATTCACTCCCACGAGTCCGCACATACCAAACTCGGGCCTGCACACCCCACGCATCAGGAACTACTAGGGACACATACATTCCCCATGCATTCCTATGGGAGGGCAGGCCTATCTCACCACATGCACTCAGAGCACGCACGCACTTTACCCTGGGACACAGGGAAAGTGCGCAGAGACCAAACAATTACCACACCAAGTCACCAATAAAGAGCAAAAAGTTCAGGGGTGAACCTGCCAGAAGGGCCAAGTCCAACACAACCCCCTTCCAGCCAAAACGCAGGGCAGACCAATCACCACCGTGATGGTCTTCCCTGCTTGGGGCGATAGAACACGGACGCAGGCCCGCACTGCAGGGACACTCTCCTGTTCTACGCCATTCTCAATCAACATGGTTCCATCTGAAAAAAAGACAACCGAAAAGAACTCAGGCCCAACTAGGCTACCCCACTGGTACTACCTAGTTGTCCACGGCCAGGACCAGGCCCTAGGCCACCCAGATACCACTGGTCCTTGCCAAACCCAGAGTGGGGGGTAGTAACCCCTGGCGTACAAGCCATTCTCCACTCTCCCTCTCAGTGTAGTTACCAACTACCACTGATCCTTCAACCTAGGGTCCGCACCCTCAGGCTGACCAGAGGTCACGGGCAAGAATGCCCCACCCTACCTCTACTTCTGGGGTTCCGCACCCTCCCAGGGAAGCACCCACCAGAACACAACTCTCCCACCAGTTTAGGACCTCTCTCCACCAACTGGTCTACCACCTGGGATCCAAGGGGTCAGAGGCGAGGACTCCCTCCCTCTGCACCCCCTTCCACTGTAGAGCAGGGTCTCTTCACCTAAGATGAGCCCCACCTGCCCTCAGGACTACAGCTGCCCTTAGGTCCAGATCCGGAAACACCGACTACTGGCTCCCCAACTGAGGGACGTACCCTTTGGTCAGATGCCTGGCGAACCAGGACTTAACGAGGGTGACACATAACTAATGGGTCGTGTGACAGTCTGCCTGGCGCTGATCTCACTACCTCCTGTCCATCTGACAGTGCGTGCAGACCCCCCAGGACAGAAGTGGCGACACCACGGTCACTCAGTGGCGACACAGCCCTCCCGGCTGGTCCCTGACCTACTGGTTCCCACTGGGGAATCCCTCCCCCTCTCACCCCTCCCTCTGGGCTTCTGCACCCTCCCAACTGGAGCGGTACCGCCAGACACCAGGACTACTGGAGCTCTGATTACAGACGCTCCACGTCCTCTAGACACTGGGAGATCCTCCTCAAGTGACCTATTGGTACAGCCTAGGCCCCCGACCTGATGTTCCCTAAAGAAACCATCCAGGCCCTGACACTGGGTTTCGGGCACCTGGAGACACGCAGTCCCACCCACTCCTTCTCCGCAGAGACAGGCCGTGAGCCCCTACACCGAGACCTAGCTGGGCTACTCTGAACCTCTTCAGCCACGCTGGGCTGGAAGACACCTCAGCCACTACTTTTGGAATCACTCCCCAATGCAAGTTCCCTATCCCAGAGAACTCACACCCAATCAACCAGCAAGCTCCTTATTTCAGAGAACTCACATCCTTCATCCACATACACACACCCCCCAGACTAGTAAGACAGTTTCTACCGCCCCTGATTTCTCAACCTGACCACCACGTGACACAGGTACTATTACTCTGGGAACTGGGAATGGGACATTCACATTCATCCAGCGCATTACACATTCATCCCCACACTCCTCCCAAGACTGGTAAGACAGTTTCTACCGCCCCTGATTTCTCAACCTGACCACCACGTGACACAGGTACCACTACCCCGGGAACTGGGAATGGGAATACATGCACTGGACACACATCTGCTGCCACCACTGGATCCCACCCTCTGGTGAATCCAGAAAACACAATGCACTAAGGGGGATGATCTACCCTCCCGAGCTAGGGACACCTAACTCACAGTGCACAAGAAACACATTTCCACAGAAATGACATTTCAAAACAATAATCCCTATACCATGTGATTTATCTAAATGCAGAGTTTTGTAGTGCGGCCAGTTGCTGCTGCGGTACAGCGCAAACGCAAGTCCAAATCCCACCGATGCCACCAATGTTAGAAATGGGATTTCTGGTTGGCTAGGGCTTGCGCCAAAGCCAGACAGAAACCACCACTCTAGTCAGGGCTGGGGAGTTACACGCCAAAGATAACCCCTGCTCACCCCCTTGGTAGCTTGGCACGAGCAGACAGGCTTATCCCTGAGGCGATGTGTAAAGCGTTTGCGCGTGCACCCAGCAACAACACCCAAGGCCCACCACAAAGGAAACTCCACACAAGGTATTCTATAAAAATAGCCTTTGTATTATACACAACACATTAGATAAAAACACACACTCTACAATGTGCCAACAGGCACGGGCAGAATTTACAAGGGATCATATATACAGGGGACAGGGCCACACGGACCACTGTCAGGAATTAGCACTTAGAACATAGCACAAATCATCAATAGTAAACGTAGAACATAACACAAAGTAACTGTAGAGCACAACCAGCCTCTACTGGCGCAATAATGACCTCAGCGTCATCACACTAGCATCAGGTATAAAACCTATCCTGCATCTATCACAGGGGCATAAATCACATTATGCAATTCTCATGGGTCTAACGTATTAGACCTAGCCACCTAAGTATACCTACACTAGGGGCGTACATAACACAGGGAAGTACATTCTCCCTACCATCAACCCCAACAAGGTAAAACAACCTCCTAGGCAGAACTAACCACCTTTAGAGGTACAGAACACAGGGTGCGCAAAACATACTATACACAGTACATTTCCTAGCACCAAAAGCATGAACACAGGGTGCGCAAAACATACTACACCGTACATTTCCTAGCACCACAATCACATCAGAGTCCAGGTTGCGCCAGAACCTAAACGTAGCAGCTGCCCACTACTTGCTGGGCAGCTGGGGACAAGGCAGGGCCTAAACGCTGCAGCTGGCACTAAGTGCTGTGCAGCTGGGGAAGGCAAATAGCGGCAGGGGGCTCTCTTTGCCCTTCAGAACAAACTGCGCCAATCCTTGGAGCCCTCTAGGCTCTTGGAATACTGTCATAACGTTGGAGCCACCTAGGCTCTAAAATAACATGTCCCCATGGAGCGCACGGGCTCCTGAAATAATTGTGCACCAATATCGCAAAGATGCTTGCCCCAAAGTACTGTGGAGCGCACTGGCGCTCTCTGTGCAAACTATGCTGGGTTGGAGCCTCTCTGGCTCTTAAGGAAATGTGGGGGGCCAAACGTTGGATCCTTCTAGGCTCTTGACCAAACAATCTGCCCCCGTAACGTGGAGCCAGCTGGGGCTCTTAAAATGAACATGCCCCCATACGTTGGAGCCTCGTGGGCTCAAAACACCAATTGTCCCAGAATAACGTGGGAGCCTCGTGGTCTCCAAACATCAATCGTTGGAGCGGCCCACTGCCATGCGGGCCGCTCTGACCCTGCCTCCCCCCATCCGGACTCACTCAGATCACTCACCGGCTGGGGGGGGCAGCTTCTTCTTCTCCGGTCTCCTCTTCGGTAGGAGCAACGGCACTCCTCTCGTGGTGCGGGCAGTGGGCGGGGCTCCCTCTCCTCACTACGGGAGCCCCGCCGACGACACCGCCTCCTTTTCACTCGGCGCAGTCCAGCGCGGGGTGGGCTCCCGCCTGGACTCTCCCATCACTCCGCTTCCCGGGACCGCAACTCTCCCGCCGTGCCGCTTCCGCCCCAGCCGCTGGCCCCGCCCACGTCACAGGCAGATTTGCCTGACTTCCGGGCGGCCGCGGCTGGGCAGCGGCGGCGATTCCTCCGATTCCAACGAGGGGTAGGCTCCCTCGAGCGGGAAGATAAATGCAGCAGTGGGGTGGGCACCCACGTGGGACGCCAATAAGCGGGGTGGGCACCTGTAGTACTCATGAAATATAAACGAAGACACAGGGTGGGCACCTGCGCACCCAAAGCAAGCAAATAAGCGGGGTGGGCTCCCGCAAGGCACACATCATGGGGGAATCCCTAGTCTGGGGATTCCCTCTCCCTCGCAGCGCGACGCTGCACAGCCCCGGCTCCTTTCTCTGGGGGAACAAAGCGCTCTCCAGGCGCTATGAGACAGCAAAGCTCCTGGGGGCGAGGGAAATAAAGCAAATCGCCCTAAAAAGTCTGGGAGGCATCAAGGGGGCAAGGCAGGGCCCAGGGGCCAGCACACAGGGCCCTCCAGCAGGGAGGCAGCCCCCATGGCGGTCCCTCCTGGGCCCCACCAGCAGCGAGCCCCCTCCTATCAGGATCCCAAGCAGAACCAGCAATAAAGCGCTCACCAGGCGCTAGAAATAAAGTCATTGAAGTCCATCAGGTATCCAGGGGCTGGGCAGGACCCAGGGAGGCAAGCCTTCCCCTGGGCCCCAGCAGCAGCACGCCCCTGGCAGATTCAAGTCAGAACAAGAACATTTTGTAAGGGGACACAGCCCCTTTTTATACACCAAATCCCTTTGTCTGGGTTCAGGGTGAGGGGGAAAACCAGTCGCAGCTGGTTGGGGAGCACCCTTGATGTGCTCAGCCCCTCACTCTATTCATTGGCAGGGCTAGGGTCGTCAGTCGCACCACAGGGGGCGGAGCCAGCAGTGTGTGGGGAAAACCCTGCCCTATTCAGGTCCAAGGTGCACTCCTCCCCAGCCATCAGCATGCTAATCTCACACTTACCACTGGGGCAGACCCAACCAGACTCCTGGAGCCAGGCTCACCAGCCAGCTCCAGCCAATCACACGCCAGACGCACTGCACACAGAAGTGCCCACTTCTAGAAGTGGCACTTCCACACTAGGTACATGCACGCCGCACACATCATCGCGCAGCATTCACTCCCACGAGTCCGCACATACCAAACTCGGGCCTGCACACCCCACGCATCAGGAACTACTAGGGACACATACATTCCCCATGCATTCCTATGGGAGGGCAGGCCTATCTCACCACATGCACTCAGAGCACGCACGCACTTTACCCTGGGACACAGGGAAAGTGCGCAGAGACCAAACAATTACCACACCAAGTCACCAATAAAGAGCAAAAAGTTCAGGGGTGAACCTGCCAGAAGGGCCAAGTCCAACAACCACCAATACCACCACCAATAATATCACCACCAGTAAATACGAACACCACCAATACCACTATCAGCAATACCACCACCACCAATACCACCACCAACAATACCGCCACCACTGCCACCACCACCAATACCATCACCACAACCACAAATACCACCACTAGAACCATCACCAATACCATCAGAACCACCACCATCAATACCACCACTTACACAACCACCAATACCAGCACCAATAGCACCACCAGCACCAATACAAGCACCCCTACCCACACCATTAATACCACCATGACCAATACCACGACCACCACCAACACCACCACCACCAGGACAAATACCTAAACCACCACCTCCGACAATACCAATACCGCCACCAAATACCAATCCCACCATCAATACCACCACCACCAATACCACTAATACCACCAACAATACCACCACCACCATCAATACCACCAACTCAACCACCACCAATAACACCACCAATACAAGCACCACCAGCACCAATACCAATATCACCACCACCGATACCACCACCAATACCACCATCACCAAAACCAGTACCATGACCAATGCCACCACTACCACAATACAACCAACATCAATACCAACACCGACAATACCACCAACAATACCAATGCCAATACCACTACCAATACTACCACCACCAATACCACCACCAATACCACCACCAATACCACCACCACCACCAATACTCCCACCAATACCACCAACATTAATACCACCACCAGTACCATTAATACACCACAAACAATACCACAAGCACCACCAATACCACCACCACCATTACCAATACCACCACCAATGCCAATCCAGCCACCAATACCAATATCAATGCCACCAGCAATACTCCCACCAATACCACCACCATCAATACCACCACTACCACCAATACCACCACTTACCACCAATATGACCACCACCACCAATATTGCCACCAAAACCACCACCAACACCAATACCACCACTAACACCACCACCAATACCAACTCTACTAATACCACCAATTCTAATACCACCATCACTAATACCACCAATAGCACCAACACCACCAGTACCACAATCAATAACTCCACTGTCAATACCACCACCAATGCCACCACCAGTACCATTAATACACCACAAACAATACCACGAGCACCACCAATACCACCACAACCATTACCAATACCACCACCAATACCAATCCAACCACCAATACCAATATCAATACCACCACCAATACCATCACCAACACCACTACCACCACCAAAAACAATACCACCAATACCACCTCCAAAAATACCACTACCTCTACCACCACTAATATCACCACTAATAAAACCACCAATACGACCACCAATATCACCACCATCACCGTCAATACCACCACCAACACCACCACAATTACCACCACTACCAATGCCACCACACCACCAATACCAATACTACCACCAATAATACCAACACCATCAATACCACCAACACCAATACCAACACTACCAATACCACCACCAATACCACCACCAAAACCAGCACCACCACTACCAATACCACCACCACCAATACCAATACCACCACCAATACCACCATCACCACCATCACCAAAACTAAAACAAACCACCAATACCACCACCACCACCACAATAACACCAACACCAAACCAACACCACCAATACCACCAGCAACACCAACAATACCACCAGCACCACCACCACTACCAGTACCACCATCAATGTCAATACCACCAGCAATACCAATACCACCACCACCAATATCACCAATACCACCACCAATAACACCACCAATAAAACCACCACCACCAATAATCCCACCAATACCACCACCACCACCAATACCAATACCACCAATACCACCACTTACCACAAATATGACCACCACCACCAATATTGCCACCAATACCACCACCACCAATACCACTACTACCACCACCACCACCACCACCAATACCACCACCACCAATAATGCCACAACCAATATGACCACCAATACCACCACCACCAATATCACTACTACCACCACCAGTACAACCACAAATACCATCACCACCATTAATACCACCACCTCCACCACCACCAATACTACCACCACCTATACCAAAAACAATACAAAACCACAAATACCTCCACCAATACCACCAATACCAATACCACCAATACCACCACCACCAATTCCACCAATAGCACCAACACCACCAATGCCACGCCCAATAACTCCATCACCAATACCACCACCACCCTACTACCACCATCACCAATACCACCACCAGCACAATTAATGTCACCAGAACCAATACCACGAGCACCACCAATACCACCACCACTATCACCAATATCACCACCAATAACATTCCCACCACCAATACCAAAATCAATACCACCACCAATACCACCACCATCACCAATACCACTACCACCACTACCACCACCACCAACAATACCACCAATACCACCACCACCTCCATCAATACCACTACCTCTTCCACCAATAATATCACCACCAATATAACAACCAACACGATGACCAATACCACCACCATCAATACCAGCACCACCAACCCCACCACCAACACCACCACGATTACCACCACCACCAATAAAACAATCACCAATACCACCACAAATAATACCAACACCATCAATACCACCAACACCAATACCAACACTACCAATACCACCACCAATACCAATACCACCACCAATGTCAATACCGCCAACAATACCACCAATACCACCACCACAAATGACACCACCACTAATAACACCAATAACACCACCAATAGCAAAATACCACCACCACCAAAATCTCCACTAATACCACCACCACCACTTATACCACCACCACCAATACCACTATCAGCAATACAAAAACAACTAGAAGGTGACGGACCACCACCAACAATACCACCAATACCACCACCAATACCAGCACCACCAATAGCACCACTAACAATACCACTGCCCCCACCACCAATGCCATCACTACCAATACCATCACCACAACCACCAATACCACCACCAGAACCATCACCAATACCATCAGCACCACCACCATCAATACCACCACATGCACAACCACAAATACCAGCACCAATACCACCACCACCACCAATACCACCACCCCTACCCCTACCATTAATACCACCATAACCAATACCATGACCACCACCAATTCCAAAACCATCAGTACCAATACCAAATTCCCCACCTCCGACCTTACCAATCTCGCCACCAAATACCAATCCAACCATCAATACCACCACCACCAATACCACTAATACCACCACCAATACCACCATCACCAAAACCAGTACCATGACCAATACCACCAATGCCAACACAACCAATACCACCAACAATACCAATACCACTACCAATGCCAATGCCACTACCAATACCACCACCACCAATACCACCACCACCAATATCACACCCAACAATAACACCACCAATACTCCCACAACTACCACCACCATCAATACCACCACTAATACCACTACCATCAATACCACCATTTACCACCAATATGACCACCACCACCAATATTCCCACCAAAACCACCACCAATACCACCACTAACAACGCCACCACTACCAATACCACCAATTTTAATACCACCAATACCACCAATAGCACCAACACCACCAATACCACCACCACCACCAATAACTCCACTGCCAATACCACCACCAGCACCAATACCACCACGAGCACCATTAGTACACCACAAACAATACCATGAGCACCACCACCATTACCAATACCACAACCTATACCAATCCCACTACCAATACCAATATTAATACCACCACTAATGCCACCACCATCACCAATACCATTATCACCACCACCAACAACAATACCACCAATACCACCGCCACCTCTAACAATATCACTACCTGTACCACCACTAATATCACCACTAGTATACCCACAAATATGATGACCAATACTACCACCATCACCGTCAATAACAGCACCAACAACACCACCACCAACACCACCACGATTACCACCACCACCGATACCACAACCACCACCAATACCAATACCACCATCAATACCACCAACACCAATATCACCAGCACCAATACCAACACTACCAATACCACCACCAATACCACCACCAATGTCAAGACCACTAACAATACCACCACCACAAATAACACCACCACTAATACCACCGATAACACCACCAATACGACCACCACCAATACCAAAATACCAAAACCACCATCAATACCACCACCAAAACCCTCACCACCAATTCCACCACTAATATTACTACCACCAATGTTACCACTTACCACCAATACCACCACCAACAATATCACCACCACTAATAACCACTAACACCACCAATACCAGCAATACCACCACCACCAATACCAATACCAGCAATACCACCACCACTACCACCACCAATACCACCACCAACAATAACGCTACCACCAATACCACCACTAATACCAGCACTACCAATACCAGCACCTATACCACTGCCACCACAACAATACCAGCACCACCAATACCAGCACCACAACCACCAATACCACCAGCAGTACCACCACCAATACCACCAGCACTACCACCATCAATACCACCACCTGCACCACCACCAATACCAGCACCAATACCACCACCAGTACCAATACCACCACCACCAGTACCAATACCACCACCTCCACCAATACCAATACCGCCACCAAATACCAATCCCACCATCAATACAACCACTAGCAATACCACCAACAATACCACCACCACCATCAATACCACCACCTCTACCTCCACCAGCACCACCACCGATACAAGCACCACTGACACCACCACCACTACCAATACCTCCACCACCAATACCACCACCAATACCACCAATACCAAGACCACCAATACCACCATCAATACCAATACCTCCACCAATTCCAATAATACCACCAATACCACCACCACCAATACCACCACCACCAATATCACCTCCACTAACACCACCACCACCACCAATACTCCCACCAATACCACCACCATCAATGCCACCACTAATACCACTACCAACAATACAACCACTTACCCCCAATATGACTACCACCACAAATATTGCCACCAAAACCACCACCAACACCAATATCACCACTACCACCATCAATTCCACCACAACCAATACAACCAATACCATTACCACCACCACAATACCACCAACACCACCAATACCACCCGCACCACCAATAACTCCAAGCCAATAACACTAGCACCAATACCACCACCAGCACCAATACCACCACCAGTACCATTAATACACCACAACCAATACCACAAGCACCACCAATACCACCACCACCATTACCAATACCACCACCAATACCAATACCACCACCAATACCAATATCAATACCATCCTTTTGTAAATTATTCTTAAGTGCAACTATTTGCAAATGAAATTTTGTGTATGCTTTGATGGTTTTAATTATTAACCGAATAAAGCTATTGTTGACTTGACTTGACAATACCATCACCAATACCACCACCATCACCATCACCAATACCACTACCACCACTACCACCAACAATAGCACCAATACCACCACCACCTCCATCAATACCAGCACCACCAACACCACCACCAACACCACCATGATTACCACCAATACAACCACCACCACCAATACCAATACCACCACCAATAATACCAACACCATCAATACCACCAACACCAATACCACCACCACCAATACCAACACTACCAATACCACCACCACCAATATCACCACCACCAATACCACCAATAACACCACCAATATGACCAATACTAAACTACCACCACCACCACCAATTCCCTCACCACCAATACCACCACTAATACCACCACCACCAATACCACAACTTACCACCAATTCCACCACCAACAATATCACCACCACTAATACCACTACCACCAACAATATCACCAGTTTCACCACCACCAATCCCACTACCAGTAATACCACTAACATCTCCAATACCACCACCAACAATACCACCACCACCAATACCAGCACCACCAATACTACCACCACCACCAATACCACTAGCACCACCACCAATACCAGCACCAGCACCACAACCACCAATACAACCACCAGTACCACCACCAATACCACCAGCACCACCACCATCAATACCACCACCCGCACCACTACCAATACCAGCACCAATACCAACACCAGCACCAATACCCCCACCAATAATGCCACCACAACCATGACCACCACCAATACCATCACCAGTACCAAAACCAATACCACCACCTCCACCAGTACCAATACCAACACCAAATACCAATCCCACCATCAATACCACCACCACCAATACCACCAACAATACCAAGAGCAACACCTCTTCCACCACCAATACCACCACCAATACCAGCACCACCAACACCACCACCACTACCAATACCACCAATACCAATACCTATACTACCACCAATACAACCATCACCAATACCAATACCACCACTAAAACAACCACCACCAACACCAATACTAACACTACCAATACCAACACTAATACCAATATCACCACCAATACCAATACCACCACCACCAATATCACAAATACCACCACCAATAACACCACCAATACCACCACCAATACTCCCACCAATATCACCACCATCAATACCACCACTAATACCACTACCACAATACCACCACTTACCACCAATTTGACCATCACCACCACCAATATTGCCACAAAAACAACCACCAACACCAATATCACCACTACCACCACCACCAACACCACCACTACAAATACCACCATCACTACAACCAAAAATACAACCACCACCAATATCGCCACCACCACTATGACCACCAATACCACCACCACCAATACCACTACCACCACCACCAGTACCACCACAAATACCACCACCACCATCAATACCACCACCTCCACGCCCACTATTACCACCACCACCAATACCAGCACAACCAATACCACCACAAATTCCATCAATAGCACCATCATCACCAATACCACCACCACCACCACAGATACTACCACCACCTATACCACCATTAATACAAATTCCTTCGATCAATGCTGGGCAACCTGTAACTGCTACCACAGCTACCGCTGATTCCGACCGCTGTGTACCGCCCCTCCTCGCCGGACCCGCTTCGCGGGTCCCGCTTCGCGGAAACACAGCAGCTGCAACACTTCAAAGGGCTTCTTCCGACCGGCAGGGTTGCGAGGGTAGAGCGGGACTCCACGGACCAGGAGTCCCCACGCGCCCGTTACCAGCTGGGCTCCTCTCCCTGCCGGCCTCGCCCCCAAACGCCGGTAAAGTCAAAAGGCAGCTGAGCCTTACCTCAGGTGGATTCCTTCGATCAATGCTGGGCAACCTGTAACTGCTACCACAGCTACCGCTGATTCCGACCGCTGTGTACCGCCCCTCCTCGGCGGACCCGCTTTGCGGGTCCCGCTTCGCGGAAACACAGCGGCTGCAACACTTCAAAGGGCTTCTTCCGACCGGCAGGGCTGCGAGGGTAGAGCGGGACTCCACGGACCAGGAGTCCCCGCACGCCCGTTACCAGCTGGGCTCCTCTCCCTGCCGGCCCCGCCCCCTTGGGGTCCTTAGATCTTCCATAAAGTAAAGGTAACATTCCCGCTGCGCGGGAGCGCGCGGGAGGGCGCCGGGAGAAGCCCGGGACAAGGGCGGGACCGTCTGTGGCCGTCCGGGGTCGGACGAGGTTGGGTTGGGCTTAGAGCCTTGGTTCTCTGTACATTTTATCATCTTGTTACACCGTATACTACATTTTGCGTTATATTGTGGCACCATTATTAATTTCCAATTATGGCCCTAAGATCGGGCAAACAGCGCCTAGTGCATATTCAAACCTCTAAGGGTGTTGTCTCAGGCCCCCTCGATGCTTTTATCACCCGAGCCACAGGGATACTAGAAAAAGAAATTGAACTAGTTGAGCACAGATTGTCCCTGGACTTAGTTACTGGGAAACGCTCATCTATTGGTGCCCTGGCCCGTGTTAAAAGCCCTTTAACTAATGCTGTATTTAATTGTATCTCTACTTCAGAGACCGAAGTGATAGTTCATGTAGATGGGGACGGAGATCCAACATCCACGTCCAATGATAACATGGAACTGAAATCTGATAATAACCTGACCTGTTTAGAAGCGGACAGTCAAAATACGGAGGACGATGAGAGTAGCTTGTCCAGAACCCCACAATTATACGCTCCCACCTTATCCAGTATGCCCGTTTTGCCTCCAGTAATTACCAATCACGTTACTAATCAGGTTCCACGGAAAAGAAAGCATGCTTCAAGCTCAAAGGGAGAAAATGTACAAAAACAACCTAAAATAGATCATGTTAATAGTCCCTCTCATTCCCAGACCATACAAGAACCCCCAATAGTGTACTGTCCTTCATTGGTCCACTCAGGTTTTCTAATCCTTGCCCAACATGTTTTAGTAGTGACGATGTCCTGTTGGCAAAAATGGAAGCAATGATTAAAACCTTATTGCTTCCGGTCTTAGAAAGTACCAGGATAATGTCCGCTAAAATAGATGTCCTGGAAGCAGCGGTCAACATTAATATGGACCTCTTGCAAAACTCAACGACTACTAGTTTCAAGACAAGGGGCCCTAACCCCATAGGGGGTGCTAACCAAAAAGGGGGGTCAACCACAACTATCCCCGTAGGGACATCTTCTACCATTATTAATAAAAAACCACTAATAGGAGCAAAAACTACAGCTGCCACATTGACTACTGCAAGTAGAGCCCCTACTAAAGAAACACCAAAGGCTAAACGCCCAGTGGCAACTAACAACACGCAGGGGAAAAAACCTCCAGCAAATGGTGCAGTAAACCAACCTAATAACACTCCAGCACAGACATCTATAATGGGTAGGGAGAGGAAAACCACTCTCCAAGATAGGAATCCGAGGACAGATAACAGAAATTCACGACACCCACCCAGAGTAAACTTACCTCCTGAAGCGTCACAATATACCATCGTTCTAACTGGAGTGGCCCCCCTAAGAGAGGGTATTAAAGAATCACAAGGGGATCTGCGGAATAAGGTCATCTTCTGGCTAAACAAACATCGCCCTCTCCCCCCGTCATCTCCCACTGAAATCCTCTATGTAAGGAGAGTAGAATGGGTAGGTAAGGGCGAAAAAGATCTGGAGGGTGACTGTATTTTAATTTCATTTAGAGACCCCTGGGTGGTGGAAAGAATCCAAAGGAAAGCTAGATTTGCCCATTTGGGTGATGTACAGACCTTACACCTTGGTTACTTTTACCCCCACACGTACCCAATTAATCAAATGGGCCTCAATCATTGGAAACTCAAAGGGGGAATGCCCCGGGAGCCCACAATCCATCACCCCCAATACTACCCTCCTCTCTTCAATCATTTCGAGGCACTGTCAGATCTAGAATGGGTTGACTGACTATGTGCACCGACCCAGTCACCGAACACAGCTATAGGGAAGGGGGAGGGAGCGCACATCCCATTTAACCCTACCTCGGAATTAGTAAAGGAGCAACAGTCCCTTTTCCATAACAACAATAGTATGTTGAGGGGGCAAAGTGAGGAAGAGGCTTCCACTTCCAATATAGATGTGACCAGTCTAACAAATGACATCTTACCGAGCTCCCATTCCCCTCCCATTGTTAGCAATAACCACGTAGAGGTAAATTCTTTAATTTCACATATGGTATCTTGGAATGTTGCCGGAGTCAAGACCCGCATGATTTCTGAGGATTGGTTGGTCTTTATAGGTAAACATGAGGTTGTCCTCCTGCAAGAAACATGGGCCACATCTCCGTCTTACATGGTTGGATTCACAAATTTTTTCAAACCAGCTATAAAAGGTACTAAAGGGCGGGCGTCAGGGGGACTGACCATTTGGGTAAAACAGGCCTGGTGTTTTTCAGTTTCTGAACTGTATGTGGATAATCCCGACATATTGGCTATAAGGCTGAGGGAAGTAGGGGGGCAGGAAATGCTTATTATTAACATATACTCTAGAGGCCTCCCTGGCGGCCGTTGCCCCAAGCTGATAGGCGCCCTAGATACATTACTAATGGGTTGGAATAAAGGCTCATTTATTATAATAGCGGGTGATATTAATTGCACAATTGAACCACTGTACTTGCCGGAAGACAATTGGGGGTTTGAAGAAGATGCGACCTGGAAAATCCCCGAACTTTCCAACAAATTACCAGTTAAAGCATCGGAGGCTGCCCTGAATTGGACTGCTTTTTGCCTCACTTGGGGATTAAGGGCCGTAAACGGACGCACCAAATCGGACATTGGAGCCAATCCCACTTTTGACAATGGTGCGAGGAAAAGTCGTATTGACTACATCCTCATAAAAATGGAATATTGGAGCCTAATTGTCGATATGGAAATTGTAATGCGTCCGGAAAGTGACCATAACCCATTGTCCCTGAAAGTCAAAATGTATGGCATGAAAAGACTAGCGGAACCAGATCCAAGGGGGCAAGGGGTTGTAACCGTATCAAATGACCGGAGGAGATTGAAATGGTCAATCATATCAAATGATGCAATGATACAGGCCAACATTGAAAATGTGGTGACTAATGCTTTAAACAAAGTGAGGTCTGCTGTTGTTGAGAGGGGTCAGGGTGATTTAGATAAGATCATGGGCATTCATGACAAATGCTTCTCTGAGCCTAAAACTATTCTCTCAAAACCATGTAAGTCTAACAACGGGCACCAGAATGCTCCAAGAGCAAAATGGTATAATAGAGAGTGTAGAGAGGCGCATAGTCACCTAATAGAGAAAGTTAAAACCAGAGACCTAAGTGCAGTAAAAGAGGCCAGACAAAGGTATAAAAGAGTTCAATGGGAGGCAAAGAGGGAATGGGAAGATGATTTTGGGGCAGACCTTTTGGACGCTAGCAAATCCAACAACCAGACCAAATTCTGGGATATTGTTAAATGCGGAAAAGACGGTGAATTCCGTACCCCGTCTAACAACGTATCTCCGGAAGTCTGGATAAATCATTACTCCTCCCAATTTTGCACAGTAGTTGTTGACCCTACGTCTGCATCTAATCTGCTACCGGCAATACCCCCTGGCAACGTGACTATGTCCTTTACAGAAGCGGAAACGGAGCTTGCATTAGGCCTAATCAAGAGAGGGAAAGCCCCTGGGTTAGATCAAATTCCAGCAGACCTATTTAAGCTAAACTTAGGCCTTTGGGTACCCTATTTAACTAGCATATTTAACACTATAGCGAGAGGTGCCCATATACCCAAGACTTGGAAGGGGGCAGAGATCCTCCCTATACACAAAAAGGGTGATAGATCGAACCCAGGGAACTATCGCCCTATCAGCCTAATTGACTGCTTTCAGAAAGTTTTTGCCCGTATGATCCTGGCGAGGGTCCAAGGGTGGATTGAACTAGAAGGAATACTGTCCCCGCTACAGGCGGGCTTTAGATCTGGTATAAGTACCATTGACCAGGTTCTGAGGTTCTGCATGATCTTTTGGAAGGTCGTTATACTGGGGGGTGGCACCATCTTCGCTGCTTTCATAGACTTGAAATCAGCTTTTGATTTGGTGCCGAGGGGAAAATTATGGCAGGTACTAAGGGACCTAGGAATGCCGGGAGAATTGGTGGAGATGATTATTAGACTACACGAAGATAACTTTGCCAGGGTAAGATGGGGGTTACAAGGGCAATATACTGACTCATTTCCGGTTTCACGGGGAGTCCGTCAGGGGTGTGTTCTCGCCCCCACCCTCTTCTTACTCTTTATAGATCAGGTAGTGAAATTCTTCGGGTCTACTAATACTGACGCACCGTCTTTGGCGGGGACTAAATTCCCAATGTTGATCTTTGCGGACGACACCCTCCTCCTTTCAAAGACTAGGGGAGGCTTACAGTTGGCTTTAAATCACTTTGAGGAATATTGTAAACAGAATGACCTTCAGATAAATGTGGGGAAAACCAAGTTTATGGTTTTCTCCAGGAAAAAACCAATACGTAGTAGTGTACAACTTAACAGGGTTAACCTGGAACAAGTTGATACGATGACGTACCTGGGGGTCACTCTGGATTGCCGACTGTCTTGGAAACCACAAATAGAGACCCAACAGTTAAAACTTGCCCAACTGACTGGTTGTCTTTTGCGTGAGCAAAAGAAATCAATCACTAAAAGGGTTGTCCCCGCCCTACAAATCTATGATGTTAAAATTAATGCTGCGACACTTTATGGGGCAGAGTTATGGGGTTTTATGGACCTCTCGAGTTTGTATAGGATACAGTGTAGGTTTCTTCGTAATCTGGTAGGGCTGCCCCAATCAACCCCACAGATCCCACTTTGCCACGACATGGGTTGCCTTCCAATATCGGACATGGCAAGATACAGAGTAGTGTCCACTTGGAGGCGCATATGGACTTCGGAGGATTTGGCTCTCTTTGCTAAGGAGCTAACCGAGGTAAAGGCTATGTGGGGATCGGAGCGAATCCCATGGCTTCGCTCGGTGAAAAGGAGCCTGCATGACATGGGCTTGAGCCATCTGTGGGTCTCGCCAGGTACGAACAACTTTCCCTCGAAAAAGGAATTTAAGGGTTTATTCTGGGCCTCAACTCGCCTTCCCTTGGCACATGCCTCCAGTTCTGAAAACTTGACGGGGCGTTTTTTAAGTTTTAAATTGGATCCAGCCCAGGAGGCATACTGGGACCTTATCTCCAGGTCAATGGATAAAAAACTATACCACCAATTCCGAGTGGGCTCACTACCCCTAAATTCCTTTACCTCATCTTGGGGCAATAGCTCCACCAACCCTTGCAGTCGTTGCCCCGGATGTAAGGAAACTGAGGGTCACTTTTTGTTCGCCTGTCCTCAATACAGAGAACCCCGCTTAAAATGGTTAAAACCCATTTTTAAACGCATGACATGTAAAAAATCCTCGGACGCTATTTGGGCTCTAAAAACAAACACCTCTGATTTTATCGTGATATGCTTGGCTAAGTACTTAGGCTGGGCATGGGCAATCAGAGCTAGAAGGAACTTAACTGCCTCTTGATCATAAAGTGCAATGTGCATAGTGTTTACCTGTATATGTCTAATCAACTTTTATGATCAGCTACATCCAATGTCTTGTTTCGTTTCAAAAACGGTTTAATAACTTTTTAATTGTGGTTTTTAGACTGATTGTATATTTGATAAACATATTGACTTTATCTTTCTAGTATGATTTTGTATAATGTGGAGACTTTGAAACTGTTTTTAAATACTTGTCTAAATTGTCTTTTATGATTTTATTATCGAAATAAAGACATTAAAAATCTGAATCTAATACAAATACAACCAATAA
Organism: Triturus cristatus; assembly: GCF_964204655.1. Classification (NCBI taxonomy): domain Eukaryota; kingdom Metazoa; phylum Chordata; class Amphibia; order Caudata; family Salamandridae; genus Triturus; species Triturus cristatus. The sequence goes on along the minus strand of NC_140591.1, from coordinate 1,568,955,974 downwards.
CACCACAACCAATACCACCAATACCAATACCACCACCACCAATATCACCAATAGCACCAACAACACCAATACAACCACCACCAATAACTCCACTACCAATACCACCACCACCAATACCACCAACAGCACCAATACCACCACAACCAATACCACTAGCAACAACAATGCCACCACCACCATTACCAATATCACCACCAATGCCAACTCCACCACCACTACCAATATCAATACCACCACCAATACCACCACCATCACCAATACCACTACCACCACCACAAATAATACCACCACTACCTCCCTCAATACCACTACCTCTACCACCACTAACATCACCACCAATATAGCCACCAATATGACCACCAATACCACCACCACCACAATCAATACCAGCATCACCAACACCACCACCAAAACCCCCACGAATACCACCACCACCAATACAACCACCACCAATATCAATACCACTACCAATATTACCAACACCATCAATACCACCAACACCAATACCACCACCACCAATACCAACACTTCCAATACCACCACCAATACCAATACTACCGCCAATGTCAAAACCACCAATAATACCACCAATACCACCATCACAAATAACACCACCACCAATACAACCACCAATACCATCACTAATACCACCACCACAAATACAACCACTTATCACCAATACAACCACCAACAATATCACCGCCACTAATACCACTACCACCACCAATACCACCACCACCAATACCACTACCAGCAATTCTACCACCACCACCACTACCACCAACAATCACACCACCAAAAATACCGCCACCACCAATACCACCACTGATACCACTACACCACAACCACCAATACCACCACCAGTACAACCAACAATACCACCAGCACCACCACCATCAATGCCACCTCCTGCACCACCACCAATACCACCACTAATAACAACACCACCACCACCAATACCACCATCAATACCACCACCAATACCACCATCACCAATAAAACCACCACCACCAGTACCAATACCAGCACCAGTACCACAACCAATACCACTAGCACCACCACCATCAATACCACCACCTGCACCACCACCAATACCACCACCAGCAGTACCAATACCACCACCAGTACCACCACCAATACCACCACCACCAATGCCACCACCACCAGTATCATAAACACCACCTCCACCACAACCTCCAAAAACCTCAATACCACCACCAACATCACTACCCCAATACTACCACAACCAATAACACCACCACCATTACCGCCACCACCAATACCACCACCACCACCACCAATACCACCACCACCACCAATGCCACCACCACCAATACCACCACCATCATTTCCACCAATACCACCACCACCAATACCACCACCAATACCACATCCACCAATACCACCACCACCAGTCCAATATCACCACCGCCAATACCAATACCGCTGCCAATACAAATACCACAACCAATACCACCAATACAACAACCACCAATACAACCACCACTACCAATAACACCATCACTAATGCCACCACCTTCAATAGCACCATCACCACCAATACCACCACTGCCAATACCAATACCATCACCACCAATACCACCACCAACAGTACCAATACCGCCACCAATACCAGCACCACAACCACCAATACCACCACCAGTACGACCATCAATACCACCAGCACCACCACCATCAATACCACAACCAATACCAATACCACCACCACCAATACCACCAACACCTCCATCAATACCACCACCAATACCACCACCACCACCAATACCACCACCACCAATAACACCACCAATGTCACCACCAATACTACTACCACCAACAATACCACCACCACCAATACTACCATCACCACTAATACCCGCAACACCAGTACCAATTCCACCACATCCACCACCACCAATACCATCACCACCAATACCACCATCAACACCACTACCCCAATACTGCCATAACAAATAACACCACCACCACCATTACCACCACCACCAGTACCACCACCATCAATACCACCACCACCAATACCACCACTACCTTCACCACCACCAATACCACCACCACCAATACCACCTCCACCAATACCACTACCACCAATCCAATAACACCACCATCAATACCAATACTACTGCCAATACAAATACCACAACCACTATCACCAATACCACAACCACTAATACCACAAGCAACACCACCACCACCAATACCACCACCAATACGACTATTAGCAATACCACCACCACCAACACCACCACCAACAATACCACCACCACCAATACCACTACCAATACCAGCACCACCAATAGCACCACTAACAATACCACTGCCACCACCACCAATGCCATCACTACCAATACCAGCAACAAAACCACCAATGCCACTACCAGAACCATGACCAATACCATCAGCACCACCACCATCAATACCACTACCTGCACAACCACCAATACCAGCACCAATACCACCACCCCTGCCCCCACCATTAATACCACCAATACCACAACCACCGCTAATTCCACCACCACCAGTACCAGTACCAATACCAAAACCACCACCTCCGACAATATCAATACCACCACCAAATACCAATCCCACCATCGATACCACCACCACCAATACCACTAATACCACCACCAATACCACTACCAATACCACCATTACAAAAACCAGTACTATGACCAATACCACCAATGCCAACACCACCAATACCACCAGCAATACCAATACCACTACCAATGCCAATGCCACTACCAATGCCACCACCTCCAATACTACCACCACCAATATCACCACCACCAATAACACTACCAATACCACCACCACCACCAATACCACCACCATTAATACCACCACTAATACCACTACCACCAATACCACCACTTACCACCAAAATGACCACCACCACCAATATTGCCACCAATACCACCACCAACACCAATACCACCACTAACACCATCAACAATACCACCACTACCAATACCACCAATTCTAATACCACCACCACCAATACCACCGATAGCACCAACACCACCAATACCACCACCCCCACCAATAACCCCACTGCCAATACCACCACCAGCAACAATACCACCACCGGCACCATTAGTACACTACAAACAATGCCACGAGCAGCACCATTACCACCACCGCCATTACCAATACCAGCACCTATACCAATACCACCACTGAAACGCGTCAGGGATTTCAAAATGCAGGTCTGGTGAATCGCTTCGTGTGTGAATAAAAGTTTGTATAAGTGTTGCTTTAAAGCGCGGAGGCTTTTTGGGAACATTTTCACACGGCTGCTCCGGCCGTGGAAGCATGCACCGCCGCCATCATCAGAAGAAGGTCTGTGTGGCTGTGAATATCACAGCCTGTTCCAGCGCAGGAAATTTGAACAATTTGAGGCGATTAATCAGACCTGAAGCCCACCGGAGGGCTGTGAACATAATGGATATTGACATTGGCAGACAACAAATGTGTTTTAACGACGGACCCCACCAAGGGGGAAGAATCGGGACTACCGCGCCCAGCATGCTTTACACCAGAGAAAGCATGCATCTGAAAGGGGAAATAATTTGTGGCAGTCCAGTTCTGGTTGTTACTACTTGCCTACCCTATGATTAAGGTGCAGGTGTGCAATGAAACGCGTCAGGGATTTCAAAATGCAGGTCTGGTGAATCGCTTCGTGTGTGAATAAAAGTTTGTATAAACTCTTTCCTGTGGAGTGCTGCTTTAAAGCGCGGAGGCTTTTTGGGAACACCAATCCCACCATGAATACCAATATCAATACCACCACTAATACCACCATCATCACCAATACCATTACCACCAACAACAACAATACCACCAATACCACCACCACCTCCAACAATACCACTACCTCTACCACCACTAACATCACCACTAATATAACCACCGATATGACCACCAATACCACCACCATCACCGTGAATACCTGCACCAACAACACCACCACCAACACCACCATGATTACCACCACCACCAATACCACCACCACCACCAAAACCAATACCACCACCAATAATACCATCACCATCAATACCACCAATACCACCACCACCAGTACCACCGCCAATGTCAATACCACTAACAATACCACCACCACAAATAACACCACCACCAATACCACCGATAACACCAACAATACGATCACCACCAATACCAAAATACCAAAACCACCACCAATACCACCACCAAAACCCTCACCACTAATACCACCACTAATATCACCACCATGAATACCACCACTTACCACCAATACCACCACCAACAATATCACCACCACTAATACCACTAACACCACCAATACCACCACCACCAATAACAATACCAGCAATACCACCACCACCACTACCACCACCAATACCCCCACCAACAATACCGCTACCAACAATACCACCACTAAAACCAGCACCACCAATACCAGCACCAATACCACTGCCACCACCACAATACCAGCACCACCAATACCAGCACCACAACCACCAATAGCACCAGCAGTACCACCACCAATACCACCAGCACCACTACCACAATATCAGCACCACCAATACCAGCACCACAACCACCAATACCACCACCAGTACCACCACCAATACCACCAGCACCACCACCATCAATACCACTACCTACACCACCACCAATACCAGCACCAATTCCACCACCTGCACCAATACCATCAACCTCACCATTAATACCACCACAACCAATACCACGACCACCACCAATACCACCACCAACAGTCCCAATACCAAAACTACCACCTCCATCAATACCAACACCGCCACCAAATACCAATCCCACCATCAATACAAACACCACCAATACCACCAACAATACCACCACCACCACCATCAATACCACCACCTCTACCTCCATCAATACCACCACCAATACCAGCACCACCAACACCACCACCACTACCAATACCACCATCACCAACACCAATACCACCACCAATACGGCCACCAACAAAATACCACGAACACCAATACCAACACCACCAATTCCACCACCAATACCAATACCTCCACCAATGCCAATAATACCACCAATACCACCACCACCAATAACACCACCACCAGTATCACCACCACTAACACCACCACCACCACCACCACCAATACTCCCACCAATACCACCACCATCAATACCACCACTAATACCACTACCACCAATACCACCACTTACCACCAATATGACCACCACCACCAATATTGCCACCAAAACCAACACCAATATCACCACTACCACCACCATCAATTCCACCACAACCAATACCAATACCACCACCACAATACAACCAACACCACCAATACCACCCCACCATCAATAACTCCAAGACAATACCACCAGCACCAATACCACCACCAGCACCAATACCACCACCAGCACCATTAATACACCACAACCAATACCACGAGCACCACCAATGCCACCACCACCATTACCAATACCACCACCAATACCAATACCACCACCAATACCAATATTAATACCATCACCAACACCACCACCATCACCAATACCACTACCACCACTACCACCACCACCAACAATACCACCAATACCACCACCACCTCCATCAATACCACTACCTCTACCACCACTAATATCACCACTAATATAACCACCAATATGACCACCAATACCACCACCATCACCATCAATACCAGCACCATAAACACCACCACCACCACCATGATTACCACCAATACCATCACCACGACCAATACCAATACCACCACCAAAAATACCAACACCATCAATACCACCAACACCAATACCACCACCACCAATACCAACACTACCAATACCATCACCAATACCACCACCAATGTCAATACAACTAACAATAAAACCAATACCACCACCACAAATTACACCACCACCAATACCACCGATAACACCACCAATATGACCACCACCAATACTAAACTACCACCACCACCACCAATTCCCTCACCACCAATACCACCACTAATACCACCACCACCAATACCACAACGTACCACCATTACCACCACCAACAATATCACCACCACTAATACCACTACCACCACCAATATCACCAGTACAACCACCACCACCAACAATACCACTACCAATAATACCACTACCACCTCCAATACCACCACCACCAATACCGCCACCACCAATACCAGCACCACCAATACCAGCACCACAACCATCACCAATACCACCGCCAATGTCAATGCAACTAACAATAAAACCAATACCACCACCACAAATTACACCACCACCAATACCACTGATAACACCACCAATATGACCACCACCAATACTAAACTACCACCACCACCAATTCCCTCACCACCAATACCACCACTAATACCACCACCACCAATACCACATCTTACCACCATTACCACCACCAACAATATCACCACCACTAATACCACTACCACCACCAATATCACCAGTACAACCACCACCACCACCACCAATACCACTACCAGTAATACCACTACCACCTCCAATACCACCACCACCAATACCGCCACCACCAATACCAGCACCACCAATACAAGCACCACAACCACCAATACCACCACCAGTACCACCACCAGTACCACCACCAATACCACCAGCACCACCACCATGAGTACCATTACCTGCACCACTACCAATACCAGCACCAATACCAACACCAGCACCAATACCCCCACCCCCACCATTAATACCACCACAACCACGACCACCACCAATACCATCACCAGTACCAATACCACCACCAGTACCAATAGCACCACCAAATACCAATCCCATCATCAATACCACCACCACCAATACCACCACCAATACCAATAGCACCACCTCTACCACCACCAATACCAGCTCCACCAACACCACTACCACTACCAATACCACCAATACCAATAACTATACTACCACCAATACAACCATCACCAATACCAATACCGCCACCAATACGATCACCACCACAATACCACCAACACCACTACTAACACTACCAACACCACCACCAATACCACCACCAATACCAATACCACCACCACCAATATCACAAATACCACCACCAATACCACCACCAATACCACCACCACCACCACCAATATCACCACCATCAATACCACCACTAATACCACTACCACCAATACAGCCACTTACCACCAACTTGATCATCACCACCACTAATATTGCCACCAACACCACCACCAACACCAATATCACCACTACCACCACCACTACAAATACCACCACCACTACAACCAAAAATCCCGCCACCACCAATACCACCACTGATACCACTACACCACCACCAATACCAGCACAGCCAACACCTACACCACAACCACCAATACCACCACCAGTACCAACAACAATACCCTGTACGCACCTTTCCCTCCTGAGGCGGAAGCCGGGAGGTCTCCTGTCTTTTCTTGTTCGCAAATCGCATTTTAACAGTTTACCTTTGATATATATTTTTTTTTTTTTTTGCATTTGGTGTGCTGTAACTCCTCAGCGCTTAGCAGCGCCTAGAATCCACCCCTACCCCCTCCCTCCAGCTCCAGTCCCGCTCTCGGCTGAGTATCGACGCCGAGAGCGCTGGGCGTCGAGTTTGGCGGCCATCTTGGGTCGGGCTGGGTGAGTGAGGACATCGTCAGCGCTATAAAAGGCGCCAGGTGTTGGGAACGAGTAACTCTGACACTGTACGCACCTTTCCCTCCTGAGGCGGAAGCCGGGAGGTCTCCTGTCTTTTCTTGTTCGCAAATCGCATTTTAACAGTTTACCTTTGATATATTTTTTTTTTTTTTGCATTTGGTGTGCTGTAACTCCTCAGCGCTTAGCAGTGCCTAGAATCCACCCCTATCCCCTCCCTCCAGCTCCAGTCCCGCTCTCGGCTGAGCATCGACGCCGAGAGCGCTGGGCGTCGAGTTTGGTGGCCATCTTGGGTCGGGCTGGGTGAGTGAGGACATCGTCAGCGCTATAAAAACGGACAAGGATGGCTCCGCGCAGCGGACGCGATCAGCGGACGCGCCGGATCTGCGCCGGAGTTGTGCCAGAGTCCTGCCCGTCTGCGCCCGTCCACGCACGACCGGGCGCAGGGCTTAGGGACTCTGGCACACGCTCCTGCTATACCTCAGCGGACCTCCTAGGACTGAACTCTGACAGGTATATCTTATCCCCGAGTATATGTGCTACACTCAAGGAACATAACATCCTGCACATCTCTAGCTGTAAGTACCAAAGCCACTTAACCCCTTTGAAGCTAGCTACCCTTAACACCAGGTCACTGCAGAAACATCATTTAGAGATCTTCACCCTGCTACAGGAGGAGACCATTGATATCCTGACACTCACCGAAACATGGTTGAGCGACGCCTCTTCCCCGGATATCATCGCCGCCCTTCCCAGTGGGTATGATATGGTCTGGCACAATCGGCCAGAGGGGACTCGAGGTGGCGGGGTAGCAACGATCTTTAAAAAGCAATTTATGGTAACAAAGATCCTAGCTGAGACTACAAATACTGTCGACCTACTGGGGATAAAAATTACCATGAACAACTCCTGTCTCATTATTTTAACAGTATACTGCCCACCCCAATGTACTCCTGTGTTTAATGATCTCTTCCATCCAATTATATCAGATCTATGCACACGTTATAAAAACATCCTGGTAACTGGCGATTTTAATGTCCATTGGGATAAAAGTAATCAAGACCCGTCAGCCCAGAAACTACAGACCATCATGACCACCCTCGGACTGACACAACTTGTGGAAGTTCCAACCCACATAAAAGGCCATATTTTAGATCTTATTTGGTCTTCGACACCAAAAGCGGTCATTACAAGTATCTCACCTTGTCTCTGGTCAGACCACCATCTTATCTCATATGACTTATCGCAAGACGTCTGCCAGGTCAAACTACCGTTAAAAACTAAAAAAGTGCGCCAATGGAAAAAGGTGAATGTTGAGACCCTAGCCAAAACCATGCCCAAGTACATACAGAACTCTATATTCCCTGCTGATAGTACCGATCTAGACTCAAAGTACAATACGATAACAACCATCCTTAGGCAATCTATTGATGAGTTAGCTCCTGGAAAGGCACAAAAAATAAAAGGTGTAGAGAAAGGAGCCCCCTGGTTTACTGAAGGTCTACGTGAACAAAAGAGAAAGCTTCGCTACCTCGAAAGATGCTGGAGGAAATCTAAAAAGGATACCGATAGGGAATCATATCGAACGTCGCTCCAAGCATATAAAAAGCTTATTACATCACCCAAGAAGGAGTACTACGAGACGCGTATCAATAACGCTACAAACATCCAGAGAGAGACTTTCCAAATTCTGAAAGAGTTAAGTAAGAAAGAGGAAAAGACAGATATCACGATCGATTGCGATACCTTTCAAGGATACTTCCTGGGAAAGGTAGCGACTATCCTGTCTGATATCAAGAAGAATAACCCAGCCCCTTACATCGAACAATTGCCCCTCCCAGACTCTCTAACTCCAACTTTCACCAGCTTTCCCCACATTGAGTCTAGTACTCTGAGAAAACTCGTAGCGTCTACCAAATCTGGTTCCCCCGCTGACCCCTGTCCGCCTGACACCTTTCGGATGGCAATACCGTTTCTAGAAGACCAGATCCTAGACCTTTTAAACATCTCATTAGCCACTGGATCTCTACCATCTACCTTCAAAGAGGCATGTGTCAGACCTTTGATAAAAAAGCCTGGAGCTGATCCAACTAGCCTGAAGAACTATAGGCCAATCTCCCAGCTGCCATTCCTGTCAAAGGTACTGGAACAGCACGTACTTAAGTCCCTGTCAGCCCTTCTGGAATCTCACCATCTTCTCCAGGAGCGGCAAGCTGGTTTTCGTGCCCACCATAGCATAGAACTAGTAATGCTGTCGGTACTGGATGAGCTAAGATGCATGGCTGACAGTAAAAAGCCAAGCGCGCTGATATTATTAGATCTTTCAGCGGCGTTTGATACTGTCAGCCATGCACTGCTCTTGGACAGATTGGCTGGGTTTGGGATGGGAGGGCAGGCTCTTAAATGGCTCACAGCCTTCTTAACAAGAAGGACGCAGAAGATCCAGTTGGCAGACCAGGTGTCAGAGGTGGGCAAGTTAGTTTGTGGGGTCCCGCAGGGGTCAGCGCTCTCGCCGCTCCTATTCAACCTCTACTTACAACCTCTGATAGAGTCACTGGCAAACATGAAGTGTAAAGTTTTTAACTATGCCGACGACACTCAGCTATTGCTGAGTATCGATAACACATCATCAGCACAATCAGTGGCTCAAGACATCCTACGATTTACAGTGAATTGGATGTCATCCAATTTGCTGAAAATCAATCCGGATAAAACGGAAGTCCTTGTCATTTCAACTTCTGTTTCCCCCTGGAGCGACTTGTTCTGGCCACAAGAACTAGGACCTACTCCAAAACCATGCCCCAATGTCAAGAGTCTTGGGATGAAAATCGATCAGGAACTCTCAATGACCAACCAAGTATCCGCTGTAGTTAGCTGCTGTACCAATCTGATCAGGCAACTACGTAAACTCGCCCCCCTACTCTCGAGGAATATGCTTCAAACCATTGTTTCAGCCACAATAGTGTCTAGAATAGATTATGGAAATGCGCTGTATCTCGGCCTCCCAAAGAACTCCATCAACCGTCTTCAGGTCATTCTAAACGACGCAGCACGCCTGATCTTTGGAGTGCCGAGGAGGACCCATGCTTCCCCCCTGCTCCACCGACTACATTGGCTGCCCATGGTGCAGAGAGTGGAGTTTAAAAGTATGTGTATCTGCCACAAAGCAATCCACGGACAGGCGCCAGCTTATATAAAAGAAAGGCTGGAACTCCACGAACCTAAACGCGCCTTGCGATCGTCCAGATCTTTTTTACTGTCTCGACCACGCTTTAAGTTAACAACTAAAGGAGGCAGATCCTTCTCAGTGCAGGCTCCTATCATTTGGAATAAGCTACCGGAGGTGCTTCGTAGAGAGCCCAACCTTCTCCACTTTCGGAAGTCCTTGAAGACCTTACTCTTCAAAGACGCATTCCCGCTTCAATAGTCGGTTGCTAGACCTGATACCCATATATCCTCATTCCATCTTTGTTCTGTACTTGGTCAGTAGCGCTTTGAGACCTGTCGGTGAGTTGGCGCGATACAAAACCCAGTAATAAAAATAAATAAAACAGCACCACCACCATCGATGCCACCACCTGCACCACAACCAACACCACCACCACCAATACCACCAACACCACCATCAATACCACCACCAATACCACCATCACCAATAACACCACCACCAGTACCAATACCACCACCAGTACCACAACCAATACCACCAGCACCACCACCGTCAATACCACCACCTGCACCACCACCAATACCACCACCTCCAGTACCAACACCACCACCAGTACCACCACCAATACCACCAGGACCACCACCACCAATACCAACACCACCAATACTACCAACACTACCAATACCACGACCACCAGGATCAATTACACCACCTCTACCACAACCTCCACGACCTCAATACCACCACCAACACCACTACCCCAATACTACCACAACCAATAACACCACCACCACCATTACCACCACCACCAATACCACCACCACCAATACTACCACCAATACCACCACCATCAATTCCACCACCACCACCAATACTACCACCACCAAAGCCACCACCACCAATACCACCACCATCAATACCACCACCACCTTTACCACCACCAATGCCAGCACCACCAATACCACCACCACCACCAATACCACCTCCACTAATACCACCACCACCACCAATAACGCTGTCAATACCAATACCACAACCAATACCACCAATACAACAACCACCAATACCATCACCAATACCACCACCACAACCAATACCACCACCAATACCACCAATACAAACACCACCACTTATACCACCACTACCAATAACACCATCACTAATGCCACCACCTTCAAAAGCACCATCACCACCAATACCACCACTGCCAATACCAACACCATCACCACCAATACCATCACCAATACCACCACCACCACCAGTACCAATACCGCCACCAATACCAGCACCACAACCACCAATACCACCACCGGTACCACCACCAATACCACCAGCACCACCATCATCAATACCACCATCTGCACCACCACCAATACCACCACTGATACCAATACCACCACCACCAATACCACCAACACCTCCATCAATACCACCACCAATACCACCACCAATACCACCACCACCAATACCACCACACCAATACCACCAATACCAATAACACCACCAATGCCACAACCAATACTACCACCACCACCAATACCACCACCACCAATACTACCATCACCACTAATACCACCAACACCAATACCAATTCCACCACCTCCACCACCACCAATACCATCACCACCAATACCACCATCAACACCACTACCCCAATACTACCACAACAAATAACACCACCACCACCATTACCACCACCACCAATACCACCACCATCAATACCACTACCACCACCAATACCACCACTACCTTCACCACCACCAATACCACCACCACCAATACCACCACCACCAATCCAATAACACCACCATCAATACAAATACCACTGCCAATACCAATACCACAACCACTATCACCAATACCACAACCACTAATACCACCACCAATACCACCACTACCACCACCACCACTACCACTAATTTCACCACCATCAATAACACCATCACTAATGCCACCACCTTCAATACCACCATCACCACCAATACCACCACTGCCAAGACCACCACCAATAACACCACCACCAATACCACCACCAATACAACAACCACCAGTACCCCCACCACCAATGCTGCCACCACCATCAATAACACCATCACTAATGCCACCACCTTCAATACCACCATCAACACCAATACCACCACTGCCAAGACCACCACCAATAACACCACCACCAATACCACCACCAATACCACAACCACCAGTACCCCCACCACCAATACTGCCACCAATACCACCACCACCAGTACAAATACCACCACCAATAATATTGCAGGGATTCTACTCATGCACAGAACTATGCTCAGGACACCATGACCTCAGTGAATGGTGGTGTACCAAAAACTCACCTCAGTACCCAGAACCCCTATCCGACTAGCATCAGTGTCTCATTTGTTCTCCTTATCATCTCAAAGCTACCAATGATTAGACAACCCAGAACAAGTGACTTAGGGCCATATGTAAATATATTTTACCGATTCTTAAATACCGAACTTTACCGAATCGGTATTTATGAATCGGTAAGTTATATGTAGGTAATCATTCGGTAATATTTACCGATTCTGTAACATTCGGTATTCAAGAATCGGAATTTACCGAATCGGTAAATACCGAGGTGGTATTTACCGAATCGGTAAATTTCGAAGTGGTATTTACTGATTCGGTAAATACCGATTCGTTATTTACCGAATCGGAAAAACGAAAACACTAACCCTGGGCGAGACACTACGCTTCGCCCACGTAGTGTACGTAGCGCTGCCTGCTTTGCAGTTTTTGAAGTAGGCGAAGCAGGCTAGCGCTACGCACACCCAGGGCGAAGCGTAGCTGCCTGCCGCTGCCACCCGCCTCCCACCCGCCCTCCTTTTAAATCAAACCCCCGCATTTACAATAAATACTAAATTAAAGAAACTTACCTGAAACGCGGCGTCTCCGGGGCTCCCTCTTCCATTTCAAACATCCTCTGACAAATGCGCATGCGCGGACGCCCAAGCATGCGCATTTCTCGCAAGAAATGCGCATGCGCGGGCTTCCGCGCATGCGCATTTGTCAGAAGATGTTTGAAATGGAAGAGGGAGCCCCAGAGACGCCGCGTTTCAGGTAAGTTTCTTTAATTTAGTATTTATTGTAAATGCGGGGGTTTGATTTAAAAGGAGGGCGGGCGGGAGGCGGGTGGCGCGTAGTGGGGCTACGCGAAGCACGTAGTGTGCGTAGATTTGGGCACACTACGTGCTGCTTCACGTAGCCCCACTACGCCCACTACGCCCACCCTTAGAAAACACATGACTGGATGAAACAGCCAATCCTGTGCAACCAAACCCCACCCAACCAGGAAGTGGCCACACCCAGGCAGGTGCACACAATCAACAGACTCTGGAGAGGCTGGGAGTGCAGAGGAGAGGCAGGGAGCCAGTGCCTGATTGTGCAGCTCAAAATCACAATGTCCAGCCAGGAGACACAGAGGGATGGAGGGGAAAGGAGTAGAAAGCAGATATTTAGCCTCAAGGAACTCCAGGTACTAGTGGAGGAGGTGGTGAAGCAGCACCAGAAGCTGTTTGGGAGGCAGTCCCTGCAAGTGCCAGAGTCAGAGAAGCGGAATATATGGCTGGGAATCCAGGCGCAGGTCAATGCTGTTGGAGTGACCCCCAGGGACATAGAGGTACTTAAAAAGCGCTGGTACGACCTGAGGATCGTCACAAAGAGGAAGATGGAGGAACTGCAGAAGGAGGCCAGCCGGACAGGAGGTGGAAGGAACAGGGCACCTGCCCTTACCGAACTGGAGGAGCTGGTGGAGTCCACAATAGAGCACGAGAGTGTCGTGGGGCTTGGGGATGCCGACAGCTCTGCCAGAGCCGCCACCCAACAAGGTAAGATGAATGCACAGCAATGTAGCCCCCCCTACCCCTATCCCACATCCCCCATTGTGAAATGAGTATCCCACTCCAGTCCATGTGTTAGTGCAGACTGGCAATGCATTATGGGAGATGTAGTCTGGGAAACCCCAACCATGAACTGAATAGCACAGAACAACAAGGCATGGTACACACATTAGCCAAAAGCAGGCAGAGGACAATGTGAGAGTGTTACAGAAATTTATTGTGATGCTTGCAATGCAGGCCTTCAGGTACACTGAGCTGATGTTGCGTTTCTGTCCACAGATGTAACATCGCGCAGGACTGCACATGCAACAGGAGAGAGGGCACACCGGCAAGACAGTTCAGGGCTGGCCCGCACAAGTTCTGCCCAGAGATCATTGCCACAGCCAGCATCACCACTACCACAGCCAGCATCACCAACACAGCCCGAATCAGCACCACAGCCAGCATCACCACTCATGCTTGAGTCACCGGCCACATCACCGCCTGCATTTGTGAGGTCAAGGAGGCGTGCTGCTACCAGGTTGCGAGTGTTAGAGACCTCATCTGACGACAGCAGGGGCCCGGAGCCAAACACTATGCCCCAGGATGGGAGCCATGCCACTGTGCCCTCCACCGCAGAGGGAGCACACACGGGTGCCAGACAGCGCCGCAGGTCTCAGGTGCAGAGTCCACCAGCACACGTTGACAGCCATGGGGTGTTCTCGGGGCTCGAGGGCAACATGTTGAAAATACAGTGCCTACAAAGAAAGGCAGTGATGTCAGTTCAGCGGCAAATGCGGGGACTGAAAGCTACTTTTGACAACATGGACAGGGGCATCAGCGCTATGGCGGTGGGGATGAGTGACATGGCAGCGGGCATGCGGGACATGTCCCAGTCCATCAAGCTGTTGTGCAGCAAGTATGATGCAGACAGAGCTGCACGGCGCCGGGAATGGCAGAGGAGAGACAGTCATACCAGGGCACTCAACCGGCTGGCAACTGCCACTTCACTGCTCTGCAGGCGCTCTGTGGCTATGCAGGAGGGCCTGACACACTGCAGCAGCGACGGTTCTAGGGGGATGGTGCAGGTCACCAGTGCACTGGAAGTGCTATTGACAAGCCAGGCGGCCACAACTGGTGCTGGGGATGCTGCAGAAAGCATCGAAACCAGCAGCAGGAGCAGCATAACCCCCCCGGTCCCAGATACACGCAGGAGCAGCAGGCGGCATGGGGCTGCCACTAGTGAGGAGGCACAATCCGTGGCATCCCACACTGTAGCGCGTGGCCGCAAACAGTAATGCTGCACGGCATAGCCTAAGACAATTGGGTGACGTAACCCTGGACTTGCTAGTAGTCATTACGCAATGTTGCCAAAATGGCATTTTCTTGGTGTTGTGGCGTAGTGCCCCATTATTAAACTACGTCATGACATCCAACAACTAGCTGTGTCCCCTTACTTACTCAGAAATAGTTGCATGTGATCTCTGCCCGTCTCTCTCTCCCATCTGTTGCTGTTGGCACTCCAGCTGCGTTGGCCTCTGGCTGACCTGACTCATCCTCATTGTCCTCAAAATCTGTTAGTTCAACCTCTGTACCTCTCTTCATGGCAAGGTTGTGCAGCATTGCACAAGTGGCAATGATCTTGCAACAGATGATGGGTGTGTACTGGCGTGCGCCTCCGCCTTTGTGGAGGCAGCAGAACCTGCTTTTCAATAGTCCAAACGTGCGCTCCACCACGTTGCGTGTAGATTTGTGTGCCACGTTATATCGTCTCTCACTCTGGGTTGATGGGTGTAGGTAGGGAGTGAGGATGAATGACCGCACGGCATATGCACTGTCACCTAGGTGAGTATGAGAGAACCATCAGTCACATGCCTCAATACACGATGATTTGCACTTAGTAGAATGGAGCGTCACTGTTACTTACCTAGCAGGTATCCTTCTCCAAATTCTCGGGCAAGCAGTCGTGTGTAGATCCCACTGTTCTGGAAGATGAAGGAGTCGTGGGTGCTCCCAGGAAACTTAGCTACGATATCAGTGATGATGTTCCCTGCATCGCAGATCACCTGCACGTTTATGGAGTGGGTGGACTTTCTGTTCCTGTAGATGTGCTCAGTGGCAGCTGGTGGGCAGATTGGAATGTGTGTGCCATCAATACAGCCTATGACATGGGGGAACTGTGCCATGTGATAAAAGTCTGTTTTGGTTTTCTGCAGTTCAGCCTGTGTGTTTGGGAAGCTGATGTAGTGGTGCATTCTCTGCATCATGGCATCCAGGAACTTCCTGAAGAAACGGGACAGGCAACTATGGGATACACCACCCACCGCAGCTATCACCCCCTGGTAACTGCCAGATGCGAGTAGATGTAGGCTGCAGAGCACCTGCACATGTGGTGGTATGGCATGCACCCTTCTTGTTGGCTGGTCCAGGAGTGGGTGCAGGTCCCTTATCAGGTCCATGATGGTTTGGGGGTGTAGCCTGTACCTTTCATGTATCTCAGCCTCAGTCTGATGAAAGAGTGTGATGCGCTGTCTGTAAATGCGTTCCTCCTGTCTCCAAATCCTCAGACCTGCTGCCTGTAGACGTAGGCGCCTTGCAATGACATACAGAGCGGCCATGTTGTCCATCCTGTTGCATTTTGGGATTGCTTATATGCACTGTTGATGCTTACCACCTGCTTTCAATCTGTGTTAATTACCGACTCTTAATTACCGAATTTCATGGATTTCTTAATTACCGAATTTACCTACATGTCTTTTCAATTTTTACCGATTCTGTAAATATGTATTCGGTAAATATGAATCGGTATTTTAGAATTCGGTAATCATGAATCGGTATTTACCGATTCATATTTACCGAAAACTGGTTTTTGGCCTCCTACATCTCCCTTGACTAAATACCAGTCGGTAACGGGATATTTACCGAATTTCGGCCGTTACCGACTGGTATTTAGCTACCTACATATGGCCCATAGAGTACTCTCAGGAATGGTGGGAATCAGAAACTCCTTTTCGTTTTTATTCTCATATCAGTCCACAACAAGAGTAATCAGAGACATGGTAAAGTTTAAAATGTTTATTTTTAACTACGTGCCATAAGATGCAGTACTTTGGCTAACATAAGCAGACAAATGATTAAAAACAAAACCATCAGCATTGTTACAATACCATAGAAAATGAAGGGAGAAATAATGTTATAAATGATAATGGAATAAAGCCACCTTCCCTTCACAAGTAAGCTAGTATTATGAAACTAATAGAAGGTCTCTAGGTTTGAATGGGGAAGCCCATACCGTAAATATCAGCTTAAGTGAATAACATCACAGGATCAGCTCTACTCCGTGTCTGGAAAAGGTCTTCTCCAAAGTGTTCTAATCATGCATGCAAAATGCAATATTAAAGGCACCAGAATTTCAGATATTTGCATCTGTGTGCGTGTTATGGCTAGAGCGTGGGCCGATCAACATGAATTTAAAAGCATACATTGTTATTTGACCTTGACGGCTTCTGCACACAGTGTTCAGACTAAGGTTGCGGTGCACGTCTGGGGATGTGAACAACAGACCATTCTCATGTGAAGAAAAAACAAGCAAGCAGTTTTTCTTATAATAACAGCTACCCGCAGTGTTGTGTGCAAAAGCAGCAAAAGTGACAAGATGGCGCTTTACATTTAAAGACGCTTATGCTAACATAGCAATGTGTGTACATGGAACTCCGTCTCCACTACACCCTCCCTTGATCGGACCACGGACAAATATGGAAGCACAGTAGGAACGCTGAGTTCAAGTTCAATAGAGAAAGAACCAAGTTCATGTATTGCCAATCCATATAATTGGTAGTGACAGATCGAAAAACCTGTTAGCAAAAAGGGGAGAAAAAAATATATAACATCTCGCAAAGGCGTTACAGAGCCTAGTGTGGAGTAAAAGCGAAATAAAATTAAAAATATTGGGGGCGTACTATTGGGAGAGGGACGGCTCCCAATTTAATCCATCAGCGTGTAAGCACAATAAGTAGCAACAGCCTCCAAGAGGAAGTCATTATAATGTTCTGTAAAAGATTCCGCCATCCAGTCCAGCAAAGTAAATGAACATACATGTTCTCCGATAACTGGAGCCTCTAGCACAATCAGAGGACAACTTGTGCGTTCTTCAAGATAACTTCTCGACAAGAAGTCATATGCTGCCATATATATATCCTAATTCCCTAGGACTCCATGTGCCGCTCCACAGGCCATAATCCCGATGCCAGAACAGTCCAACTCACGAGCCACTAAGGGACTCATCAATCGATCATAATCCGGGGCAGGAGACACCGAGTTCGACAGGCACAAATCCAGAGCCCATTCGAAAGGACAATCTAGGCAATGAAAAACAGGAGAACCGGAAAAACAATCCATAGGCTACGCTTAGTGGCCAGTGGTAATGTTCCATAATATTGAAGCATCCGGTTACGAAGTTAAAGCAGCCGGGGCAGGCTGTCATGTGATACATATTGTGCAGCCATTGCGCAGCAAGCAGACAAACAGGAGCACACCGGCCTTGAGGGCGAGAAACAAAGGAAGACCGCCGAAGACGCTGGAAAAAATATAATGAAAAAATGCCGGTATCACACCAAAAATTGTTTGGAAGGAGGTCACGAGGCCGGAGCCCACAATTTTGAAAAAATGCACCATGCCAGTTGTAGAGGAGGCATTGAAAATAGTATGAATCAGAGCACCGAAATGAAGGGGGAGATCAGTATTCAGAAGCGCATGCACCTCGGTGCGGGTGTTGGCCACGTGAAGGACGAATGTTCCACGGGAGGAAGTCAGTGCGACTTCTTTTTGAGACAATAGAGCCCTTATTCTGCTCATCTTGTTGAACTCTGCTTTCAAGGTTGGGATGGAAGGCCAGATGGATACTTCTAGTCTCTCATGTGGGGGCGCGAAAAGGACATTTTTACAGCATACTATGCGTTGTGAGACAGTTACAATGTACGGATTCCCACTAGCATCCCACAGCATGCCTCATTATTTAAAAGCAAGCAACTACTGTTAGCTGATAATGTAAAAGTGGGCGTAATTGCTGGCACTGGGTTTCCCTTCAGAATGCAAACTAGATTCGGGGCCTGAACGTTGCATGCGCCATGCATTTGGATGTGCCTACAGACTACTGAGTGATCAGGTGTGGAAGTGCATTCCTCTCCTTTCAAATACACTTCTTTACCCTCTCTCATGCACCTGTATGTAAATGGAAGTGACCAAACCTCAAGCAGGAAAGCAGAACCCAATGGTTCATATCTGCCTAGGGCATAAAGTTTCATACACAAACTGAACCTA
This sequence comes from Triturus cristatus, assembly GCF_964204655.1. Taxonomy (NCBI): domain Eukaryota; kingdom Metazoa; phylum Chordata; class Amphibia; order Caudata; family Salamandridae; genus Triturus; species Triturus cristatus. Next base: position 1,568,935,955 of record NC_140591.1, on the reverse strand, counting down.
AACAATGGAAATGGCAAGGTGATTAAACCGTGGATAAGCCACACAGCTGAGTTTGGTTCTGCCGCAGAGAAAGGTAAAGATTCTAACTTTTCAATATGCAGTAATGAGTATGTTGCATCTTTCATGGACATGAATGGTTGCATCATTCATGGACATGAATTGTTGTTTTGCATTTAGATTAAATGGCAGGAATACCTATGATATATTCATGTAGTCCCAGGGAACCTTCCCAGCCTTCAATGTTTGCAAAGTCCATGCAAACTGCATAATACATAATAGAACGTAACTGATTTTGACCGTGATATAGAACAGATATATAATCCTGTATAATATCCACAACAGATGAACCAATATTATCTAATGTATAAATCCTGGAAGAAAGGGTATTAATACTGTTATCGATGACAGCTTGCACTTTTTCCAAATTAGCTTGATCAATAGTTCTTAATCTGGAAGCAGCCTCAATTTGAGATAATTTCCAAACTTCGTTGTAAATAGCATACACCCATCTTTTGGATCTGCCGCCCCCATGACCCCTAACAAAATCATTCAAATCCACTTTTTCATTTAATTTTGAGAGACAGAATAGGTAGTAACAGAATGAGAAGATGCAAATCTGGAGTCCACCGTAACCTGTGTATAGCCAGGATATAGACCCAGAAAACGACGTTGACAGGAATCTAAGCTCTTCTGACAGGAGTGGCTATGCAGAACCTCCTGGCTTCTACATTTTTGGTGTCTAACTGGATGACTTTCTTATTGTGTCTGCCAATTATTGGCACTTCTGCTTCCTTCTTCTCGCAGTCAGGGACAGGAAAGAACCTAGAACAAGTCCTCTTTACTAGCTCCTCTTGTGAAGTCATTCAAATACTTGAAAACTTGGTTATGTTATGTTTATCTTTGATTGAAATAACAAGATATATTTGATTCTAATTATAATATCTGAATTGAATTCTCCTTGATTCTTGTCTTTATCTTCTATGAGGTTTGACCCACAAACATTCCTGCTTGATGCTGAGCATTTCAACACTTGTTCAGTTGCACGTTTCAGAAGAGTATGTTTACCTTCTTGTGGATGCCTTATACAGTAAACTCTTTATAGCATTATTACAATTAGAACATTGAAATGTTGAGTGCTCCATTGAAAACAATGAAGTGCTCCGGGCCGCTAATGACTCTCAGTTTAGTATTCCCACCACTTCTGTGTCTGCCTCATTATTAAAGCAAACTGGGCACTAAGAAAGCATTCTTCTAGTCAACTGAAATAATTGTTAATTTTTAATAATTAGTCATAGTTTTCTTGTTGGCTACTTTCTAAAGTGGCACTATTTTGGTTATCAATGGGAATGAAAAAAATATGTTTTGGGTTTCTCCTGCCTCATAAATTAGTCTTATGATATATGTCTTGAAAAAATGAATTGCAAGCATACTGCAGAACAGCTAGATTTGGCAAGCTGTATACATTAATGATGTAATGTGTATCCATCGCATGTGCTTGGTATAGAAATTAAAAATGTTACTTTGGCTTAATTTGATTCTATTCATTTCAAACTGTAGATCCTTCAGGAGATATCTCCAAGGTCATCATGCCTGCTGCAAACTCCAGCAACATAACTCTTCGGTCATTCCTTTTGATGGGCTTTCCTGGGACTGATTATACAAGCATCTACATTTCTCTTCCCCTCACTCTGGTGTATCTTCTCTCCATTCTAGGCAATGGCCTAATTTTGGTCATTATAAAAGTAGACAACCAGCTCAGAGAGCCCATGTACCTGTTACTGTCTATGCTTGCAGCTACTGATCTCTGTTTGTCCCTCTCTACTTCACCCACTGTGCTCAGTGTGTTTTGGTTTGACTCCAGAAGATTACATGTTGATGCATGCCTATTTCAACTCTTCTTTCTACATACGCTGTGCTCAATGGAATCCGCCATCTTGGTTGCCATGGCTTTTGATCGCTATGTTGCCATATGTAACCCTTTGAGATATAACACTATATTGCACCCAGTATTAATTGCAAAGATAGGTCTGGCTGCTTTTATCCGAGGTGTGACGCTTCATTTACCTGTACCCTTACTATTAAAAAGGCTTCCATTTTGTGGCGATGATGCTCTATCTCATGGCTTCTGCTACCACCCGGATGTGATGAAGCTTGCGTGTGCCGATATAACCATTAATAACATATACGGCATGATCGTTATCCTCGCCACATACCCTCTAGATGTTGTCTTTATCTTGTTTTCCTATGTGATGATACTGAAGACAGTTGGGAGCAAGTCAATGAAAGCTGAATGTTTGAAGGCATTGAACACCTGTGTGAGCCACCTCTGTGTTGTTCTGCTATTTTACATCCCACTTATAGGTTTGACATTAGCCCACAGGTATGGGCAAAAGGATTCAATTCTTCTGCTGGTGCTGATGGGAGGTGCCTGTCTTGTGATACCACCGGCATTGAACCCAGTAGTTTACAGCATGAAAACAAAACAAATCCGCATTGCCATCCGTAAAAGATTCTTGGTGAAATAAAGGACGATTGGGAATCTTCGGCTTCATACACAAAAGACGTTGCATTTGAGAACTCAGTCCAACTGATTGGACAACACCTCAGTATAACAGAGTTTGATAATGCAAAGTCTCAAAAAGAAAAGCTCAAAATAGTGCAATGTTGAAAACGGAAAGGCAGTTAAACATCAGTGAAAATTAATGGCGTGACTTGGCTTGTAAAATGTAGTAAATGGTGTATCACAAAATCCTTTTATGATTTGTATTTGACGTACACAAATAATTGCAAAAATATAGACAAATGTGACAGGAGGTCATTTTAAAACGTAGATGCACAAAGAGACTGGTTGAGGTGCAAACACTACTTAAAGACATTGCACTGCAAAAGAACCGTCCACAAAATGTCCGAAGATGCCCCCTTCAATCTGTTCTCTTCACTAACCCTGGGCGTCGTGCTCCGCTTCACCCACGGAGTGCACGTAGCGCTGCCTGCTTTGCCGTTTTTGAAGTAGGCGTAGCAGGCAGCGCTACGCACACACAGTAGCGAAGAAGAGCTGCCCGCCACCCGCCTCCCGCCCGCCCTAATTTTAAAATAATTTAAAGAAGGTTAAAGGTAAATAAAACCACCTTACCTTCAGTGCGGCGTCCCGGGGCTCCCTCTTCTTACTGACGGTAACTTCTTCACGCAAATGCGCATGTGCGGACGCCCGCACATGCGCATATTTTCGCGAAGAAGTTACCGTCAGCAATAAGAGGGAACCCCGGGACGCCGCGCTGAAGGTAACGAGGTTTATTTGCTTTTTTTAACCTTCTTTAAATTATTTTAAAATTAGGACGGGCGGTGTGTAGTGGGGCTACACGGAGCGCGTGAGTGTGCGTAGATTTTGCCACACTATGCGCTGCTCCACATAGCCCCACTACGCCCACTACGTCCAGGCCTGCTGTTCACTATAGCAGGTCATGTATGCTCCACAAACATGTCTGCAACAATCTTAGAGTTTCAAAGACGTCTTCAATCATTATTTTGGGATTATCCGACACACATTTGCAGTATTGCAGTATTCAGAAGAAAATTAACATCATTAAATTAATCTGCCAGGAAACATGTGGAATTTATTAAAGGAGACTTAGACATAAAATTAATATGGAGTCATAATGATGCCTTATCCTGCATAAGGTACAGGCAAAATGTTAGTTTCAAGCCATATATTGCTAAAAAGTATTCAAATCCTTTTTCAAATTAAATGTTGTTTTAATGATAAAGAAAACTGATAAAATATGTTTTGGCCAATATGATGTACTATAAATGAAATCCAATCTATATACCTGAAATTGAAACGAAAAGCTGCCATTTACAACAAGGCATTAAGTCACTAAAAGAAGGAGAGTTCTGAAGGAAAAAGGCAGAAAGAAAAATTCTGTTATCCAATCAGAAAATTGCTAGCCATTAGTTAAAGGTGTTCAAAGCTTTGCGAAAGATGTTGTGTTCCTGCTAACCACTGATGAGAGACAACATTCAACCATTATACTGCAGCCTAAAAGGCCCAACCTCACCACCAGGTGTTCCTAAATTTAGGAACAACTACATGATTGTAGCTGATAGACTAAAGCTGTCTAGTGGGGATATATATCTGGAACATCAATGTCAGTCCTCTGGGCCCGGTATTTTGCACCGCCCTATGAACAATGCATTAAGCCTTAAAGCTAATACGTTTGTTCACCAGTAGCCCATGCAATTTGGAGATCCTCACTGAGGTTGATTGTGTTTAGGAATTTCAAATATCAGTCTTGAGACCCTCACGTGTTTTGCCCCCTTTACATGGCCATCCAGGACTATACTGAGTTGCTACCGACTGATCCGATTGAACGAACCTGGGATTCTAGCCGTGACTATTTTGAGATTGGCTGAAGCTTGAACTTCAGGACCATCCAGTCCTGCACTAAAAAGAATTATTACGCCCTGAGGAAGCCCTGGGCCGGATGGCCAAGTAAAGGGGGCGAAACACGTGTTGGCTGTCTCTTCTGTACTGACTCTATGAATCTCAGGAGTCAGATAATAGAAAAACAACCAAGAACAAACTGTGTACTGGAATTTTTTCTTCATGAATTACAATCTTTACTTGTCCAGACGCCTTCTCAGAATTCAATAAATCTTTCTGCCTGAATATAAATAGAGTACAATGAAGAAGAAAACAAGTTGTGAGAAATAGTCATCCAGAAATTATGAATAAAGTAAGGAAAACAACATTGGTGAGGGATTATCATCATATGCCAAAATAAAAAAAATTGGCGTACCCCCAAATTGGCAAAATCAATCCAGCACAAAGAACACATCCGTGTGACTGTTGTAGGTGGCCGTTCCTCCCACTGGAACTCCACACAGTTTTCTAAAATCCATCAGAATGTTTCAAGAGAGCATACAGCCAAAAATAGCAGGTGCTTCATATGTGGACGGCTTGTACAAAATTAGTAATTTCTGGAAGAAAACGTTATAAAAAGAAGTAGGAGTCAAGTGTTCTTAAAGTGCTTCTTAGTCCTACAAAAGATCTTTTACATGCTGAAAGCCAGTGATCCTGCTTCTTATGTAAATCTAGTGTGAAGAAACTGATATAGCTCCTTGAATTTATTAGATGAACAATTGTTCAACAACAAAAGAAAGGCAGAGGCTTGCTATTGTAAATGTGGCAGAAGAGCATTTGATCTTGACTGATCATGGAAGAAAATATATGAATTAATGATAATTGCATTACTCTCCTTAACATCTGGAAGCCATTGATTGATCTCACTCGTGAGAAGACAGTAGATAGGTCCATTCATTTAAGAGTAATTTATTTTCACTGAGCATATATCACATATATACAATTATTTTAAAAAAGAATAGCTCTAGTAACTTGTGGTTGCCAGTATGGAGTTATATTTAGGACCTAGTTTCCATTGTAAAAGCCTATTTTGGCTTGTTTATAACTTTTGCGCCAGTTGACCAATCTTCATTAAATGTTCCCCAAAAAGTGTCAAAGTAGGTTCTGTATGTCAGAAAGATTGGGGTTGATCAAGACTGAGAAATAGGGGCATGAAAAAGGGGTTCGTTAGGAACTTGTTGTCAAATGCGTTCAGCACTTTTTGAGAAATAAAACCAAACAATATAGTGATATCTCTGGCCAAGGATATTTTGTGGCTATTTCGCGATGGTCGTAGATATTTCATGGCGATATCATGGTAGATCACATGTGATATTCATGAAAAAAAAAAATTATTTGTACATTCTTGCTGGTCACTGTCACAGACTTATGTGTGCACTCATAAACTCACTAGGACCCTTATACATCCATTCACATACCCACTCACACACATATACGTCTAGTTGCATACCCACTTAGATACTCATTCACTCCCTCAAAGACCCACTCAGATACTCATGCATCCACTTACAGACTCACTCGGAGAGTCACACACTACAAGACCAACTGAGAAACTCATATACTTACTCATATATCCACTCAGACACTCATACATCCACTCACATACTCATAAATTATCTCACATACTTAGTCACAGACCCTCTAAGAGACCTCTGCTCTCAGTCATTCACTTATACATTCAGAGACTCACACCCCCCTCACAAACTCACTCAGACACTCGCCCCCAGTCAAAGACCCACTCAGACATTCATGCATGCAGCCATTCACTCACCCACTCAAAGACTTATGCTCTCACTCACAGACCCGTTGAGACACTCATACTCCCGCTCACAGACCCACTCAGAGATATATTCACCCAGTCACTGATACACACAGAGACTCATGCATTCCCCGACAATCCCATTAAGAGACCCATGCACCCATTTCCATTTACAGAACCACTCAGACACTTGCTCTCCCAGTCACTGACCTACTGAGAGACTCATTCAATGACTCACAGCCCCACTCAGATAGTCATGCACCCACTCACTCACCCTCTCATGCACCTACTTGGACACACATGTATCCACTCAGATAGTCATATACTTAGTTTCAAATGTACAAAGACATTCATGCACCTACTCAAAGATCAACTGAGATACTCATGCAACCAATCATAGATCCACTGAGACACCGATGCAGTCAGTCATAGATACACTGAGACAGTCATGCAGAGCCATTGATAGACTTATGCATCATCTCACAGATCCACTGAAATACTTATACAATGAATGAAAGAATTACGGATACAGTGATGTATGCAGTCACAGGTTCAACTGAAATAGTTATACACTGTGTTATACAGATATTAAAGGAGTTTTCACCAGTATTGCTGCAAACAAAGAAAATGTATTTCTGATGTACTTTTTTTTGACAAATGTATACAAAGGGGAACGTTAAATCAATATCTTATAGAACAGCTACACTCAAACATTATGTAAAATATGTATATATATTCGTTTTACACTTTGTCAAACAATGCAATATTAGCTGTGTGCCCTTGGCAAACGCGACGTCATTGTGAAAAGCAAAAATATCTTGAAATAAGATGATTAATGTACTTTTTAAATTAATAGATGACAAAAACAACAATAAGTGGTGCACCATGCATATGTAATGGTCAATTTCTAAATAGAGAAAACAATTTTAAGGACATTATAGTTATGAAATAGATTGAAAAAAACCTTAGAAATTTACTGAAAAAACACAGGTTACAGGAATGCAATAGTTAGGAAATCGATTTTCAAAAAACATAGAAGTTCACTGAAATGGGTTCGTGAGTGGGTGTTTCAGAGTTGCTGTGGCTGATGTCATCAGTGATGTCAATTGAGATGTCATAAGTGATGACATCAGTGATGTGACTGATCATGTCATGAGGGATGTAATATGTGAGGTCATGTGCATTGCAGGGGCACGAGTTTTAGTTAGCTGAGCTAACTATAACTGCTGACTCTCTCTTTTTTTATGAGTGAAATGTCAGCCTAACTATAATGCCCCTGTAACCTTTGTTTATTTCAGTGAATTTCTAAGGTTTTAAAAATGTTATTTCCTAAATAGAACATCCCTGTAAACATTGGTTTTTCAGTGAAAAAATTACAATCTTTTAAAAAACAAGAAGAAAGTGGACGCTATAGGACAGAAATGGAGTCAATATTTGAAAAATATGAAAAAGAGATTGAAGAAAGAAAACAAAGGAAGTTCCGTAGAGATGAGAGAGATTATCAAATGGGAACAATCTTCACTTTTGCGAAGCGATTTGTACAAATAAGAAAACAATTAAAAACAAATCCCAATAAACGAAAGGATTCAGACACCACTGTGAGTGAATCATATGTAGAAGCAAGTGAAGGAGAAAATCAATCTATTCCCGAAAAAACGTCTTTTTTAGACGAAATGAGACTGTTATACATAGACCAAAGGCCTGGAAAAAATCAAGGAAGGGGAAGGAGCCAGATACAGAACCGAGGACGCGGACGTGGAAGAGGCAAACCAATGGAGTCATCAAACGTGGAAAAGTAAGGAGAAGCCTCAGGAAACACAAACCAGTACCGATTACGCAGCAAATCAAAGAAATAAATAATAAATATAACTTAGAAAAAGAAAACAATCTCATTGTAAATTTGTCAAAAACCAAACTTACAAAAAATCAATGCTCATTGCTCAACAAATGCCTGACCTTCTGTCCGGAAATCCATCATGATATAGTGGAAACTAAAATTGAAACCTATAAATTCGTTCGAAAGCTGAAATTGGCAAAATATTTTGCAAAATTTCCTAAGGCTGCAACGCCAATGACAACAAGCAACACAATAAACTCATCACCCCACATTGCAATAGATCAAATATCTGAAATAAAAACAGCATATGATCTCACACATAATTTACAAGACGAAGAATTACAAGAATTGGAGATTATAAAACAATTGGGTTTCGAAACATCTGGAAGAGAAAAAACATCCTTCAAACCCAAATCCAAATTCTGCCCAATCCTCACTCAAGGCAACAAGATCGACCTCTATTATGATCTTGTAATAGTAGATCTAGAATATCTACCAAATAAACAAAGAAAGAAAAATGAGAATCTGACAAAAATAGAGAGAGAAGCTTTGAAAGAATTGATGGAAAATGAAAATCTTGAAATAAAACCCGCAGATAAAGGGGGAAATATTGTGGTGATGGACAAAATCCAATATAAAAAAGAGGCCACAAGACAACTTAATGAGATCAAAAACTACAAAAAGCTAAAAACAAATCCTACAAATCAGCTGACAATTGAACAACAATCCAAATTGAAAACATGATCAGAAAACGGTCTATTAACCCCTGACGAATTGCGATACTTGACAAAGGATAATCCTACAACACCAACGATGTACTTCCTGCCAAAAATTCATAAAACCTTAATGGATCCACCTGGAAGACCAATACTATGGAGTCTCTACGAACCCCTCTCAAAATATGTTGACTCATTTTTGGCACCGATGGTAACTACACTAAGTTCTTATATCAAAGACACAGGTGATTTTCTAAGAATTTTGAATGAAATCCATTGGCAAGAAGACTACCTATTAGCTACAATAGATGTAATGTAATGTAATGTAATGTAATGTAATGGGGTTTTTATAAAGCGCAGGTTGCACTCCAGGGAGCATCTTTGCGCTGTAGAGAAGAATCAGATCCTGATGATGATCCAGGCGGAAGGTAATTAGACTAGATTTTTGCACTCCCATTCTGGTAGATCAAAAATCCAAGTCTTGAGGGCCTTTCTGAAAGTCGCTTCTGTGGAGATTTGACGGAGAAAGGAGGGAAGAAGGTTCCAGGCCTTGGACCCAAGTACTGCCAAGGATTTTCCTCCTTTAGTCTTGAGTCTGAACTTAGGAATGGTAAGAAGATTGGCCGTTTGAGACCTGAGGCATCGCGTGGGGTTATAATGTTTGAACATTTTTAGTATGTAGTTGGGTCCCTTTCCATTAAAAGCCCTAAAGGTGATCAATAGAATTTTAAAGAGCACCCTTTTGTTAATGGGCAGCCAGTGTAAGAGGTTCATTGCTGCCGTAGCTGAGGTCCTCTTTTTCCACCCTAGTACTAGTCTGGCAGCCACATGCTGTACCATTTGTAATTTATGGCGGACTTCTTTGTTAGTCCCTGCATATAGGGTATTACAATAGTCCATGCGGGAGGTGATGAGGGCTACTGCGACCGTTTTCCTTGCAGAAAGGGGAATTAGGTCGTAGAATTTCCTGAGCCCTTTAATGATTCCGAAGCAGGTCCCTGCTACGGCTGTGGCTTACTGTTTGAAGCTCAGGGTGGGGTCAAATTTGATCCCTAGATTACGGACTGAGGAGGCAGTGCTAGGGGGAGCAATGGCATCATCAGGCCACCATAATGAGGGATTGAAAAAATTATCCTTGCCAAAAGGAAGGATTTCTGTTTTCCCAGTATTGCACTTGAGATGATTCAAGTTCATCCATCTGAACGTGGCGGTAAGGCAGCTTTGGAGCCTTCTCTCGGCTTCTTGGGTATCATTTTCCAGTATCAGAATGAGCTGAGTATCATCTGCATATGCAATGGTGTCTATGCCAAAGGATGAGATAAGAGTGATTAGTGGGGCCATATATATATTGAAAAGTGTAGGACTTAAGCAGGATCCCTGAGGGACTCCAGATCCTACTAACTTTTCCTCTGATCTGTACTGTCCTAAGACCACAACTTTTCTCCTATTTACGAGAAAGCTTTTTATCCAGTTCAATGCGGTTCCAACAATTCCTGCCGCGGCTAGACGGTCTAATAGAATGGCATGGGACACCGTATCAAACGCCGCGGACAGGTCTAATAGAACCAGGACTGCTTTCTTTCCCTGATCTAATGCTCCACGGAGGGTTTCGGAGGAAAAGATTAGGGCTGATTCTGTGGAGTGTTGGGCTCTAAAACCTGCTTGGTTGGGATGCCAGATGTTATTATTTTCCATGAAGGCAGTAAGTTGTTTGTTAACAGCTTTCTCTGTAAGTTTACAGAAGGCTGGGAGTAGGGAGATCGGACGGAGGTTTGTAAGGGTAGTGGGGTCTGGTAGTGCTTTTTTTTGCAGGGGTTTGACTGCTGCGAGTTTCCATTCCTCAGGGACCAGACCCTGGGTGAGTGAAGAGTTTATGATGCTATTGATGAATGGATTAACAACCACTATTAATGAATGAAGCACTAACGGAGGGCAGGGATCAAAGGGAGATCCGGATGTAAGTTTAAGGATTTCTGTCTGCGTTTCTTCTTTGCTTACCGGTTGAAAGGAAGCAAAAGTATTGGTTTTTAGTCCGGAGTTGATGACCTTGTTCTCCTCATTACTGTGGGGTTGTGAGAAGTCTTTGGTCAATGTTAACATTTTTCCCTCAAAGTAGTCTGCAATAGTGTTGCAGAGACTCTGTGAGGGGGGGATATCTTTCTGCATAGTTTTGGGGTTAATGAATGTATTAACAAAATTGAAAATTTCTCTTTGTTTGTTCTTACTATTGTTAATGGCTTCCTTGTAGTATTCCCTTTTGGCCGTTTTAATCGACCAGTGGTATTGGCGTCGGGCGATTTTGTACAAATCTTGGTCATGCTCTGTATAGTTGAGTCGCCACTTTCGTTCAAAAGCCCTAACTTTCCGTTGTTCCTCTTTTAGAGTGATAGAGAACCACGGGGCGATAGGTCTCTGTTTTCTCCTGGTCCTCAAACAGGGAAGGATGGACTCCTGGCCCTTTATGAGTGAGTTGATCCATTCCTTAAAGGCCTGACTGTCTTTGTCGGGGGCTCCCGACAGAGTCGGTCTAGATATGTAGGCTCTTATCAGGAAATCTGGTTGTCCTATCAGATCTTTCCAACGGGGTCCTTTCATGTCAGACCCTGGGAGGTCGTTGGTTTTCTTAGTCCGAGAATGAAATGTTACGGGGAATTCGAACGGAATATAGCTATGGTCTGTCCAGGTTAATATTTGTGGGGTATCTACCTTAAGTGTTTCGATATTGGAGCAGATGCAGTCAAGTATGTGTCCCGCCTTATGAGTGGCGGAGGTGGTAAGAGTTTTCAGACCGAGTACATTCATAGTATCGGTGAAGCAGATTGAAGCCTGATCTGAGTGGGCGTCTAGGTGTATATTGGCGTCTCCCAGGATGGTAAAATTGGCTGATTTGAGGACTAAGTTGCCTATGGCTTCACCGATACTATTAATGAAGTCAGTATGTGAGCCAGGTGGTCGATAAATCAGGGCCCCTGTAAAGGTGAAAGAGTCATATATTTTTAGAGCAAAGCCAACATTTTCCGCCCCTTTGAAGTCGGGTATAAGGAAAGTTTGGCAATTCAGGGTGTCGCGATAGACAATAGCAATTCCTCCACCCCTCTGACAAGGTCTATCCTCTCTAGAGATTAGATATCCTGGGGGTAAGGAGTTTGTTATGTCAGGGTTACTATTAGGTGTCAGCCAGGTTTCCGTCATAAAGAGACAGTCAAGTTTATTCTCCATTATGAGATCGAATATATGTGCGGCGTGCTTTCCCATAGACCTGACATTGATCAGTCCACATCGTAGATTCCTAGCTTGTACGGGTGGCTGATTACTTGCTTTGAAGCCTAGACTGTACCTACAGCACCTGCAGGTCCACGAACCAGACCAGGTGGTCAGGTCAAAGGATCTAGTGCAGGATGTTGGATCTGGTTTGATTTTTAGTAGGGCTTCTCTTGAATAGATGATTTTTTGTGCAGGGGGGGTGGCACTGGGCACGGGCGAGGCGCGGACGGGCGCAGACGGGCTTGCCTTTGGCGCGCCTTCGGCGCGCCGGCGGCGCGCCCGCTGCGCACGTCCGCTGCGCGACCGGAAGATGCACATGATTATGAGGGAGGTGGAGGGGTAGATGGGGGGGTGTCCACACTAAGGGGGCGTGGCCTGAGGGATCGAGCGGTGATGGCGTGCGAGGTGTGCGAAGCAGGTCCTACAGCGGCGCCAAGAACCGCCACGAATCCCTGTCAGAAGGCGAGTTTGGAGCCCTAATTAGTGCCCAGGAACAAGGTAAAAACAGTTTAAGATACAATGATTGTGACACTCAAAGTTTTAAAAACAACTAGACTTACTCCCGGCTTCCGCCTCAGGAGGATACAGTTCTCTGACTGGTTCTGAAGTCGGAGACCTTAAATAGTCTCGGTAGGGGGCGTGTCCACACTAAGGGGGCGTGGCCTGAGGGATCGAGCGGTGATGGCGTGCGAGGTGTGCGAAGCAGGTCCTACAGCGGCGCCAAGAACCGCCACGAATCCCTGTCAGAAGGCGAGTTTGGAGCCCTAATTAGTGCCCAGGAACAAGGTAAAAACAGTTTAAGATACAATGATTGTGACACTCAAAGTTTTAAAAACAACTAGACTTACTCCTGGCTTCCGCCTCAGGAGGATACAGTTCTCAGACTGGTTCTGAAGTCGGAGACCTTAAATAGTCTCGGTAGGGGGAGTGTCCACACTAAGGGGGCGTGGCCTGAGGGATCGAGCGGTGATGGCGTGCGAGGTGTGCGAAGCAGGTCCTACAGCGGCGCCAAGAACCGCCACGAATCCCTGTCAGAAGGCGAGTTTGGAGCCCTAATTAGTGCCCAGGAACAAGGTAAAAACAGTTTAAGATACAATGATTGTGACACTCAAAGTTTTAAAAACAACTAGACTTACTCCCGGCTTCCGCCTCAGGAGGATACAGTTCTCTGACCGGGTCTGAAGTCGGAGACCTTAAATAGTCTCGGTAGGGGGCGTGTCCACACTAAGGGGGCGTGGCCTGAGGGATCGAGCGGTGATGGCGTGCGAGGTGTGCGAAGCAGGTCCTACAGCGGCGCCAAGAACCGCCACGAATCCCTGTCAGAAGACGAGTTTGGAGCCCTAATTAGTGCCCAGGAACAAGGTAAAAACAGTTTAAGATACAATGATTGTGACACTCAAAGTTTTAAAAACAACTAGACTTACTCCCGGCTTCCGCCTCAGGAGGATACAGTTCTCTGACTGGTTCTGAAGTCGGAGACCTTAAATAGTCTCGGTAGGGGGCGTGTCCACACTAAGGGGGCGTGGCCTGAGGGATCGAGCGGTGATGGCGTGCGAGGTGTGCGAAGCAGGTCCTACAGCGGCGCCAAGAACCGCCACGAATCCCTGTCAGAAGGCGAGTTTGGAGCCCTAATTAGTGCCCAGGAACAAGGTAAAAACAGTTTAAGATACAATGATTGTGACACTCAAAGTTTTAAAAACAACTAGACTTACTCCCGGCTTCCGCCTCAGGAGGATACAGTTCTCTGACTGGTTCTGAAGTCGGAGACCTTAAATAGTCTCGGTAGGGGCGTGTCCACACTAAGGGGGCGTGGCCTGAGGGATCGAGCGGTGATGGCGTGCGAGGTGTGCGAAGCAGGTCCTACAGCGGCGCCAAGAACCGCCACAAATCCCTGTCAGAAGGCGAGTTTGGAGCCCTAATTAGTGCCCAGGAACAAGGTAAAAACAGTTTAAGATACAATGATTGTGACACTCAAAGTTTTAAAAACAACTAGACTTACTCCCGGCTTCCGCCTCAGGAGGATACAGTTCTCTGACTGGTTCTGAAGTCGGAGACCTTAAATAGTCTCGGTAGGGGGCGTGTCCACACTAAGGGGGCGTGGCCTGAGGGATCGAGCGGTGATGGCGTGCGAGGTGTGCGAAGCAGGTCCTACAGCGGCGCCAAGAACCGCCACGAATCCCTGTCAGAAGGCGAGTTTGGAGCCCTAATTAGTGCCCAGGAACAAGGTAAAAACAGTTTAAGATACAATGATTGTGACACTCAAAGTTTTAAAAACAACTAGACTTACTCCCGGCTTCCGCCTCAGGAGGATACAGTTCTCACTCTACACATTAATAAATCATGATACAGGACTCAAAGCATTGAAATACTTTCTAAACCAAAGAGACATCAAATATCTGGAACATTCTAAAATGCTTTTGGAGATGGTGGAAATGTGCTTAAGGAACAATATATTCATATTTGATCAACAGATTTACTGCCAAATGTGCGGTACTGCCATGGGCGTTTCATTTTCGCCAAGCTACGCAAATCTCACTATGGGATGGTGGGAAAAATCAATTGCATGGAGTGAAGACATGGAAATGTACACAGAAAAAATTGTGCTATGGCTCAGATTTATAGCCGATTTGTTTATTATCTGGAATGGAACATCAGAAGAATTCAGCACATATGTAAAAATGTTAAACATCAACAAGGAGGGCTTACAATTTACATTCAATGTAAACAAAACAAAAATCCAATTCTTGGACATTGAAGTATACCAGGAAAATGGCCAATTAAAAACCACAACATACTGCAAGCCTACAGCCACAAACAGCCTACTCCATGGAACTAGCTTCCATCCAAAATCATTAATAAAAAGCATACCCTTTGGGGAATTTTTACGTATGAAACGTAATTGCTCAGATGAGGATAAACTCAAACAAAGAATGGATGAAACAACGAAAAAATTCTTGGAAAGAGGTTATAAACCTACAGATATAAGACTGGGAAGAGCAAAGACAGAACAGATTCCAAGAGAAACTACCTTACAGGCTAAGCATGGACAACAAAATATAGAAACATCAGATATCAGAATTATCCTGTCATACCATAAAGAAAATCATGCAATCTCAGAAATCATGAATAAGCATTGGCATATTCTATTGAGAGATCCAGATAT
This sequence comes from Triturus cristatus, assembly GCF_964204655.1. Lineage (NCBI taxonomy): Eukaryota > Metazoa > Chordata > Amphibia > Caudata > Salamandridae > Triturus > Triturus cristatus. The sequence goes on along the minus strand of NC_140591.1, from coordinate 1,568,920,796 downwards.
GAAAAAAATCTTGAATGAGAAACCGAATATAGCCTATAAAAAGGCACCATCGATTCAAGATAAGATTGTGCATAGTCACTTTACAGGAATAAAAAAGAAAGCCTGGCTCTCGGATCATCAAAGAGGTTTCAAAAAGTGTGAAAATGCAAGGCCTGTAAAATTTGAATAAATAAAAAAGACATCATGGGTCCAAAAGGAAACAAATACATAATCAAAGAAAAGATCAATTGCGAAAGCACGTATGCCGTATACATGTTGAAATGCAATTGCGGAAGCAGATATATTGGGAATACAATATGTCAATTAAAAAAACGAATATTAAAACATATCCGCGCAATCCAAAACAATGACCAGACCTAGGCAATGACTAAACATATGAAAGTACATCATGAATATGGATGGCAACAATTGAATTATTGGGAACTTGCAACGATCCCCATAAATGAGAGAGGAGGTGACAGAACGAAAAAATTTAGACAATTGGAATCAAAATTAATAATTAGATTTCAAACAAAACAACCGAAAGGACTGAACGGTGATGAAGAACTCCATGTTCATTTGTAAATAACCTGTTCATGCATAAATGACAACATCGTAGACCCAATATAAAAAATTGACAAAGAACTGATTGGCAAAAAATATGATACATTAATATATGTGGTACTATACCGACAATTGGGCACTTAGCCACTAATGAATTGCCAAATGTACATACAAATATATACAAAATAGCTATATATGTATTTTATATAAACTAAAGATTAGATTCATCCTTCAAAATTGTATAATATTGAGATGTAATACACTGTATATATTAATAATTTTTTCACAATGAAAACTACATATCCCATGATGCATTTCAATGGCTATATGGGTAATTGGATATATAAAGACATCACTTGTAGCACACAACTAACCGTGATCAAGACCAGAGTGGTTGAAACGAGTTGGTTAGCTAAGGGAACCTGATGGTGTTTAAGCTGTTTTTGAATAACTTGAAAGTAAAGAAACTTTTGAACTGCTCTCCTGGAGTGCGAGTATCTCTTCTTCTTGGTGAAAAAAAAAAAAAAATATATATATATATATATATATATATATATACCACCAATCCCGCCTCTTTATCCAAGAACGGGTCCGACACATGCTTTTGGACGAATGCAAGTAAGGTTTAATTGCCACCCTTCAGACAGGTAAGAGTTCAAAACACCTGGCAGACACGTTTCGGCGAATGCCTTAATCATTGCCAGCATTGTGTTTTTTAAAAACAAGTTCAAATACGCAGGGCCTTTACATACTGTTTATTGAGTTCTTATTGGTGCAATGTGATCCAATCACAGTCAATGTTCTTCCCTTACTGTGAGCAGTATGTGCAAGGAATGCTGGTAGCTGAAGTCCCGCAGTCTGTGATGTCCCACGCACTGTGCGAGTCCGCAGTCCCACATCGCGAACTTTGGTCAAGTGGCCGGTCCGTGCATTCAGTAATGCCCTGGCTTTTGCCAGCTTGTGAGGCTGCTCATCTATTCGTGCGGGGACCAAGGCGGCAAACATCATCTGCAGCTCTCCAAATCAGCAGTGATCTGCTGCTCTCTCCTCTAGTACCAGGAACATTGTCTTGGGCGAGGGGGCGCCGCTTTTGCGCGTTCCGCACAACACACCACTGAAGTTTGCCGACATCAAGCGGAGCACCTGAACGAGAGGCGTGCCGGATGTACAGCGTCGACTGCTGCACTCTAACATCTACCACCAATCCCTCCTCTTTATCCAAGAACGGGTCCGACACATGCTTTTGGACGAATGCAGGTAAGGTTTAATTGCCACCCTTCAGACAGGTAAGAGTTCAAAACACCTGGCAGACGCGTTTCGGCGAATGCCTTAATCATTGCCAGCATTGTGTTTTTTAAAAACAAGTTCAAATACGCAGGGACTTTACATACTGTTCATTGAGTTCTTATTGGTGCAATGGGATCCAATCACAGTCAATGTTCTTCCCTTACTGTGAGCAGTATGTGCAAGGAATGCTGGTAGCTGAAGTCCCGCAGTCTGTGATGTCCCATGCACTGTGTGAGTCCGCAGTCCCACATCGCGAACTTTGGTCAAGTGGCCGGTCCGTGCATTCAGTAATGCCCTGGCTTTTGCCAGCTTGTGAGGCTGCTCATCTATTCGTGCGGGGACCAAGGCGGCAAACATCATCTGCAGCTCTCCAAATCAGCAGTGATCTGCTGCTCTCTCCTCTAGTACCAGGAACATTGTCTTGGGCGAGGGGGCGCCGCTTTTGCGCGTTCCGCACAACACACCACTGAAGTTTGCCGACATCAAGCGGAGCACCTGAACGAGAGGCGTGCCGGATGTACAGCGTCGACTGCTGCACTCTAACATCTACCACCAATCCCGCCTCTTTATCCAAGAACGGGTCCGACACATGCTTTTGGACAAATGCAGGTAAGGTTTAATTGCCACCCTTCAGACAGGTAAGAGTTCAAAACACCTGGCAGACGCGTTTCGGCGAATGCCTTAATCATTGCCAGCATTGTGTTTTTTAAAAACAAGTTCAAATACGCAGGGACTTTACATACTGTTCATTGAGTTCTTATTGGTGCAATGTGATCCAATCACAGTCAATGTTCTTCCCTTACTGTGAGCAGTATGTGCAAGGAATGCTGGTAGCTGAAGTCCCGCAGTCTGTGATGTCCCACGCACTGTGCGAGTCCGCAGTCCCACATCGCGAACTTTGGTCAAGTGGCCGGTCCGTGCATTCAGTAATGCCCTGGCTTTTGCCAGCTTGTGAGGCTGCTCATCTATGCGTGCGGGGACCAAGGCGGCAAACATCATCTGCAGCTCTCCAAATCAGCAGTGATCTGCTGCTCTCTCCTCTAGTACCAGGAACATTGTCTTGGGCGAGGGGGCGCCGCTTTTGCGCGTTCTGCACAACACACCACTGAAGTTTGCCGACATCAAGCGGAGCACCTGAACGAGAGGCGTGCCGGATGTACAGCGTCGACTGCTGCACTATATATATATATATATATATATATATATATATATATATATATATTACCCACTGGCGGTTCCAGTGGGTCGTTATAGTTATGACCTATTTTCCATAGGAAATCCGCAACATTCTATTCCCAATAGATCTGGCGCTGGTTGACGATTCTCCGTGAAGTTTTCCAAACTTTTGGCCAGCTCCGGTCCACTCCTATCCTGAAAGTCTAGGGGTATTCGTCAAGCGGGGGCCGAGGAAAAAGGGGGGTCCCAAAACGTGTTTTCCCCATGCAATTTCCCATAGGACATTTAGCCGCAGCTACAGCCCGAACTGCTGAACGGAACTACACCAAATTTGGCAAAGAGGTGGTCCTCAGTTCAGACTCATGCCTTTTGCTTAAATGGTGTCAATCTGTTGAGTAGTTAATGAGAAAATTACAGTTAAAAGTACATATATATCTATGGCCTCGGAGGATCTGCGCACCCTGAGTGCTCCCTCTGCGCACCCTAGGCACACCCTCCCGATCACGTGCTGAATGCTAATTGGCTGTCAAGTGGTTGTCAACATTCGAAACAAGGAACTGTTGGCAGCCATTTTGTGCCTCGGTAGAAACGAGGCTGAAGAAGTCTGAGGAGTAAGTGTGTAAAATATATAAAGGGGGCAGGGTTGAAATACTCTGACCCTCTAGACCTGCTTAGGGGGTCCCAGAAGGACTCCCAGGGCCCCTCAGGGGCACCCTTTTTTTGTTGTTGAAAAAACGGCAAAATGCGCACTGGGTGCGCGGATCCGGCTGTAAAAAAAAAAAAACGCGGGCTCTCACGCTTCTTTAATAATTAGGACATTTCACTTGTACAAAACCATTGAAATTCCTCTGTTATAGTTAGTTCAGCTAACTATAACTAGCGCGCCCGCAATCCACTGCTGATGATGTCACATATTACATCATTCATGACATGTTCAGTGACATCACTGATGACATCTCAAATGACATCACTGATGACATCATCTAGTAGGGCCCAAAAAACATTAAAAAAAAAATCAGGGAAATTCGCGCTGGGGTCGCAAGTTCCCAGGTTTTATATTAATGAGACCCCGGGGTGGGCTAAGTCCAGGGAGCATTTCTTAAAAAATAATAGCGGGGGCTCACGTTGGGAGGGGGTTGCGTGGCCCCCCTCCTTGAGCCCTCCATCTGTTTATAACTTTTGCGTCGTTTGACGATTCTTTACGAAATTTTCCAAAAAGTTTCTATTTGTTGATCAGCTCCTATCTTGAAAGTTTAGGGGTGATTGTTCATGGGGGGGGCTGAGAAAAAAGGGGGGTTTCAAAATGTGTTTTCTCAATGCATTTTCCATAGGAAACTTTAGACAAGGCTACAGGTCCAACGGCTGAATGGAATTACGCCAAATTTGGCGGGGAGAAAGGTCGTGGTCCAGAAAGCGTGGTTCTGTAGAAATGGTGTAAATCCATTCATTAGTTTTAGAGATATTAAAGGAAAAATATATATATATATATATATATATATATATATATCTGGTCAGTGCCTAACTACCGAGCACGAGCTTGCCTCTGATTGGCTGCTTACACTTCAAAGCAGGGAGTGTCCTCTGATTGGCTGCTAACACTTCAAACCAGGAACTGTTAGCAGCCATCTTGTGCCTCGCATCAAGTGAAAATATAAAAGAAAGGTTCCGTGGTGAAGGTTTAAGATTTATTAACAATAAAGGAGAAACAGGTGAGCGCCAGGCAGCACGACTTCTTCTCCAAGACACCAGTAGGAAGATAACCCTTTCACGCTCCCTGTGCCCAACATCACCACTTCGCAGCTATGCCTTTAGAAGCGAGTCCGTCGGATTGCAGCTGTTTATCTTTGCAAGCTAGTACGCTACTGTGCCTCTACCTCTGCGAGCCACTATGCTGCTGTTCCATTGGGAGCAGACGGCTCATAGTTCTGCCTCTGTGAGTTGAGCGGACAGGCCGCAGTTGTCCCTCTGTGAGCCTGGGTAAGAACTGTTCATAAGTCACACTATATGAGCATTGAAAAGCCATTTTGTGATTCAGTCTGCCAGCTGGCATCTGTCCGAGGCATTTCTGAAAGCATACCGGAGATACCCCTTTCACGCTGCATCTCCCCACATTAGCAGATAACGCACCCTCTTCCCACATCACCAGCATACCCCCAACAACTTTCTTGGGCCCGGAAGTGTCCCTCTACGAACTATTAATAAAAAGATGCTTGTGAGGTTGAAGTAATAAGAATCTTAGTCATGTATAGATTTACATATTAAACATTTTATTAACCCCTTGTGTGCGTGTTTATTTCTCCCGCTGTGTGGGAGAAATAAAAGGTGTTCGCGATTACGACGGCTCCCGCCCATCGTGCGCACACGCCCACCGTAATGCACGATGGCCAGGAGCCGTCGTGTGCACACAACAGGTTAAAACAAAACAACAACAAATAAAAATATGTACAGCCATTGCATGTCATCACTGGTCCATTTGTGATTCACAGCCTGCAAGACAAAAAGAAAGATAAGTTGGTGCGTCATGCATCCAGCAAAGGAGATAGAGACAGAGAGAAAGAGTGAGAGAGAGGAAGAGAGAAAAAGTGAGCTACAAGGAAGAGAGAAACAGTGTGAGAGAGAGGAAGACAGAAAAAGAGAGAAAGAGTGAGATACAAGGAAGAGGGAAAGAGAGAATCAGTGTGAGAGAGAGGAAGAGAGAGAGACAGAGTGAGAGAGGAAGAGAGAAAGAGTGAGAGACAGGAAGCCAGACAAAGAGATTAAGAGTGAGACAGAGATGAAGACAATGAGAGAAACAGTGTGAAAGAGAGGAAGAGAGAGAGATAAAGAGAGAAACAGTGTGAAAGAGAGGAAGAGAGAGAGATAAAGAAAGAGAGAGAGGAAGAGAGAAACTGAGAAAGCGAGAGAGGGAGAAAGGAAGAGATAGAGAGGGAGTGTTGACACTCGAGAAAATCTTCGCAGCTCACCTTTGTGCCACCGGCGTGTCTCCAACCACATGCCGGGACATAGTGCACCGTCAAGTTTAGTGATCTGAAAGATAGTATAGATGTAGTTATTGCAGAGTACCTATAACTGCACATGCATAATTCTCTGTTTCAGGAAAGAGAGAAATAGTGAAACAGTGTGAGAGAGAGGAAGAGAGAGAGAGAAAGAGAGAGAGGAAGAGAGAAAGAGTGAGAGAGGAAAACAGACAAAGAGAGAAAGAGTGAGAGAGAGAGGAGGAGAGAGTGAGAGAAAAAGAGAGAAAGAGTAAGGTACAAGAAAGATAGAAAGAGAGAAACAGTGTGAGAGAGAGGAAGAGAGAGAGATAAAGAGTGAGAGAGAGGAAGAGAGAAAGAAAGAATGAGAGGGAGAGTAAGAGACAGAGAAAGAGAGAAAGTGAGAGGGAGAGAAAGGAAGCGATGGAGAGAGAGTTTTGACACTGGAGAAAATCTGCACAGCTCACCTTTGTGGCACTGGTGTGTCTCCAAACACGTGCCAGGACATAGTGCAGCCCTCAAGTTTAGTGATCTGAATGATAGTATAGAATTAGTAATTGCAGAGTACATACAACTGCACACGCATAATTCGCTGTTTGCGCAATGAGGCCGGTGCACACTATCCACTCCCGACGTCAAGAGGTGACTGCCCGCTGCTGTAGAAAGAAGTCTCTCTGCTCACCTTCTGCCACCGGCGTGTGTGTAAGAGGGTCCACGATGTGCTGAAGAAACGTTGTCATGCATTCAGGATAGCCACGCGTGATCGCAGATTTTTCGTGCTTTCAGCTTTGGTGGTGTTGGGGGTTGAACGTCGATTCATGATTCACAGCCTGTTAGATAAAAAGCAAGATAAGAGTGTGCGTCATGCGTCCATCAAAGGAGAGAGGAAGCGAGAGAGAAAGAAAGAAAGAAACAGTGAGCAGAAGACAGAGAGAAATAAAGAAACAGTGAGAGTGAGAGAAAGAGAGAGAGAAAAAGAAAGAAATTGAGAAGAAGACAGAGAGAAAGCTGAAGAGATAGAGAGTAACAGTGAGAGAGAGGAAGTGAGAGAGAAAGAGTGTGAGAAAGAGGAACAGAGAAACAGAGGAAGAGTGAGACAGAAAGAAACAGAGAGAGAGAGAGGAAGAGAGAGAGAGAGAGAGAAAGAGATAAACAGTGTAAGAGGAAGAGGGTGATAGAAAGAATGTGAGGGAGGGAAAGGAAGAGATGAGGAGGGAGACTGAGTGCCCACACTGTGTACAAAACTATCACAGCTTACCTTTACACCACCGCTCTGTCTCCAACCATGTGCCATGACCTAGTGGAACTCTCAAGCTCCCACACCTGAAAGATAGTACAGAATTAGTAACCGGCAGAGCAGGGTTGGATTAGGATTCAAATTCGGTCCGGGCACGCTTAAAAAAAAGTGGCCCACATTTGCATATTGCCTTTCCTCAAAACACTGTTTCGGCAAATTTTAATTAAAAAGGGGGGGTGGAGGAGATACAAAAAAATGCACAGATTTGTTTACACTGGTGACTTAAAAACAAGTGAGGCCACTTCTGCTCAGGCCCCTTGCCCTGCTAGATATGTATACATTAATGGGCGGCCCGCGAGAGAAATAAAGTGACACCTCTGCCTGTTGCTAAACGTGAGGTACTGACGCCCATCTGCCTCCAGAAAGGCCATTCAGACACCCACTGGGCCGCTGGCTGTATCCAAACAACAGCGATACCGCCCAAATCTGCCCCCCAGACTGCTCCAAAAAGCAGCCCACAGTTGGAACTCGGCACCGGCTCCTCGGGCATTACACCAGTGCCCGCGTTACCAATCCGATGCTGTGGCAGAGTATGTACGAGTGCATACGCCTAAATTGCTCTGCTGTCTTTCTGCATTCAGGCTGCTGTACCCCACCAGAGGTATCTGCCTGACGCTGCGCACCTAGGTCTCACTGCTCACCTTTTCACAGTCACGGCACCCTCCACATCATGTAGTTCCATTCTGCAAGCTAATAAGTCTCACATTTGGTAGTGAGTCTTCATATTGCCATGGCAGAGGACATACTAGTGCACCTATCATCATCTCAGGTTGTACACCCGCTTAGTGCTTGCAGTGCTACTAAATCATTGAGAAGTGGCAGTAGGCCCTCGCTGCTGGGCTCAGGCCTACACTGCGGTGCAGGAGAGCACACAAAACATCAAGTGTCCGGACCACCGGGACTGGCCATCACAGTGGCGGTGTGACTGTGCCGGCCACAGTGCATGCATTGTGAACAACTCTAAAATGGCGTAGAGCACATGTGCCCAGTATTTTTTTATTAGTATGGTCACGTGTCCTGTGACGCCTGTGCTGGATGGGTGTGGTGTGGGTGTATACCAGCCATAAGGGAATAACTGTGGCATCAGTGTTGCCAGATTGGGCTAGATCACGCACAATTGGTCTACATTTTTGCAGTTGTGTGGTAAAATTTTGGTTTTTGCTAGTTGCCAGATTATAAATATATATACAGCGCCCCAGCAAAGTAGTATGTTTAAGCGCTTTATTAGACAAATATTTACTTGGCATGCTGCTGTAACATCAATTACAATGCATTCACCGCCTGCTTGATGCTGTCCCTGCCCCTCCTTCCCTAAAGTAGCTCTACTGGGCTACTTTTTGGTTGGCTTTGGGCTATAGAAAGCTTAAAAAATCTGACAGCACTGGATGCGAGTGTCCGTGTTGGAGTGCTACCGTCACCCGGGTTGCAAAAGCCAAAATGTCACTCTGTGAGCCAAGTCCAACAATATGGCCAACATGGAAGGTATGGGGAATTACTGACCCTATATTCATCCGTAGTTCCACTCAAGAAAGATGGTGGACATGAGACATCTGTGTGGATATGAAGGTTTATTGCACATTCAGTGGCGTGTTGCAGCTGTAGCAATACAGGGCCATGGAATGTTGAATTTTCAGTTTTTGGCACAAGGAGGGCAGCCAATTAGAGCCACGCTCATTGTCAGAGTTAGGCTGCGCCAACTTATGTCCTTATACAATCACTGCGACGATCCTCACATACTTATAAATTCACTCTACACTCTGCTTGCAGTACTCCAATGATGCAGTCTCTATGTACTTCTACAATGACCAAGACAAAGTTACATTATTACAGTTTTCCCCCACTGTCAAAGGTAAGATGGTTGCATACGCTGTACAGAGCACTATGTAATATGGTAGTGCATAGGGGCAGCATGTTGCATACATAATGAACACAAAGACACAGATAGTGAAAATGGGTACGGGCACGTGCACTTAACCCCTTTTTATTACCTGGGTCACATGTCCAGTGACTAGCTATGTGGGTGGAAGTCTCTGGATTTCTGGTGCTACAGCTTTAAATGCCCATGGTTTATAGGTGGCACATTCCTCGTAAATAGCTACACCCAAGAGCCATTGTGAAAATAGGTATATAGAGGGATGGAGGATTGTGCCCTCTTAATATGTCAAAATGAGTATTGTTAAATCGTCAAACGTCTTCTTATGTTACTCGTGCTTGGTTTTTATTAGACTTTTTTCATGAAGATGAGAAACAGACTATTGAAAGATAGCCAACATGTGTTTCACTGGAGATGTATCACTTTTGCCTAACAAACAATGTGTTCACATTTAATTCCAAATACTACCTACAAATTCAGGGCAGCGCTATGGGAGCCAAATTCACTCCCCCATATGCCTGTATCCTTATGGGACTTGTTGAAAAATACTGGTTATGGGATGATGCTTTTGCCGAAGATACCGCCCATATAACCTACTGGGGCCGCTATATCGATGACATTCTATGCATCTGGCAGGGTTCAGAACCCAGACTCAAAGAATTCCTACACAAAATTAATGGAAATAGAAGGAATATCCAAACCACAAGCAACATCTCATCCGAGCAAATAGATTTCCTGGACATCACCATATATGTTGAAGACAACAAATTACAAACCAAAACTTTCCGCAAACCTACTTCGGCAAATTCAATTCTTCGGGCAGACAGCTGTCACCCACAGAAAACCATTGGGATCATCCCAAAAGGAGAATTTCAGCGCATGAGAAGAAATTGTAGCAGACTAGACACCTACAAAGAAAGCTCAGAGCTTTTAACTCAGAGATTACTGAACCGAGGATACCCCAAACAACTCCTTGAAAAGACTTCCAAGGACTGTGAAAAACTTTCAAGGGATGACTTACTTAAACCGAGAGATGTCACAAAAAAAGTCAAACCGAACACAATCAGGCTTCTAACAGACTATCACAATGGACATCACTCTATCAGAAAGATTCTAAAAAGACACTGGCATCTCCTGACTTCTAACCCATCCCTAACCAATATGATGGAGGAATTTCCTCAAATGGGTTTTAGGAGAGCCAAGAATCTTAAACAAATTCTGTGTAAATCGGAATTTAAAGATAAAAGGACCAAAATCAATACCAATTTTTTTACCAGACCGGGCGGCTTCTACATCTGCCATGATTGCAACGCTTGCAAATTGGGAGCAAACAAACAAATGGAATACAGACATGACCCGAACATCACCATCCGCATCACAGATTGGATCACCTGCACATCCACCCATGTAATCTACATAATAATTTGCCCCTGTAACAAAATTTACATATGGAGTACAATCAGGGCACTCAAAACCAGTATCATGGAGCACTATCGAAATATCAACAAGGATGAGGTGGGACCACCGCTAACAGACCACTTTCAAGAATTTCACCCACACAGAAAGACCTTCAATTTCTTTGGACTAGAGATTGTTAAATCTAGTTCCAGAGGAGGAAACCGGGAACTCACCATGAGACGCAGAGTGAATACATCATACACCTGAATGCCACAACCCTGGGACTCAACAAAGATCAAGAAATGCTTTATTGGTTGTACTAACTAAGTGACACACTAGATACTGATCTTGCCTCTAACTCATATGTCAACCATGATTTCATAATCCTTCCATCTTCATATTGCACCTCTTTTCTGTACATTTTAATAACAGTTGGTGACGGGTCTATCATGAACTTCACTACCCCTCTATGCCACCTTTTAATCTTACAGATCCCATGATGCTTACTATGACTATGGCAATGGATCTAGGACCATGACACGTATGATCACTCCCCCTTATTCTAAATGGTTCTTTCGCATTCACATGGATTAACCTAACCACCGTATTCCTTATTCTTCCCCTTTTTCTTTTTCTTTTTCTTCTTCTTTTCTACATTATATATATATATATATATATTTTGTCCCTTTCCTTTATTTCCTTTTCTTTCTTTTTTCCTCCAACATCATGCCATTTTAAATCCCTCACTTTCTGCAACCATCAATAGTAACTTTTCAGTGGCATTCACTCCCTAAAGCATGCCCCCTTCTTTCTTTGCTTGTGCTGACTCTGATGTCAGGTCATAAATAACGACGCCTGACGGAATTCATTTTGTTCCGTGACAGCAGAGACCAAATCAACTTCCTTTCCTGAGGTAAGATTGATCACTCTCCCTTTTAGAGAGCTTTTGTTCTAATCCCACACGCCTCTCCCAGCACCTTCTTGACCTTCTTTATTTCCTGAATCTCTCCGGTATGTTTATAACCGGCAATAGCCAACTTGTACCTTTAATTGTGTTCATGCCTCCTAGGACCCGTAAGCACGACCTCTGTCTGCCCTTTGCCTCATGACCTGTCATGCCAGTGCTCCTTTCTCGAGTGCTCCCAATTCGTCCTCGTTCATATTCTTAAAGTTATGAGCACTTGTTCCAATTTAATTTAACTGTATCTCCGTGGCCAGATTTCCATAGTTAATCTTGCTCCGTTTGGCGCAATGCTTTATTTATTTATTTTTCTCTCTGGAGTTGTAACCATTTGCACCACGATTTCCCCTTACTCTTAGGCCTTTTCGGTAATCTCGCATCCTTAACCGCAGCCACCCACAGTGTCCCTCTTTTTCCATTTTTTCGTTTTTAGAAATACGAAGATTACTTCTGCTTATAACCAAGCTTCGGTAAGCAACCATCCTATCTCACAGATTTCCTACATTCTCTCTGCCTATTTCTTTTTCTAACTTTGTCTAACTTCTTCTAACTTTCTCTAGTTTTTTCATTTCCATTTTTGATGTTTCAAATGTCTAAACTAAAATTACTACATGAGACAGTGTTTATATGCTTATATCTTTCTATAAAAATTCCTCCAAGTTGACGTACCTGCACATATATACCTATGCATACAATGATCATAGAATCTGTATATATATTCCTTTAGGCGGAAGCCTTTGCAACTGTACCCATTTACCTTTGTTGGCTCCATGCACACGATCTCATTGTGATTACCACATTTTTTCTTTTTACTAAAAATGTCTATATCGCTGTGTAATTGTGACAGCTTACTTCTGGTTGCCTTATACTCGTGATTATTACGCGGACGCCTTTGAAATTGTACCCGTTTACCTTTGTTGGCTCTATGCACATGGTCTCATTGTGATTACCACATTTTTTCCTTTTGCTTAAAATGTCTATATCGCTTTATAATTGTAACAGCTTTCCACTGGTTGCCTTATACTTGTGACTATTACAGATTACCCTCTGTTACTATATATTCATCTAACACATCTATGTTAATTTCTCCCTCCCCATCCCCTCACTATCCCTTTACATATTTTGTTTCTATTTCTCTCATGCTTCACTTTTTCATTTCTCTCCCACCATGCCCCGCCCCCTTCCGTCTTCACCCTGTCATCTATACTTAGCTTCCATCACGTAACTTTCTGACTTTTAACGACTAAATGTCCACTAATAACTCTCCTATGACCTCTTAATCTGTGAACCCACACTTTCTATATCTCCTATGATACTGTCATCACCCTTAATGTTTAGCCTTGAAAAAGCCCACGGTCAATGGACCACTAGGGCAAAACACGTGTCGGCTATCTTTCAATAGTCTGTTTCTCATCTTCACAAAAAAGTCTAATAAAAACCAAGCACGAATAACATAAGAAGACGTTTGACTATTTATCCAGACTCATTTTGATATATTAAGAGGGCACAATCCTCCATCCCTCTATATCACATGTCCAGTGATGTCTGTGGTGGATGTGTGTGGGGTGATTGTAAGCCAACCCTGCGGAAATGGTTGGTGCTGGAAACAAGTACAACAGTGATCATTGGATCAGACACAGAGATTCAATCATAAAGGGTCAATGATTTGTGTTGCACTAAGGTACAGGTACCAGATATTAAATCATACAGAAAAGATTCTATTGTAAAGGGTTCATGACTTGTGATATACTGAGTAAGGACAGCAGATGTGAAATTATATACACAATATTGTATCAGAAATGGTGCATGAGTTGTGCTGCACTGAGATTGGGGCATCAGAAGCATTTAGCGTCTGCGCAGCCAGCGATGATGTGTGGTGCGGGCGAGCCACAGAATCGCAGCTCGATGTGAATTGTGAGCCCTGCTGTTGCTAGTGTACATCGAAGGCAGTAGTCAGCACAGACATCAAGGAATGGTTTTAGTCACTTCCTCTTGACAACGTTAGAGGACATAGAGTACAATTCTCTCTAATAAATAAATAATGTTTCAATTTAAATTGTGAGCTCTGCTGACCGCAGTGTAGGTGTATGGAACAAAAGATGAAACATTTATGGAATACACTGAGGAAATCTTGGTTGTTCTGAGTACAGTTGTAAAGTACGGTATTCTGAAGCAAGAATCTGAACTGGTCGTTCATCATATCGTCTACCTTTTTCAGTAGGGAAGAGCTGTGGAAAACAACAAGCTTCCAAACTCGTTTCCCACATACTCATGGGAGTTTGTTTTGCATTTTTCATCTGGAACAATTCAAAAGTATGTCCTATCAGTTCCTTTGAATGTAGAGGATGCATAGTATAATGTTCATAAATTTCTTCTTTTCTTGAATTGTCCAGTTGAAATATGTGTTTCATCTTATAAAGTCGTTTCTTCTCCTTCTACATTTACAATTTTATAGTAAATATTGTTTTGCACCAGATATAATGTAGCCTTTTGGACTTTCGTGACATATACTAACTCTTGCCATATTTTCCGACTCTTTGTGCTTGCACCATTAACAAGAATGAATACAGGTTCAGTACCATCTCTTTCTACACTAACAGTTTCAAAATGTTACTTAAAATCTAAAGGTATATACACAACTCTTCCTTTTAAATCTCTTTATAGATCTGTTCAAGGCAGCTTAGGCTGCATACGAATTATAGCCTGAAAAGGGTGCACAGATTGTATAAGGATGGCCTTATATGTATTTAAATCTGTACATTTAGGAAGTATAGCAGCTAATTCTAAGTCATTATGGACAGCTCTAGCTGGCATTTTGTTTTGTTCTAATTTATTGTAACAATATTTACAAATACATTGTACAGTACGTAACTTAAAACGAGTTTCCACGAACAGATAAGCAGGAAATTCTTTCTATTTATCATTGTTATCCTTTTCACTTTTTAAAAACACATCTACATTCCTAGTTTGAATTTCATAATGAGTACGTCGAGAACAAATACAAACATAGTTGGGATTTCTCGCAGGAAATTACTTTAAACTTTGTTATTTCTTTTTCAAACTTCACATCAGTATTATCTTCCATCTCTTCTTCAAAACGTACACCTAACAAACTGTTATTTTCTGTACACATCTCTTGACTAGCAAAGAAACGTAACTCTATATCATCACAAACTTGTTTTATATCATTAAATATTAAAACTCGATTTTGTGCCGCGGCAAGACCTAGACGAATCCAGATGATTCCTCTTGACTTTGAATATAATCTTGCAGATGTCTATCAATCTGAACATTCGTAGCATCCAATTTCTCGATGTGAAAGCATCTTCAAGCTGAAGCTGTACAATTTTTTGCTAAGTGTCTTCTCCTGTGAAATTTCTTCCCACATTTATTTCAATTCTGTCTTCTCAGACTTGGTAATATATGACATGACATAGCGAGAAATAGCAATTGAGTTGTCTGCAACATATTGTATGTCCATATTTGCATTCCACATCTTCAAAATTACAGTATTGTAATCATTAATGTACTTCGATTCTTCTGTACTTTTTATATTATAAGTATTTTTGGGTTATTTTCAAGTGATAGTATGCCTCACTGCTGACATAAAACTGTTCAATCTTCCGTGCAATGACTTATGGTGCACTGAGTTAGTAGTACCTTTGGGACTCAGCGTGTACGTACCCTGCGATGATGCTTGGTGAGGAGGGCCGCACTCAGACCAATGTCTTTTGTCTATTGAATTCTGCCTCAAAAATGCCACGTGGCGATGACTTATGGTGCACTGAGTAAGTAGTACCTTTGGCGCTCAGCGTGTACGTACCCTGTGATGATGCGTGGTCCGGGAGGGCCACACTCAGACCAATGTCTTTTGTCTATTGAATTCTGCCTCAATAAGGACATGTGGCGATGTCTTACGTTGCACTGAGTTAGTAGTACCTATGGCAGTGAGCGTGTACATACCCTGCAATGATGCGTGGTCCGGGGGGCTGCACTCGGACCAATGTCTTTTGTCTATTGAATTCTGCCTTAATAAGGCCATGTGGCGATGACTTATGGTGCACTGAGTTAGTAGTAACTTTGGCGCTCAGCATGTACATATCCTGCGATGATGCTTGGTCCGGGGGGCCGCGCTCGGAGCAATGTCTTTTGTCTATTGAATTTTGCCTTAATAAGGCCAAGTGGCAATGACTTATGGTGCACTGAGTTAGTGGCACCTGAAGCACTCAGCGTGTGCGCACCCTGCCATGATGTGTGGCCCGAGAGGGCCGTACAGGGAGCAATGTATCTTGCTTACTGTACTGTGTCATCTGCAATCGCTACTCCATCTGAATTGTAATGCCTGCTGTTCGCAGTGTAGATCAAAGGCAGTAGTCTGTACAGACATAAGTCTGCTGTGCTGTGCCGCTGGGTTCGCAGGGGGCCTGTGTCGAGGAGAGCCGCGGTCATGGTGGCAGCCACATGGCAGGGTGAGGCCTGCTGCTCTGGCAGACAAGTTGGTCTTCACAGTTCACAAGTGAACCACGCCCAGAGCCCCACCTTATTTATTCATACTCCTACGCTGGAGTGGCATACTTTGGACTAGCCCACTGCGGTTCCGCTTCCAGGGGAGAGCAACACAGCTACATGTCCGAGATCTTCCCCACTGCCTGAGGTAACATGGTTGCGTCTATGTGCACAACACTAAAAGCACCAGCAGTATATGTACAGATGGAGGGGTTTATGGACTGTATAGTGAGATCTGTCCGGCACTTCACCGCTACACTTGGTATTGTGTGCATTATTATTATTGATGGATGAGTTGTGTCCTTCACACATATTTGCTTGCCATATTTGCCAACATTCAAATATTGCGTGGCTGAGGGACCATGCCGTTTTTGGAAGGTTCGCTTTCCTGTTCTGTGCTTCCTCAGTGGTAGTAGAGAGGGGGGTGGTCCGGTGGGACGTCCTGAGGCTGGTGGCAGTGTATGTTGTGGCCTTCATGGGTGTTTGAGCTCCCTGATCAGTATCTCTATGGCATATGTTGAGCTTCAGATGTGATTCTGGGCTGCGATCCCTTTCACATTGTAGGTAGCCGTCCTGGTTTACACCAGTAAAATGCAGATGTTAGATACCTACTGCAAATGTGACTTATTCCCTGTTTTTGGATCGTATCCCAGATTTGGCTGCTCGTTGAAAATATCGGGAACTGGTGCATTTGTGTTGATTTTTGCACTGGGACTTCTACTCTGTATATTATTACTGTTAGTTGTTGTTCTCATTTGTGACAAATTTTTTTGTGTGGAAGCTAGTGCTGGAAAACTGGGGATATTGGCTGTTTTCACTAGGTTGACAATGAAGTGATAATTTAAAATCACTGAAAAAACTATAGGTTTAAAGAAGAAAATAATTAGAAATTAGCATTTAAAAAACCTTTGAAATTCACTGAAAAAACCATAGGTTTCAGGGACGTTATAGTTAGTTGGACATTTCACTCATACAAAACCATAGAAATTCCACCGTTATAGTTAGTTGAGCTAACTATAACTCGCGCCCCCGCAATGCACTGCTGATGACGTCACATATTACATAATTCATGACATGGTCAGTGACATCACTGATGACATCTCAAATGACATCACTGATGATATCACTGATAACATCATCCACATGTCTACCTGATGCACCTCCTCACACCCTAATATAACCTTTGATACACCCCCTGTAAAATACAGACTACCATTTTCAAATCCATTGACACACCAATACCAGTTACTACAAACGCACTCACTTATTTCTAGGTCTACAGACACATGCACTCATTCATCCATACAACCATTCATACATGTAGTCACTGATCAATACAATACTATCATATGCACTCATTCACCTATACAGACACTCACACATCACCACTCATCCTAGTCAGTCATGCACTTATCCTAGTCAGTCATGCAAAGAATCAATAGCAGTTCCATGTACTCATGTACTCACCTACACAGTTATACACAAACCACCTCATTTATTCATACTGATACTAACGCATACTTACTCTCTTATATGATCACTAATACAAGTATACACTCATCCATACAGCCACTCCCACAATCACTGACTCTCATATATACTCATTTATATACTCCAACTCTCACATACACTGCCTTTTACTTTTGCACTTACTTGGACATCAACCACTGAGACATCCAGTCACTCACTAACACATCCATACACACACTCACTCACCCATAGAACTGTTTCCACATGCACTCTTAAAGTCATACACCCAGTCAATCAACCACTCACACATATATGCACAGAGTCACATACCTCCCACCCAACCACACACACACTCAGTCTCCTATACAATTACTCAGGTAACGAATCAATAACCCACATAGACACCCATTGAGCTACTGACCAACTGATGCAGCAGGTTATACAACAACAGACAGACTGATACAGACATTCACACAGTTTAGTCACTAACCCATGTATTCAGTAAGACACATTTAATCACTCACCTAAACAGTGAGTCACACACCTACAAAATCCTCCATCCAGACACTTATACATCCACTCATTCTTCAATACAGCTTGGTATTTATATAATACATATTTACATTTTAAAGAAAAACACATTCACTGGATGATTTCATCAGTGATGTAATTTGAGATGTCATCAGTGATGTCATCAGTGATGTTACTGACCATGTCATGAATGATGTAATATGTTACATCACCAGCAGTGCATTGCGGGGGCGTGAGTTATAGTTAGCTCAACTAACTATAACGATGGAATTTCGATGGTTTTGTATGAGTGAAATATCCAACTAACTATAACATCCCTGAAACCTATTGTTTTTTCAGTGAAAATATATATATATGTATATATATCTGTTTATGTTTATATATATATATATTCCAACAAAACAGGTTGCCCCATATGAAGACACCACTAGCCAGGGAGTATTGACACCTTTAATTGCAGACTTCAGCTTCACAGACTCACAGTCTCCCACCAATTTCATCACCAGCCCAACGCGTTTCAAGCACTCCTGTGCTCTTGTTCACGGGCGAAATGGAGAAGAGTGATGGCAGTCTCTCAATAGGGAACACCTGATAACTCCAACAAGTCACACCCCAGTGGGCGTATGCATGCAAAGCATGCTGGTACTTGGAGTTCCTCGTGAGTACCACCACATCTCTCCCAGTGGTCCAAATAGAAACCCCAGTGGGTTTGGAGGGAGCTGAAAAACACCGCCGTGCTGACTTGTAAATGTCCAACAACACGGCTATCCCTGGCTCCAGCGTGTTTGATTTTGCAAACACAGGATCTGCACCTCGCAGCAGAGCATCTTCGCGACCGAGCCAGCCGCTCAAAATTCCAACAAAACAGGTTGCCCCATATGAAGACGCCACTAGCCAGGGAGTATTGACACCTTTAATTGCAGACTTCAGCTTCACAGACTCACAGTCTCCCACCAATTTCATCACCAGCCCAACGCGTTTCAAGCACTCCTGTGCTCTTGTTCATGGGCGAAATGGAGAAGAGTGATGGCAGTCTCTCAATAGGGAACACCTGATAACTCCAACAAGTCACACCCCAGTGGGCGTATGCATGCAAAGCATGCTGGTACTTGGAGTTCCTCGTGAGTACCGCCACATCTCTCCCAGTGGTCCAAATAAAAACCCCAGTGGGTTTGGAGGGAGCTGAAAAACACCGCCGTGCTGACTTGTAAATGTCCAACAACACGGCTATCCCTGGTTCCAGCGTGTTTGATTTTGCAAACACAGGATCAGATTACAGGAGATGAATAGGGGCTGTTATTGATAGAGGGTTCTAATAACTATGTGGGAAGTTTAAGGGGCGGCAGAGTGAAGGGCCTCAAGGCGATGGTTTCCGGTTACACATAGTTATAATTTAGAGGGAAGACGCTATTTGAGGGCTAACTGCAATACATGACACGGATTTTAAACAGTGAATAGTGGTTAAAAAAATGCAGAATGTATGTTTCAATGAACTGGCAGTATAATTTATAGACTTATGTTTTCTTGTTTATAGTGAAACCCCTGAAGAAGAGCTAATTAAAGCTTGAAATGCATTGGGTAAAAGATGAGTCACTTCTGAGGTTGTTTTATGTTTTCCGGCGTGCCCAGAAAAAGGCTTGGATGAGCATATCTGTGGCATGAGAAGCAGTTGAATACATTATGTCTCACGTCTTTTTGGATGTATCCATGCATATGTCTCTTGTAACTGAAAATACACAGTCTGCATAAGCAGACTCTTAGCACACACCCAGCAGTTTATCCTGTAGAATCATGCTTAGTATTCACAAGTGAGTGGGGTTTCAGGTAGCAGTGAGTAACGCCAATACATTCAACATCACTAAGGCTGATTTCTTTTGCTGGAGTGTAGTCAGTCACCAAGGTCACACTAGGCCTGGGCAAAGCACTACGCTACGCTCGCGAAGTTCGCGCTACTTCGCACTACACGAATTGCACGTAGCACAGTGTGAACACGCGTAGCGTAGTCTTGCGTAGTACAGCGGTCATTTTTTGCTTGCTCGCGGTCCTCAACGTCAAGTTGGCGACCGCGAGCAAGCAAAATGACATCCCGGCGAGACTTTTTCCTTGTTCGCGATCAGCAACATCAAGTTGGCGATCGCGAACAAGGAAAATAAACCTCCCGGCGAGATTCCCAACGCGAGGGGGGCAGGTTTCTTATTGCGAGGGATCGCGTCTGCTCGCGACCGCTCGCGATGAGAAACTACCAGTTCGCGTTGAGAAAGCTGCCGCTCGAGTAAAAATCTCCTCGAGCAGCAGAAAACTACAGCTCGCACTGTGCAAGATGCCATTTTCAATGATTGCACAGTGCCGGTTGCTTGTCCGCACTGTGCAATCATCGAAAACAACATCTTGCACAGTGCGAACATGTTACTACGCAGTTCGCGAAGTGCTACGCGAAGCTCGCGTAGTGTGAACTGCACTTTGCGTAGCTTCGCGAAGTGCTACTTCGCGAACTACGCCCACACTTAGGTCACACATATTCATGGTCTCAAAAAGCTGTTTGCACATGTGCTGTTTTCTGTTTCTGAAAACTGTAATGAAAATGTATCAGACTGTTAGAGTACTAACACATTTGAAATTGATATCACAGATTTTGCTTCTAATCATGCAATTGCTGAGCTTGGTCATACATATACAAAACTGCAATTAAACCTTGCCACACATGTACTTTTACATACATTACTACAATGTTTAAGCTGTTATGGATGCATGCATGCATATGTCTCTTGCAACTGAAAATACACAGTCTGCATAAGCAGACTCTTAGCACACACCCAGCTGTTTATCCTGTAGAATCATGCTTAGTATTCACAAGTGAGTGGTGTTTCAGGTAGCAGTGAGTAACGCAAATACATTCAACATCACTAAGGCTGATTTCTTTTGCTGGGGTGTAGTCAGTCACCAAGGTCACACATGTTCATGGTCTCAAAAAGCTGTTTGCACATGTGCTCTTTTCTGTTTCTGAAAACTGCAATGAAAATGTATCAGCCTGTTAGAGTACTTTTCACTTGCAGAAAAAAACAGTAGTAAGTTTGCTTTGAAATTGGCAAGCAAATTTCGTTTTCAGCCTACAATCACACAATGAGTCTGTGAGCACACAGGAATTGTTGTCAGAGATGTATTTCGTGTCACTCTGGTTCTTTTTGGATGCATCCATGCATATGTCTCTTGTAACTGAAAATACACAGTCTGCATAAGCAGACTCTTAGCACACACCCAGCAGTTTATCCTGTAGAATCATGCTTAGTATTCACAAGGGAGTGTTGTTTCAGGTAGCAGTGAGTAACGCTAATACATTCAACATCACTAAGGCTGATTTCTTTTGCTGGAGTGTAGTCAGTCACCAAGGTCACATATGTTCATGGTCTCAAAAAGCTGTTTGCACATGTGCTGTTTTCTGTTTCTGAAAACTGTAATGAAAATGTATCAGACTGTTAGAGTACTAACACATTTGAAATTGATATCGCAGATTTTGCTTCTAATCATGCAATTTCTGAGCTTGGTCATACATATACAAAACTGCAATTAAACCTTGCCACACATGTACTTGTACATACATTACTACAATGTTTAAGCTGTTATGGATGCATGCATGCATATGTCTCTTGCAACTGAAAATACACAGTCTGCATAAGCAGACTCTTAGCACACACCCAGCTGTTTATCCTGTAGAATCATGCTTAGAATTCACAAGTGAGTGGTGTTTCAGGTAGCAGTGAGTAACGCAAATACATTCAACATCACTAAGGCTGATTTCTTATGCTGGGGTGTAGTCAGTCACCAAGGTCACACATGTTCATGGTCTCAAAAAGCTGTTTGCACATGTGCTCTTTTCTGTTTCTGAAAACTGTAATGAAAATGTATCAGCCTGTTAGAGTACTTATCACTTGCAGAAAAAAACAGTAGTAAGTTTGCTTTGAAATTGGCAAGCAAATTTCGTTTTCAGCCTAGAATCACACAATGAGTCTGTGAGCACACAGGAATTGTTGTCAGAGATGTATTTCGTGTCACTCTGTTTCTTTTTGGATGTATCCATGCATATGTCTCTTGTAACTGAAAATACACAGTCTGCATAAGCAGACTCTTAGCACACACCCAGCAGTTTTTCCTGTAGAATCATGCTTAGTATTCACAAGTGAGTGGTGTTTCAGGTAGCAGTGAGTAACGCTAATACATTCGACATCACTAAGGCTGATTTCTTTTGCTGGAGTGTAGTCAGTCACCAAGGTCACACATGTTCATGGTCTCAAAAAGCTGTTTGCACATGTGCTGCTTTCTGTTTCTGAAAACTGTAATGAAAATGTATCAGACTGTTAGAGTAATAACACATTTGAAATTGATATCGCAGATTTTGCTTCTAATCATGCAATTGCTGAGCTTGGTCATACATATACAAAACTGCAATTAAACCTTGCCACACATGTACTTTTACATACATTACTACAATGTTTAAGCTGTTATGGATGCATGCATGCATATGTCTCTTGCAACTGAAAATACACAGTCTGCATAAGCAGACTCTTAGCACACACCCAGCTGTTTATCCTGTAGAATCATGCGTAGTATTCACAAGTGAGTTGTGTTTCAGGTAGCAGTGAGTAACGCAAATACATTCAACATCACTAAGGCTGATTTCTTTTGCTGGGGTGTAGTCAGTCACCTAGGTCACAGATGTTCATGGTCTCAAAAAGCTGTTTGCACATGTGCTCTTTTCTGTTTCTGAAAACTGTAATGAAAATGTATCAGCCTGTTAGAGTACTTATCACTTGCAGAAAAAAACAGTAGTACGTGTGCTTTGAAATTGGCAAGCAAATTTCGTTTTCAGCCTAGAATCACACAATGAGTATCTGAGCACACAGGAATTGTTGTCAGAGATGTATTTCGTGTCACTCTGGTTCTTTTTGGATGTATCCATGCATATGTCTCTTGTAACTGAAAATACACAGTCTGCATAAGCAGACTCTTAGCACACACCCAGCAGTTTATCCTGTAGAATCATGCTTAGTATTCACAAGTGAGTGGTGTTTCAGGTAGCAGTGAGTAACGCTAATACATTCAACATCACTAAGGCTGATTTCTTTTGCTGGAGTGTAGTCAGTCACCAAGGTCACACATGTTCATGGTCTCAAAAAGCTGTTTGCACATGTGCTGTTTTCTGTTTCTGAAAACTGTAATGAAAATGTATCAGACTGTTAGAGTACTAACACATTTGAAATTGATATCGCAGATTTTGCTTCTAATCATGCAATTGCTGAGCTTGGTCATACATATACAAAACTGCAATTAAACCTTGCCACACATGTACTTTTACATACATTACTACAATGTTTAAGCTGTTATGGATGCATGCATGCATATGTCTCTTGCAACTGAAAATACACAGTCTGCATAAGCAGACTCTTAGCACACACCCAGCTGTTTATCCTGTAGAATCATGCGTAGTATTCACAAGTGAGTGGTGTTTCAGGTAGCAGTGAGTAACGCTAATACATTCAACATCACTAAGGCTGATTTCTTTTGCTGGAGTGTAGTCAGTCACCAAGGTCACACATGTTCATGGTCTCAAAAAGCTGTTTGCACATGTGCTGTTTTCTGTTTCTGAAAACTGTAATGAAAATGTATCAGACTGTTAGAGTACTAACACATTTGAAATTGATATCGCAGATTTTGCTTCTAATCATGCAATTGCTGAGCTTGGTCATACATATACAAAACTGCAATTAAACCTTGCCACACATGTACTTTTACATACATTACTACAATGTTTAATCTGTTATGGATGCATGCATGCATATGTCTCTTGCAACTGAAAATACACAGTCTGCATAAGCAGACTCTTAGCACACACCCAGCTGTTTATCCTGTAGAACCATGCTTAGTATTCACAAGTGAGTGGTGTTTCAGGTAGCAGTGAGTAACGCAAATACATTCAACATCACTAAGGCTGATTTCATTTGCTGGAGTGTAGTCAGTCACCAAGGTCACACATGTTCATGGTCTCAAAAAGCTGTTTGCACATGTGCTGTTCTCTGTTTTTGAAAACTGTAATGAAAATGTATCAGACTGTTAGAGTACTTAACACTTGCAGGAAAAAACAGTAGTAAGTGTGCTTTGAAATTGGCAAGCAAATTTCATTTTCTGCCTAGAATCACACCATGAGTCTGTGAGCACACAGGAATTGTTCTCAGAGATCTATTTCGTGTCACTCTGGTTCATTTAGAATTGCATTCGTATGAAAGGGGAAGCTTGTTTTCTGGAAATGTGATTGTTAGCATTCAGCCCAAAACAGTATCTCAAATAAGAGGCAAATGCTAACATATTTGAAATCAACATGGTAGATTTTTCTTCCACTCGTGCAATGGGTCATGTAGTTGCTACATGCTAAAAACTCATATTAACCCTTACCACACATGTAGTCTTACATACATGTTTACAGTGTTTATGCAGTTATGTAAGGGTCCATTCAAGTCTCTCTTGCACCTGACAGTAGACAGTCTCCAGAACCACACTCTTAGTAGAGAGCTAGCTGTTTTTCCTGTACACTCATGCTTACTAATCAGCACTGTGTGGTGTTTTAGGTAGGAGTGAGGAACGCTACTGCATTGAACATCACCAAGGCTCATTACCTTTGCTGGAGTGTAGTCAGTCAGCCAGGTTACACATGTACATGCTCTGAAAAAGCTGTTTGGACATGTGCTCTTTTCTGCCTCGCTAAACTGTAAGGAAAATGTCTTATACTGTTAGAATAATTATCAGTTACAAAAAAAACATTAGTATGTGTGCTTTTGAATTGAAAATCAAATATCGTGTTCTGCCTAGAATCACACCAAGAGTCTGTGTGCACACAGGAATTGTTCTTAGAGATTTAATTCATGTTGGTTTTATTGTGTTTTTCACTTCTAGGAAAGGGGTAGATAGTATTCTAAGATTAGAAAAGCTCATAAAAAATATAGTAATATATTTAAATTACAAAAAGGTATTTTTTTTTTAGTTTCTTTCAGGTATTGCTGCAGAGCAGTGAAGGAAATATAAGATGCCTATAAAATCAAGAAAGCGAAAACAACAGAAAAAACATGTATATTTGAAGACAACTGGAGGACCCAAGTTAATTGAAGATGCTCATGTTGGAAAAAATAAAAAGTCTTCTGGTAAGCAGACAAAGGAATTCTTTTAAAATATATTAAAAAAAAGAAAACATTTAAAAAATGTCCCCATTGGAAAAACTATTTCAAGTAGAAAACAAATGTACAAAAGTGAGAATTTACTAAATGCTAATGTACAAGCAGAAGCAATAAAAATTGACTTAAAAAGAAAATCAGCATTTAAAGAGATCCTTAGGAAAATGTTTCAGAGAAGAGTGATGTCCAATTTGCTAAAGGATGTGAAAAAATATAAGAAAAGAGCAAAATTTTACAGGAGAAAAAAAGATATTGAAGCCATTTTAGCTAAGGCTTTAGAATTAAAAAGAAAACTATTCATTTTAATTTTGAACAGGATGCGTACATTAGAAAAAATAGTCAATGTAATGAAGTCACAAAGCAAAACGAAAAGAGTAGTGAAAAGAAATAACTTTTGTAAAGTGTTTTTAGGAGAATGGATGCATAGTTCAAGTACTGAACCATTTTTTAATGAAGAGAGTTATCTTCAAAGTAATAGTTTGCTGCATGCAGTTGACACCACTGGACGAGCTTATGAAATAAAAGATGGTTGTATAATGGAAAAGGAGAAAATGGTTCCAAGAAATGAGGAAGAAGTGATTGCGATGAGGTTATGGGGAGACGTCCTAAAGCCCCAGTGTATACTTGGAATTGTAGTAGTATTTGTACTTTGCAACAGGAATCTATTGATAAATTACGTGAGTTTTTAAGAGAATATAGTAAAAAGAGTGTTAAACAGAAGATTAAGGTGCTTCAAGGACTTGATCCATGCAGAGTGAGAGAGAATACTGGTTTGCAAGGACACTCTCTGGCTTGTCTTTCTAGGAAAGTTTGTCAAAGTGTTTTTCACCATTTTAGGATGCTGGCAGTTCATCATACTGAAATTAGAAAATTTGTGAGAAGATTGTATTTTGCTAAAAGTCCAGCACTAAAGTTAAATGAGTTGAATAGGGCTCTGTTCCGTGGAACTGTATCAGATGTTGAGAAGGTTACTGATGAAATTCAGTTAAGTTACTTTGGTCCGGAACAAGAAAGTGCAGGGAATGACACAGTTATTGAGGAAAATGTGGAAGAGAATGTAGAACCCTCCGTAAATAGGACATTTGAAGATCAAATAACAACATTTGCTATCATCTCTAATGAAAGACCAAATATTACTTGTATTTGTTGCCGGAGAAGCCATTATAAAATCCAAACAAGGAATGTTGATCTCTACAAAAAAAGTGAAGAAGAAGATAATTATAAGTGGAAGGATTTTGCAACATATATATTTCTTGAAAATTGTTTTGATTTGGGTGAAGATCATCGTATTTGTAAATACTGTTACAACAAGTTAGAAGAAAATAAAATGCCAGATAGGGCTGTACATAATAATTTAGTATTGGTTGAAGTTCCTGCAGAACTTTCTGATTTAAATACGTATGAGTCTATACTCATTCAATGTGTTTATCCGTTCCAGACCATAGTACGTATGGAGCCAAAAACAGGCAAATTACCTCCTTCAGATTTACAGAGAGGTTTAAAAGGAAGAGTTGTCTATTTGCCGTTGGATTTGAAAAAAAATATGGAAACTATTGATACAGATACTTTGGAAACTGAACCATTAGTTATTCTGGTTAATGGTGTACCTACAAAGAGTAAGAAAATTTGGCAGGAGCTGGTAGATGTACGGAAAGTACAAAGAGCAAATTTATATTTGAAAAGGAATAATAAATGGTATGAATCAATTTATATAGATGAAGATGAAGAAGATTTAGTAGGAGACACAGACACACCAACTGGGCAAATTAAAAAAGTGGACAAGTCAAAAGAAGAAGAAATTTATGAACATTTCAGCATACATCCTCTTCATTCAAAAGAAGTTATGGCAAACACTATTGATCTATTTCAGATGAAAAAAGCCAAAGGAACTCCCGTAAGTGTATGGGAGGAGAGTTTGGAAGCTCGTTGTTTTCCCCAGCTGTTTCCTACAGGAGAAGGTGGACGATACGATGAACGTCCAGTCCAGATTCCTGCTTCTGAGTATCGGACTACAAGATTATATGCAGAAGATCCCAGATTTCGTCAAAGTATTCCTTATTTGTTCCACCTGTTATTTGAAAGTGACTTGTCTGCACTATCTTATGCAGTAAATCATATTTTAAAAAGTGGAGTACATCTACATAATGTGTCTGCTAAGGATTTTATGAACAAAGTGCAGCACCGAGATGATCATTTGGAATCACAATTGATCAATCTGATGGCTTGTCAGCGTGGGACCAATGAATATTGGTACCGACGCCATGGAGAATTGAAATGCATGTTACGGAATTTAGGAACTCCTACATGGTTCCTTACCCTAAGCTGTGCAGAGTATGCTTGGGATGATCTTCTGGATTTTCTTCGAGAGGCAAATTCAAACATTAAAAACATTGAATACAAGACAGCAGGAGAACTGTGCTCATTGGATACGGTTAATGTTTGCAGATATTTCAATCATAGATTTGAGGCTATGATGTCCTTCATCTGCAATAAAAAAAATCCACCTCTTGGAGAAGTTGTGGATTTCTTTTGGAGAAAAGAGTACCAAGCAAGAGGTGCTCCTCAAATTCATATGCTGTTGTGGATCAAGGATGCCCCAAAATTTGGAACCGATGCTGATGAAGCAGTTCTATCTTTCATCGAAGAATATGCAACATGTGCTATACCTAAAAGCACAGAAGAAAAAAAGTTAAAAGACCAAGTTTTACGTTTCCAAAGTCATCGGTGTGGAAAATACTGTCGACGGAAGTACAAGAGCAAAGATAAATACTACACAAAATGTCGATTTGGATTTCCACGACCTGTTCTTTCAAAAGGAAGACTCAACAGTTTTATGTCAGCTGTGCGACATACTATTACAAGAAAATCTCCAAAAAATACGTACAACCTAAGAAGAAAAGAAGAGTCAAAGTATATAAATGACTACAACCCAGTCATTTTATCCATGTGGAATGCTAACATGGATATTCAGTATGTGGCAGACAATTCTATTGCTGTTGCTCGGTATGTCACATCGTACATTACTAAATCTGAGAAAACGGAATTGAAGGAAATGTGGGAAGAGATTTCTCACGAGAAAACTGTCAGTAAGAAACTATACAGTTTCAGTTTAAAGATGTTATCGCATCGTGAAATTGGATCCTATGAATGCTCAGATAGGTTATCATCTGCAAGTCTGTACTCGAAATCCAGAAGAATAATTTGGGGAAATTTAGGCCTTGCAGCAATGCGAAATCGGGTACTGAAATCTGTTGCAGAAATTGAATATTTGGCCGAGAACGACCCGGAAAGTACAGATATTTTGAAAACAAACATGTTGGACACGTATTACCCAAAAAGAAGTTGTCATCTTGAGAACATGTGTCTCCATGAAGTGCTGCAAAACTATATATTTTCACGGAAAGCCACAGAAGACATCAAAAATGGAAAATATAAAGTCATTGGTGAGGAAGGATGTTTGGTGAAGCAAACAAAAGGAAGTTTGATTAATCATAGGAAGCTGAGTTGCGACACTACTGACAAAAAGGAATTTTACTACTTGGCACTTTTACAGCTGTTTAAACCATGGCGTACAGATGACGAACTACTTGGAGAATTTGAAAGCTATGAGGATTCATTCAATGCATGTAAAGATACGATTGAATGCAGTACTTTCATAAATTATGTGCAAATGTTAAATGAAGAAATTGAACAGGAAGCAACAATTGCAGCTGAAATAGCTAGAGACAGTTCTCAAGACAGCCAAAGTTCTGAAACGCTCAGTCAAGATCCCCTAGGACAACCAATTGTAGAAAATGAAGCTGCAATAGCCATGAATGAAGTTGAAACAGCTATGAATCAAGCTCAAGAAGATTTAATAGACTTACCAAATTTGGAACAACAACTGAATGAAGAACAACAACAGATTTATGAAGAAGTCAGAAAAAAAATTGATCACGGATTACTACATGAAAATAAAGGGTACACATGCACATCATTTGAACCAATCAGGATGTATGTGAGTGGACAAGCTGGAACTGGAAAAAGTTTCCTAATTAAAGTCATCAGAAGCTACCTACAGCAAAAAACAGATTCAACTTTGTCTTGTGTTGTTACTGCTCCAACTGGGTTAGCAGCATATAATATAAAAGGCATTACCTTACATCGCTTGCTAATGTTACCAGTGGAGCATGAGAACAAAATAGAATATCACAAGCTTACAGGAGAAGCATGCTTCGAAGTTTCAAGAGTGTTGAAGAAGATGCAAGTTCTCATTATTGATGAGGTAAGCATGGTATCAAACTTAATGCTTGCCTTTGTGCATTTAAGAATGCAGCAAATTCTAAAGAGAGACTATGACGTGTTATTTGGAGGAAAACATGTTATAGTTTTTGGGGATCTTCTACAGCTTACTCCAGTTAAAGGACAACCAGTGTTTAATACTGTGACACATGAAGACACAAAGAAGTCATTAGGAAGCATTGGTAATGCGAATATTTGGTCGTTCTTTGAGTACAAAGAACTTCCTACCAATATGAGGCAAGCAAACGATGAAGATTATGCAAGTATTCTGAAAGATATCAGAATTGGACTACTGACAGAAGTTGGCAGAAAAGCATTACAGAGTTGGTTGCTACATAATTTATTTCCAAAGGAAGAAATAGTTGCAGAGAAAATATACAAGAATATTGCAGAAAATAATACTGTAATCTGCTTAATGCCAACACTACGTGAATGCTCGATATTCAATGAGGAACTTTTGAAATTGGAAAAGGAAGAGATTAAGAAAATGGAAGCAGTTGATAAAATTCAGCATGAAGGAATTACTATTACATTAACAGGCAAACTGCAAAATATTCTCTAGAGAAGAACATTTCGAAAACAGCTGGATTAGAAAAAAATCTACATCTTTGCATGAACTGTCGAGTACTTTTTAAGGAGAAATTTGGATGTTGAAAAAGGTTTAGTGAATGGAGCTATAGGTAAAGTTGTGGGTTTTGTGAAATACCAGAAAAAAGATGGAATTGAATTTTTAAAAATAAAATTTGATCAGATTGCAGAGATTAAAGATATTAGTCGTTGTTCAGTCCGTTTTTTGCTTGTAAAATACTTATATGTACGTAGGAAGCAGTTTCCATTTTCTCTAGCATATGCTGTAACTATTCACAAGTCTCAAGGATTAACTGTAGATAGTGCTTTTGTAAACATTGGATCTACTGTGTTCAAAGAAGGTATGGCATATGTTGCTTTGTCACGAGTGAAAACATTATCTGGTTTATTCATGATAGACTTTGATGACTCAAAAGTTAGTGCAGATGCAAATTGTGTAAATGAGTATAATAGATTAAGAAGAACCTATGCTCCTCATTTAGGTCAGTATCCTGTGTTGGAGAAACGTGTTGTTTCTCGGAAAAGGAGATTTGAGAATATCTGTAATGAGGATGTAGAGAAGAGAAAACAAAAAGCGACTCATGTGATTGCAAGCAAAAAGAAAAAGGATAATGTTGAAAAAGTTGTTGGTTGTCATTTTGAAAATAGCTCTGGTGTCAACTGCTACGCTAATGTAGTGCTAAATGTTGTATTTTACCTTGAAAGTTTGCAAGAGCAGATAATAGTAAATCATGATAAAAGATTCTGTTCTGTGCTAAGTCTCCTCTATGAGAAACTGCGTATTGATAAAACTAAAATAGAAAGTGCTAATGTATGTTCAGGACGTACACAGTTTACTCAAAATGTCCAGCAAGATGCACAGGAATTCTTGATGTATGTCCTTATGGTACTGGAAGATGAAGGCATAGATATTGAGAATATGTTCGGTCTCTCTTATAAATGGGAACATACTTGTGAAAACTGTTTCTACACATGCAGCTCTAATGTTGATTCAGAAAGGTTTATCTATTTAACATTGCCAGAAAGTAAATCAGTGAGTTTTAGTAAATTAGTTAAAGATGCCAATCATAGCATGGAATGCTGTGAATGTAAATCTGACATGTTTTCAACGTTATTTTTAAAGAAATATGGACAGTATGTAATTTTAATGATGCAACGTTGTAGAGCTGATGGTTCAAAATTGGACACTTTAATAAAGAAGTTTATAGGACAGCAATTATCAATTTCAGGAAAAACTTTTGTTACATTTGCAATAATTTTCCATGATGGACCTACGATAACTTCTGGTCATTACACAGTTTATCTTAAATGTGAAAAAGGCTGGACACTGTGTAATGATACTCAATTGGTTTTTAAGCAATGTTTGCCTTTTGATATAGCAAATTCCTATTTAATTTTTCTGAAACCAAAATTTTAGATAGAATTTGCAACATCTGTACAAATAATTTTTTCAATTTTATTGGATTACCATTGGAAATTTCATCAAAAAAGGTTTTAAAAACTACCATTTGGCCTAAAGGAAAGGTAACAATTTGTATTGTGGACTTCTTTGACACATATTATTTTGGTGATTATGCTTATGCAACAAAAATTTTAAGACGATATTTAGTGCAAAAAGTTATTGTTATTAGATGATATTTTTTAAAAATATGTAACATTTCTATAGAGGTATGTTTTATTGAGAAGAGATTCTGGGCTTTTTTCAAACAATCTTTCAGATTGTTATTTTTTTTTGCCCGCTGTTAAGTGATGAATGCTATTGCTTTCACGATTTACAGTGAAATTCAATATATTCTGAAAACAGCAAAAAAAGGGCAAAAAATTGTTTTAAAATATGAAATTATGTGTACTGTATTCTAAAATGTACTATTAAATATTAATACTTTTTCCTTTTTTTTCAGATTGAGAAATTTTTTTTTTTTAAAAAAACGTGTTTTCTAGCAATTTAAGTGAAGCATTTATTAATAAATATGTTTTTTTTTTGGTCAGGTAAGTGTGAAATTTCTGTATTTATTACACATTTATTTTCATGCTCCCTTTTTTTCACTTCTCCTCTCTCTGCTTTTCTCATTTCCGTTGTATTCCCTCAAGGACCTTGTAAGGTAAAAAAAAAAATTGTTCTTTAAAAAAAAAATAAAAAAAATACGCGTACGGTAAAAAAATAAAATAAAAATGTATTAAAAAAAAGTTGTGAGGTAAGGTTGGCTCTTAAAAGAGCCGTTGGGTTAATACAGGGACAGAGGAAAGAAAGAATGGGAATATTAACAAGGACCACAGATGTGCTGGTCTATCTTATTGTTTATTAGGGAAACACTGCTCTCCCCATGAACAATTAAACCATAACATCTGGTGCACCTCATTTGTACCTTCAGAAATCGAGGGTTCGTTTCCAGAGGAGCAGAAGAGGGTGATGCTCCCACCGCAGAGGAAGGGCTCGGCTGAGCTGCCGAAAATGTACTCGGCTGAGCTTCTGCTGGTGTGCTCGGGTGACTTTCTGAAGGATTTGCTTCAGAATGTCGAGCAAAAGTCCTGGGATGTACATCCCTAATGTGTCTCAGCATAGTGTGGTTACCAAAGGAATACTTCTTCCTTGGGTTACCTCTAGATAAGACACGCTCACAAATTGAGCAGGTGACTAATGGAGCATTTACCTTTTTCTGCCCCTCTGGAAAAGTAAAATACTCCCAAACAAAAGAATTCTTTTGTTTCCTCCTTCTCTGCCTGATGATGCTGCTGCCCTGCTCACTCTCAGAAGAGGTTTGCTGCTCTGCCATTGTATCCCAAAGACAATTCAGCTCCTTCTCCTAAGAAATCACAAGCAGTAATGAGGGGAATGGGTGTGGTGTAGGAAGATTCTAGAACTGAAAGTAGTTTAAACCAATCAAAAGTGTTGTTTCTTGATCACATGACCAACCGTACGCGCACGTTAAGCTAACCGAGCGTGTACGGTAAAAGTACGCATGCGCGTACGAAAGACACGCGCACGAGCGCATGCGCATTACAGGCACGCTCGAACACTTTCGCGTAATGTGCACTCGCACGTACATGTGTAGAGCATGCGCTTACGCGTCGCGTAGGAAGTACGGACGCCTACGCATATTCCATAAGCATATGCAAACAGAGTAGAAATATTACGTACGCTCACCGTACATAAAGCGAACCGTGCGCTTACGGTAAGCTTACCGTACGGGCACGGTAAAAAAAAAATTAAAAAAGGTTTGTTGAAGATATAAACTATGTTATACAACTATATCTAACCAATTATTTAAAAAAGGTGAATCTTTATAAATTGAAGAATGAATTAAAACCATGAATATATACATAGGTGGAATAGTGTTTCAAAAAGGAAAAAATAAAAAGGAAAAAAAAGATGTAAAAAAGAAAAAAAATCAATAAAAAATCATAGATTTCACACACATTACAGTTAGGAAATAAAATTCAAAAAAACATGCAAAAACACAAAAAAATATAGCTTTCACACGCGTTATATTTAGAAATTAGCTTTTAAAAAACCTTGCAAATTCACTGAAAAAACCATAGGTTTCACACACGTTATAGTTAGGAATTAGCATTTAAAAAACCTTGCAAATTCAATGAAAAAACCAGAGGTTTCACAAATGTTATAGTTAGCTAGACATTTCGCTCGTAACAAACCAATGAAATTCCCCCTTTATAGTTAGTTCAGCTAACTATAACTCGCTCACCCGCAATCCACTGCTGATGACGTCACATATTACATCACTCATGACATGGTCAGTGACATCACTCATGACATCACTGATGACATCACTGATGACATCACTGATGACGTCAACAATGTGATAAATTACAACATCTTTTCACACCCTTATAAAACCTATGATAAACCAACTCAAAATTAAAGAGTTCCATTCTCATATCCATAAATAATGCAATACCAATAACTGCATACCCACATATTAACTTTTAGGTCTTCATACACCTGCACACACTCACGTGAAAAATCAATCATAGTTACAGTCACTCCATAAAAAAATTATCATATGAATTTATACACAAACCTATATAAACACTCACACACTAACAATTATCCATAGAGGTACTCTCACACCTAGTCATTTATAAAAATAATCACACTGCCATTTACTCACCTATACAGTTATACACAATCAAGTTCCCTTGCTCACAAAAATAGTATCACATTTTTATGCTCCATTAGAATCATTGACAAAAGCACACACTCATCCATACAGTCACTGTCACAATCACACATTCTCACAGCTAGCCACTTATATACTCTTACACACATATATACTGTCTTTCACATATGTAGTTAGTTGCAATTGTACCACTGAGATATACATTGAATCCCTAACACACCCATACATACACTCGCTCAAACGTACAGTCCATCACATATGCAATCTTAAAACCATGCACCCATAGAAACACCCACTCACACATCTATGCACAGAGTCACACACAGCCTACCCACAATAACACTCAGGCACCCATACAGATACTCAGACAACCAATCGATAACCCACATAGACACACATATAAATATTCACAAAACAATGCAGCCACTTATACACCAACAGACAGAAACATACAGACATTCACATAGATTAGTCACTAGTCTGCAGTAAGATACATTTAATGACTCACTTATAGAGTCAGTTACGCACCAAAGAAACTCATCCATTTACACACTTGTACTCCCACTCATTCTTCAACAGGCCTTTCCATATATATATTAAACATATTAAAATTGTTAAGAAACACAGACTCAATGGATGACGTCATCAGTGATGTCATCAGTGATGTCATTTTAGATGTCATCAGTGATGTCATGAGTGATGTCACTGACCATGTCATGAGTGATGTAATATGTGATGTCATCAGCAGTGGATTGCGGGTGCGCGAGTTATAGTTAGCTGAACTAACTATAACGGGGGAATTTCATTGGTTTTTTACGAGCGAAATGTCCAGCTAACTATAACATTTGTGAAACCTATGGTTTTCTCATTGAATTTGCAAGGTTTTTAAATGCTAATTCCTAACTATAACGTGTGTGAAACCTATGGTTTTTTCAGTGAATATATGTATATATATATATATATATATATATATATATATATTCTCCTTCGTTTCCCCACAGGGTTTTTCTCGCGCACTCACGGAAAGGATATGGCGTTGTCACCAAATGTTTCGTCAAGTTTCTTTATTTACAGCATGCCAGTTGATAACCTCTACGCGTTTCAGTCCCAACAGAGACCTTGTTCACGAGACTAGCAATCACTGAGACTTTTTTTTCTTTTTTAAATCCACATCTAAACAAAAAAGTGACATCACTTCCTTATAGGAGCAGCAAAGCATTCTGGTAATTGTAGTAAGAAAACCCATTTCTTTTGTCATTACTCAAACAATTGCCTACAACATTGAGTCCACATTTTGACGGTCACCTCCGACCCAATTTGATAGAACCGCAATGGTTGCTGCTATATTAATTGCAATTATAATTCTGAATCGTATGTGCGATGTTGATAACAAACATGGTTCTTATTCATATAAATACAATATCGGTCACAGATTATGTAGTAACACCCGACATTGGGTTGGTGTTGTACTTCTATGAACTTTCACTCTTACCATCATGTGAAAATCCATATATGACTCGCACTAATGATTCGCAATTAATGGGGCCCTCCAGTGGGCCCTATACTTCCTAATTGCTTTGTATATATATTTTTTTCATATCTAGGCATTGCTTCATGTACTGAGCAAGAAAGTTTTTTTGGTGTTTTTAATGTTTAGATTTATTTACAATAATTTTGGGTGACCTTGGGAGCAGCGCAATTGTATATAAAAAACTTTCTTGCTTCTGTGGCATTCCGTTTAAAAATGAAGTTCTGCAGCACTTCATAAAGACACATGTCCTCAAGGTGATGACTTCTTTGTGGGTAATATGTGTCCAACATGTTTGTTCTTAAAATGTCTGTACTTTCTGGTTCGAACTCTGCTAAATATTCAATTTCTCGAATAGATTTCAGTACCCGATTTCGCATTCCTGCAAGGCCTAAATTTACCAAAATTATTCTTCCGGATTTCGAGTACAGACTTGCAGATGATAACCTATCTGAGCATTCATAGGATCCAATTTCTCGATGCGATAACATCTTTAAACTGAAACTGTATAGCTTCTTACCGACAGTCTTCTCGTGAGAAATCTCTTCCCACATTTCCTTCAATTCCGTTTTCTCAGATTTAGTGATGTAGGATGTGACATACCGAGCAACAGCAATAGAATTGTCAGCCACATACTGTATGTCCATGTTAGCATTCCACATGGATAAAATGACTGGGTTGTAGTCATTTATATATTTTGACTCTTCTTTTCTTCTTAGGTTGTAGGTATTCTTAGGCGATTTTCTTGTAATAGTATGTCACACAGCTGACATAAAACTGTTTACTCTTCCTTTTGAAAGAACAGGTCGTGCAAATCCAAATCGACATTTTGTGTACTTTCGTCGACAGTATTTTCCACACCGATGACTTTGGAAACGTAAAACTTTCTCATTTAGGTTTTTCTCTTCTGTGCTTTTAGGTATAGCACATGTTGCATATCCTTCAATGAAAGAAAAAACTGCTTCATCAGCATCTGTTCCAAATTTTGGGGCATCCTTGATCCACAACAGCATATGAATATGAGGAGCACCTCTTGCTTGGTACTCTTTTCTCCAAAAGAAATCCACAACTTCTCCAAGAGGTGGATTTTTTTTATTGCAGATGAAGGACATCATAGCCTCAAATCTATGATTGAAATATCTGCAAACATTAACCGGATCTAATGAGCACAATTCTCCTGCTGTCTTGTATTGGATGTTTTCAATGTTTGAATTTGCCTCTCGCAGAAAATCCAGTAAATCATCCCAAGCGTACTCAGCACAGCTCAGGGTAAGGAACCATGTAGGAGTTCCTAAATTCCGTAACATACACTTCAATTCTCCATGGCGTCGGTACCAATATTCATTAGTTCCACGCTGACAAGCCATCAAATTGATCAATTGAGATTCCAAATGATCATCTCGCTGTTGAACTTTGTTGAGAAAGTCCTTTGCTGACACATTATGTAGATGTACTCCAGTTTTCAAAATGTGATTTACTGCATAAGATAGTGCAGACAAGTCACTTTCAAATAAAAGATGGAACAAATAAGGAATACTTTAACGAAATCTGGGATCTTCTGCATACATTCTTGTAGTCCGATACTCCGAAGCAGGAATCTGTACTGGACATTCATCATATCGTCCATCTTCTCCTGTAGGAAACAGTTGGGGAAAACAACGAGCTTCCAAGCTCTCCTCCCATACACTCACAGGAGTTCCTTTTGCTTTCTTCATCTGAAACAGATCAATAGCGTTTCCCATAACTTCTTTAGAATGAAGAGGATGTATGCTGAAATGTTCATAAATTTCTTCTTCTTTTGACTTATCCACTTTTTCAATTTGCCCAGTTGGTTTTCCTGTGTCTTCTAGTATTTCTTCATCATCTTCATCCATATAAATGGCTTCATACCATTTAATATTTTTTTTCAAATACAAATTTGCTCGTTGTACTTTTCGTACATCCACCAGCTCCTGCCAAATTTTCGTATTCTTTGTTGGTACTCCATTAACCAGAATAACTAATGGTTCAGTTTCCAATCTATCTGCATTAATTGTTTCCATATTTTTTTTCAAATCCAATGGCAAATATACAACTCTTCCTTTTAAACCTCTTTGTAAATCCGAAGGAGGTAATTTACCTGTTTTTGGCTCCATATGCACTATGGTCTGAAACGGATGGACACATTGAATGAGTATGGACTCATACGTATTTAAATCAGAAAGTTCTGGAGGAATATCAACCAATTCTAATTTATTATGTACAGCTCTTGCTAGCATTCTATTTTCTTCTAACTTGTTATAACAGTATTTACAAATACGCTGATCTTCACCCAAATCAAAACTATTTTCCAGAAATATATATGTTGCAAAATCCTTCCACTTATAATTATCTTCATTTTCACTTTTTTTATACAGATCAACATTCCTTGTTTGAATTTTGTAATGGCTTCTCCGGCAATAAATACAAGTAATATTTGGTCTTTCATTAGAGATGATAGCAAATTTTGTCATTTCATCTTCAAAATTTTTACTAACAGTAAGCTCTACATTCTCTTCCACATTTTCATCAATAACTGTGTCATTTTCTGCACTTTCTTGTTCTGGACCAAAGTAACAAAACTGAATCTCATCAGTAACCTTCACTACATCTGATACAGATCCACGGAACACAGCATTATTCAACTCATTCAACTTTAGTGCTGGACTTTTTGCAAAATACAATGTTCTCACAAACTTTCTCATTTCAGTATGATGAACAGCCAGCATCCTAAAATGGTGAAAAACACTTTGACACACTTTCCTAGATAGACAAGCCAGAGAATGTCCTTTCAAACCAGTATTCTCTCTCACTCTGCATGGATCTAGTCTTTGAAGCACCTTAATTTTCTGTTTAACACTCTTTTTACTATATTCTCTTAGAAAGTCACGTAATTTATCAATAGATTCCTGACGCACAGTACAAATACTACTACAATTCCAAGTGTACACTGGGGCTTTAGGACGTCTCCCCATAACCTCATCAGCCATCACTTCTTCCTCATTTCTTGGAACCATTTTCTCCTTTTCCATTACACAACCATCCTTAACTTCATATGCTCTACCATTTGTGTCAACTGCATGCAACAAACTATTACTTTGAAGATAACTCTCTTCATTAAAAAATGGTTCAGTACTTGAACTATGCTTCCATTCTCCTAAGAACACTTTACAAAAGTTATTTTTTTTTACTTCTCTTTTACTTTTGCTTTGTGACTTCATTGCATTGACTAATTTATCTAATCTACGCATCCTGTTCAAAATTAAAATGAATAGTTTTTTTTTAATTTCTAATGCCTTGGTAACAATACTTTCAATTAATTTCTTTTTCTTATAAAATTTGGTTTTCTTCTTATATTTTTTCACATCCTTTAGCAAATTTAACATCACTCTTCTCTGAAACATTTTCCGACGAATGTTTTTAAAATCTATTTTCCGTGTTAAGTCACTCTTTCTTACTTCTGAGTCTACATTAGCAATTTGTTTTTGCTGTCGACTCTGTTGTTGTTTTGTACTTGAAACACTGTTTGAATTTATCTTTCGATCGTTTTTTTTTTTGGAAGATAGTTTTTTTAAATTCTTTAGTTTGCTTACCAGAAGACTTTTTCTGTTTTCCAACACACACTTCTCCTCCTACTTTTTTTTTACCAGTTGTCTTCAAATATAGTTGTTGTTTCTTTTCTTTTCTCTTTCTTGACTTTATAGGCATCTTTATATGTTTTCACTGTTGCTCAGCAATACCTGCAAAAAACTAAAAAAAATACCTTTATGTAATTTTAATTCATTACAATTTTTTTTTTCAACTTTTCAAATCCTATCACATGAGCTGATCCTTTCCTACGAGTCCGAGTCTTACAAAATAAGAGAAACATGAATTAAATCTCTGACAACAATTCCTGTGTGCACACAGACTCATGATGTGATTCTAGGCAGAAAACGATATTTGATTGGCAATTTGAAAGCACATTTACTTCTGTTGAGGAGCAAACGATAATTACTGTGACAGCCTGACACATTTTTCCTATATTTTAGAGAAGCAGAAAAGAGCACATGTCCTTACACCTATTTGAGACCATGACCATGTGTTACAGGGTGAGTGATTAGACTAGAGCAAAGGAAAAGAGCCTTAGTGACATTCAATCTGTTTGTGTTACACACTGCTATCTGAAACACAACACAGAGCTGCGTATTATGCATGGGAGTGTAGGAGAAGCTGCTGCATGTGTGCAAAGAGTGTGTTTCTGGAGACTGTGTATTGTCAGTTGCAAAAGAGATCTGCATGGAGACTTTTTCAACTGCATGAAGACTGCAGATATGTGTGTAAGAGTACATGTTTGGTAAAAGTTAATTGGAGTTTTGTACATGTAGGAACTACCTCACCCATTACAAGATTTGATGGAAAATCTACCTAGTTAATTTGAAATGTGTTACCATTTGCCTCTCATTTTTCTGATAGTGATTTGTGCTGAGTGCTAACCAACACATTTGAAGAAAACAAGCTGGCCCTTTCCTGAAAGTGCAAGTTTTACAGAACAACAACAACACAAATTAAATCTCTGACAACAATTCCTGTGTGCACAGAGACTCATGGTCTGATTCTAGGCAGAAAACGATATTTCCTTTGGCAATTTAAAAGCACATTTAGTACTGTGGATGGAGCAAGTGATAATTACTGTGACAGCTTCACACATTTCCCTTATATTTTAGAGAGGCAAAAAAGAGCACATGTCCTAACAGCTACTTGAGACCATCAGCATGTGTTACAGGGTGAGTGATTAGAGTAGAGCAAAGGAAATGAGCCTTGGTGACGTTGAATGTGTTTGCATTATACACTGCTATCTGAAACACAACACAGAGCTGAGTATTATGCATGGGAGTGTAGGAGAAGCTGCTGCATGTGTGCAAGCAGTGTGTTTCTGGAGACTGTGTATTGTCAGTTGCAAGAGAGATCTGCATGGAGACTTTTACAAGTGCATGAAGACTGCAGATATGTGTGTAAGAGTACATGTTTGGTAAAGGTTAATTGGAGTTTTGTACATGTAGGAACTACCTCACCCATTACAAGATTGAAAGGAAAATCTACCCTGTTGATTTGAAATGTGTTACCATTTGCCTCTCATTTTTCTGATAGTGATTTCTGCTGAGTACTAACCAACACATTTGAACAAAACAAGCTGGCCCTTTCCTGAAATTGCAAATTTTGCAGAACAACAGCAACACAAATAAAATCTCTGACAACAATTCCTCTGTCCACACAGACTCCTGCTGTGATTCTAGGCAGAAAACGATATTTCCTTTGGCAATTTGAAAGCACATTTAGTACTGTGGATGGAGCAAGTGATAATTACTGAGACAGCTTCACACATTTCCCTTATATTTTAGAGAGGCAAAAAAGAGCATATGTCCTAATAGCTACTTGAGACCATCAGCATGTGTTACAGGGTGAGTGATTAGAGTAGAGCAAAGGAAATGAGCCTTGGTGACGTTGAATGTGTTTGCGTTATACACTACTATCTGAAACACAACACAGAGCTGAGTATTATGCATGGGAGTGCAGGAGAAGCTGCTGCATGTGTGCAAAGAGTGTGTTTCTGGAGACTGTGTATTGTCAGTTGCAAGAGAGATCTGCATGGAGACTTTTTCAACTGCATGAAGACTGCAGATATGTGTGTAAGAGTACATGTTTGGTAAAGGTTAATTGGAGTTTTGAACATGTAGGAACTGCCTCACCCATTGCAGGAGTGGAAGGAAAATCTACCCTGTGGTTTTCAAATGTGTTAGCATTTGCCTCTCATTTGTGAGATAGTGATTTCTGCTGAGTGCTAACCATCACAGTTGAAGAAAACAAGCTGCCCTTTTCCTGCGAGTTCAAGTTTTACAGAACAACAGCAACACAAATTTAATCTCTGACAAAAATTCCTGTGTGCACACTGTCTCATGGTGTGATTCTAGGCACAAAACAGTATTCCTGGGTGATACCAGGCCCTTTCCTGAAAGTGCAAGTTTTACAGAACAACAGGAACACAAATTAAATCTCTGACAACAATTCCTGTGTGCATGTTGTCTCATGGTGCGATTCTAGACAGTAAACAGTATTCCTGGGTCATACCAGTACACCTTAACTTATGGTAAAGACATACTCCATAATATCTTTCAAGTTCAAGGCACTTAAATATCTTCCTTAACATAAAATGTAAAACACAACTTTTAAATTGGTAGGAAAATGTACCATGCTATTTTCAAATGTGTTTGCATTTGCCTCTCATTTTTCAGATAGTGATTTCTGCTGAGTGCTAAGCAACACAGTTGAAAAAAAGAAACTGCCCTTTCTTAAAAGTGCAAGTTTTACAAAACAACAGCAACACAAATTAAATCTCTGACAATTCCTGTGTGCACACAGACTCATGGTGTGATTCTAACCACAAAGCGATATTTTGTTTGGCAATTTGAAAGCACATTTAGTACTGTGGTGGAGTAAGTGATAATTACTGTGACAGCCTGACACTTTTTTCTTATATTTTAGACAAGCAGAAAAGAGCACATGTCCTAACAGCTCCTTGACACCATGACCATGTATTACAAAAAACAAGCTGCCCCTTTCCTGCGAGTGCAAGGGTAATAGAGCAAGACCAACACAAATTAAATCTCTGATAACAATTCCTGTGTGCACACTGTGTCATGGTGTGATTCTAGGCAGAAAACAATATTCCTGGGTGATACCAGTACACCTTAACTTATAGTGAAGACATACTCCATAATATCTAACATGTTCAAGGCACTTAAATATCTTCCTTAACATAAAATGTAAAACACCACTTTTAAAGTGGTAGGAAAATGTACCATGCTATTTTCAAATGTGTTTGCATTTGCCGCTTTTTTGTGAGTAACTAATTTCTGCTGAATGCTAACCATCACACTTTAAGCAAACAAACTGCCCCTTTTCTGCGAGTGCAAGGCTAACAGAACAAGAGAAACACAAATTAAATCTCTGACAACAAATCCTGTGTGCACACAGACTCATGATGTGATTCTAGGCACAAAACAGTATTCCTCAGTGATACCAGTACAGCTTAATTTACAGTGAAGACATACTCCATAATATCTTACAAGTTCAAGACAGTTAAATTTCTCCTAAATCACAAAATGTAAAACACAACTTTAAAACAAGAATGACAATTCTATTATTTATATCAAAATACACCACATACTTCCCCTCTCAAACTCATAACTCACCTTTAAAATTAATTAGTTGAGAAAGAAATGTGGCACTGAAACAGCAGATTATCAGAGCCAGAATCTGAGAGCTGTACACCTCTCTCCTCTCTCCACAACCAGTAAATGGCAATTTTTCCCTTTCTTTTTTCACACATATACATGTTAATGTAAAATCACAGTCCTTCCCACATTTTTTCAAATAGAATCACACATTCCTATTGGTTGCAACTTTCAACCCCTTTCCAAATCATCCCTTCCCCCAACATGACTTCTGCCTGCTACCATAGCAACAGGTCATGGAACACTGGTGTGAGCAGAGAGGTCAGAAGTTCAGCACCCAATGTTTCAAATCCAAAGAGCAAGACTGCTTGACTTTTCAAACCTAACAGCAAATCCAAAGTAATGTTCAGTGGGAACACATTTTTCTGTACCAATCCAAAACATGCTTTTAAAAATGTAAACATACAGCCTAGTTTTAACTGTAAAATGGTTTAAATCAGCCAATGAGTTCTTTTTATTAAAAAAAGTATGTATGCCTCCATTTTTCAACTGTCTTTCTTTTCATATTGCCATTCTACTGAAAGACACCTCCTGAGTGCATCCTGTTCTCCTTGGAAGATGTTCACAGTGTGGATTGTAGGTCATAGCTATGTCTTTTGGAGTGAAAAGTATGCAGAAAAAAGAGGTATTTTCAAAGACCTTGCTTTGCCAAATGTAGACATTAAATGGATTGGTCAGAGAGGGTTAAAGTGGCACCAATTAATGCCTTTGGTGAAAACCTTTCTACATCTCCCAGCCTAACCTTATTATTGTGCACTGTGGTGGTAATGACCTAGGCACTTTAACTGGGGTAGGTCTGGAAATGCTTATTAAGGACACCTTTCTGCAATTGATGTCACTTTTTCCACAAACTGCCTTTGTATATTCTAATATATGCCAAAGGCAAAAGTGGAACTGGTCCAACCAATTTTGTCCGCAAATTGACAAAGCAAGAAAGCACGTCAATAAGTCTGTTTCTGCTTTCCTCAGAGACTATGGTATGGGTTCTATATACCACAACAACTTGTGTTACAACATGCAAGACATTTATAGAGGAGACGGTGTACATTTCAATGATGAAGGGAACAGAGTCTTCCTCTTGAACTTTAGACTCTGCATTGGTACTTACTTGTAGGTAGCGAAAAACACTCAATAAACACTTCTTTTAGAGCCACCAAATAGCTAAACACTTAAACTTGATTTTTATTTCTATTTTTTTAAATGGTTTTTTTCGGGTGTGCGCACCTCGCGATGTTTTTAAAAAAAATTAAATTCTTTTTTTTCCCCCTTCGTGCTCCTACTGTGACCCCCTGACAATGGCTAGGGGGTTA
Organism: Triturus cristatus; assembly: GCF_964204655.1. Classification (NCBI taxonomy): domain Eukaryota; kingdom Metazoa; phylum Chordata; class Amphibia; order Caudata; family Salamandridae; genus Triturus; species Triturus cristatus. The sequence continues at coordinate 1,568,876,424 of NC_140591.1, read as the reverse complement.
AGAACTCCCTACCCTGCCCCCTATTCACGTTCTCCACCTTTCCTTTTCAGTGCGACAGACAAAATGGCGGCCGACACTTCCTGATTTCGACCGATTCGAATGTTTAATGACATCTAACAACCAATCAGAATTACGCTCGCGCACGGCAGGGTGCGCGCACAGGGCTTGCACAGTGCGCGCACCCTGCACGCGTATAGATATTGATATGCTTTTAAATGCTATTTTCTCAGGAAATACTGAACAGATTTACACCGGACATGCGAAAGGCACTTCCTTCACCTTATGGCTACCTCTCTGCCAAATTTCAAGTAATTCTGTTCAGCCGTTCGGGCTGTAGCTGTGTCTAAAGGTCCTATGGAAAAAGGCATGGGGAAAACGTGTTTTGGGACCCCCCTTTTTTCTCGGCCCCTACTTGACGAATCACCCCGAGACTTTCCGGGTAGGAGCTGAACGGAGCGCCCCAGTAGTTTTGAAAATTTCGCGAGGATTCGTCAACCGGCGCCAAAGTTATTCAAAATAGAATTTTGAGATTTCATATGGAAACACAATCCTAACTATAACTATCTACTGGCGACCGCCAGTAGATAATATATATATATATATTCACAGAAAAAAACATAGGTTTCAGGCACGTTATAGTTAGGAATTAGCATTTAAAAAACCTTAGAAATTCACTGAAAAAACCATAGGTTTCAGGGGCGTTATAGTTAGCTGGACTTTTCACTCATACAAAACCATTGAAATTCCCCCGTTATAGTTAGTTCAGCTAACTAAAACTCGCGCGCCCGCAATGCACTGCTGATGACGTCACATATTACATCACTCATGACATGGTCAGTGACATCACTCATGACATCACTGATGACATCTCAAATGACATCACTGATGACATCATCTTTGTGATAGAGTGGCAGACCTCCTCTCCCCCTAATATAACCTTTGATACACACATTCAAAAATAGAAACTACAATTTTCAAAACAATGGCCATACCAATATCAGTTACAACAACCTATTCAGTAATTCTAAGATCCACATACACATCCACTCATTCACCAACAGTCCTATACAGTCACTCATACATGTACTCACTCATCATATGTACTCATACACCTATACATCCTGTTACACAACGCCACTCATCCATAGAGTTACTCACACACATAGTCACTCATGCTAATAAAGAATCAAACATCCATTTACTTGCATATACAGTTATACACACACCACCACACTTACTTCTACATAAACTTACACATACTTAGTCTTTTAAACAATCACTTATAGAAACACATACTTATTCATACAGGAACTCTTTCAATCTCTCACTCTCACATATACTCACTTATATACACCAATATTCACATATACTAGTTTAAAAAATATGTAGTTACTCATAAAGACACTATTGAGACAGTCATTCACTCACTAACACACCCATGCACACACTCATCCACCAATACAGTCCTGCACACATGCTGTCTTCAACACATACAAACGGTGAGTCACTCATTCATGCACTTATGCACTACGTAATACCCCCACCGAACCATACAGACACTCAGACACTCATTCTGATACTCAAAAAACCAACTAATAACCTATATAGACACTCATGTAGCTACTCACCAATCCATGCAACCACTTATACACAAAGTGAGAGACTGATACAGATATTTACATATTTAAACATTACTCACTAAGCCATGTATTCACTAAGATACACTTAATCAGTCAGTTATACAATCTATTTTTCAAATACAAATCATCCATTTAGACACTTATATACCCATGTATTCTTCCATCGACCTTGAGATATACATATATAAAACATATGTAATTTTCAGAAAAACACACATTCACTGGATGATGTCATCAGTTATGTCATCAGTGATGTCATTTGAAATATCATCAGTGATGGCATCAGTGATGTCATGAGTGATGTCACTGACCATGTCATGAGTGATGTAATATGTGACGTCATCAGCAGTGCATTGCGGGCGCGCGAGGTATAGTTAGCTGAACTAACTATAACGGGGGAATTTCAATGGTTTTGTACGAGTGAAAAGTCCAGCTAACTATAACGCCCCTGAAACCTATGGTTTTTTCAGTGAATTTCTAAGGTTTTTTAAATGCTTATTCCTAACTATAACGTGCCTGAAACCTATGGTTTTTTTCTGCGAATTTCAAAGGTTTTTTAAATGCTAATTTCTAACTATGGCTACAGAGATAGGACATGTGAAGAAAGAAGAAAAAACGCACAGAAAGAAATGCAGAAAGAAGCAACAGAAGTCCTCAAAGACGAAGAAAAGTACAGGAAGAAGGATAACGTGCAGAAAGAACAAACAGAAGAACAGAAAGAAGCCTTGTTGCAAAATCATCCTGTACCCTCAACTTTTTCAGACGGATACTGGTGTTAACTGAGTCTGACTAACCAGTCCTAGAGCCAGTGCTATGTTAAAAGACACTCAGAATACAGTGAAAACACCTACACACACTAGGTAACACTATGCGTTGGGGTCCCCCTGTGATCAGCATGACCTCCTCTGTAAGCCCCTAGTATATAATAGGACAGGTGATTAAAACTACCCCCTCAAACGAGCCACAGGGCGTGTTTGCAAATCTCACCTCAGGCCCCGTCCCCTCACTTCCCCACTGTGTAAACACGCCCTGTGGCCGTTTTAAGTTGGGAGATTAAGTCCCCTTGAATCCTGAGGGTCCCTAGGGTCCAACTAGCCCACTAGGTACCTCCAGTAAGCGCCACAGAGCTGCATTGCAGAGAGGTGTAAAAAGGGGCACGGCCTGCACCACCTCTCTGCAACGCAGAGCAGTGGCGCTTACTGGAAGCCCCTGGTGGGCTAGTTGGCCCCCAGGGTCCCTCAGGATTGAAAGGGAACTATTTCCCCAACTTAAAACATGCCACAGGGCGTGTTTGCACATGTCACCTCAGGCCCCGTCCCCTCCCTTCACCACTGTGTAAACGCGCCCTGTGGCCGTTCTAAGTTGAGAGATTAAGTCCCCTTGAATCCTAAGGGTCCCTAGGGTCAAACTAGCCCACTAAGTACCTCCAGTAAGCGCCACAGAGCTGCGTTGCATAGAGGTGTAAAAAGGGGCGTGGTCTCAGAACACCTGTCTGCCACGCAGCTCCCTGGCGCATACTGGAGATACCTGTTGGGCTAGTTGGCCCTCAGGGACCCTCATTATTGAAGGGGAATTAATTCCCCAACTTACAACTGGACAGGGGGTGCATTTGCAGAGTGCTGCTAGGAGGGGGCGTGGCCTCCGGCGCGATGCCAGTCTTTTATTTATTTTTTTAAGAAGGAGGGCTGTGTGGCCCCCCTTTTTTTTCTAATTTACTGGCCCTGGGGACCCCCTCCCCCAGGGCCTGCACCCTAATTTTTTTCTTTAAAAAATAAAAATGTGGCCCTCCCAAGGCCTTAATCGGCCCCGGGGACCCCATCCCCGGGGCCGCCTTTGTTTTTTATTATTTTTAAAAAATATATATTTTTAGAAACACTTAGGACATGCTGGACAAACCGTATGTACCTATCACCATGACGATTTGCGTGATAATCATTAAAAGGCAACTATGCATAGAATGAATCCACATGGAATGTATTTACACCGCTAGTGAAGCTCTGACGTGTCTGACGCCCTACCATGCCTAATCCCGGCGCCCCCGCCGGTGGGTACTCTCCACGTAGACACCCTTGTCGTTTATTTATACAAACATGGGTAGCTATTGACGGGCACATTTAATATACACGCACACCAAGCCATTCAAAGGGGATTCCACAAAAATTCGACCAAACTATGCAAGAAACCCCCCTCACGGTTAATAAAACACACATCCACCGCCGGATGTGTAATACTTTTTATTTTACTCTCTGGAAAGGAGACAAACCTCACTTGAGAGTCACAGCGTGCTCCTGGCTGAGCCCAATGCTGTGTTACACCCACCAGTGCCCGCCGAGTGCCTCACACCTCTGTGTTGTATTCCACCAGCTAGTGCTTATGCTATGACACTCTCTAGCCCATGTGCACTGTAACACCACCCTGTGAATATGTCGTGCCACACTTGCCTTCGCACGGGTTATATTGCCCCATCTAACGTGCCTTCCTCGATGCCTATGTTATAACGCACAGCGCTATGCCATACATATTACAATCTGGGATCCATATCTTTGTCACAGTGCATATGCAACGTTACACTCCCCAGCACATATTTTATATTACAATTTTAGAGACTAGTTAGGTTACACGACACTGCCCTGTGCATATTACACTCCAAGGCGCATATCGCATAGCACGAGCTAGTGCCTGTGCTATCTCGTGCTCTCCAATGAATCTGTCATTGCGCACAATGTATTGCATATTATATTTCACGCCCCGGTTCATCTTATATCACACTGTTTGGTGCATAGTTTATACCATATACTATATCTAGTTTTCATTTTCAATCGTGCTCTCAGGACTATGTTCTATATAACACTGCGTCCACCTACCCGTTTCACGGACATTACATTTTGCGATGGGGGGTGGAGGGTCAGGGGGTGTTTCTGCCAAGTGAGCCCGGAGTCACAGTCACAAACGTCCTCTTCTTCCTGAATAAAAGTGAGATTATGCTGCATACTTGTTTATATTTTAAGTAGTTCGCACAGACACACATTTTAAAAACAATAAAGTTCCTAATACCCACCTTCTCTGAACAGTTAGCTTGCTGCCCCATCCACCTCCTCCCTATCCTCTGCTGTCTGAATCCATGGACTAGCCTCCTCCCTCCTGCCATGCATGGTCCGATGTGCTGCCACTGCCCTCCATTTAGCATGATGTACCAGTCCACTCCTCCTGCCCTCCATTGCCCAATTCTATGGCCCATCATTGACCTCCTGCTTAGCCTCTGTGCTTAGCTTGCTGCCCCTATTCTCCATCCCATGGACCTGCCACTCCTATCTACTCTGAGTGTTCTGTTGTGCTGCCACTTCCCTCCCACCTGCCTAGCATTGTCAGATGACTGTAACCTGTCCCTGCCACCTCCACCCTGCCTGTCCACATGCCATGCCCCTATCCCCTTCCTCCTGTCCTCCATGGTCCATTTTACTGCCACACCCTTCTGCCCTCCCTGGTCTGTTGTGCTGCAACTGCTCCTCCTGCCTGCCCCGTGCGGTTTGTTGTGAGGCCCCTTCCCCTGAACTCTCTTGTCTGTGCCCATGTCCTGACCCTCCCTTCTATCCTGCATGGTCCTTTGTGCATGCCCCTGCACCCTCCTTCTTGCCCATCATAGCCATTGTGCTGCCACTAACCCTCCTGCTTGCCATGCATGGTCTTCTGTGCTGCCATGGCCCCTCCTACCTTCCCTGTGTGGTCAGCTAGCTGCCCCTGCCCCCTCCCACCTTCCCTCCATGGTCTGTGTGTATGACATCATAGTCTCATTGTTGCTCTCCATGGTGTGTCTTGTTTCTAGTGCCCATACTGCCTGACCTCCATGGTCATCTTGCTGCTCCTGCCCTGCCCCCTTGCCCCAGCCCTCTTTTTCCATGTGCAGACCCCTATTCAATCCTCCTGGCTTGCCTGTTCCGTTGTAATGCCCCTGATCCGTCCCTCCTGCCCTTTATGGTCTGTTTTGCTGCAGCTTTCTCTCCTGTGTGTCCATTATGGTCAGCTAGCTACCATTGCCTCTTTCCCCTCTGTTCTCTGCTGTCCATGTGCATGGTCCTGTCCCCTCCCTATTGCTTTCCATGGATTGTTGTGCTGCACTCCCTGATGCCTGCCCTGTAGGGTCAGTTTGGTGCACCTCTCCATGTCCCTCCTGTCCTGTTATCTGAGTCCATGTCCCTACCCCAATTCCTCCTGCCTACCATGATCCAATGTACCATACTTGCAAACATTTTGATCTTGGTAAGAGGGAGATTTTGAAAAAAAACTGGGGTAATGATTTTCCCCTTTGAGTTACATTAAAAAAGAGGAGATTGTAGACAGGAGACAGATCAAGTAAAGCCCATTTGAGCTTAAAAACATTGGACGTTTCCTGGCTGAAACGGGTCTGTTGGCATGTATGGTTGTACTACCACTGCCTCTTCCTTCTGCCCACAATGGTCTATTATATTGCCACAGCCTCTCTTGCCAGTCCTGTATTGTTGGTTTGTTGCCCCTGCCCCCCTTTCCACTGCCCTCCATAGTCTGTTGTGCTGCCACTGCCCTTCCTGCCTGCCCAGTGTGGTCAATTTGTTGCCTCTGCACTCTCCTACCTGCCTTCAATTTTCAGAGTCCGTGCCCCTGGCCTCTGCCTCTCAACAGTATCCCAATGAACAACTAGATTGCTAACATTCTATATTTATTACAAAAGTGTGCAACGCCTGACGTCATCTTGATGTAATCAAAACTGTAATACCTAGAGTATTCCTTTAGAAATTACATATATGAGAGGGTCTTATTTGCATCAAAATTATGGTTAGTGCTCTAAAAAACTAAAATGAGGACATATTTTCTGAGTTTTCAAATAGCGACAAAGAACTTTTAAATTATTTGTAATCTTTATGTTTTTTTATCCAGTTAACCACTTGATTAAATGTTGCACCTAGGGGAGAGGATGTGGTGTTACTTCCAGAGCTGCAGACTTTGCAACTGGGGAACCAGGTTGGAGTTTCTGCTTCAGCTCAACATTCTGTGAATTTGATCTTGTGTGATGTAACCAATGCTCATGTAAAGCACTCCAATACCTGACAAGTCTGCACTATATAAAACTGCAAATACACAAAAAATAAGTGTTTTGCACACTTCTGTCATTGGGCTACATGTGGGATACATCTGGGTGATATTTGTGCTGCATTTGGGCTCTTTTGTCTCTGGTGGCCATCTTGGGAGATTTATTTGTTATGAAGTTTCCTAATTTCCTCATTTACTGCAGTCTCCTCAGTAGGAAATGCTTTCAGTTTTTTTACTTTGATTCCACCAAGAAGGTATTCAGATATGTCCCACATTTGCCATAAACTCTGAATGTTAGCACTCCAGTTGCTCATTAGATCACTGTAGTAAAGCTACTGCTCACCACGGAAGTCTGCTGCTGGTATTAAAAGTGTATGTTTCAGTCTGCATGTCAGAATATTTTTATGAAATAGAAGAGAATTTGAGAAGTCAAAATGTGCCCTAATTTTTCTTTCTGCAGAACTATTCATCATTTCTATGGGAAAATAAACCCCCTCATTTTGTTCCATTGTAAATTAAATGTTTTTTATGTCTTACCACTTTATTCCAATCAAGATTGCTTCAGGTGTGCCATACTTTTGTCATAAGTAAGACTGTTAGCGCTCTAGTTGTTCGTTAGAACACTCTGGGACATTCTGTCATTGGGCTATACTTGGGCTACATCTCGGTGATATTTGGGCTACATTTGGGCTCTTTTGTCTCTGGTGGCCATCTTGGGAGATTTATTTGTTATGAAATTTACAAATTTCCTCATTTACTGCAGTCTCCTCAGTAGGAAATACTTTCAGTTTTTTAGTTTGGTTCCATCAAGAAGGCATTCAGATGTGTCACACATTTGCCATAAATTCTGAATGTTAGCACTCTAGTTGCTCATTAGATCACTGTAGTAAAGCTACTGCTCACCAGGGAAGTCTGCTGCTGGTATTCAAAGTGCATGTTTCAATCTGCATGTCAGAATTTTTTTATGAAATAGAAGAGGATTTGAGAAGTCAAAATGTGCCCTAATTTTTCTTTCTGCACCACTAATCATAATTGCTGTGGCAAAATGAACCCCCTCAGTTTGTTCCTTTGTAAATTAAATGTTTTAACTGTTAACACTTTATTCCAATCAAGATGGCTTCAGGTGTGCCATACTTTTGTCATAAGTAAGACTGTTAGCGCTCTAGTTGTTCGTTAGAACACTCTGGGACATTCTGTCATTGGGCTATACTTGGGCTACATCTCGGTGATATTTGGGCTACATTTGGGCTCTTTTGTCTCTGGTGGCCATCTTGGGAGATTTATTTGTCATGAAGTTTACAAATTTCCTCATTTACTGCAGTCTCCTCAGTAGGAAATACTTTCAGTTTTTAGTTTGGTTCCATCGAGAAGGCATTCAGATGTGTCACACATTTGCCATACATTCTGAATGTTAGCACTCTAGTTGCTCATTAGATCACTGTAGTAAAGCTACTGCTCACCAGGGAAGTCTGCTGCTGGTATTCAAAGCGCATGTTTCAATCTGCATGTCAGAATTTTTTTATGAAATAGAAGAGGATGTGAGAAGTCAAAATGTGCCCTAATTTTTCTTTCTGCACCACTAATCATAATTGCTGTGGAAAAATGAACCCCCTCAGTTTGTTCCTTTGTAAATTAAATGTTTTAACTGTTACCACTTTATTCCAATCAAGATGGCTTCAGGTGTGCCATACTTTTGTCATAAGTAAGACTGTTAGCGCTCTAGTTGTTCGTTAGAACACTCTGGGACATTCTGTCATTGGGCTATACTTGGGCTACATCTCGGTGATATTTGGGCTACATTTGGGCTCTTTTGTCTCTGGTGGCCTTTTTGGGAGACTTATTTGTTATGATGTTTCCTAATTTCCTCATTTACTACAGTCTCCTCAGTAGGAAAACCTTTCAGTTTTGTACTTTGATTCCATCAAGAAGGCATTCAGATGTGTCACACATTTGCCATAAATTCAGAATGTTAGCACTCTAGTTGCTTATTAGATCACTGTAGTAAAGCTACTGCTCACCAGGGAAGTCTGCTGCTGGTATTGAAAGTGCATGTTTCAGTCTGCATGTCAGAATGTTTTAATGAAATAGAAGAGGATTTGAGAAGTCACTCAAAATGTGCCCTCATTTTTCTTTCTGCAGCACTAATTATACTTTCTATGGCAAATGAACCCCCTCACTTTGTTCCTTTTTAAATTAAATGTTTTAAGAGTTACCACTTTATTCCAACCAAGATGGATTCAGGTGTGCCATACTTTTGTCATAAGTAGGACTGTTAGCGCTCTAGTTGTTCTTTAGAACACTCTGGGAAGCTGCAGTAGAACACAAAGGAATCAACTGACAGTCTCTGCCCTTGTTGGATGTACATGTTTTACTGAGAATGTCTGACTTCATTCTCCCATGACTGAGAAAGATAATGTGAATTTACAGAAAATATGCTCTCAGTTTAGCTTATTGATCACCTTCCAAACCTCTGTGGGAAAAGCATGAGAAAATAGTTTTCTCTCAAACATGATTCATGATATCACAGCAGAAGGCTTTTTCACATGGTTAAATCACCTTAGAACACACCACAATTCCTAAAATGAGTATGGTACCATCAACAAATGATTTATAATGTAACTAAAGTCTTAAAATCTTCTATTAACTGCAAGGCTTTTTAATGAGGTGCTTTCATGTATATTGGTCCCAAGATGGCTGCCAACACTTCTTGGATTAAGTGCTGACAGCCAATCAGATCTCATGATGAGATGTGTGGTTAGGCTCCGCCCAGATATATATGTGATTTTACTTTCTCAGGAACTACTGAACGGATTTACACCATTTAAGCAAAAGGCATGACTCTGAACCAAGGTCTACCTTTCTGCCAAATTTGGTGTAATTCCGTTAAGCAGTTCGGGCTGTAGCTGCGGCTAAAGGTCCTATGGGAAATTGCATGGGGTAAACACGTTTTGGGACCCCCCTTTTTTCTCATTGCCCACTACACAAATCATCCCGAGACTTTCAGGATAGGAGCAGATCAGAGCTGGCCAAACGTTTTGAAAATTTCACGAAGATTCGTCAACGGGGGCCAAAGTTATTCCAAATAGAATGTTGCAGATTTCCTATGGAAAATAGGTCCTAACTATAACTACTTACTGGCGACCGCCAGTAGGTAATAGGTAATATATATATATATATATACATATATATATATATATATATATATATATATATATATATATATATATATATATATATATATATATATATATATATATATATATATATATATATATATATATATATATATATCAAAACCACACTCCCCCTTGGTGAAGAAAGCGGAGCACACACGGGTTACCAGGTAAGCTGCCTTTTATTAAAACCATCGGCATGACGCGTTTCGTTTCTCCAAACTTCCTCAGATGCCGCCAGAATCTGAAATGGTTTTTCAGCTCACTATTTAAAAGGAAATGCCTCACTGTGATTGGTTGAAGCACCTCTGACACAGTTACCCAGGGATTGGCCCGAACTCAGCACTCCAAGTTCGTGTCGAGCAGATACTCTGGCGTAAGTACTAGCCCCAGTGGGCGGTGTCCGCTCTTTCCCCAGTACGTGCCTTGATCTTATTTTGTGGGCAGTAAACAGCTCTCCTGGTCCCTTACCCCACCGCTGTGAATCCGAAATCTGCCTTTTAGCACCGCTACAGTGAGTAGTGACCTTCCAGTGCAGTCGCGCTCCATCCGATCACAACCAGGCACGGTTTCAGGTTTGCGGTGGTTTCAGCGTTTCCAAAGAGTTTTTAGATTGTCCAAAAGTTGCCACACTTGCCGCTGAAACACTGAGGGGCTGGTACTCCTTACGGTGCAAGTGGCCGCACCCAAAACATCAAAACCACACTCCCCCTTGGTGAAGAAAGCGGAGCACACACGGGTTACCAGGTAAGCTGCCTTTTATTAAAACCATCGGCATGACGCGTTTCGTTTCTCCAAACTTCCTCAGATGCCGCCAGAATCTGAAATGGTTTTTCAGCTCACTATTTAAAAGGAAATGCCTCACTGTGATTGGTTGAAGCACCTCTGACACAGTTACCCAGGGATTGGCCCGAACTCAGCACTCCAAGTTCGTGTCGAGCAGATACTCTGGCGTAAGTACTAGCCCCAGTGGGCGGTGTCCGCTCTTTCCCCAGTACGTGCCTTGATCTTATTTTGTGGGCAGTAAACAGCTCTCCTGGTCCCTTACCCCACCGCTGTGAATCCGAAATCTGCCATTTAACACCGCTACAGTGAGCAGTGACCTTCCAGTGCAGTCGCGCTCCATCCGATCACAACCAGGCACGGTTTCAGGTTTGCGGTGGTTTCAGCGTTTCCAAAGAGTTTTTAGATTGTCCAAAAGTTGCCACACTTGCCGCTGAAACACTGAGGGGCTGGTACTCCTTACGGTGCAAGTGGCCGCACCCAAAACATCAAAACCACACTCCCCCTTGGTGAAGAAAGCGGAGCACACACGGGTTACCAGGTAAGCTGCCTTTTATTAAAACCATCGGCATGACGCGTTTCGTTTCTCCAAACTTCCTCAGATGCCGCCAGAATCTGAAATGGTTTTTCAGCTCACTATTTAAAAGGAAATGCCTCACTGTGATTGGTTGAAGCACCTCTGACACAGTTACCCAGGGATTGGCCCGAACTCAGCACTCCAAGTTCGTGTCGAGCAGATACTCTGGCGTAAGTACTAGCCCCAGTGGGCGGTGTCCGCTCTTTCCCCAGTACGTGCCTTGATCTTATTTTGTGGGCAGTAAACAGCTCTCCTGGTCCCTTACCCCACCGCTGTGAATCCGAAATCTGCCTTTTAACACCGCTACAGTGAGCAGTGACCTTCCAGTGCAGTCGCGCTCCATCCGATCACAACCAGGCACGGTTTCAGGTTTGCGGTGGTTTCAGCGTTTCCAAAGAGTTTTTAGATTGTCCAAAAGTTGCCACACTTGCCACTGAAACACTGAGGGGCTGGTACTCCTTACGGTGCAAGTGGCCGCACCCAAAACATCAAAACCACACTCCCCCTTGGTGAAGAAAGCGGAGCACACACGGGTTACCAGGTAAGCTGCCTTTTATTAAAACCATCGGCATGACGCGTTTCGTTTCTCCAAACTTCCTCAGATGCCGCCAGAATCTGAAATGGTTTTTCAGCTCACTATTTAAAAGGAAATGCCTCACTGTGATTGGTTGAAGCACCTCTGACACAGTTACCCAGGGATTGGCCCGAACTCAGCACTCCAAGTTCGTGTCGAGCAGATACTCTGGCGTAAGTACTAGCCCCAGTGGGCGGTGTCCGCTCTTTCCCCAGTACGTGCCTTGATCTTATTTTGTGGGCAGTAAACAGCTCTCCTGGTCCCTTACCCCACCGCTGTGAATCCGAAATCTGCCTTTTAACACCGCTACAGTGAGCAGTGACCTTCCAGTGCAGTCGCGCTCCATCCGATCACAACCAGGCACGGTTTCAGGTTTGCGGTGGTTTCAGCGTTTCCAAAGAGTTTTTAGATTGTCCAAAAGTTGCCACACTTGCCGCTGAAACACTGAGGGGCTGGTACTCCTTACGGTGCAAGTGGCCGCACCCAAAACATCAAAACCACACTCCCCCTTGGTGAAGAAAGCGGAGCACACACGGGTTACCAGGTAAGCTGCCTTTTATTAAAACCATCGGCATGACGCGTTTCGTTTCTCCAAACTTCCTCAGATGCCGCCATATATATATATATATATATATATTACCTACTGGCGGTCGCCAGTAGGTAGTTATAGTTAGGACCCCTTTTCCATAGGAAATCCGCAACATTCTATTTTGAATAACTTTGGCGCCGGTCGATGAATTCTCGCGAATTTCTCAAAATAGGTGGGGCGCTACGCTCCGCTCCTACCCTGAAAGTCTCGGGGGGATTCGTCAAGCGGGGGCTGAGATAAAAGGGGGGTCCCAAAACGCGTTTTTCCCATGCATTTTTCCATAGGACCTTTAGAACGAGCTACAGCCCGAACGGCTGAACAGAATTACTAGAAATTTGGCAGAGAGGTAGTCCGTAGGTCAAGGAAGTGCCTTTTGTAGGTTTGCTGTAAATCTGTTCAGTAGATTCTGAGAAAATAGCCTTTAAATCAATATATATATCTGAGCCCGCTTACGGTACGCTTACGGTACGCTTACCGTACGCGTACGGTGGCGTGCGCGAGCGCGATTCTGATTGGCTGTTAGATCTTAGTAAACATTCGAATCGGCCGAAACCAGGAAGCGGCGGCCGCCATTTTGTCTCTCGCACTGAGTGTTATTTATCAAACATGATGCCCAAAAACATGTTACGGGGCTGTTTTGACAACTCCCTCCCACATAGTCATGGTGAGGAAGTCCCCAAACATCCCCCAAGAGCAAAAAAGGTTTTATTTTTTTTTCGGCAATTTCACCGAGTACGCTTACCGTACGCTTACCGTAAGCGTACGGTAAAAAATAGAAATAAAAAAAACACTCTCCACACTTACCCCACCCCCTGTGCTTTTGGTGGCCGCAGACCACCAAATGCAGAGGGCTTATTAAATCATAAAAAAAACTATATTTTGGCAACATGAAATTATAAAATCGAAATAAAAAAAACACTATCCACATTGACCCCACCCCCTGTGCTTTTGGTGGCTGAAGGCCATCAAATGTACAGGGCTTAATAAAGCTGATAAAAACCGTGCACGGAACGCACTGCGTTAAGTGGGCGCGCACGCCTCGAATGGCGTAAAGTAACTTAGCATTTAAAAAACCGTACAAATTCACTGAAAAAACCATAGGTTTCACACACGTTATAGTTAGGAATTAGCATTTAAAAAACCTTGCAAATTCACTGAAAAAACCATAGGTTTCACACATGTTATAGTTAGCGGAAATTTTACTGATTAAAAAACCAATGAAATTGCCCCGTTATAGTTAGTGCTGGCAACTGTAACTCACGCGACCGCAATCTTCTGCTGATGACATATGTGTCTTTATAAAAAAAAATATTTGTAATATATGTATAGCTAAAAATGTATGGAAGAAGACATGGGCAAATAAGTGTCTAAATACAGTATTAGCATCAGCAGAGGATTGCGGTCGCGTGAGTTATAGTTGCCAGCACTAACTATAACGGGGCAATTTCATTGGTTTTTTATCAGTAAAATTTCCGCTAACTATAACATGTGTGAAACCTATGGTTTTTTCAGTAAATATATATATATATATATATACATACATACATACGCATAAAAACCAAAGGGCCCGATTCACAGAACTAACTTAAGACAAAATCCTAAACTTACTACCATTTTCGTATTCACAGAAGGCACTTACACATTTTGGTATTCACAGAAGACACTTACTCATTTCAGTATTCACAGAAGTTAGGAGTCCTAACTTTAGGACTCCTAAATGCCTTCTGTGAATACCGAAAGTCTTAAAGTTAGGATTTTTCTCAGTTTAGGAGTAGTAAAGTTAGGACTTCTAACTTTACTGCTACTAAACTGAGAAAAATCCTAATTTTAAGACTTTCGGTATTCACAGAAGGCATTTAGGAGTCCTAAAGTTAGGAGTCCTATCTTTACTACTACTAAATTGAGAAAAATCCTATTTTTAAGACTTTCGGAATTCACAGAAGGCATTTAGGAGTCCTAAAGTTATTAGTCCTAACTTTACTACTACTAAACTAAGAAAAATCCTAATTTTAAGACTTTCGGTATTCACAGAAGGCATTTAGGAGTCCTAAACTTAGGACTACTAACTTTTGTGAATACCGAAATGAGTAAGTGCCTTCTGTGAATACCAAAATGAGTAAGTGCCTTGTGTGAATACCAAAATGGTAGTAAGTTTAGGATTTTGTCTTAAGTTAGTTCTGTGAATCGGGGCCCAAAGATTCTAGGGATGTTATATTTAGGAAATAACATTTTTAAAACCTTAGAAGTTCATTGAAAACAACAAAGGATACATGGACACTATAGTTAGGCTGACATTTCACTCAGCAGTTATAGTTAGATGAGCTAACTATAACTCATGCCCCTGCAATGCACATGACCTCACATATTACATCCCTCATGACATGATCAGTCACATCACTGATGTCATCACTTATGACATCTCAATTGACATCAATGATGACATCAGCCACAGCAACTCTGAAACACCCACTCATTAACCCATTTCAGTGAACTTCTATTTTAAAAAAAAATCTTTTCCTAACTATGGCATCCCTGTAACCTGTGTTTTTTCATTACATTCCTAAGGTTTTCTTCAATCATTTTCATAACTATAAAGTCCTTAAAATTGTTTTCTCTATTTAGAAATTGACCATTACATATGCATGGTGCATCACGTATTGCTGTTTTTGTCATCTATTAATTTAAAAAGTATATTAATCATCTTATTTCAAGACATTTTTGGTTTTCACAATGACGTCGTGTTTGCCGAGGGTACACAGCAAATATTGCATGTTTTTGACAAAGTGTAAAAAACATATATAGACATATTTTATATAATGTTTGAGAGTTGCTGTTCTATAAGATATTGATTTAACTTTCCCCTTTGTATACATTTGTCAAAAAAAGTACATCAGAAATGCCTTTTATTTGTTTGCAGCAATACTGGTGAAAACTTTAATATCTGTATAACACAGTGTATAACTATTTCTGTTGAACGAAAAATTTGCTAGTACTGCAATTATTCTTGAAACTCAAAACAACTTATGTGGGCACATTTTATGGGACAACAAAATGCGTCTGAGACCTTTCTTTTCGTCGAATTAATCCATCAAATTTATTTATATCAAAAATACTTCATACACCTTCCGTATTGCAAAATTCAAAAAAGGTTATACCTCACATCAATGGGAAATATTTTAAACAATATATTTCACACCATTCAATAACTAATTTCAAACATTCTGGACACCAAGCGATTCTTCACTCCAAACACACTGGTACCACAAACCATTCATTCATCTCAATCAATCTCTCAAAAAACATAGACAACTCAATATACTTTTCTGAGACCACAGAGAATATTGCTAGACTAATTGTTTTCAATGTTATTTCTTTTCAAAAATTCAAAATTCCTGTGGTCGCACCAAAAGGTCTACGCGTTCCGAAACCCCTAAGTTTCAGGGTCTCTCATCAGGACCTCTGTCAAGTAGAGAGAAGATCAGCCGATCTTATTCTAATAGCTATGGATTATCCTAGTTGTAGCGCGTCTTCGCTTTCTTGATATAGTTGATACTGGCGAAATGTTCATATTGAAGTGTCCTAAGGTTGACCAGTCTTGCACTTCTCAGGTGAAGGCTGGAATTCAAACGTTCCAGAGAGAATTGGTGTCCTTGGTGACAGGAAACAGCGTCTGCAAACGGCTACCGCTACCCATGAAAATTACTCAGATTTATTCAAGCTTCACGGAGTGTCACGTGATTATAAGACAGTGCACACCAATTCTCTCTGGAACGTTTGAATTCCAGCCTTCACCTGAGAAGTGCAAGACTGGTCAACCTTAGGACACTTCAATATGTCCTTCGCACGCAATTGAGTTGACGAGTGATTATATTGCGAACATTTCGAAATTTCGAACATTTGTGAAATATATTATTTAAAATATGTCCCATTGATGTGAGGTGTAACCTTTTTTGAATTTTGCAATACGGAAGGTGTATGAAGTATCTTTGAAATAAATACATTTGATGGATTAATTCGACGAAAAGAAAGGTCTCAGACGCATTTTGTTGTCCCACAAAATGTGCCCTCATAAGTTGTTTTGAGGTTCAAGAATAATTGCAGTACTAGCAAATTTTTCGTTCACTCTTATTACGGGCCCAGCTCTACTGCCTTTGGCCTACCTCCAGTCTTGGTTTGGGTCTGTGAACAAGGGCAACAGCCCGAAACGCGTCAGATTTGCTGGCTCTTTAACCCCTTCAGCGCAGCGCGGATTTCCGCGCCGCGCTGAAGATTCCGTGCGCGGGCGGGGCCATGACGGAGCGGTTCCGTCATGCGCACAGCGCAACCGACGCACGTGACGGAACCGCTCCGTCACAAGCGTCGAACGGGTTAACTAAATAAACTTATCTGTGCCTGATTTTTGGGATTCGTGTCATCTCTATCCACTGACCTGGATGTGCTGAGACGGCTTGCTTTTACATGTTTATATATGTATGTATCTATATACACACATACATATATATATAAATGCATATGCATATATATGCATATATATGTGCATATGTGTGCATGTAGAGAGAAGTAGAGAGGTAGAGGTGTAGAGGTAGAGAGGTAGAGAGTAGCAGAGAGAGAGGTAGAGAGCGGTAGAGAGGTAGAGAGTAGAGGATCAGTAATAGAGAGTAGAGAGTGAGTAGTAGAGAGTAGTAGAGAGAGTAGCAGAGAGTGAGTAGGAGAGAGTAGGAGAGTGAGTAGTAGAGAGTGAGTAGTAGAGAGTAGTAGAGAGTGAGTAGTAGAGAGTGGGTAATAGAGAGTGGGTAATAGAGAGTGAATAGTAGAGAATAGTAGAGAGTGAGTAGTAGAGTGAGTAGTAGAGAGTAGTAGAGAGTGAGTAGTAGAGAGTGAGTAGTAGAGAGTGAGTAGTAGAGAGTAGTAGAGAGTGAGTAGTGGAGAGTGAGTAGCAGAGAGAGAGAGTAGTAGAGAGTAGTAGAGAATGAGTAGTAGAGAGAGTAGTAGAGAGTAGTAGAGAGAGAGAGAGAGTAGTAGAGAGTGAGTAGTAGAGAGTGAGTAGTAGAGAGTGAGTAGTAGAGTGAGTAGTAGAGAGAGAGTAGTAGAGAGTGAGTAGTAGACAGTAGTAGAGAATGAGTAGCAGAGAGTGAGTAGTAGAGAGAGAGTAGTAGAGAGTGAGTGGTAGAGAGTAGTAGAGAGTGAGAAGTAGAGAGTGATTGGTAGAGAGAGAGTAGTAGGGAGTAGTAGAGTAGTAGAGAGTGAGTAGTAGAAAGTGAGTAGTAGAGAGTAGTAGAGTAGTAGAGAGGGAGTAGTAGAGAGTAGTAGAGAGTGAGTTGTAGAGTGAGTAGTAGGGAGTAGTAGAGAGTGCGTAGTAGAGTGAGTAGTAGAGTGAGTAGTAGAAAGCAAGTAGTAGAGAGTGTGTAGTAGAGAGTGAGTAGTAGAGAGTAGTAGAGAATGAGTAGTAGAGAGAGTAGTAGATAGAGTAGTAGAGAGTAGTAGAGTAGTAGAGCATGTGTAGTAGAGAGTGAGTAGTAGACAGAGTAGTAGAGTAGTAGAGAGTGAGTAGTAGAGTGAGTAGTTGAGAGCGAGTAGTAGGGAGTGAGTAGTAGAGAGTGAGTAGTAGAGAGTAGTAGAGAGTGAGTAGTAGAGAGAGAGTAGTAGAGAGTGTGTAGTAGAGAGTAGTAGAGTGAGTAGTAGAGAGTGAGTAGTAGAGAGTAGTAGAGAGTGAGTAGTAGAGTGAGTAGTAGAGAGTAGTAAAGAGAGAGTAGTAGAGAGTGGGTGGTAGAGAGTAGTAGAGAGTAGTAGAGTAAGTAGTAGAGAGTAGTAGAGAGTGAGTAGTAGAGAGAGTAGTAGAGAGTAGTAGAGTAGAAGAGAATGAGTAGTAGAGAGTGAGTAGTAGAGACAGTAGTTGAGAGTAGTAGAGTAGTAGAGAGTGAGTAGTAGATAGTGAGCAATAGAGAGTAGGGGAGAGTGAGTAGTAGAGAGTGAGTAGTGGAAAGTGAGTAGTAGAGAGTGAGTAGTAGAGATTGTGCAGTAGAGAGCGAATAGTAGAGAGAGAGCAGTAGAGAGAGAGTAGGAGAGAGTGAGTAGTAGAGAGTAGTAGAGTGAGTAGTAGAGAGGGAGTAGTAGAGAGAAAGTAGTAGAGAGTATTAGAGAGTGAGTAGTAGAGAGTGAGTGATAGAGAGTAGTAGAGAGTAGTAGAGTGAGTAGAAGAGAGTAGTAGAGAGTGAATAGTAGAGAGTGAGTAGCAGAGATTAGTAGTAGAGAGTAGGGGAGGGTAGTAGAGAGTGAGTAGAAGAGAGTAAGTAGTAGAGAGTAGTAGCAAGTGAGTAGTAGAGAGTAAGTAGTTTAATTTAAAAGGAACACAATGAGGGGGTTCATTTTGCCATAGAAAGTATGATTAGTGTGGAAAAAAGAAAAATGAGTGCACATTTTGAGTGACTTCTCAAATCCTCTTCTATTTCATTAAATAATTCTGACATGCAGACTGAAACATGCACTTTCAATACCAGCAGCAGACTTCCCTGGTGAACAGTAGCTTTACTACAGTGATCTAATAAGGAACTAGAGTGCTAACATTCCGAATTTATGGCAAATGTGTGACACATCTGAATGCCTTCTTGATGGAATCAAAGTAAAAAATCTGAAAGTATTTCCTACTGAGGAGACTGTAGTAAATGAGGAAATTAGGAAACTTCATAACAAATAAGTCTCCCAAGATGGCCACCAGAGACAAAAGAGCCCAAATGTAGCACAAATATCACCCAGATGTAGCCCAAGTATAGCCCAATGACAGAATGTCCCAGAGTGTTCTAAAGAACAACTAGAGCGCTAACAGTCTTACTTATGACAAAAGTATGGCACATCTGAAGCCATCTTGATTGATATAAAGTGGTAACACTTAAAACATTTAATTTGCAAATGAACAAAATGAGGGGGTTCATTTTGCCATAGAAATTATGATTAGTGCTGCAGAAAGAAAAATTAGGGCACATTTTGACTTCTCAAATCCGCTTCTATTTCATTAAAGAATTCTGACATGCAGACTGAAACATGCACTTTGAATACCAGCAGCAGACTTCCCTGGTGAGCAGTAGCTTTACTACAGTGATCTAAACAGCAATTAGAGTGCTACCATTCAGAATTTATGGCAAATGTGTGCCACATCTCAATGACTGCTTGATGGAACCAAAGTAAACAAGCATTGAAAATGCAATAGGTCTCGTTCTCGTTTAAGTTAAAGCAATTCTGTTTGTAATTAGGTGGCTTTTTAGCTTTGCTTGTATTAGTGTTTTTCAAACTTTCATGTACATAACATGCATATGTATGCATATATGTATATGTATGCGTCCATTTATATTTATATAGATATACAGATTATATATATGTTTATTTATGCATATATATATATATATATATATATATATATATATATATATATATATATATACATACATATATATAAATGCATATGCATATATATGCATATATATGTGCATATGTGTGCGTGTAGAGAGAGGTAGCGAGGTAGAGGTGTAGAGGTAGAAAGGTAGAGGTAGAGAGTAGTAGAGAGAGAGGTAGAGAGGTAGAGAGTAGAGAGCGAGTAATAGAGAGTAGAGAGTGAGTAGAGAGTGAGTAGTAGAGAGTAGTAGAGAGTAGTAGAGAGAGTAGCAGAGAGTGAGTAGTAGAGAGTAGTAGAGTGAGTAGTAGAGAGTGAGTAGTAAAGAGTGAGTATTAGAGAGTTAGTAGTAGAGAGTGAGCAGTAGAGAGTAGTAGAGAGTGAGTAGTAGAGAGTACTAGAGAGTAGTAGAGAGTGAGTAGTAGAGAGTAGTAGAGATTGAGTAGTAGAGTGAGTAGTAGAGAGTAGTAAAGAGAGAGAGTAGTAGAGAGTGAGTAGTAGAGAGTAGTAGAGAGTGAGTAGCAGAGAGTGAGTAGCAGAGTGAGTAGTAGAGTAGTAGAGAGTGAGTAGTAGAGAGTAGTAGAGAGAGAGTAGATGAGAGTGAGTAGTAGAGAGCAGTAGAGAGTGAGTAGTAGAGAGTGAGGAGTAGAGAGAGAGTAGTAGAGAGTAGTAGAGTAGTAGAGAGTGAGTAGTAGAGAGTGAGTAGTAGAGAGTAGTGGAGTAGTAGAGAGTGAGTAGTAGAGAGTAGTAGAGAGTGAGTAGTAGAGTGAGTAGTAGAGAGTAGTATAGAGTGAGTAGTAGAGTGAGGGCTAGAGAGTAGTAGAGAGCGAGTAGTAGAGAGCAAGTAGTAGAGAGTGTGTTGAAGAGAGTGAGTAGTAGAGAGTGAGTAGTAGAGAGAATAGTAGAGAGTGAGAAGTAGATCAATCAATCAATCAATCAGAACATTTATAGAGCACGCTGCTCACCCGTGAGGGTCTCAAGGCGCTGTAAGGGGGGGTGCTGCTGCTGCTCGAAGCCAGGTCTTGAGGTGTTTACTGAAGGTGAGATGGTCCTGGGTCATTCGTAGGTGTGCGGGGAGGGAGTTCAATGTTTTGGCTGCCAGGTAGGAGAACGATCTTCCCCCTGCGGTGGTTCTGCGAATCCATGGGACGGTGGTGAGGGCGAGGCTGGCAGAGAGGAGCTGGCAGGTGGGAGTGTAGAATGAGAGGCGGTTGTTGAGGTATTCGGGCCCCATGTCGCGGAGCGCTTTGTGTGCGTGGGTGAGGAGCCTGAATGTGATCCTCTTTTTGACGGGGAGCCAGTGCAGGTTTCTCAGGTGGGCGGATATGTGGCTGTGGCGAGGGATATTGAGGATGAGTCGTGCGGCGGCGTTCTGTATGCGTTGTAGTCGTTTCTGAAGTTTGGTGGTGGTTCCTGCGTATGGGGCGTTTCCGTAGTCCAGTCAGCTGGTGACATGGGCCTGGGTGACTGGTTTTCTGGTTTCGGTGGGGATCCATCGGAAGATCTTTCGGAGCATGCGAAGGGTGTTGAAGCATGATGACGAGACGGCGTTGACTTGCTTGGTCATCATGGGGGAGGAGTCCAGGATGAATCCCAGGTTGCGTGCGTGGTCCGAGGGTGTTGGCGCGGAGCCCAGTGCTGAGGGCCACCAGGAGTCATCCCAGGCGGATGGGGATTGTCCGAGGATGAAGACCTCCGTCTTGCCTGAGTTCAGCTTCAGGCGGCTGAGCTTCATCAATTCTGCGACGTCTTTCATTCCTTCCTGTAGGTTGGTTTTGGCGGTGGCTGTGTCTTTGGTGAGGGAGAGTATCAGCTGGGTGTCATCGGCATAGGATATGATGTTGATGTGGTGTTTGCATGCGATGGCGGTGAGGAGCCTCATGTAGATATTGAAGAGGGTTGGGCTGAGCGAGGAGCCTTGGGGTACGCTGCAGATGATCTCAGTGGCTTCTGAGCAAAAGGGTGGGAGGCGGACTCTCTGGGTTCTGTCGGTGAGGAACAAGGGGATCCAGTCCAGAGCCTTCCTTGGATCCCAGTGTTGAAGAGGCGGGTTATTAGGGTGCGGTGGCATACGGTATCGAAGGCTGCTGAGAGGTCCAGGAGGATGAAGGCGGTTGTTTCTCCGTTGTCCATCAGGGTCCTGATGTCGTCGGTGGCTGCGATGAGGGCAGTCTCGGTGCTGTGGTTGACTCGAAATCCGGACTGGGATGGGTCGAGCGAGTTGTTTGCCTCGAGGAAGGCAGTCAGCTGTTTATTGACGTTTTTTTTTATGGCTTTGGCCGGGAAGGGAAGAAGAGAGATGGGGCAGAAGTTCTTGAGGTCTTTGGGTAGATATGGTAAGAGAGAGTAGTAGAGTAGTAGAGTAGTAGATAGTGAGTAGTAGATTGAGTAGTAGAGAGTGAGTAGTGGAGAGTGAGCAGTAGAGAGTAGTTGAGAGTGAGTAGTAGAGAGTGAGTAGTACAGAGTGAGTAGTAGAGAGAGAGTAGTAGAGAGTGAGTAGTAGAGTGGTAGAGAGTGAGTGGTAGAGAGTAGGAGAGTGTAGTAGAGTGAGTAGTAGTGAATAGTAGAGAGTGAGTAGTAGATAGACTATATGAGAGTAGTAGAGTAGTAGAGAGTGAGTAGTAGAGAGTGAGTAGTAGAGAGAGTAGTAGAGAGTAGTATTGTAGTAGAGAGTGAGTTGTAGAGAGTGAGTAGTAGAGAGTAGTAGAGAGCGAGTAGTAGATAGTGAGTAGTGGAGAGTGAGTAGTAGAGAGTGAGTAGTAGAGAGAGAGAGCAGTAGAGCGAGAGTAGTAGAGAGTGAGTAGTATAGAGTAGTAGAGTGAGTAGTAGAGAGTGAGTAGTAGAGAGAGAATAGTAGAGAGTGAGTAGTAGAGTAGTAGAGAGTGAGTGGTAGAGAGTAGTAGAGAGTAGTAGATAGTAGAGTGAGTAGTAGAGAGTAGTAGAGATTGAGTAGTAGAGAGTGAATATATAGAGAGTAGTAGTAGAGAGTAGTGGAGAGTGAGTAGTAGACAGTGAGTAGTAGAGAGAGAGTAGTAGAGAGTACTAGAGAGTGAGTAGTAGAGTAGTAGAGAGTGAGTGGTAGAGAGTAGTAGAGAGTAGTAGAGTGAGTAGTAGACAGAGTAGTAGTAGAGAGTGAGTAGTAGAGAGTAGTAGAGAGTGAGTAGTAGAGAGCACTAGAGAGTGAGTAGTAGAGTGAGTAGTAGTAGAGAGTGAGTAGTAGAGAGTAGTAGAGAGTGAGTAGTAGAGAGTAGTAGAGAGTGAGTAGTAGAGTAGTAGAGAGTGAGTAGTAGAGCATGAGCAGTAGAGAGAGAGTAGTAGAGCGTAGTAGAGAGTGAGTAGTAGAGTAGTAGAGAGTAGTCAGTCAGTGTCAGTCAGTGTCAGTCAGTCAGTCAGTGTCAGTCAATCAGTGTCAGCTAGAGCAGCTCTGCTGACCTGGTTCTCTGGCTCTAAAGCAGCTCTGCTGACCTGGTTCTCTCTTTCTAAAGCAGCTCTGCTGACCTGGTTTCTCTTGCTCTACAGCAGCTGACCTAGTTCTGAGGCTACGGGCAGCTCTGCTGATCTGGTTCTCTGGCTCCACAACAGTTCTGCTGACTTGGTTCTCTGGCTCTAAAGCAGCTCTGCTGACCCGGTTCTATGGCTCTAAAGCAGTTCTGCTGATATGGCTCTCTGGCTCTAGAGCAGCTCTGCTGACCTGGTTCTCTCCCTCTGGAGCAGCTCTGCTGACCTGGTTCTCTCCCTCTAAAGCAGCTCTACTGATCTGGTTTCTCTGGCTCTACAGCAGCTCTGCTGACCTGGTTCTCTCCCTCTAGAGCAGCTCTGCTGACCTGGTTCTCTACCCCTAAAGCAGCTCTACTGATCTGGTTTCTCTCGCTCTACAGCAGCTCTGCTGACCTGCTTCTCTTCTCTAGAGCAGCTCTGCTGACCTGGTTCTTAGACTCTAGAGCAGCTCTGCTGAACCTGGTTCTCTGGCTCTAAAGCAGCTCTGCTGACCTGGTTCTATGGCTCTAAAGCAGCTCTGCTGACTTGGTTCTCTGGCTCTAGAGCAGCTCTGCTGACCTGGTCCTCTGGCTCTAAAGCAGCTCTGCTGGCCTGGTTTTCTGGCTCTAAAGCAGCTCTGCTGACCTGGTTCTCTCCCTCTAAAGCAGCTCTGCTGATCTGGTTTCTCTGGCTCTAGAGCAGCTCTGCTGACCTGGTTCTCTGGCTCTAGAGCAGCTCTGCTGACCTAGTTCTTAGGCTCTAGAGCAGCTCTGCTGACCTGGTTCTCTGGCTCTACAGCAGCTCTGCTGACCTGGTTTTCTGCACTCACGATGCAAGCACCCAACTTCACGAAAATATATTTAAAAATAATATAAGTTTATTATAAGATCAAATATATTATTTTTATGAATATCTTACATCATCTCTTGCCCTAATATGTATATTAAAGACACATACATATCATTTTGGAACATCATTTTTTTTTGCTGGAGTCGCGCACCTAGCGCGCCCCAGCATGTATATGACATAACACAGGACCCACAGCCGCGCAAACGTCTCGTACCATAATGCGCATGTGTCACGAATGCGCGGGAGCAGAAGTCACGGACTGGTCGCATACCAATCGCGCACATCACGTGATATTAAATTTATATGATGTAACTGAAAAACATGCAGCCGTTGCACACCATACGTGGATCCTTCATGACTTTTCTAAAATGGCGGCTAGAATGCACGCACCCACCGTGATGTGTACGCTTTGAGTGCGCGAATCTGAAAAAAAATTGATTTAAAAAAAAAAGAAAATAATATAAATATATTAAAATGAAAAATGAAAACAAGAAAATTAATCAATATTTCAGTTTTCATTTTGTTTTTTTTTTGCAATTTTCAGAAAAATATATAATGTTATTTATGAATAAAATATTTATAAATAAACAGTTAAAAAACTGTAGGAAATAGTACAAAAAACCTTTGAAATTCGCTGAAAAAAACATAGCTTTCAGAGACGTTATAGTTAGAAATTAGCCTTTAAAAAAGCTTTGAAATTCACTGAAAAAACCATAGGTTTCAGAGACGTTATAGTTAGAAATTAGCATTTAAAATGCCTTAGAAATTCACAGAAAAACCATAGGTTTCAGGGGTGTTATAGTTAGTTGGCCATTTCACTCATACAAAACCATAGAAATTCCTCTGTTATAGTGCACTTCTGATGATGTCACATATTGCATTATTCATGACATGGTCAGTGACATCACTGATGACATCACTGATGCCAGCTCAAATGACATCACTGATGACATCATCCATGTGACAATCTGATACACCTCATCATACACTAGTAAAACCTTTCATCACTCACTGTAAAATACAGAGTACCATATTTGAAACCATTGACACACCAATACCAGTTACTACATACCCACTCAATGATTCCTAAGTCTACACACACAACTACCCATTCAACAACAGAATCATTATACATGCAGTCACTAATTAATAGAACACTATCAAATGCACTTATACACATTTATAGGCATTGACACATCAGCAGTCATCTTAGTCAGTTATGCAGTCATCCTACTCACTCATGAAATAAATTAATCGCACTTACATTTACTCACTTACACAATTATCCAACAACACTTCATTTATTCAAACACATAGTAACTCATAGTTAATATGTTAAAAAAGCACCATTACAATTATACACTCATTCATATAGTTACTCTCACAATCACTTACACATACTTACTTATATACACCAACTCTCACATACAATGCCTTTTTTTTACTTTGTTGAAGATGTACAACTAAAACATGTATTCGCTCACCAACACACAAATAAATACACTCAGTCACCCAAACCACTTTTTCCTCATGCACAACTCAACCTATACACCTGTATGCATAGAGTTACACACAGCCCATCCAACCACACACAAACTCAGTGTCCCATAAATACTCACCCAACTAATCAATAACTAATATACACACTCATGTAGTTAGTGACCAACTGATGCAGCATGTTATACAACAACAGAGACAGTGCTGCACACATTCACATAGTTTAGTTACTAATCCATGTATTAAGTGAGACACTTTTAATTACTCACTTAAACAGACAGTCAGACAGCTACTAAATCCTCCATACAGACAGTTATATATCCACTAAACCTTCAATACAGATTGGTATATATATATATATATATATATATATATATATATATATATATATATATATATATATATATATATATATACGCTCAAAGTTACCCTTCAGGAATGAGTTGCACTCTGAGCCAGCATCGACACCAGGCCTTTAATAGGTAGAAACATCATCTCCCTCACGATACAGGTAACAGCCTTTCATCCTTCATTGCCTGACGCGTTTCGAAGGGATAAGTCCTTCTTCTTCAGAGGCTGGATGTTCAGGTGAGTGCTTCCCACCACCTCCCATTAAATGCCAGAATACGCCCTCAAAAGGGCCGGTCCCATGACACGAAGCATTGTGGGAGATGTGGTTTTGAATAATGGCACCTCTTACTGTCCTTAAGCAATGCAAGCCCCCAGATGGGCCTCGTGAGGCAGTGTCCGTTATTAATCCTTGCCGGCTCTCCGCACTTAGTTCCGTGTATCTTGAACCTGCGGCCCCCTCAACATCTCGGGGTGGTGCAAACTCTACGGCTGGGCTGCCGCAAAAATACACGCTCAAAGTTACCCTTCAGGAATGAGTTGCACTCTGAGCCAGCATCGACACCAGGCCTTTAATAGGTAGAAACATCATCTCCCTCACGATACAGGTAACAGCCTTTCATCCTTCATTGCCTGACGCGTTTCGAAGGGATAAGTCCTTCTTCTTCAGAGGCTGGATGTTCAGGTGAGTGCTTCCCACCACCTCCCATTAAATGCCAGAATACGCCCTCAAATGGGCCGGTCCCATGACACGAAGCATTGTGGGAGATGTGGTTTTGAATAATGGCACCTCTTACTGTCCTTAAGCAATGCAAGCCCCCAGATGGGCCTCGTGAGGCAGTGTCCGTTATTAATCCTTGCCGGCTCTCCGCACTTAGTTCCGTGTATCTTGAACCTGCGGCCCCCTCAACATCTCGGGGTGGTGCAAACTCTACGGCTGGGCTGCCGCAAAAATACACGCTCAAAGTTACCCTTCAGGAATGAGTTGCACTCTGAGCCAGCATCGACACCAGGCCTTTAATAGGTAGAAACATCATCTCCCTCACGATACAGGTAACAGCCTTTCATCCTTCATTGCCTGACGCGTTTCGAAGGGATAAGTCCTTCTTCTTCAGAGGCTGGATGTTCAGGTGAGTGCTTCCCACCACCTCCCATTAAATGCCAGAATACGCCCTCAAATGGGCCGGTCCCATGACACGAAGCATTGTGGGAGATGTGGTTTTGAATAATGGCACCTCTTACTGTCCTTAAGCAATGCAAGCCCCCAGATGGGCCTCGTGAGGCAGTGTCCGTTATTAATCCTTGCCGGCTCTCCGCACTTAGTTCCGTGTATCTTGAACCTGCGGCCCCCTCAACATCTCGGGGTGGTGCAAACTCTACGGCTGGGCTGCCGCAAAAATACACGCTCAAAGTTACCCTTCAGGAATGAGTTGCACTCTGAGCCAGCATCGACACCAGGCCTTTAATAGGTAGAAACATCATCTCCCTCACGATACAGGTAACAGCCTTTCATCCTTCATTGCCTGACGCGTTTCGAAGGGATAAGTCCTTCTTCTTCAGAGGCTGGATGTTCAGGTGAGTGCTTCCCACCACCTCCCATTAAATGCCAGAATACGCCCTCAAATGGGCCGGTCCCATGACACGAAGCATTGTGGGAGATGTTTCTACCTATTAAAGGCCTGGTGTCGATGCTGGCTCAGAGTGCAACTCATTCCTGAAGGGTAACTTTGA
Organism: Triturus cristatus; assembly: GCF_964204655.1. Classification (NCBI taxonomy): domain Eukaryota; kingdom Metazoa; phylum Chordata; class Amphibia; order Caudata; family Salamandridae; genus Triturus; species Triturus cristatus. The sequence continues at coordinate 1,568,848,738 of NC_140591.1, read as the reverse complement.
GCGTGTATTTTTGCGGCAGCCCAGCCGTAGAGTTTGCACCACCCCGAGATGCTGAGGGGGCCGCAGGTTCAAGATACACGGAACTAAGTGCGGAGAGCCGGCAAGGATTAATAACGGACACTGCCTCACGAGGCCCATCTGGGGGCTTGCATTGCTTAAGGACAGTAAGAGGTGCCATTATTCAAAACCACATCTCCCACAATGCTTCGTGTCATGGGACCGGCCCATTTGAGGGCGTATTCTGGCATTTAATGGGAGGTGGTGGGAAGCACTCACCTGAACATCCAGCCTCTGAAGAAGAAGGACTTATCCCTTCGAAACGCGTCAGGCAATGAAGGATGAAAGGCTGTTACCTGTATCGTGAGGGAGATGATGTTTCTACCTATTAAAGGCCTGGTGTCGATGCTGGCTCAGAGTGCAACTCATTCCTGAAGGGTAACTTTGAGCGTATATATATATATATATATATATATATATATATATATATAATACATATTTAAATTTCAAACTAAACCACATTCACTGGATGATGTTATCAGTGATGTTACCAGTGATGTCATTTGAGATGTCATCAGTCGCCAGTAGGTAGTTATATTTAGGACCTAATTACTATAGGGAAATGGCAACATTCTATTCGCAAAAACTTTGGCGCCGATTGATGAATCTTTGTGAAATGTTTTAAACTAATTCTTTGTTGAGATCAGGTCCTATATTAAAAGTTTGGGGGTAATTCGTCAAGGGGGGGCTGAGAAAAAAGGGGGTCCCAAAACGTGTTTTTTCAATGTTAATTTCAATAGGAAACTTTAGACAAGGCCACAGGTCGAACGGGTGAACAGAATTACCCCAAATTTGGCAGAGAGAAGGGTCTTGGTCTAGAAAGAACGCTTTTGTTTATTTGCTGTAAATCCGTTGAGTAGTTTGTGACACATATTGAAATTTACAGACATCAATATTTGTGAATTCTGCCATCTGATTGGCTGAGGCGTTACGAGCACGAGCACGAGCTTGCTGATGATTGGCTGCTACCGCTGCGAGCATTTGCAACTAGAAAGTGTTGGTCGCTATTTTGTGATTCAGTTGAAGCGAGTAAGGGGGAAAAAGGGTGAAAAATGTGGGAAAGAGGAGGGTAGGACCACTGTAACCTTTGTGGGGTGTTTAGGGTGTGCTATAGAGGGGGTGCGAAGTGAGCTAATCATACCTACCGCTGTGAAAGTTCTAGGCTACGAAAATTAAGTGAGGTATTGGCTAGTGTGTGATGTTTCTAAGGAGTTCTTGTGCGCGACTCGAGGATTAAAGCGTGAGCCCACACTGTGTGTCTTATGCTGTGAAGTCATGTGCCCTGGCCGCGGCAGTACAGTTGTGGAAGTAGTGTCAGCATGTGTTTATACCTACTAGGATGAACTACTGACCCGTAGTGGTGTGAAAGTCCTGGGTACGGAAAATATGTGAGGTATTGTTTAGAGTCTCATGGAAGGAGGAATTGTTGGCTGCTATTTTGTTATTCCTTTGAAGCGAGTAAGGGGAAAAAAGGGCGATAAAAGGGGGAAATAGGAGGGTAGGAGCACTGTAACCTCTGTGGGGTGTTTAGGGTGTGCTATAGAGGGGGTGTGAAGTGAACTAATCATACCTACCAGTGTGAAAGTGCTAGGCTACGAAAATTAAGTGAGGTATTGCCTAGAGTGTGATGCTGCTAAGGTGAGGTGGTGCGGGACTCGGGGATTAGAGCGTGAGTCTAAATTGTGTGTCTTATGCTGTGAAGTCATGTGTCGTGGCTGCTGCAGTACAGCTGTGGAAGTAGTGTCAGCATGTGTTTATAACTACTAGGACGAACTACTGACCCATACTGGTCTGAAACTTCTGGGGTACCGAAAATATGTGAGGTAGTGTGTAGAGTCTCATGCTGCTAAGCTGAGCTGCTGCCGGACTCGGGGATGAAAGCGTGAGCCCTAACTGTGTGTCATATGCTGTGAAGTCATGTGCTCTGGCCACTGTGCCACATCTGTGCAAGTAGTGTCAGCATGTAGTTATAGCTACTTGGAGGAGCTTTTGTTTCGAACATTGTAACTTGTGTATGGTGCTTAGGGGGTGTCATATAGGCAGTGCGAATGTAAATTTGGGTGTATGAAATGAATTTGGTATTTGGAAAGTGGAAAGCACTGACTCCTACGGGTCTGATGGCACTGGGGGCGTAAGGTGAGGTGCTGCTGGAGTTGGGAATAAAGCTGATGAACTACTGACACCTATTGTGAACTTTTAACGTGCACGTGCAGTTGAATGTTCGATAAAATGGTGCAAAAGTATATCGTTAGGTTAAAAAAAAAATGATGAACTTTTAACCTGCCGGTGTCGTAGAAGGTTCCAGAAAGTGTAGTGGTAAAATAGGTTGAACTTGTAACCTGTATGTGGCACGGAATAATAAGTATCTTTTCGGAAGGAAAATTCAAAATTAACCAATGGAGGTAAGTTTTGGAATGTCGTTGAAGGAATTAAGTATTCTGATTTGTTCTTTACATGTATTTATGTGTGGAGTGATCAAGAAATTGTGCCATTCCTGGTTTCATTCTTGCTGAAGTCCGAGCTTTACATGTACTATGTGAGAAAGAGAGAATTGTATGCGTGTGTCATTTGAAATCTGGATAACAACTACAAAGGTGAGGTGGAAATTAACAAGGTGTGTTATGTGTTTTATAGTATTGATTAAGAATTTGAGGTGATGTTTTTAATTTTGAAAGTATTTTTTTTTTCAAAGTAATATAGTGTTAGTAAAGTGTGGTGTTTGATATTGGTTATGAAATATGCATACAATTTGAGCTGTTGTTATATAAGTATTTTATATATGTTTAGGAATTTTTCACAGAGAAGAAGTGTAGTTTGTCATCTTTATAGGACTGTATTGTTTTGAAAATGAGGTACAGTGTTAATTTGAGTTTGTAATGTATTTGGGGAGATAAAGAAAATGTTGCACGTTTGCAACTGATACTTTTTGTGGAAATAGTGGTGTGGGGTGGTGGTAGGAGACATGTGTGTTATTAAGTTAAAAGTTATAAAACGAAATTCAGAAATGTTATGTGGGCAGGTTGTGGTCTTATTTTTGACACTGAAAGGTAGGTCTGAATGTAAGTCAGGGTAGGTTGTTGTACAGTGGGGCCATGTACAGTGTTTGGAGACTACATGGAGAGGAGATGGAGATAGGAAAAGTGATACGTTCCTTTTACATGTACGTATAGTTTGAATCATGTGATCCTAAGTTGAGATAAATATGAATATGGTTTCTGGTTTGCATTTGGGTATAGTGAATAGTTTTTGTTGTTTCTGACTAGTGAATAATAAAAAGGTAGATAAACTGAAATATATGGTGATAAACGTATTAATTATTGTCTGTTCTTATGGAATAGAAGTAGTTGGGGAGTGCTTCTTTATAAGAGATGTTTTATAAATAAGTGAGAGATAAAAAAATGTAAATGCGTGGTATATTTTCTGTATGAGTTTGTTGACATTTGAGAACTACATGTGATTATAAGTGATACTATTTTTCAGTCTGTGTCGCTGTGGCCGATATATGTAGGTGTTGAAGTGGTTAGTGTTTTACTGATGGTGAGCTTCACTATCCCTTTTGAGACACTCGTCAATTTATTCATTCCATTTAATATTTTTAATATAGATACAGTAAAAGGACTGTATATTAAAAGTTTGGGAATTAGAACTTTGTTTACTCTCCCATGCCCTGCTATACACTCTACAGAGTGTTTAAACAACTTTCGTAACATATAGATGTCTAGCTAGTAAAGGTGGTGTAGTTCGACTGGGCCCATTTATAAGCCGTGCGATGGTTTATGTTGAATACTTTTTGCTGATAAGTGTTCCGTCAGACACCTGTTAAAATTAACGTTGTATATGGGTATAGAGGCGCTACTGGGAATGGTGGGGGTTTCTGTTTGATTTCGTACGGTTAAGCAAGGGTGGGTGTGGGTGTGGGGGAGGTGGTTATGTTGCTGATTGAAACACAGAATATAGTAACGTGAAGATGTTGAGCTACTAAACGTGATCTAGTACCACTGGGAGCACTTATAAAGTGCCCTATGGCATGGGATATGTTTTAGTCACAAATTTAAATGTTTTAATATGTTTTGCTGATGAGCGTTTCAGGAGACATCTGTTGAAATTAAGCCTCTGTTTGGCTATAGTTGCGCTTCTATGTTTGCTGGGGCTCTTTCTTTTATCGCGTAAAGTTAAGCAAGGGCGGGTTTTGAAGTGGTGTAGTGGTACTGTGACTATTTATAAACCGTCTTATGGTATGGTGTATGTTTGAGTTGCAAAATGGCAGGTTTTAATAGGTTTTGCTGATGAGCGTTCCGGCAGACACCTGTTGACATTAAGTCTATGTATGGCTATAGTTGTGGTAACAGGAGTGCTGGGGCTCGTTGTTTGATTTCTTAAGGTTAAGCAAGGAATGGGTGGGGTGGGGGAGGTGCGTAAGTTGCTGATTATAAGATGAATATTTGTAACGTGGGCATGTGTAGTTACTAAAGGTAATGTAGTTTCACTGGGCCCATTTATAAACAGTACTATGGGATGGTTTATGTTTTACCCGCTAATTTGCATGTTTAAATAGATTTGCTGATAAGTGTTCCGGTAGACACATGTTAAAATTGATCCTGTGTATGGGTATAGTGGCGCTACTAGGAATGGGGGGTTTCTGTTTGATTTTGTACTGTTAAACAAGGGCGGGGGTGGGTGTGGGGCAGGTAGTTATGTTGCTGTTTGAAATACAGAATATAGTAACGTGGAGATGTGGAGCTACTAAAGGTGATGTAGTACCACTGGGAGCACTTATAAAGCGCCCTATGGCATGGTATATGTATTACCCACAAATTTGCATGTTTTAATACGGTTTGCTGATGAGCTTTTCAGGAGACATCTGTTGAGGTTAAGGCTGTGTATGGCTATAGTGGCGCTGCTACGTTTGCTTGGGCTCTTTCTTACATTGCGTAAAGTTAAGCAAGGGCGCATGTTGAGGTGGTGTAGTGGTACTGTGACTATTTATAAACCATCTTATGGTATTGTGTATGTTTGAGTTGCAAAATTGTAAGTTTTAATAGCTTTTGCTGATGAGCGTTCTGGCAGACACCTTTTGACATTAAGTCTATCTATGGCTATAGTGGCGGTAACCGGATTGCAGGGGCTCATTGTTTGATTTCGTAAGGTTAAGCATGGGTATGGGTAGGGGTGGGGGATGTGCGTATGTTGCTGATTATAAGACGGACATTTGTAACGTGGGCATGTGTAGTTAGTAAATGTAATGTAGTTTGAGTGGGCCTATTTATTAACCGTGCCATGGTATTGTTTATGTTTTCCTGTGAATTTACATGTTTGAATACTTTTTTGTGTGTAAGTGTTCTGTCACACACCTGTTAAAATTAAGCCTGTGTATGGGTATAGTGGCGCTAGTAGGAATACTGGGGTTTCTGTTTGATTTCGTTCGGTTACGGAAACGTGGGGTGAGTGTGAGGGAGGTGGGTATGTTTCTGATTAAAACACAGAATTTAGTAACGTGCAGATGTCGAGCTACTGAAGGTGATGTAGTACCACTGGGAGCACTTACATAGTGCCCTATGGCATGGTATATTTTTTACCCGCAAATTTGTATGTTTTAATACGCTTTGCTCATGAGCGTTTCGGTAGACGGTTGTTGAAATTAAGTTCATTTATTGGTATAGTGTGTTTACTAGGTTTGGTGTGGCTCTTTCTTTAATTTTGTAAAATTAAGGAAGGATGGGGAAGAGGGTGGTGCAGTGGCAGTGTGCCCATTTATGAATCGCTTTATGGTATTGTATATGTTTTTCTGGCAAATTCCCATGTTTTAATACTTTTAGGTGATGAGAGTTCCAGAAGACAGGTACAGAAATTACACAACATTTCTGTGGATAAGACATATTCATGCTGATAGACACTCTTGTACTGTGGTAGAAGGCTGAGAGCGTTGATGGAAAGTTATGAAACTTAGTGCCATTGTAGATTTTAATGGAAGGTTACACTGTTTGTTACTATGGTGTAGTTTGGGTTCTAAATGGGAGGAAAAAAGTGGGGGTGCTCTAAAAGGGGGCAAAGCTCTTAAAGGGGTGGGGCTATGAAAGTTGGGGCATGGTCTAAATCAAGATAGGTATCATTGTGTGCTTTAGGAAATCCTCTCCAATTATCGTAGGTTCGGGAAAAAACATTGATTAAAGGATTTTCCTTTCTTCTACAATGTGGGTAACCTAGCGTGATGTCTCCAGTTCTCAGTAGTGAGCAAAATAAGCATGCGTACATCAATGTGCATGCTGTTGCTGCAGTGTAATAAAAAAAAGAAAAATTGACTATCTTTGAGAGGGCCGAAAATAGAGCCTGGTAGAGAGTCGTTTGGAGGCTGCCTGAAAATAAGTGCCGGTCAACAGACCCAGCCCAATTAAGCACAGTATCCATGCATCCTAAGCACTGCACCATTCAGCCATATTTTAATTGATTGATATATTCCTACTTATATTACCTACTGGCGGTCGCCAGTAGGTAGATATAGTTAGGACCTATTTTCCATAGGAAATCCGCAACATTCTATTTGGAATAACATTGGCGCCGATTGACGAATCTTTGCGAAATTGTCGAAACTTTTGGCCAGCTCTGGTCCGGTCCTATCCTGAAAATTTCACGGTGATTCGTCAAGCGGGGGCCAAGAAAAAAGGGGGGTCCCAAAACGCATTTTCCCGATGCATTTTCCCATAGGACCTTTTGACGCAGCTACAGCCCGAACTGCTGAACGGAATTACACCAAATTTGGCAAAGAGGTAGTCCTCAGTTCAGACACGTGTCTTTTGCTTAAATGGTGTAAATCCGTTCAGTAGTTGCTGAGAAAATCAAAAGTAAAATCATATATATATATATACATAAATCTCTTCATCTGCTTAACTTAAGCATCTATGAGCACACTCGCCTATAGTAAGCACTGTGCCATTCATGCAGCGATACGTCTATATATGCATAGATATATCTGTCCCAGAATCAATCCTAAGCATTTATCAGCCCATCCGTCTATCATAAATACTGGTGTTTGCATTCATTCATCCTTTCATCCATCCATACATTGATACATTGATCTATGTATCTATCCATTGATGCATCTGGCCATGCAGCCACTCACCCTTTATTCAACTATATGTTCTTATTTCTGTGCATCGTCCACCCCGATCTTAAATACGACATACTATACTCATCCAGCTACCCTCTTAAGGCGTTGAAAAGGCTTGCAAAAAGCATTGACAGGCAGATTTTTTAATATAGAATAACACATTCACTGGATGGTGTCATCAGTGATGTCATCAGTGATGTCATTTGAGATGTCATCAGTGATGTCATGAGTGATGTCACTGACCATGTCATGAGTGATGTAATATGTGACGTCATCAGCAGTGCATTGCGGGCGCGCGAGTTATAGTTAACTGAACTAACTATAACGGGGAAATTTCATTGGTTTTGTATGAGAGAAATGTCCAGCTAACTATAACATGTGTGAAACCTATGTTTTTTTCAGTGAATTTGCAAGGTTTTTTAAATGCTAATTCCTAACTATAACGTGTGTGAAACCTTTGGTTTTTTCAGTGAATTTGTACGGTTTTTTTAATGCTAATTTTTGAATTATTTAATTAAAAAAAAGAATTATTTTAAAAATAATATTCCTATGTATCCATTTATATATTATCTGTATTCTTTTATTTGTTTTTGCTTTTTTATAAAAATTTCAAATAGGATAAAGTTGCACAGTTTTTTAAATTTTTGCAATTAATTTTTCTCCACTTTTTTTTTTATATAAATTCTTGAGGTGCGCGCTCTGAGCGCGCTCCTAGTACAATTTCGTAAGTATTTTATGAATACCGTTGTACGTTATTTACGTACGCATATATACGTCATAGTGCGCGCTGGGAGCGCGCACCCAGTACGTATGCGTACGTACATACGCATGCGTGCGTGCGTCCTACGCGCTCCACGCGGTTTACTTCCGCATACGCTTAAATTACGCGCAATAATGTTCGCGTATACGCGTGTTCAACGTATGCGCGCTACGTACGCGCATATGACGTATGCACATGCGCACCTACGTGTTCGCGCATGCGTAATCACGAGGTGCGCGCACGGAGCTTGCGCAGTGCACGCACCTCGGGTTATATGCATAATAAAACAACACTTCTTATTGGTTATCATTACTTTCAGTTTCTGATTGTTTCAATACCACACCCAATCCCCTCATGGCAAGTCATGTGATCAAGAATCATCACTTTTGATTGGTTTGAAGTACTTTCAGTTCCAGATTCTTCCCAAACCACACCTACTCCCCTCATTATTAGTTCTGATTCCTTTGGAGAAGGAGCTATTCTGTTGTTGAGAGACAATGGCTGAACAGCAACCATCTTCAGACAGTGACCTGGACACTCTTGAGAGGCAGAGGAGCAGGAAGCAGAAAGACAGCTTTATATGGCAGTTTTTCACTTTTCCAGAGGGACAAAAAAAGGTAAATGCACCTTAAGTTACATGTGTACTTTGTCAAAAAGTCTTGTCACGTGGGAATCCTAATAAGAAATATTCTTTTAGCATTCACACTATGTTGAGGCATGTTGACAAAATGCATCCAGTGACTTTTCGTCGAGCTTCTGGAGCAAACCCTCCACCTGCTCTACCGACGACATCTGCAGCAGCTCAGCCGAGCACATCTTCGGCAGCTCAGCCGAGCACTGCTTCTGCAGTGGTGCCTTTGCCTTCTTCCACACCTCGTTTTGGACCACCTTGTTTTGCGAGGTTGTCCACACGCTGCACTGATTGCGGTAAACTTATTTCTGTGTGTGAGACCAGTCTTGATCTCATTCAGAGAAAATTTGATGCCCATGAGTGCAGAAGGCCATAGATGTTTTTTCTTTTTTTTCGTTTTTCTCTTCCTGTTTCCCTCCATGAACTCAAGGGCTCTTTTAAGAGCCACTTAAAAACTAAACCCAAAAAAATTTTTGGGGGGATTTATTTATTTTTTATTTTTTTGGGGTGCGCGCACCCTGCGCGCACCCAAGGTTTTTTTTTTAAAATTATTATTATTATTTTTTTTTTAAATTGATGTACAAAAAGAGGTGAAGAAATGGAAGCATGAAAAGGGAGGATTGAGTAATACTAATATTTTTCACTTATTTTTTTAAAAAAAGATTTTAAAGTATTTTGCAAGGGAACAGAATTTTTTTTTTTTTCTTTCTAGTTCTGCAAAAAATGAAAAAAAGTATTAATATTCAATCATACATTACAAAAAGCATTACATGTTTTTACATATTTTACAAAGCAATTTTTTGCCCTTTTTTTGCTGTTTTCAGAATTTTTTATTTTTCACTTAAAATAGTGAAAACAATTGTATTCATCATTTAACAGCGGGCAAAAAAAACAATCTGAAAGATTGTTTAAAAAAAGCCCTAAAACTTTCCTCACTAAAATATACCTTGTTAGAAATATTACATATATATTACAAGTACTTTTCTAGATGAATAACATTTTTCTAGACAAACCGTCTTTAACCCTTGTCGCAAAAGCACACATGCCATAATAATTTCTGTCAAAAGAGTCCACAATTGTTTTTATTACTTTTCCTTTAGGCCAAATAGTAATTTCAAAATCCTTTTTAAGTGATATCTTCAATTATAATCCTTTAAAATTACAAAAAATGCTTTGTTCAGATGCAGTTTTTAGTTTTCAAAATTTAGGTTTCAGAAAAATTAAATAAGAATTGTGTAAATCATAAGGCAAACGTTGCTTGAAAATCAATTGGGAATCATTACACAGTGTCCAGCCTTTTTCACATTTAAGATAAACTGTGTAATGTCCAGAAGTTACAGTAGGTCCATCATGAAAAATTATTGCAACTGTAACAAAAGTTTTTCCAGAAATTGATAATTGTTGTCCTGTAAACTTCTTTATTAAAGTATCCAATTTTGAACCATCAGCTCTACAACGTTGCATCATTAAAATTACATACTGACCATATTTCTGTAAAAATAACGTGGAAAACATGTCGGATTTGCATTCAGAACATTCCATGTTGTGATTGGCATCTTTAACTAATTTACTAAAAGTCACTGATTTACTCTCTGGTAATGGTAAAAATATGAACCTTTCTGAATCAACATGACAACTACATGTGTTCATACAGTTTTCACAGCAATGTTCCCATTTGTAAGAGACACCAAATAAGTTTTCTACTTCTACCACTTCATCTTCAAGTACACTCAAAATATATATTAAGAATTCCTGTGCATCTTGCTGGACATTTTCTTTAAACTGTGTAGAACCACAACATACATCTAAAAGATTTCTAACATCAGTAGCACTTTCTATTTCAGTTTTATCAGTACTCAGCTTCTCAAAAAGGAGACTCAGCAGAGAACACAATCTTTTTCCATGATTTACTATTATCTGTTCTAGCAACTTTTCAAGATAAAATACAACATTCAGCACTACATTTGCATAGCAGTTGACACCAGAGCTATTTTCAAAATGGCAACCAACAACCTCTTCAACACTGTCCTTTTTCTTTTTCCTTGCTATCACATCACTGTCCTTTTTTTTTTTGTTCTGTTCATCCACATTACAGATATTTTCAAATCTCCTTTTCCGAGAAGCAACATGTTTTTCAATCACAGGATACTGACCTAAATGAGGAGCATAGGTTCTTCTTAATCTATTATACTCCTTTACACAGTTTGTATCAGCACTAACTTTTGAGTCATCAAAGTCTATCATAAATAAACCAGATAATGTTTTCACTCGTGACAAAGCAACATATGCCATACCTTCTTTGAACACAGTAGAACCAATGTTTACAAAAGCACTATCTACAGTCAATCCTTGAGACTTGTGAATAGTAACAGCATATGCTAGAGAAAACGGAAACTGCTTCCTACGTACATATAAAACTTTCACAAGCATGAAACGAACTGAACAACGACAAATATCTTTAACTTCTTCTATCTGATCAAATTTTATTTTTAAACATTCAATTCCTTCTTTTTTCTGATAATTAATAAAACCCACAACTCTTCCCATAGCTCCATTCACTAAACCTTTTTTTACATCCAAATTTCTCCTTAAAATCACTCGACAATTCATGCAAACATATAGATTTTTTTCTAATCCAGCACACAGAGCTGACTACTACACATGAGAGTGTTGGAGAAGCTGCTGCGTGTGTGCCAAGAGTGTGTTTCTGGAGACTGTGTATTGTCTGGTGCAAGACAGATGAGCAAAGAGACTTCCAGAACTGCATGAAGACTGCAGGGATGTATGTAACAGTGCATGAGTGCTAAGGGTTATTTTCAGTTTTGAACATATGGCATCTACATGTGCCTTTGCTATTTTGAAAGGGAAATCTACCCTGTTGGTTTCAAATGTTTTAGCTTTTGCCTCCCATTTGCGATTAAGTGATTTCTGCTGAGTGCTAACCACCACATTTGAAGAAAACAAGCTGTCCCTTTCCTGCAAGTGCATGTTTTACAGAACAACTTCAACACAAATTACATCTCTGGCCACAATTCCTCTGCGCACACAACCTCATAGTGTGCGTCTAAGCAGAAAACAGAATTTGATTTGCAATTTCAAAGCACATTTACTACTGTGGTAGAACAAGTGATAATTAGTGTTACAGCCTGACACATTTTCCTTGTAGATCACAGAGGCAGAAAAGACCACATGTCCTAACAGCTACATCATACCAGGAGCATGTGCAATCTGGGTGAGTGACTACACTAGAGCAAACGAAATGTGCCTCGATGACGTTGAATGTGTTTGCGTTACACAGTGCTATCTGAAACACCACACAGACCTGAGTACTACACATGGGAGTGTGAGAGAAGCTGCTGCGTGTGTGCCAAGAGTTTGTTTCTTGAGACTGCGTATTGTCTGGTACAAGACAGATGAGCAAAGAGACTTCCAAAACTGCATGAAGACTGCTGGGATGTATGTAACAGTGCATGTGTGCTAAGGGTTATTTTCAGTTTTGAATATATGGCAACTACCTGTGCCTTTGCTATTTTGAATTGAAAATCTACCCTATTGGTTTCAAATGTTGTAGCTTTTGCCTCTCATTTGCGATTTAGTGATTTCTGCTGACTGCTAACCACCACATTTGAAGAAAACAAGCTGTCCCTTTCCTGCAAGTGCATGTTTTACAGAACAACTGCAACACAAAATACATCTCTGGCCACAATTCCTATATGCACACAGACTCATGCTGTGTTGGTAGGCACAAAGCACAGGCTGCCCCTTTCCTCGGTCTGCAATCCTTACAGAACAAAAACTTCACAAATTAAATCTCAGCCAACAATTCCTATATGCACACAGACTCATGCTGTGTTGGTAGGCACAAAACACAGGCTGCCCCTTTCCTGGGACTGCAATTCTTACAGAACTAATGCTAATTTCAAATGTGCTACCATTTTCCTCTCTATTCTTTCAAAGTGATTTCTGCTAAATCCTAACCATCACAATTAAAAAGAAGCTGTCCTTTTCTTTCAACTGCAAGTCTTACTTTTCAACAGCAACGCAAATTAAATCTCTGTCAACAATTCTTCTCTGCACACAGACTCATGGTTTGATGGTAGGCACAAAACAGTATTCCTCATTGTTACCATTACACATTAACTTATGGTGAAAACATACTCCATAATATTTAACTAGTTCAAAACAGTTAAATATCTCGCAAACCTCAAAATGTAAAACATAACTTTTGAAGAAGATTCACAATTCTAATATTTTTCTCAAAAATCACCACATACTTCCCCTCTCAAACTCATAACTCACCTTTAAAATTAGTTAGTTGTGAAAGAAATGTGCCACTCAAACAGCAGACTATCTGATTCAGAATATCAGAGCTCTACACCTCGCTCCTCTCTCCAGAACCAGTAAATGGCAATGTTTCCCTCTCTTTTTTCACACATATACATGTTAATTACAAATCTCAGTGCTTCCCACTTTTTTTCAAATGAAATCACACATTTCTATTGGTTGAAAACTTCAACCCCTTTCCAAATGTACCCTTCCCCCAACTTGACTTCTGCCTGCTACCATAGCAACAGCTCATGGAACACTGCTGTGAAGAGAGAGGTCAGAAGTTCAGCAGGCAATGTTTCATATCCAAAGAGCAAGAGTGCTTGACTTTTCAAACCTAACAGCCAATCCATAGTAATGTTCTTTGGTAACACATTTTTCTGTACCAATACAAAACATGCTTTTTAAAATTTAAACATACAGCCTAGTTTTTAGTGTAGAATGGTTTGAAACAGCCAATGAGTTCTTTTTATAAAAAAAACTATGTGTGCCCCCATTTTTCAACTGTCTTTCATTTCATATTGCCTTTCTGCTGAAAGACACCTCCTGAGTGCATCCTTTTCTCCTTGGAAGATGTTCACAGTGTGGATTGAAGGTCACACCTATGTCTTCTGGAGTGAAAAATTTGCAGAAAAAAGAGGTATGGTGAGAGACCTTGCTTTGCCAAATGTAGACATTAAATGGATTGGCCAGAGAGGGTTAAAGTGGCACCAATTAATGCCTTTGGTGAAAACCTTTCTACATCTCCCACAGCCTAACCTTATTATTGTGCACTGTGGTGGTAATGACCTAGGCACTTTAACTGGGGTAGGTCTGGAAATGCTTATTAAGGACACCTTTGTGCAATTGATGTCGCTTTTTCCACAAACTTCCTTTGTATATTCTAACATATGCCAAAGGCAAAAGTGGAACTGGTCCAACCAATTTTGTCCGCAGATTGACAAAGCAAGGAAGCACGTCAACAAATCTATTTCTGCTTTTCTCAGAGACTATGGTATGGGTTCTATATACCACAACAACTTGCGTTACAACATGCAAGACATTTATAGAGGAGATGGTGTACACTTCACTGATGAAGGCAACAGAGTCTTCCTCTTGAACTTTAGACTCTGCATCGGTACTTACTTGTAGGTACCAAAAAACACACAATAAACACAAGGGCTCTTTTTAGAGCCACCTTATATCTTTTTACTTAATTGCGATTTTTTTTTGTTTTTTTTGTTTTTAAAAAATTTTCAGGTGCGCGCTGGGTGCGCGCACTCGGCGATATTTTTTTCCAAAATATAAATCTTTTTTTTTGCCCTACAATGTCCTACTGTGACCCCCTTACAATGCCTAGTGGGTCAATATCTCCCCACTCTGCCCCCTTTTCAAGTTCTCCCCCTTTGTTTCTCACCCCCTCTTTATGCGAGAGACAAAATGGCGGCCGCCGCTTCCTGATTTCCACCGATTCGAATGTTTACTAACATCTAACAACCAATCAGAAGTGCGCTCGCGCACGGCAAGGTGCGCGCAAAGGACTTGCTCAGTGCGCGCATGCTGCGCGCTTACAGATATATATATTGATTTAAATGCTAATTTCTCAGGAAATACTGAACAGATTTACACCAAACCTGCAAAAGGCACTTCATGGACCTAATGGCTACCTCTCTGCCAAATTTCACATAATTCTGTTCAGCCGTTCGGGCTGTAGCTGCGACTAAAGTCCCTATGGAAAAATGCATGGGGAAAACGCGTTTTGGGACCCCCCTTTTTTCTCGGCCCGCTTGATGAATCACCCCGAAACTATCAGGGTAGGAGCTGAGCGGAGCGCCCCATTAGTTTTGAAAATTTCACGAGGATTTGTCAACTGGCGCCAAAGTTATTCAAAATAGAATTTTGAGATTTCCTATGGAAACACGGTCCTAACTATAACTACCTACTGGCGACCGCCAGTAGGTAATAATACATATTTAAATTTCAAACTAAACCACATTCACTGGATGATGTTATCAGTGATGTTATCAGTGATGTCATTTGAGATGTCATCAGTCGCCAGTAGGTAGTTATATTTAGGACCTAATTACTATAGGAAAATGGCAACATTCTATTCGCAAAAACTTTGGCGCCGATTGATGAATCTTTGTGAAATTTTTTAAACTAATTCTTTGTTGAGATCAGGTCCTATATTGAAAGTTTGGGGGTAATTCGTCAAGGGGGGGCTGAGAAAAAAGGGGGTCTTAAAACGTGTTTTTTCAATGTTAATTTCTATAGGAAACTTTAGACAAGGCCACAGGTCGAACGGGTGAAAAGAATTACCCCAAATTTGGCAGAGAGAAGGGTCTTGGTCTAGAAAGCACGCTTTTGTTTATTTGGTGTAAATCCGTTGAGTAGTTTGTGACAAATATTGAAATTTACAGATATCAATATTTGTGAATTCTGCCATCTGATTGGCTGAGGCGTTACGAGCACGAGCACAAGCTTGCTGATGATTGGCTGCTACCGCTGCGAGCATTTGCAACTAGAAGTGTTGGTCGCTATTTTGTGATTCAGTTGAAGCGAGTAAGGGGGAAAAAGGGGGAAAAATGTGGGAAAGAGGAGGGTAGGACCACTGTAACCTTTGTGGGGTGTTTAGTGTGTGCTATAGAGGGGGTGCGAAGTGAGCTAATCATACCTACTGCTGTGAAAGTTCTAGGCTATGAAAATTAAGTGAGGTATTGGCTAGTGTGTGATGTTTCTAAGGAGTGCTTGTGCGTGACTCGAGGATTAAAGCGTGAGCCCACACTGTGTGTCTTATGCTGTGAAGTCATGTGCCCTGGCCGCTGCAGTACAGTTGTGGAAGTAGTGTCAGCATGTGTTTATACCTACTAGGATGAACTACTGACCCGTAGTGGTGTGAAAGTCCTGGGTACGGAAAATATGTGAGGTATTGTTTAGAGTCTCATGGAAGGAGGAATTGTTGGCTGCTATTTTGTTATTCCGTTGAAGTGAGTAAGGGGAAAAAAGGGCGATAAAAGGGGGAAATAGAGGGTAGGAGCACTGTAACCTCTGTGGGGTGTTTAGGGTGTGCTATAGAGGGGGTGTGAAGTGAACTAATTATACCTACCAGTGTGAAAGTGCTAGGCTACGAAAATTAAGTGAGGTATTGCCTAGAGTGTGATGCTGCTAAGGTGAGGTGGTGCGGGACTCGGGGATTAGAGCGTGAGTCTAAATTGTGTGTCTTATGCTGTGAAGTCATGTGTCGTGGCTGCTGCAGTACAGCTGTGGAAGTAGTGTCAGCATGTGTTTATAACTACTAGGACGAACTACTGACCCATACTGGTCTGAAACTTCTGGGGTACCGAAAATATGTGAGGTAGTGTGTAGAGTCTCATGCTGCTAAGCTGAGCTGCTGCCGGACTCAGGGATGAAAGCGTGAGCCCAAACTGTGTGTCATATGCTGTGAAGTCATGTGCTCTGGCCACTGTGCCACATCTGTGCAAGTAGTGTCAGCATGTAGTTATAGCTACTTGGAGGAGCTTTTGTTTCGAACATTGTAACTTGTGTATGGTGCTTAGGGGGTGTCATATAGGCAGTGCGAATGTAAATTTGTGTGTATGAAATGAATTTGGTATTTGGAAAGTGGAAAGCAGTAACTCCTACGGGTCTGATGGCACTGGGGGCGTAAGGTGAGGTGCTGCTGGAGTTGGGAATAAAGCTGATGAACTACTGACACCTATTGTGAACTTTTAACATGCACGTGCAGTTGAATGTTCGATAAAATGGTGCAAAAGTATATCGTTAGGTTAAAAAAAAAAAAATGAACTTTTAACCTGCAGGTGTCGTAGAAGGTTCCAGAAAGTGTGGTGGTAAAATAGGTTGAACTTGTAACCTGTATGTGGCACAGAATAATAAGTATCTTTTCGGAAGGAAAATTCAAAATTAACCAATGGAGGTAAGTTTTGGAATGTCGTTGAAGGAATTAAGTATTCTGATTTGTTCTTTACATGTATTTATGTGTGGAGTGACCAAGAAATTGTGCCATTCCTGGTTTCATTCTTGCTGAAGTCCGAGCTTTACATGTACTATGTGAGAAAGAGAGAATTGTATGCGTGTGTCATTTGAAATCTGGATAACAACTACAAAGGTGAGGTGGAAATTAACAAGGTGTGTTATGTGTTTTATAGTATTGATTAAGAATTTGAGGTGATGTTTTTAATTTTGAAAGTATTTTTTTTTCAAAGTAATATAGTGTTAGTAAAGTGTGGTGTTTGATATTGGTTATGAAATATGCATACAATTTGAGCTGTTGTTATATAAGTATTTTATATATGTTTAGGAATTTTTCACAGAGAAGAAGTGTAGTTTGTCATCTTTATAGGACTGCATTGTTTTGAAAATGAGGTACAGTGTTAATTTGAGTTTGTAATGTATTTGGGGAGATAAAGAAAATGTTGCACGTTTGCAACTGATACTTTTTGTGGAAATAGTGGGGTGGGGTGGTGGTAGGAGACATGTGTGTTATTAAGTTAAAAGTGATAAAACAAAATGCAGAATTGTTATGTGGGCAGGTTGTGGTCTTATTTTTGACACTGAAAGGTAGGTCTGAATGTAAGTCAGGGTAGGTTGTTGTACAGTGGGGCCGTGTACAGTGTTTGGAGACTACATGGAGAGGAGATGGAGATAGGAAAAGTGATACGCTCCTTTTACATGTACGTATAGTTTGAATCATGTGATCCTAAGTTGAGATAAATATGAATATGGTTTCTGGTTTGCATTTGGGTATAGTGAATAGTTTTTGTTGTTTCTGACTAGTGAATAATAAAAAGGTAGATAAACTAAAATATATGGTGGTAAACGTATTAATTATTATCTGTTCTTATGGAATAGAAGTAGTTGGGGAGTGCTTCTTTATAAGAGATGTTTTATAAATAAGTGAGAGATAAAAAATGTAAATGCGTGGTATATTTTCTGTATGAGTTTGTTGACATTTGAGAACTACATGTGATTATAAGTGATACTATTTTTTAGTCTGTGTCGCTGTGGCCGATATATGTAGGTGTTGAAGTGGTTCGTGTTTTACTGATGGTGAGCTTCACTATCCCTTTTGAGACACTCGTCAATTTATTCATTCCATTTAATATTTTTAATATAGATACAGTAAAAGGACTGTATATCAAAAGTTTGGGAATTAGAACTTTGTTTACTCTCCCATGCCCTGCTATACACTCTACAGAGTGTTTAAACAACTTTCGTAACATATAGATGTCTAGCTAGTAAAGGTGGTGTAGTTCGACTGGGCCCATTTATAAGCCGTGCGATGGTTTATGTTGAATACTTTTTGCTGATAAGTGTTCCGGCAGACACCTGTTAAAATTAACGTTGTATATGGGTATAGAGGCGCTACTGGGAATGGTGGGGGTTTCTGTTTGATTTCGTACGGTTAAGCAAGGGTGGGTGTGGGTGTGGGGGAGGTGGTTATGTGGCTGATTGAAACACAGAATATAGTAACGTGAAGATGTTGAGCTACTAAACGTGATCTAGTACCACTGGGAGCACTTATAAAGTGCCCTATGGCATGGGATATGTTTTAGTCACAAATTGACATGTTTTAATATGTTTTGCTGATGAGCGTTTCAGGAGACATCTGTTGAAATTAAGCCTCTGTTTGGCTATAGTTGCGCTTCTATGTTTGCTGGGGCTCTTTCTTTTATCGCGTAAAGTTAAGCAAGGGCGGGTTTTGAAGTGGTGTAGTGGTACTGTGACTATTTATAAACCGTCTTATGGTATGGTGTATGTTTGAGTTGCAAAATGGCAGGTTTTAATAGGTTTTGCTGATGAGCGTTCCGGCAGACACCTGTTGACATTAAGTCTATGTATGGCTATAGTTGTGGTAACAGGAGTGCTGGGGCTCGTTGTTTAATTTCTTAAGGTTAAGCAAGGGATGGGTGGGGGAGGTGCGTAAGTTGCTGATTATAAGATGAATATTTGTAACGTGGGCATGTGTAGTTACTAAAGGTAATGTAGTTTCACTGGGCCCATTTATAAACAGTGCTATGGGATGGTTTATGTTTTACCCGCCAATTTGCATGTTTAAATAGATTTGCTGATAAGTGTTCCAGTAGACACATGTTAAAATTGATCCTGTGTATGGGTATAGTGGCGCTACTAAGTTTTAATACTTTTTGGTGATGAGAGTTCCAGAAGACAGGTACAAAAATTACACAACATTTCTGTGGATAAGACATATTCATGCTGATAGACACTCTTGTACTGTGGTAGAAGGCTGAGAGCATTGATGGAAAGTTATGAAACTTGGTGCCGTTGTAGATTTTAATGGAAGGTTACACTGTTTGTTACTATGGTGTAGATCGGGTTCTAAATGGGAGAAAAAAGTGGGGGTGCTCTAAAAGGGGGCAAAGCTCTTAAAGGGGTGTGGGCTATGAAAGTTGGGACATGGTCTAAATCAAGATAGGTATCATTGTGTGCTTTAGGAAATCCTCTCCAATTATCGTAGGTTCGGGAAAAAACATTGATTAAAGGATTTTCCTTTCTTCTACAATGTGGGTAACCTAGCGTGATGTCTCCAGTTCTCAGTAGTGAGCAAAATAAGCATGTGCACATCAATGTGCATGCTGTCGCTGCAGTGAAATAAAAAAAAGAAAAATTGACTATCTTTGAGAGGGCCGAAAATAGAGCCTGGTAGAGAGTCGTTTGGAGGCTGCCTGAAAATAAGTGCCGGTCACCAGACCCGGCCCAATTAAAGCGCAGTATCCATGCATCCTAAGCACTGCACCATTCAGCCATCTTTTAATTGATTGATATATTCCTACTTATATTACCTACTGGCGGTCGCCAGTAGGTAGATATAGTTAGGACCTATTTTCCATAGGAAATCCGCAACATTCTATTTGGAATAACATTGGCGCCGATTGACGAATCTTCGCGAAATTGTCCAAACTTTTGGCCAGCTCCGGTCCGCACCTATCCTGAAAATTTCACGGTGATTCGTCAAGCGGGGGCCGAGAAAAAAGGGGGCTCCTAAAATGCATTTTCCCGATGCATTTTCCCATAGGACCTTTTGACGCAGCTACAGCCCGAACTGCTGAACGGAATTACACCAAATTTGGCAAAGAGGTAGTCCTCAGTTCAGACTCGTGTCTTTTGCTTAAATGGTGTAAATCCGTTCAGTAGTTGCTGAGAAAATCAAAAGTAAAATCATATATATATATATATATACATAAATCTCTTCATCTGCTTAACTTAAGCATCTATGAGCACACTCGCCTATAGTAAGCACTGTGCCATTCATGCAGCGATACGCCTATATATGCATAGATATATCTGTCCCAGAATCAATCCTAAGCATTTATCAGCCCATCCATCTATCATAAATACTGGTGTTTGCATTCAGTCATCCTTTCATCCATCCATACATTGATACATTGATCTATGTATCTATCCATTGATGCATCTGACCATGCAGCCACTCACCCTTTATTCAACTATATGTTCTTATTTCTGTGCATCGTCCGCCCCGATCTTAAATACGACATACTATACTCATCCAGCTACCCTCTTAAGGCGTTGAAAAGTCTTGCAAAAAGCATTGACAGGCAGATTTTTTAATGTAGAATAACAAAGCTTTGAGTTACTCTTTGAGGAGCATACTGCAACACCGTTCTCTGGTGGTGTTTTAAACAAAGGTACATTTAGCGAAAGGAATGTAAAGGAGCTTTTAAATGTAATACGTTAATTTAGAAACATAACGTTTTGTTGAGTTGTTTATAGGTACACTGTTTTAAAGTGGCTGTGACTGACAGATACTGGACACCTGTACTTCTTATATTTGAGAAAGTATACCAGAGAGCTAATTTGGGGTGGTGAGAACCTTGAGTTCTATATTTCCATGTGAAGGACAGTATAGAAATATAAAAGTTATTGGAAAGCTTTTATGTTCATATTAAAGAGGGGGTGTGAGAACTTAGTGAGGCAGGCAAAGTGTGTGTTTTCGTAGCACTAAAACAAGACCGTGTGTAAGATGAGAGCAGGTTCGTGCTGGAGTTGCCTTGTTGTGGTCGTTTGCAGAGGCGCAACCAGAGGGAAATTTTGAGGGAGCCTAATTCTTTCAGCAATAGGCAGAATGGGCATAGAGGGGTTGTAAAAAGAGGTGAAAAAGAACAGAGTCTCCTTTACAAAAAAATTATGTTTTGAATACCATTGAAGTACTCGGGTGTGGCTCTGTGTGTGCGCCCGGGAAGCTGTGTCAGAGAGTCCAGGGCAAAGCGCGTTGTGCGCCTGGTGGTCTGTCTGCTAATCACCCCACGATGATGTTGCTGGTGTGTTGCAAAAAGAGAAGGGAAATACTGAGAGAAAATAGCTCTCTTTAAAGGATTTCCCTTCTCCTACAATGCGAGTCACTTGGCATGATATCTGCACTTCTAAGTAGTGAGCAATGTGCATGCTCTCACAGTGTCACTGCAGTGCAATAAAGAAAAAACGGATTACGTTTGTGAGGTCGGAAAATAGAGCCCTATAAAGACCCATTTCGAGGCTACCAAAAATAAAGTGCTGGTGGTCACATCCCCACATACACCCCCTCCAGTTAAAGTCCTGGGTGCAGTGTTATGTTTGCGAAGTTGTTGATAAAATTGTTAGGTAATAATGGAAATTTTCATGTGTGCTGTTTGGTTGATAATATCATTCTAAGTACATAGATAAAAAATTTCAAAAATACTAATTATAAAGTTGTGTTTGGTGGGTTGCAGAGAAAGTGGTGTGGGGTGGTTGGGTGTGGCGGAGAGGTGAATAGTATGAGGTAGTGCAGTTATATATAAATTGTAAAGGAGTATGTAAATAATTAAATAAATACTTGCTGTATGTTCCATGGCACTACTAGTCATCCTGGTGGTCATCCGCCGTGCTCCATCACGTTGCAGCACTGGGTCTGAAAGTTGTTAGTGGAAGTTTTGCAATTGTATGTTATTATTTTTACATTGTGAAGAAATGTGAAAAATAATTGAATCTATTTTTTGTTTTTCAGAATTTTTTTTTGTTTGGATTGAAATTTGGAAATGCCTAGAAGAAGGGAAAAAAGAAAAGAGAAGAAAAATATATATTTGACGAAAAGGAAAGATCTTGAATTAGAAAAAATTGCAAGTAGTAGAGACACTGTTTGTGCGAGGAAAAGCAAAAGACAATTTTTGAAAAAAATATAACGAACATTTAATGAGAAAAACATCACACAAATCAAAAAGAATAATTCTTCAAGGAAGGTGAAGCAGAGTTTAATTTCAAGTACAAGGAAAAGGAAAGATGATAAAGAAATAGTATCTGGTACTCGGAGACAAAAAACATTTCAAGAAATTCGTCAGAGACTTTTTCGATCTAGAGTGATTCAGAATTTATTGAAAACATCCTGCAAATATAAAAGAAGAATGTTCCAATTCAAAGAGAAGCAGCGTATTGAAAGTATAGTGGATACTGCTTTCAATTTGAAACAGAAGTTGTTTATTTTGATTTTCAAGAGAATGAAAGTATTGGATAAAATCGTCAAAGTATTGAAAGACAAAAGTAGAAAAAAAAGGCTTGTGAACAGAACCAACTTTTGTAAAATCTTTAGTGGACATTGGAGACATACTTCTAGTACTGAGCCTTATTTTAATGAGGAAAGTTACTTCTAGGAAAATAGTTTATCATTTGCAGTTGATACTGGAGGTCGTTGCTACGAAGTTCAGGATGGTGTTCCGCTTCCAAAGGAGTAAATGGTTGGTAAAAGTGCAGAAGAGTTAATAGCTGAAGAAGTGCAAGGGAAACGTCCATGAGCTCCTGTGTATAAGTGGAGTTGTAGAAGCATTTGTAGTATTCAACAGGAATCCATTGATGTAATGCAAAATTTGCTATGAGAATATACTCAGAAAAGTATAAAGCAGAAGATTAAGTTGTTACAAGGATTAGATCCAAGTAATGTAAGAAAATATACTGAGAAGTATGGGCATTCTCTGGCTTGTCTTTCAAGAAAAGTTTGTAAAAGTGTTTTCATCATTTTAGGATGTTAGCAGCACACCATTCAGAAATGGGAAACTTTGTAAAGAAACTGTACTATGGAAAAAGTCCTGCATTAAGTTTAAGTGAACTAAATGGAAGTCTTTTATATGGTTCTTTATCAGATGTTCAAAAAAAGTGTGATGAAATTGAAATGCAATATTCTTTTATCATTCACACTATGTTGAGGCATGTTGACAAAATGCATCCAGTGACTTTTCGTCGAGCTTCTGGAGCAAACCCTCCACCTGCTCTACCGACGACATCTGCAGCAGCTCAGCCGAGCACATCTTCGGCAGCTCAGCCGAGCACTTCTTCTGCAGTGGTGCCTTTGCCTTCTTCCACACCTCGTTTTGGACCACCTTGTTTTGCGAGGTTGTCCACACGCTGCACTGATTGCGGTAAACTTATTTCTGTGTGTGAGACCAGTCTTGATCTCATTCAGAGAAAATTTGATGCCCATGAGTGCAGTAGGCCATAGATGTTTTTTCTTTTTTTTGTTTTTCTCTTCCTGTTTCCCTCCATGAACTCAAGGGCTCTTTTAAGAGCCACTTAAAAACTAAACCCCAAAAATTTTTTGGGGGGATTTATTTATTTTTTATTTTTTTGGGGTGCGCGCACCCTGCGCGCACCCAAGGTTTTTAAAAAAAAATTATTATTATTTTTTTTAAAAAAAATTAATGTACAAAAAGAGGTGAAGAAATGGAAGCATGAAAAGGGAGGATTGAGTGATACTAATATTTTTCACTTATTTTTGAAAAAAAAAATGTAAAAGTATTTTGCAAGGGAACAGAATTTTTCTTTTTTTTTTCTTTCCAGTTCTGCAAAAAAAGAAAAAAAGTATTAATATTCAATCATACATTACAAAAAGCATTACATGATTTTACATATTTTACAAAGCAATTTTTTGCCCTTTTTTTGCTGTTTTCAGAATTTTTTATTTTTCACTTAAAATAGTGAAAACAATTGTATTCATCATTTAACAGCGGGCAAAAAAAACTATCTGAAAGATTGTTTAAAAAAAGCCCTAAAACTTTCCTCACTAAAATATATCTTGTTAGAAATATTACATATATATTACAAGTACTTTTCTAGATGAATAAAATTTTTCTAGACAAACCGTCTTTAACCCTTGTCGCAACAGCACACATGCCAAAATAATTTCTGTCAAAGGAGTCCACAATTGTTTTTATTACTTTTCCTTTAGGCCAAATAGTAATTTCAAAATCCTTTTTAAGTGATATCTTCAATTATAATCCTTTAAAATTACAAAAAATGCTTTGTTCAGATGCAGTTTTTAGTTTTCAAAATTTAGGTTTCAGAAAAATTAAATAAGAATTGGGTAAATCATTAGGCAAACGTTGCTTGAAAATCAATTGGGAATCATTACACAGTGTCCAGCCTTTTTCACATTTAAGATAAACTGGGTAATGTCCAGAAGTTACAGTAGGTCCATCATGAAAAATGATTGCAACTGTAACAAAAGTTTTTCCAGAAATTGATAATTGTTGTCCTGTAAACTTCTTTATTAAAGTATCCAATTTTGAACCATCAGCTCTACAACGTTGCATCATTAAAATTACATACTGACCATATTTCTGTAAAAATAACGTGGAAAACATGTCAGATTTGCATTCAGAACATTCCATGTTGTGATTGGCATCTTTAACTAATTTACTAAAAGTCACTGATTTACTCTCTGGTAATGGTAAAAATATGAACCTTTCTCAATCAACATGACTACTACATGTGTTCATATAGTTTTCACAGCAATGTTCCCATTTGTAAGAGAAACAATAAGTTTTCTACTTCTACTCCTTCATCTTCAAGTACACTCAAAATATATATTAAGAATTCCTGTGTATCTTGCTGGACATTTTCTTTAAACTGTGTAGAACCACAACATACATGTAAAAGATTTCTAACATCAGTAGCACTTTCTATTTCAGTTTTATCAGCACTCAGCTTCTCAAAAAGGAGACTCAGCAGAGAACACAATCTTTTTCCATGATTTACTATTATCTGTTCTAGCAACTTTTCAAGATAAAATACAACATTCAGCACTACATTTGCATAGCAGTTGACACCAGATCTATTTTCAAAATGGCAACCAACAACCTCTTCAACACTGTCCTTTTTCTTTTTCCTTGCTATCACATCACTGTCCTTTTTTTTTTGTTCTGTTCATCCACATTACAGATATTTTCAAATCTCCTTTTCCAAGAAGCAACATGTTTTTCAATCACAGGATACTGACCTAAATGAGGAGCATAGGTTCTTCTTAATCTATTATACTCCTTTACACAGTTTGTATCAGCACTAACTTTTGAGTCATCAAAGTCTATCATAAATAAACCAGATAATGTTTTCACTCATGACAAAGCAACATATGCCATACCTTCTTTGAACACAGTAGAACCAATGTTTACAAAAGCACTATCTACAGTCAATCCTTGAGACTTGTGAATAGTAACAGCATATGCTAGAGAAAACGGAAACTGCTTCCAACGTACATATAAGTCTTTCACAAGCATGAAACGAACTGAACAACGACAAATATCTTTAACTTCTTCTATCTGATCAAATTTTATTTTTAAACATTCAATTCCTTCTTTTTTCTAATAATTAATAAAACCCACAACTCTTCCCATAGCTCCTTCACTAAACCTTTTTTTACATCCAAATTTCTCCTTAAAATCACTCGACAATTCATGCAAACATATAGATTTTTTTCTAATCCAGCACACAGAGCATGAAACGAACTGAACAACGACAAATATCTTTAATTTCTTCTATCTGATCAAATTGTATTTTTAAACATTCAATTCCTTCTTTTTTCTGATAATTAATAAAACCCACAACTCTTCCCATAGCTCCATTCACTAAACCTTTTTTACATCCAAATTTCTCCTTAAAATCACTCGACAATTCATGCAAACATATAGATTTTTTTCTAATCCAGCACACAGAGCTGATTACTACACATGAGAGTGTTGGAGAAGCTGCTGCGTGTGTGCCAACAGTGTGTTTCTCGAGACTGTGTATTGTCTGGTGCAAGACAGATGAGCAAAGAGACTTCCAGAACTGCATGAATACTGCAGGGATGTATGTAACAGTGCATGAGTGCTAAGGGTTATTTTCAGTTTTGAACATATGGCATCTACATGTGCCTTTGCTATTTTGAAAGGGAAATCTACCCTGTTGAATTCAAATGTTTTAGCTTTTGCCTCCCATTTGCGATTAAGTGATTTCTGCTGAGTGCTAACCACCACATTTGAAGAAAACAAGCTGTCCCTTTCCTGCAAGTGCATGTTTTACAGAACAACTGCAACACAAATGACATCTCTGGCCACAATTCCTCTGCGCACACAACCTCATAATGTGCGTCTAAGTAGAAAACAGAATTTGATTTGCAATTTCAAAGCACATTTACTACTGTGGTAGAACAAGTGATAATTAGTGTTACAGCCTGACACATTTTCCTTGTAGATCACAGAGGCAGAAAAGACCACATGTCCTAACAGATACATCATACCATGAGCATGTGCAATCTGGGTGAGTGACTACACTAGAGCAAACGAAATGTGCCTTGATGACGTTGAATGTGTTTGTGTTACACAGTGCTATCTGAAACACCACACAGACCTGAGTACTACACATGGGAGTGTGAGAGAAGCTGCTGCGTGTGTGCCAAGAGTTTGTTTCTTGAGACTGCGTATTGTCTGGTACAAGACAGATGAGCAAAGAGACTTCCAAAACTGCATGAAGACTGCTGGGATGTATGTAACAGTGCATGTGTGCTAAGGGTTATTTTCAGTTTTGAATATATGGCAACTACCTGTGCCTTTGCTATTTTGAATTGAAAATCTACCCTATTGGTTTCAAATGTTGTAGCTTTTGCCTCTCATTTGCGATTTAGTGATTTCTGCTGACTGCTAACCACCACATTTGAAGAAAACAAGCTGTCCCTTTCCTGCAAGTGCATGTTTTACAGAACAACTGCAACACAAAATACATCTCTGGCCACAATTCCTATATGCACACAGACTCATGCTGTGTTGGTAGGCACAAAGCACAGGCTGCCCCTTTCCTGGGTCCGCAATCCTTACAGAACAACAACTTCACAAATTAAATCTCAGCCAACAATTCCTATATGCACACAGACTCATGCTGTGTTGGTAGTCACAAAACACAGGCTGCCCCTTTCCTGGGACTGCAATTCTTACAGAACTAATGCTAATTTCAAACGTGCTACCATTTTCCTCTCTTTTCTTTCAAAGTGATTTCTGCTAAATCCTAACCATCACAATTAAAAAGAAGCTGTCCTTTTCTTTCAACTGCAAGTCTTACTTTTCAACAGCAACGCAAATTAAATCTCTGTCAACAATTCTTCTCTGCACACAGACTCATGGTTTGATGGTAGGCACAAAACAGTATTCCTCATTGTTACCAGTACACATTAACTTATGGTGAAAACATACTCCATAATATTTAACTAGTTCAAAACAGTTAAATATCTCGCAAACCTCAAAATGTAAAACATAACTTTTGAAGAAGATTCACAATTCTAATATTTTTCTCAAAAATCACCACATACTTCCCCTCTCAAACTCATAACTCACCTTTAAAATGAGTTAGTTGTGAAAGAAATGTGCCACCCAAACAGCAGACTATCTGAGTCAGATTATCAGAGCTCTGCACCTCTCTCCTCTCTCCCGAACCAGTAAATGGCAATGTTTCCCTCTCTTTTTTCACACATATACATGTTAATTACAAATCTCAGTGCTTCCCACTTTTTTTCAAATGAAATCACACATTTCTATTGGTTGAAAACTTCAACCCCTTTCCAAATGTACCCTTCCCCCAACTTGACTTCTACCTGCTACCATAGCAACAGGTCATGGAACACTGCTGTGAAGAGAGAGGTCAGAAGTTCAGCAGACAATGTTTCATATCCAAAGAGCAAGAGTGATTGACTTTTCAAACCTAACAGCCAATCCATAGTAATGTTCTTTGGTAACACATTTTTCTGTACCAATACAAAACATGCTTTTTAAAATTTAAACATAGAGCCTAGTTTTTAGTGTAGAATGGTTTGAAACAGCCAATGAGTTCTTTTTATAAAAAAAACTATGTGTGCCCCCATTTTTCAACTGTCTTTCATTTCATATTGCCTTTCTGCTGAAAGACACCTCCTGAGTGCATCCTTTTCTCCTTGGAAGATGTTCACAGTGTGGATTGTAGGTCACAACTATGTCTTCTGGAGTGAAAAATTTGCAGAAAAAAAAGGTATGGTGAGAGACCTTGCTTTGCCAAATGTAGACAGTAAATGGATTGGTCAGAGAGGGTTAAAGTGGCACCAATTAATGCCTTTGGTGAAAACCTTTCTACATCTCCCACAGCCTAACCTTATTATTGTGCACTGTGGTGGTAATGACCTAGGCACTTTAACTGGGGTAGGTCTGGAAATGCTTATTAAGGACACCTTTGTGCAATTGATGTCGCTTTTTCCACAAACTGCCTTTGTATATTCTAACATATGCCAAAGGCAAAAGTGGAACTGGTCCAACCAATTTTGTCCTCAGATTGACAAAGCAAGGAAGCACGTCAACAAATCTATTTCTGCTTTCCTCAGAGACTATGGTATGGGTTCTATATACCACAACAACTTGCGTTACAACATGCAAGACATTTATAGAGGAGATGGTGTACACTTCACTTATGTAGGCAACAGAGTCTTCCTCTTGAACTTTAGACTCTGCATCGGTACTTATTTGTAGGTACCAAAAAACACACAATAAACACAAGGGCTCTTTTTAGAGCCACCTTATATCTTTTTACTTAATTGCGATTTTTTTTAAATTTTTTTGTTTTTAAAAATTTTTCAGGTGCGCGCACTCGGCGATATTTTTTTTCAAAATATAAATCTTTTTTTTTGCCCTACAAGGTCCTACTGTGACCCCCTTACAATGCCTAGTGGGTCAATATCTCCCCACTCTGCCCCCTTTTCAAGTTCTCCCCCTTTGTTTCTCACCCCTTCTTTATGCGAGAGACAAAATGGCGGCCGCCGCTTCCTGATTTCAACCGATTCGAATGTTTACTAACATCTAACAACCAATCAGAAGTGCGCTCGCGCACGGCAAGGTGCGCGCACAGGACTTGCTCAGTGCGCGCACGCTGTGCGCTTACAGATATATATATTTATTTAAATGCTAATTTCTCAGGAAATACTGAACAGATTTACACCAAACCTGCAAAAGGCACTTCATGGACCTTATGGCTACCTCTCTGCCAAATTTCACGTAATTCTGTTCAGCCGTTCGGGCTGTAGCTGCGACTAAAGTCCCTATGGAAAAATGCATGGGGAAAACGCGTTTTGGGACCCCCCTTTTTTCTCGGCCCCCGCTTGACGAATCACCCCGAAACTATCAGGGTAGGAGCTGAGCGGAGCGCCCCATTAGTTTTGAAAATTTCGCGAGGATTCGTCAACTGGCGCCAAAGTTATTCAAAATAGAATTTTGAGATTTCCTATGGAAACACGGTCCTAACTATAACTACCTACTGGCGACCGCCAGTAGGTAATAATACATATTTAAATTTCAAACTAAACCACATTCACTGGATGATGTTATCAGTGATGTTATCAGTGATGTCATTTGAGATGTCATCAGTCGCCAGTAGGTAGTTATATTTAGGATCTAATTACTATAGGAAAATGGCAACATTCTATTCGCAAAAACTTTGGCGCCGATTGATGAATGTTTGTGAAATTTTTTAAACTAATTCTTTGTTGAGATCAGGTCCTATATTGAAAGTTTGGGTGTAATTCGTCAAGGGGGGCTGAGAAAAAAGGGGGTCTTAAAACGTGTTTTTTCAATGTTAATTTCTATAGGAAACTTTAGACAAGGCCACAGGTCGAACGGGTGAAAAGAATTACCCCAAATTTGGCAGAGAGAAGGGTCTTGGTCTAGAAAGCACACTTTTGTTTATTTGGTGTAAATCCGTTGAGTAGTTTGTGACAAATATTGAAATTTGCAGATATCAATATTTGTGAATTCTGCCATCTGATTGGCTGAGGCGTTACGAGCACGAGCACAAGCTTGCTGATGATTGGCTGCTACCGCTGCGAGCATTTGCAACTAGAAAGTGTCGGTCGCTATTTTGTGATTCAGTTGAAGCGAGTAAGGGGGAAAAAGGGGAAAAAATGTGGGAAAGAGGAGGGTAGGACCACTGTAACCTTTGTGGGGTGTTTAGGGTGTGCTATAGAGGGGGTGCGAAGTGAGCTAATCATACCTACTGCTGTGAAAGTTCTAGGCTAAGAAAATTAAGTGAGGTATTGGCTAGTGTGTGATGTTTCTAAGGAGTGCTTGTGCGTGACTCGAGGATTAAAGCGTGAGCCCACACTGTGTGTCTTATGCTGTGAAGTCATGTGCCCTGGCCGCTGCAGTACAGTTGTGGAAGTAGTGTCAGCATGTGTTTATACCTACTAGGATGAACTACTGACCCGTAGTGGTGTGAAAGTCCTGGGTACGGAAAATATGTGAGGTATTGTTTAGAGTCTCATGGAAGGAGGAATTGTTGGCTGCTATTTTGTTATTCTGTTGAAGCGAGTAAGGGGAAAAAGGGCGATAAAAGGGGGAAATAGGAGGGTAGGAGCACTGTAACCTCTGTGGGGTGTTTAGGGTGTGCTATAGAGGGGGTGTGAAGTGAACTAATCATACCTACCAGTGTGAAAGTGCTAGGCTACGAAAATTAAGTGAGGTATTGCCTAGAGTGTGATGCTGCTAAGGTGAGGTGATGCGGGACTCGGGGATTAGAGCGTGAGTCTAAATTGTGTGTCTTATGCTGTGAAGTCATGTGTCGTGGCTGCTGCAGTACAGCTGTGGAAGTAGTGTCAGCATGTGTTTATAACTACTAGGACGAACTACTGACCCATACTGGTCTGAAACTTCTGGGGTACAGAAAATATGTGAGGTAGTGTGTAGAGTCTCATGCTGCTAAGCTGAGCTGCTGCCGGACTCGGGGATGAAAGCGTGAGTCCAAACTGTGTGTTATATGCTGTGAAGTCATGTGCTCTGGCCACTGTGCCACATCTGTGCAAGTAGTGTCAGCATGTAGTTATAGCTACTTGGAGGAGCTTTTGTTTCGAACATTGTAACTTGTGTATGGTGCTTAGGGGGTGTCATATAGGCAGTGCGAATGTAAATTTGTGTGTATGAAATTAATTTGGTATTTGGAAAGTGGAAAGCACTGACTCCTACGGGTCTGATGGCACTGGGGGCGTAAGGTGAGGTGCTGCTGGAGTTGGGAATAAAGCTGATGAACTACTGACACCTATTGTGAACTTTTAACATGCACGTGCAGTTGAATGTTCGATAAAATGGTGCAAAAGTATATCGTTAGGTTAAAAAAAAAATGATGAACTTTTAACCTGCAGGTGTCGTAGAAGGTTCCAGAAAGTGTGGTGGTAAAATAGGTTGAACTTGTAACCTGTATGTGGCACGGAATAATAAGTATCTTTTCGGAAGGAAAATTCAAAATTAACCAATGGAGGTAAGTTTTGGAATGTCGTTGAAGGAATTAAGTATTCTGATTTGTTCTTTACATGTATTTATGTGTGGAGTGACCAAGAAATTGTGCCATTCCTGGTTTCATTCTTGCTGAAGTCCGAGCTTTAGATGTACTATGTGAGAAAGAGAGAATTGTATGTGTGTGTCATTTGAAATCTGGATAACAACTACAAAGGTGAGGTAGAAATTAACAAGGGGTGTTATGTGTTTTATAGTATTGATTAAGAATTTGAGGTGATGTTTTTAATTTTGAAAGTATTTTTTTTTTCAAAGTAATATAGTGTTAGTAAAGTGTGGTGTTTGATATTGGTTATGAAATATGCATACAATTTGAGCTGTTGTTATATAAGTATTTTATATATGTTTAGGAATTTTTCACAGAGAAGAAGTGTAGTTTGTCATCTTTATAGGACTGTATTGTTTTGAAAATGAGGTACAGTGTTAATTTGAGTTTGTAATGTATTTGGGGAGATAAAGAAAATGTTGCACGTTTGCAACTGATACTTTTTGTGGAAATAGTGGGGTGGCGTGGTGGTAGGAGACATGTGTGTTATTAAGTTAAAAGTGATAAAACGAAATGCAGAAATGTTATGTGGGCAGGTTGTGGTCTTATTTTTGACACTGAAAGGTAGGTCTGAATGTAAGTCAGGGTAGGTTGTTGTACAGTGGGGCCATGTACAGTGTTTGGAGACTACATGGAGAGGAGATGGAGATAGGAAAAGTGATACGTTCCTTTTACATGTACGTATAGTTTGAATCATGTGATCCTAAGTTGAGATAAATATGAATATGGTTTCTGGTTTGCATTTGGGTATAGTGAATAGTTTTTGTTGTTTCTGACTAGTGAATAATAAAAAGGTAGATAAACTAAAATATATGGTGGTAAACGTATTAATTATTGTCTGTTCTTATGGAATAGAAGTAGTTGGGGAGTGCTTCTTTATAAGAGATGTTTTATAAATAAGTGAGAGATAAAAAAATGTAAATGCGTGGTATATTTTCTGTATGAGTTTGTTGACATTTGAGAACTACATGTGATTATAAGTGATACTATTTTTCAGTCTGTGTCGCTGTGGCCGATATATGTAGGTGTTGAAGTGGTTCGTGTTTTACTGATGGTGAGCTTCACTATCCCTTTTGAGACACTCATCAATTTATTCATTCCATTTAATATTTTTAATATAGATACAGTAAAAGGACTGTATATCAAAAGTTTGGGAATTAGAACTTTGTTTACTCTCCCATGCCCTGCTATACACTCTACCGAGTGTTTAAACAACTTTTATAACATATAGATGTCTAGCTAGTAAAGGTGGTGTAGTTCGACTGGGCCCATTTATAAGCCGTGCGATGGTTTATGTTGAATACTTTTTGCTGATAAGTGTTCCGGCAGACACCTGTTAAAATTAACGTTGTATATGGGTATAGAGGCGCTACTGGGAATGGTGGGGGTTTCTGTTTGATTTCGTACGGTTAAGCAAGGGTGGGTGTGGGTGTGGGGGAGGTGGTTATGTTGCTGATTGAAACACAGAATATAGTAACGTGAAGATGTTGAGCTACTAAACGTGATCTAGTACCACTGGGAGCACTTATAAAGTGCCCTATGGCATGGGATATGTTTTAGTCACAAATTTACATGTTTTAATACGTTTTGCTGATGAGCGTTTCAGGAGACATCTGTTGAAATTAAGCCTCTGTTTGGCTATAGTTGCGCTTCTATGTTTGCTGGGGCTCTTTCTTTTATCGCGTAAAGTTAAGCAAGGGCGGGTTTTGAAGTGGTGTAGTGGTACTGTGACTATTTATAAACCGTCTTATGGTATGGTGTATGTTTGAGTTGCAAAATGGCAGGTTTTAATAGGTTTTGCTGATGAGCGTTCCGGCAGACACCTGTTGACATTAAGTCTATGTATGGCTATAGTTGTGGTAACAGGAGTGCTGGGGCTCGTTGTTTGATTTCTTAAGGTTAAGCAAGGGATGGGTGGGGGAGGTGCGTAAGTTGCTGATTATAAGATGAATATTTGTAACGTGGGCATGTGTAGTTACTAAAGGTAATGTAGTTTCACTGGGCCCATTTATTTGAGGAAATATGAATTTTTATGGTCAATTGTGTCCCCTATCTTAGACCCCAACGGCTCCATGTACATGCTACAAGTACATGTATGTTCCCTCTAGTTCCAGCTATGAAGACGCAAATACATGTGCGTCCAACGTCAACATGTCCTCTTTCAGATCCGCCATGAATGGGTCGAATATACCATTCCTAAGTATGATTGGCCACCGACTTTATATGGTTCACTTTTCACGTTTTACAGTTCAGGCGAGTAGGCCCTGAATTCTGCCATCAAGCCTTTTCCTGCTTCTGCCTCTGAAATGCTCCAGCCTGGACCTGCATCCGTATCCATGAACTTTGTCCTACTCCCTGCGCGGCTAACGGTGCCTGACGCGGCCTGTTGCCTGCCAAAAAACTGTATTCAGCCTTCAAGTTATCTGCTCCGCTCCTCATCCAATGCATTCCTGTCTAGTAGTTTAGGGAAACATCCTTCCAGCTACCGAGCAAAGGGCCCGGCCTCGCTGTCTTTATGCAAGTAATTCATAGCCCCTGTTACCATGGAAGATTCCTGCCCCCTCGCATCTCATGTAGACACATAGACGCTTGTACATGCACTAACAGTCAGTATAGAATAGATTCCGTCCGAGAGACCTTTCCTTTTGGATAAAACAGTTCCTTAAACAAAGATATTAGATACGATTTGGGATTAGGTTGACCTGACCCCCAGACTTCTGTCTCCACATGTAGAGCTAAATGTCAATTCCCCTTCACCCTCTAGTTGCACGTCAATCACACGTCATGCGGCTGCGCGCGCATCTCTGCCAAATATTTCTGCTGACACTGCAGGATTCTCTTATGGATCCACCCACTTGTGACATCATTTTAAATGACGTTTCTAGTATACGCCTATTATTACGCCTATTTTCATTACGTATGTGTATTCTTATCTGTATTATCAGCTGTTACGCCTCCTGCATCTGTCTTAATGTAATGCTTTTCATATATATATCATTACTTGTCAATAATGTATGGCCTATCCCTTCCTGAACCTTCGTGGTGATGGAATATGATTGCCTGGTTCGAACCATAATTCCTTTGTAAGGAATAAAGTCCTTTTCAGAACCTCTAATACCACGGATTCTGCCTCTTATTTTGACTGAGTTATTCTTACTAGACTTTACCGCATAAAAAATAGTACAGGTAATTTAAATATTTACCACATAAATTGGCGCCCGAACAGGGACACTTTCTCGTCTCACGCGCCGGAGGTGCGTTGCAGGCCCGGTCTCCTGCCACAGCTGGACGGACAAAAACGCGTACCCGCAGGATTTCCTGTATCTCCCTCCGGCCAAGCGGGGGTGACTGAGGCTGCGATCAACACCCAGACGAGGCGGTGAGAAGTGCGAAGTATCCCGACCAGAGCCTAGCTGAGAGAGCAAGATCTGAGGTATACAGAGGCCCACCAGGTTCCGAAGTTCCGAGTCAAGTCGAGTCCAGTCCGGTCCAGTTCAGTTCAGTTCCGAGGCCTTCCGTTCCGTGCTACCCGGTGAGTACCGTTGCTGGGGAGGCATTTAGACGTGCACATTAATTTGTGCCGGTCATGACGGGTTTGGGTACACAGATCCGGTCTGCACTGTTTTAGCAGTGTATCTGTACTGTTTAGCAGTATATCTAGTATGTTCATGTATATAATTCAGTATTATCTAGTATTAGTATTATGTCAGTAACTAGTTTTCTTCTAATTATCATTGTTCGTTAAATATTAAATGTTAAATGTTAAATGTTTTAATGTGTTTAAAAATTGTGGTATGAATGAGTGTTCATTATTGTGTTTATTGTATTAATTGTGTTCAAGTCCAGTTTGAATAAGAATCAAGTAGCAAGGTTTAAAGATGCCGTTCTTTTCAAAATTAAGACAGATCAAAACTAGAAAAGGAGTACTCGAAGAAGCTGTTCCCATTCCACCTAGGGACACTCCCGGGTATTTTATGTACCATAAACATGGCCTAGATGCCGTATTATATCTTGATTTATGGGTGGACTACACCAAGGATCTAGCAGAAAGTCAGAGGTGGCCCGCAGCTGGGACATGGGATGCAGATTGCATCATGAGAGTAGAAGAAGAATTATGGAAAAAGAAAGCCAGACAGTCACAGAAAGATGCCATTGAGTTATGGCATAAAGAATCGCATAGGCGCACAGAGAAAGCGCTCAGACAGGAAGAGAAAAGTAGGGAGAACTCAAATAAAGCCCGAGAAAACGTATTAGTTGAGGAAGGTATCCGAGTAAAAACAGAACAAGTAGACAGACAACGAAACACTCTTATGAATGGTATGTATCCTCTTTTGGCCGAAGGTTTACCTAAGGCCACCCCGGAAATACCGAAAGATTTGCCACCCCCATTACTCCCGATTAAAGCACATCCCAAGACCGCAAAAGATATTTTCCTTTCCTCCTATTTAGACGATGTAGCTCCCGAATATGTTAATGTTCCACCACACACGCCACCTGTCGATGGTGCTCAACCCCGAGATCATCCGCCCCCAACTCCGCGACAACAAACTCCTCCGCACATTCCAATAGGTCCATCTGTTTCCACGTATTAATAGTGGCATAAAAGCAAGTAGTGAGTCGTATCCACATCTGTTTGTGACAAAATTAGTTGAAAATTCCCTGCCCCAAGTTAAGAATAGAGTACTGAAATTCGAGAGTACTTGGCAAGGTAACACACCGTCACAGATGTTACAAATGTTACAATATCATCACAATAGAATTAGAGAAGAACAAGAACATGAACAAAGACGTATGAAAGACACGAAAATGAAAATGCTTGTTGCTCAGTCAGTTCCAGCTGACGGTCATAAAAAGGGTACGACGCAGTCCAATGATTCAGCTGGTCCTGTTAGAGGGACATGCAACTATTGTAAACAGCCAGGTCATTATATACACGATTGCGCAGTTCTGAAACATAATATCTCTACGGGTATAACGAAGGAGAGACCACGTCCGCCTAGACAGGATCAGATCCAACAACAAGTACCTCAGAATATACAGCCTATGCCAGCTGTACAACAGACCGCACCACAACAACAACAACAACTACAACAACAGCCACAGCCTATTGCTGCAACACAAAACACGACACAACAGATGTACCAGTATGCACAAAATGACTACCCAGAGTATCAGCGCTACACATGAAATAGCCTAGAGAGGGAAGTTGGCTTACCCCTTATTGAGGTTCCTGTAGACCAAGAGGGTCCTTATGTACAGAGTCAAGTATTGGGGAAAGACAGAAAGTTTCTACTCGATACAGGGGCAAGCAGAACAACTATCAGTCACAGCGAAGTTCCAGGGGCACCCCTCTCAGGCTCACAAAATATTTCCCTTGGATTTTCAGGAAAGCCTACTATTAACGAAGTATCGCAACCGCTTGCATTTTCAGTTGGTCCATTAACACGGACTACAGATCTATTGCTTACGAAATCATGTCCAGAAAACTTGTTAGGTATAAAGACATTGAAAGCTCTAGGAGCTATAATATGTTGCTCTCCGGACGGAGTACGACTATTTTTGCGTGACTTTAAAGGTCACTACGTGTCTAGAGACATGGATCACCGGTTACAGAATCTACCTGCACATTTATGGGCACAAGGCCCCACTGATGTAGGTTGTATGCACATTACACCATATCGAGTCACACTCAAAACAGGAGTAGTACTACCACGAATGCGACAATACAAATTACCCCCAGATGCTGTTGTGGCTTTGCTGCAAATCATTGACGAGCTCATTGCACAAGGAGTGGTCGTGGAAACCGACTCCAATGTATGTAATTCCCCGATAATTCCGATTCTTAAACGAACTGATCCAAAGGCACCACCAGTATATCGATTAGTTATTGATCTGCGCAAATTAAATAAATGCATTGTACCACAATACCCCGTGGTCCCAGATATCTCTTCATTACTAACAGCCATAGATTCAGAAGCAACGTTCTTTACTGTAATAGACATCAAGAACGCTTTCTTTAGCGTCCCGATCGATCCGGAAAGCCAATATTTGTTTGGATTCAGTTTAAATGGACGAAGTTTTAAATTCGCACGCGCACCTCAAGGATTCACAGAAAGCCCCAGCATCTATAGCCAAGCACTGAAAAGAGAACTTGACAGTATCCACATGCCAGCTAACACTGCCCTGCTTCAATACGTCGATGATCTGCTGATCACCGCCCGAAGCGAACCTGAATGTGAAAAAGCATCACTGACGGTTTTACATTTCTTAGCCGACAAGGGGCACAAAGTGTTCCCTTCGAAGCTGCAATTCTGTGTCCAGCAAGTTATGTACCTTGGGCACTTGCTGTCCAAGGGGGGAAGACAGCTTACACCCGACCGTATCCAGTTAATTGTTAACATGCCGCCACCCAAGACACAAAAGGAGGTGCGGGCATTCATAGGCCTCACTTCGTACTGTAGGCAGTGGATCCCTCAATATGAATTTCTAGCGAAACCACTCATTCAGTTGACAACACAGGAGGCAGCGACATCAACTGTCCTCCCTTGGACTCAGGAACATACGCAAGCTTTTGAAAGCTTAAAGAAAGCTTTATGTCAAGCACCTGTTTTAGCAACACCATGTTACAGCAAACGTTTTACACTCTTTGTCACAGAACGTGAAGGTACTGCTTTGTCAGTACTCACGCAGGAACAAGCAGGATCACACAAGCCATGTGCTTATTTTTCTAGTACATTAGATCCCGTAGCTCAGGCTCTTCCTGCGTGCCTGAAATCAGTCGCAGCAACAGCTTTAGCAATCAGACAAAGCGATGCCATAGTGTTAGGACATCAATTGACAGTACAAGTACCACACGCAGTAGAGGTTCTCTTGAACCGGACCCAAACACAACACTTGACTATAGCAAGACTGACGGGTTATGAATTGACATTGTTCCAGCCACACATAGAAATCAGACGTTGTAGTACATTAAATCCTGCCACACTTTTGCCATTAAGTGGAACAGACCCACTGGCACATGATTGTATTGAAGTCATTACTATTACGACGAAACCCAGACAAGACTTGACAGATATTCCATTATCAGATCCAGACCTGACATTGTATGTAGATGGTTCATGCATGAGAACAAATACAGGAGAGTTAGTGGCCGCTTATGCAGTCACAACAGACACTGAAGTTATTGAAACAAATTGTATCGATACCTTGTCAGCTCAAGCAGCAGAGCTCATCGCTCTGACACAAGCCTGTATTCAAGCCAAAAATAAGAAAGTCAACATATACACAGATTCACGTTATGCATTCGGAGTCGTCCATGACTTCGGCGTGCTTTGGCGAGAGAGAGGTTATTTAACTTCTCACGGTGCCCACATCCAGCACGGTCCCCTTATTCAAGCTCTGTTAGATGCAATACATCTGCCTACTGCAATATCGATTATGAAATGCAAGGCCCATACGAAAGTGACTGACATTATTTCTCAGGGTAACGACCTAGCTGACAGAACAGCTAAACAGACTGCTCAGAATCAGACTCATACAACTGACACGACAAACACAATAGTTCCGACACCAACACATTGCATGACAGTTAAGGATCCTGCCCTTGATGTAATTGACATACAGACACATGCTACACCAGAAGAAATAAAGAGATGGACTGAATTAGGAGGGATCCAAACGGATCAAGGATGGATGACGAAGGGAAAATCTATATGGTTCAAGTCATCATTAACACAATACATAGTCCAGCGCACCTAGGAGAGAAAGCTATGCTAGACAGTATCCAACACATTTGGTTCAATAAACACTTGCGAGCAGCAGCTAAACAGAAAGTACGTACCTGCATGATTTGTTGTCAGTTCAATCCAGGAAAAGGCGTACCTGTAGAACAGGGTGGATTTCAACCCCCCGATCACCCTTTTGAAGTCCTCCAGATGGATTATATCCAGATGGAACGATGTCGAGGATTCAAATATGTCCTTGTAGTTGTATGCGCTCTTTCCCGGTGGACAGAGGCATATCCCGTCTCAGATTACACTGCCCCGACTACTGCCAAACAGTTAGTTCGAGAATTCTTCCCACGGTATGGTTTGCCCCGTGTCGTGTACTCAGATAATGGCCAGCCATTCTCGTCCGAGCTAATGAAACATGTTTCACTTCTGTTAGGCTACCAATGGAAATTCCACTGTGTCCGACATCCCGAGGCAGCA
Organism: Triturus cristatus; assembly: GCF_964204655.1. Lineage (NCBI taxonomy): Eukaryota > Metazoa > Chordata > Amphibia > Caudata > Salamandridae > Triturus > Triturus cristatus. The sequence continues at coordinate 1,568,809,013 of NC_140591.1, read as the reverse complement.
GGTCTCGTGGAGCGACATAATCAAACTCTGAAAATTAGACTGTCCAAAGTATGTAGAGAAAAAGGTGTTGACTGGAGAGTAGCTTTACCAGTTGCGCTCTTTTACATGAGAATGGTAGCACACTCTCGAACAGGGCTATCCCCGTATGAGGTGATCTTCGGTAGACCACCAAATATGTGGGGGACGCCTATACCTCGTAAGATCACTGATGTTGATTGTAATATGTTGACAGATTACCTGGCTTCCTTGATGTCTGCACTACAATCTTGTCGTTCACAGGTAGCTGCAGCTTTTCCCGATAACACTGAGGTGAAGCCCCATGACGTGGTTCCGGGGGACCTTGTGCTTGTAAGGAACTTCAACAGAAGGAACCCGCTGGAGCCTCGCTGGCAGTCGCCCAAGCTCGTCTTATTGACCACAAGGACAGCTGTGAAGATTGAGGGACGCAAAGGGTGGTTGCACTCGAGCCATATCAAAAAATTTCATGGACTACCATCTGACTCGAACTTTCAGCCCTGCATTTCCTCACAGACTGACTCAAAACTCCCCCTGGTTGATAAGCCAGAAAAAGAGAATTATAAACTGAAACTAAGGTCTAGCAAGTCAGACAATTTGATTGTTTAAGTCCTCTTCAAGGTGAATCGGTTGAATTTGTCTCTGACATGTATCCTCTAGACCGAAATAGAGAGAGAAATAGACAGAAACAGCTCAAGAAACATGCGTACTGTAAATCACTTCGTAGTCACTGCATAGTGACATTATTAATTATGTTTTTTCTAAGTCTTCTGATTATTATTGCCAGTATATTTTTACACATGTATTACCCTATTTCCAAGCGTGCTTTCAATGCTACTGCCGAACATTCTTTTAGCGAATTACCTCCGCATGAGTTGTCCTATAGATTTGCGCTGCGCAACAATACATTCATTAGTATGTTACATCATTCTCATCAGACCAGCAATGCTACAAATTGTTGGATATGTGGCCGACTCCCTCCCTATCAGAAATACAGGGGAGTTCTGCCCCTCTTTCCGTATCCATTCACACACAATGGCTCCTGTGGAGCATGGTTTAGTTTGATTAATTCCCTAGATTCAAATTCAGTAGTTTATCAAGACAACTGGGTATGGGGAAACCTGAACCTAGTTTTACTTAAAGTCTGCTACCCTAACAAGGAGGGACTTCCCAAAAGAACAGGGACTGATCTAGAAAATGAAGTATATGGATTAGGTAACTTTACACTTAACCTCATGATCCTGAATGTTGAATCCGAAGCTACACCAATCTTGCCCGCTATGTCAGTATTTCCAGTTAGAGGCGAATTATGTGTAAGAAAGAATGGTTCAATACACATGGGCCATAGTAAATGTACCACTGTAATAGAATTCAGTGATAAAGGCAAGTCTACATTTAGAGCTTCCCGTCACTCCTACTTCATCTGTGGTCACACCGCATATATACGCCTACCCCTAGATTGGGATGGTACCTGTTACATTGCATTCCTTCTGCCACCTGTTTTCCTAGCCCCGCCTGATTATCATAGGAATACCCATTTAGTACACAATAGACAGCAGAGAGATCTCCCGATTGTCGACTACACTGAAACAGCATGGGAGAAATACACAGATTTCAATAAAGGTTTCTTTCCCTACATAGGTACAGTCACTAATAGTAAGCTGATACGTAGATTAACTAGAACCCTTGAAGCAGTAGTGAATGAAACTACTTCCGCCTTAGGCAACTTAACAGAGGAGCAGTCTGCGATGCGGATTGTTGTTCTTCAAAATCGTCTTGTCCTTGACGTCATTCTGGCCGATAGGGGCGGAGCTTGTAGGGTCATCGGATCAAGTTGCTGTGTTTTCATACCAGAAAACGCGCCGTCAGTATATAAAGCCATAACTCGACTTCATAAAATCGTAAGCCAGATACACCAGAATCCAGGCACCTGGACTTGGTCCGGTTGGTTCTGGAGCGTGTTGTCAGCCTGGGGATGGAGGATCCTATCCTTCCTAGGTATTGGCTTTCTCATACTATTCAGTTGCTGCTTGTGTCTACAATGTGGGCCAGCGATTTGTGGTCTGTGCGCCACATCGTGTATCCCGCCTTCAAATTTTCATTCAAGATCCCGGAAGAAGAAAGAAGAACAAATGATGCTATATGAACAGATTGATGGATTGATGAAGATGGATATTTCATGAGGGTCCGTAGGGGACAAGGAGGGAATGAGGAAATATGAATTTTTATGGTCAATTGTGTCCCCTATCTTAGACCCCAACGGCTCCATGTACATGCTACCAGTACATGTATGTTCCCTCTAGTTCCAGCTATGAAGACGCAAATACATGTGCGTCCAACGTCAACATGTCCTCTTTCAGATCCGCCATGAATGGGTCGAATATACCATTCCTAAGTATGATTGGCCACCGACTTTATATGGTTCACTTTTCACGTTTTACAGTTCAGGCGAGTAGGCCCTGAATTCTGCCATCAAGCCTTTTCCTGCTTCTGCCTCTGAAATGCTCCAGCCTGGACCTGCATCCGTATCCATGAACTTTGTCCTACTCCCTGCGCGGCTAACGGTGCCTGACGCGGCCTGTTGCCTGCCAAAAAACTGTATTCAGCCTTCAAGTTATCTGCTCCGCTCCTCATCCAATGCATTCCTGTCTAGTAGTTTAGGTAAACATCCTTCCAGCTACCGAGCAAAGGGCCCGGCCTCGCTGTCTTCATGCAAGTAATTCATAGCCCCTGTTACCATGGAAGATTCCTGCCCCCTCGCATCTCATGTAGACACATAGACGCTTGTACACGCACTAACAGTCAGTATAGAATAGATTCCGTCCGAGAGACCTTTCCTTTTGGATAAAACAGTTCCTTAAACAAAGATATTAGATACGATTTGGGATTAGGTTGACCTGACCCCCAGACTTCTGTCTCCACATGTAGAGCTAAATGTCAATTCCCCTTCACCCTCTAGTTGCACGTCAATCACACGTCATGCGGCTGCGCGCGCATCTCTGCCAAATATTTCTGCTGACACTGCAGGATTCTCTTATGGATCCACCCACTTGTGACATCATTTTAAATGACGTTTCTAGTATACGCCTATTATTATGCCTATTTTCATTACGTATGTGTATTCTTATCTGTATTATCAGCTGTTACGCCTCCTGCATCTGTCTTAATGTAATGCTTTTCATATATATATCATTACTTTTCAATAATGTATGGCCTATCCCTTCCTGAACCTTCGTGGTGATGGAATATGATTGCCTGGTTCGAACCATAATTCCTTTGTAAGGAATAAAGTCCTTTTCAGAACCTCTAATACCACGGATTCTGCCTCTTATTTTGACTGAGTTATTCTTACTAGACTTTACCGCATAAAAAATAGTACAGGTAATTTAAATATTTACCACAATGGGATGGTTTATGTTTTACCCGCCAATTTGCATGTTTAAATAGATTTGCTGATAAGTGTTCCGGTAGACACATGTTAAAATTGATCCTGTGTATGGGTATAGTGGCGCTACTAAGTTTTAATACTTTTTGGTGATGAGAGTTCCAGAAGACAGGTACAGAAATTACACAACATTTCTGTGGATAAGACATATTCATGCTGATAGACACTCTTGTACTGTGGTAGAAGGCTGATAGCGTTGATGGAAAGTTATGAAACTTGGTGCCATTGTAGATTTTAATGGAAGGTTACACTGTTTGTTACTATGGTGTAGTTCGGGTTGTAAATGGGAGAAAAAAGTGGGGGTGCTCTAAAAGGGGGCAAAGCTCTTAAAGGGGTGTGGGCTATGAAAGTTGGGACATGGTCTAAATCAAGATAGGTATCATTGTGTGCTTTAGGAAATCCTCTCCAATTATCGTAGGTTCGGGAACAAACATTGATTAAAGGATTTTCCTTTCTTCTACAATGTGGGTAACCTAGCGTGATGTCTCCAGTGCTCAGTAGTGAGCAAAATAAGCATGTGCACATCAATGTGCATGCTGTCGCTGCAGTGTAATACAAAAAAGAAAAATTGACTATCTTTGAGAGGGCCGAAAATAGAGCCTGGTAGAGAGTCGTTTGGAGGCTGCCTGAAAATAAGTGCCGGTCACCAGACCCGGCCCAATTAAAGCGCAGTATCCATGCATCCTAAGCACTGCACCATTCAGCCATCTTTTAATTGATTGATATATTCCTACTTATATTACCTACTGGCGGTCGCCAGTAGGTACATATAGTTAGGACCTATTTTCCATAGGAAATCCGCAACATTCTATTTGGAATAACATTGGCGCCGATTGACGAATCTTCGCGAAATTGTCCAAACTTTTGGCCAGCTCCGGTCCGCTCCTATACTGAAAATTTCACGGTGATTCGTCAAGCGGGGGCCGAGAAAAAAGGGGGGTCCCAAAATGCATTTTCCCGATGCATTTTCCCATAGGACATTTTGACGCAGCTACAGCCCGAACTGCTGAACGGAATTACACCAAATTTGGCAAAGAGGTAGTCCTCAGTTCAGACTCGTGTCTTTTGCTTAAATGGTGTAAATCCGTTCAGTAGTTGCTGAGAAAATCAAAAGTAAAATCATATATATATATACATAAATCTCTTCATCTGCTTAACTTAAGCATCTATGAGCACACTCGCCTATAGTAAGCACTGTGCCATTCATGCAGCGATACGCCTATATATGCATAGATATATCTGTCCCAGAATCAATCCTAAGCATTTATCAGCCCATCCGTCTATCATAAATACTGGTGTTTGCATTCATTCATCCTTTCATCCATCCATACATTGATACATTGATCTATGTATCTATCCATTGATGCATCTGACCATGCAGCCACTCACCCTTTATTCAACTATATGTTCTTATTTCTGTGCATCGTCCGCCCCGATCTTAAATACGACATACTATACTCATCCAGCTACCCTCTTAAGGCGTTGAAAAGGCTTGCAAAAAGCATTGACAGGCAGATTTTTTAATATAGAATAACAAAGCTTTGAGTTACTCTTTGTGGAGCATACTGCAATACCGTTCTCTGGTGGTGTTTTAAACAAAGGTACATTTAGCGAAAGGAATGTAAAGGAGCTTTTAAATGTAATACGTTAATTTAGAAACATAACGTTTTGTTGAGTTGTTTATAGGTACACTGTTTTAAAGTGGCTGTGACTGACAGATACTGGACACCTGTACTTCTTATATTTGAGAAAGTATACCAGAGAGCTAATTTGGAGTGATGAGAACCTTGAGTTCTATATTTCCATCTGAAGGACAGTATAGAAATATAAAAGTTATTGGAAAGCTTTTATGTTCATATTAAAGAGGTGGTGTGAGAACTTAGTGAGGCAGGCAAAGTGTGTGTTTTTGTAGCACTAAAAAAAGACCGTGTGTAAGATGAGAGCAGGTTCGTGCTGGAGTTGCCTTGTTGTGGTCGTTTGCAGAGGCGCAACCAGAGGGAAATTTTGAGGGAGCCTAATTCTTTCAGCAATAGGCAGAATGGGCATAGAGGGGTTGTAAAAAGAGGTGAAAAAGAACAGAGTCTCCTTTACAAAAAAATTATGTTTTGAAGACCAGTGAAGTACTCGGGTGTGGCTCTGTGTGTGCGCCCGGGAAGCTGTGTCAGAGAGTCCAGGGCAAAGCGCGTTGTGCGCCTGGTGGTCTGTCTGCTAATCACCCCACGATGATGTTGCTGGTGTGTTGCAAAAAGAGAAGGGAAATACTGAGAGAAAATGGCTCTCTTTGAAGGATTTCCCTTCTCCTACAATGCGAGTCACTTGGCATGATATCTGCACTTCTAAGTAGTGAGCAATGTGCATGCTCTCACAGTGTCACTGCAGTGCAATAAAGAAAAAACGGATTACGTTTGTGAGGTCGGAAAATAGAGCCCTATAAAGACCCATTTCGAGGCTCCCAAAAATAAAGTGCTGGTGGTCACATCCCCACTTACACCCCCTCCAGTTAAAGTCCTGGGTGCAGTGTTATGTTTGCGAAGTTGTTGATAACATTGTTAGGTAATAATGGAAATTTTCATGTGTGCTGTTTGGTTGATAATATCATTCTAAGTACATAGATAAAAAATTTCAAAAATACTATTTATAAAGTTGTGTTTGGTGGGTTGCAGAGAAAGTGGTGTGGGGTGGTTGGGTGTGGCGGAGAAGTGAATAGTATGAGGTAGTGCAGTTATATATAAATTGTAAAGGAGTATGTAAATAATTAAATAAATACTTGCTGTATGTTCCATGGCACTACTAGTCATCCTAGTGGTCATCCGCCGTGCTCCATCACGTTGCAGCACTGGGTCTGAAAGTTGTTAGTGGAAGTTTTGCAATGGTATGTTATTATTTTTACATTGTGAAGAAATGTGAAAAATAATTGAATCTATTTTTTGTTTTTCAGAATTTTTTTTTGTTTGGATTGAAATTTGGAAATGCCTAGAAGAAGGGAAAAAAAGAAAAGAGAAGAAAAATATATATTTGACGAAAAGGAAAGATCTTGAAGTAGAAAAAATTGCAAGTAGTAGAGACACTGTTTGTGCGAGGAAAAGCAAAAGACAATTTTTGAAAAAAATATTACGAACATTTAATGAGAAAAACATCACACAAATCAAAAAGAATAATTCTTCAAGTAAGGTGAAGCAGAGTTTAATTTCAAGTACGAGGAAAAGGGAAGATGATAAAGAAATAGTATCTGGTACTCGGAGACAAAAAACATTTCAAGAAATTCGTCAGAGACTTTTTCGATCTAGAGTGATTCAGAATTTATTGAAAACATCCTGCAAATATAAAAGAAGGATGTTCCAATTCAAAGAGAAGCAGCGTATTGAAAGTATAGTGGATACTGCTTTCAATTTGAAACAGAAGTTGTTTATTTTGATTTTCAAGAGAATGAAAGTATTGGATAAAATCGTCAAAGTATTGAAAGACAAAAGTAGAAAAAAAAGACTTGTGAACAGAACCAACTTTTGTAAAATCTTTAGTGGACATTGGAGACATACTTCTAGTACTGAGCCTTTTTTTAATGAGGAAAGTTACTTCTAGGAAAATAGTTTATCATTTGCAGTTGATACTGGAGGTCGTTGCTACGAAGTTCAGGATGGTGTTCCGCTTCCAAAGGAGTAAATGGTTGGTAAAAGTGCAGAAGAGTTAATAGCTGAAGAAGTGCAAGGGAAACGTCCATGAGCTCCTGTGTATAAGTGGAGTTGTAGAAGCATTTGTAGTATTCAACAGGAATCCATTGATATAATGCAAAATTTGCTATGAGAATATACTCAGAAAAGTATAAAGCAGAAGATTAAGTTGTTACAAGGACTAGATCCAAGTAATGTAAGAAAATATACTGAGAAGTATGGGCATTCTCTGGCTTGTCTTTCAAGAAAAGTTTGTAAAAGTGTTTTCATCATTTTAGGATGTTAGCAGTACACCATTCAGAAATGGGAAACGTTGTAAAGAAACTGTACTATGGAAAAAGTCCTGCATTAAGTTTAAGTGAACTAAATGGAAGTCTTTTATATGGTTCTTTATCAGATGTTCAAAAAAAGTGTGATGAAATTGAAATGCAATATTTTGGTTCAGAAGAGCAGTTCATAGAAAGTGAAAGTTTGACAATTACAGATGTTGGAGGAGATGAGAAAGTGATTAACACTGATCAGTTTAAAGAAGAAATTGGAAAGTTTAATGTAGTATGCTCTGAAATACCAAACTATGTTTGTGTTTGTTGTCGATATACTCATTAAAAAAGTCAACGTAGGAATGTTGATTTGTATTTGAAAAGTGAAAAGGAGAAAAATGGTAAGTGGGAAGAATCTGCAACTTACTTGTTTGTTGAAGGTCGATATGAGTTAGGTAGTGATCAACATATATGTATATATTGTTACAACAAATTAGAAGAGAACAAAATGCCTGCTAGAGCAGTGCATAATAAGTTGGAGTTAGTAGCTATTCCGCAGGAGCTGGCCAAATTGAATACATATGAGTCGGTTCTAGTTCAATCTGTTCACCCTTTTCAAGCTACAATTCAGATGGAGCCTAAAACAGGTAAACTGCCACCAACAGACTTGCAAAGAGGGCTGAAAGGAAGAGTGGTGTACTTACCTTTGGATTTTAAGAAAAACATTGAAACTATTGCTGGAGAGAAAGAGGAAGATGAGGCAGTAGTTATTTTAGTTAATGGTGTACCCACAAAGAGTCGGAAAATATGGCAAGAATTTGTGGATGTTAATAAAGTTGAAAAGACTATCTTATATCTTATAGAGAACAATATTTATTACAAAAATGTCAATGTGGATGAACAGGAAATACATTTAGAAGATGATTTTGAAATTTCAAGTGGTCAAATTGAGAAAGTGGACAAGTCAAGGACTGAAGAGATTTATGAACATTATACAATATGTCCTTTGCATTCAAAAGAAGTGATGGGAAGTAGCATTGAGTTATTTCAAATGAAAAAAGCACAGGGAACTCCAATGAGTGTATTGGAAAAAAGCTTGGAAGCTCGTTGTTTTCCACAGTTGTTTCCTACTGGAGAAGGTGGACGATATGATCACCGACCTGTATGGATTCCAGCTTCAGAATATCGGTCAACAAGATTATATTCTGAAGAGCCTGGATTTCGACAGTGCATTCCATACATATTTCACCTTTTGTTTGAAAGTGATCTGTCTTCTCTCTCATATGCAGTGAATCATATACTTAAAATAGGAGTTCATGAATCACTTCTTTCTGTGAAAGAATTTGTGGAGAAAGTTCAAGAAACAGATGAAACTTTGGAAACACAGTTAATCAATTTGATGGCATGTCAACGTGGAACAAATGAGTATTAGTATCCTTGTCATGGAGAACTCAAGTGTATGTTACGGAACTTTGGTACACCAACATGGTTTGTCACACTTTGCTGTGCAGAGTATGCATGGGAAGAATTGCTTGAGCTTTTAAGGGAAGCGAATTCTAATATAAAAAATGTTGAAATGAAGACTCCTGGTGGACTGTGTTCATTGGATCCTGTAAATGTGTGCAGATATTTTAATCATAAGTTTCAAGCTATGATGTATTTTATCTGTAATAAAAAAGAATCCACCTCTTGGAGAAGTTACCGATTTCTTTTGGAGAAAGGAGTATCAAGCAAGAGGTGCTCCTCATATACATATGCTAGTATGGATCGAGGATGCACCTAAATTTGTAAATGATTCTGATAAAAGTGTATTGTCTTTCATCGAACAGTATGTGACATGTGAGATTCCAAGAGACGGAGGAAATAGAAGCTTGAGACAGCAAGTTTTGCATTTCAAAAGTCACCGTTGTGGAAAGTATTGCAGAAGAAAATACAAGTCTAAAGGAAAATTTTACACCAAATGTCGGTTTGGTTTTCCCCATCCAGTCATTTGTAAAGGAAGAGTACATTCTTGTTTTTCTTCTGTGAGGCACACAATAACTCGGAATTCTCCAAAGAATACCTACAACTTAAAAAGAGCAGAAATGTCAAAGTATATAAATGACTACAATCCAGTCATTTTAAAAATGTGGAATGCGAACATGGACATCCAGTATGTTGCGGATAACTCAATTGCTGTTGCACGTTATGTTACATCGTACATAACAAAATCTGAAAAAACAGAGATGAAACAAATTTGAGAAGAAATTGCACAAAAGAATAGTCTTAACAAAAAATTGTACAGCTTTAGTTTGAAAATGCTTTCCCACCAAGAAATTGGATCGTATGAATGTTCAGACTGCTTGTGTTCTTCAAGTTTATATTCAAAGTCACGAGGAATCATTTGCCTGCAAACAAAATAGAGTGTTGAAATCATTGGAAGAAATTGAACAATTAGCAGCAAATGAGCCAGATAGTACAGACATTCTTAAAACTAATATGTTGGACACATACTATCCGAAAAGGAGTCAAAATCTGGAACAGCTATGTCTGTATGAAGTACTTCAACATTACAGCTTCAAAAGAAATGTTAAAGAGAATTCAAAAGAAGGAAAGTTTGCAGTAGTTGGATGTCATGGTTGTTTAGTAAAACATGCAAAGGGTATTCTTATAAACCACAAGAAACTCAGTTGTGAAACTCCAGATAAGCAAGAAGTTTACTATTTAGCACTTCTGCAGCTGTTTAAACCATGGCGTAGTGAAAGTGAATTGCTTGGAGAGTTTGACTGCTACGAAGAGTCTTTTAATGCTTTTAAAGATAGCATTCGATGTCCAATTTTCCTTACATATTTAAAAATGTTGAATGATGAAGTTTAACAGGAAAAGACTATTATAGCTGAAATAGCTCATGAAAGTTCTCAAGATAGTCAAAGTAGTGGTCCGTGTAGTTAAGATCCTCTTGGAAAACCAATACTGGAAAATGAAGCAGCTATGCTTGAAGTCGAAATTGCAATGCGACAAGCACACAAGGAAAATATAACATTGGAAAAGTTAGAAGAACAAGTACATGTTGAACAGAAAGAAATATATGTGCAAGTGAGAGAACGGATAGAACATGTTTGCTGCATGAAAAAAAAGAATGTCTGTGTTCATCTTTTAAACTTCTTCTTATGTACATCAGTGGTCAAGCTGGGACAGGTAAAAGTGTTTTAATTAAAGTTTTGACCAGTTATCTTCAAAAAACAACTGGTTCACATTTTTGTTGTGTGGTAACAGCTCCAACTGGGTTAGGTGCACACAATGTTAAAGTAGTTGTTTTGCATAGATTATTGATGTTACCAGTGGAGCATGACAATAAATTAGAATATCAGAAGTTGTCTGGAGAAGCTTCTTAGGAAGTGTCAAGAGTGCTGAAAAAAATGAAACTTTTAATTGTTGATGAGGTGAGCATGGTCTCAAACTTAATGCTTGCTTCTGTACACTTAAGAATGCAACAGGTATTAAAAACAGATTACGACATTCTCTTTAGGGGAAAACATTTAATTGTATTTGGAGATCTGCTGCAACTAACCCCTGTTAAAGGAGAACCAGTGTTTAAAACTCTTTTACATGAAGACACTAAAAAATCTTTGGGAAGTATTGGAAATGTGAAGCTGTGGTTACATTTTGAATATAAAGAACTCACTAAGAATATGTGACAAGCATGAGTTGAAGATTATGCCAATATTCTAAAAGATGTAACAATTGGTGTTCTAAGCAAACATGGTAAACAAGCTTTCCAAAGGCGCCTACTAAAGAATTTGTTTATAAATGAAAACACACCAGCAGAAGTAATGTACAAGAAAATGAAAGAAAAAAAAGTCTATAGTTTGCTTAATGCCTACAGTGGAAGAGTGTTTAATTTAATAGAGAGCTTATGAAATTGGAAAATCAAGAAATAGTTCACATTGAAGCTATTGATAAAATAGAGCATCAAGGAATAACAATTCTTCTTCTTTCATATTAACTACAGACTAAATTGGATTCTTTGGAAAAGTCTGTATCAAAAACTGCTGGCTTAGAAAAAAATGTAGATGTATGTTTAAACTGTCGGGTAATTTTGAAGCGTAATATGAACGAAGAAGAAGGTTTAGTGAATGGAGCAATGGGGAAAGTTGTTGATTTTGTGAAATATCAAAATAGAAATGGAATTGAATTTTTGAAAGTTAAATTTGATCAGATTGCAGAGGTAAGACAGATTGCACGTTCTGCATCACGTTTTTTGCTTGTAAAAGACTTGTTTGTTCATAGAAAACAGTTTCCCTTCTGTTTAGCATATGCAATAACTATTCACAAATCCCAAGGTTTAAGTGTAGATAATGCTTTGGTAAATTTTGGAAAACTGTATTTAAAGAGGGAATGGTATATGTTGCATTATCTCGAGTTAGAACGTTGTCTGGTTTGTATTTAATTGTTTTTTATGAGAACAAGGTTAGTGCTGATGTTAATTGTGTAAGAGAATATAATCGTTTAAGAAGGGTTTATGCTACCCATTTAGGTGAATATCCTATTTATGAGAAACGTGTTATCTGTTCAAAATGCAAATATGTTGAAGAGTTAACTAAAAGCAGAAAACAAATCAACAGAAAAGAAAAGATGTAAAGAAGCAGAAAATATAAACAAGTGATAATGTTGTTGGATACCAATTAGAAAATTCTTCTGGTGTCAACTGCTATGGTAATGTCATTCTAAATGTTATATTTTATCATAAGATGTTTGTGGTGAAATTATGGAAGGTCAGGGAAAAAGTTTATGTTCTGCACTCTACACTTTATTTCAAGAATTAAGAACTGATAGAAGTAAGATTCATTCTGTTTCTGGTATTCACCAACTGTTGGATACATGTACTGGATCTTTAACGTTCAGTGCTAATATACAGCAAGATGCGCAAGAATTTCTGATGGTTATGCTTGGAGTACTAGAAGATGAAGGAATTCAGATTGAGAGTTTATTTAGACTCAGTTACAAATGGGAACATAAATGTGGAGAGTTTTTATTATCTTGAAGGACTATAGTTGAAAGGGAATGATTTTTATATTTAACAATACCTGACTGCAAGGTCTGTACCATTTTCAAAATTAGTAAAACAAGCTGATCATGAGATGATGTGTTCTCGTTGTAAATCAAGAATGCTATCTGAATTATGCCTACAAAGATATGGAAAATATTTGATTAAAATGCTGCAACGCTGTCGACCAAATGGAAGAAAAGTGGAAACCAAAATAAAAAAAATTGTTGCAAATCAAGTATCTATTTCTGGAAGAACTTTTGCATTAGTTGCTATTGTTTTCCATGCTGGAAGTATACTACAAGTGGACATTATACAGTTATTTAAAGTGTAATAATGGTGGGAGTCACTGTAATGATACACACTTGAAAATGAAACCGAGATTGCCTTATGAATTACCCAACTCATACTTAATTTTTCTGAAACAAAGATTTTAGATACACTATTCGGCTTTAATGGGAAGGTGTATAGATCTTTAAGGAATTCATACTGGATGCTTTCAAAGCAAAATTTTTGATACATTATCTGGTGTATTGGGAAAATGTGCAGAAAAACTACGTAAGATCTTTAAGGAATTCATACTGGATGCTTTCAAAGCAACATTTTTGATACACTATCTGGTGTATTGGGAAAATTGTGCAGAGAAACTACGTAAGATCTTTAGGGAATTCATACTGGATGCTTTCAAAGCGAAATTGTTGATACAATATGTGGTGTATTGGAACAATTGTGCAGAGAAACTATGTAAGATCTTTTAGGAATTCATACTGGCTGCTTTCAAAGCGAAATGTCTGATATATTATCTGGCTTATTGGGAAAATGTGCAGAGAAACTACGTAAGATCTTGAAGGAATTCATACTGGATGCTTTCAAAGCAAAATTTTTGATACATTATCTGGCGTATTGGGTAAATTTGCAGACAATCTACGAAGTAAAGGTAAGCTTTGAACATTTGAAGTACTATTTGATGTGTTATTTGTGTTGATTACATATCATATTTGAGAGAATTCGTTTTTTTTTTTTAACAATGTAGTTCATTGTTTTTTATTTCCTGCTGTTTATGATGAAACTACAAAGGCATCAATGTGAATAGTGAAGTTAAGTAGTAGCTGATGACAGCAAAAAAGGGAGAAAAATTGTTATCTGAATGTTAAATTGTTTTGTATTAATTAAAAGCTCATTGCAATTTGTGAAATGTATTACGTTACAGTGTACTTTTGCAGCTTATTTTATGTAGTTGAAAAGTTAGAAAAAATAGTATTAATGACAAATACACAATAGTAGTTCGATATTTAAAAAACCTTTGAAATTCATTGAAAAAACCGTAGGTTTCAGAGACGTTATACTTAGAAATTAGCATTTAAAAAACCTTCGAAATTCACTGAAAGAACCACAGGTTTAACAGACGTTATAGTTAGGAATTAGCATTTCAAAAACCTTAGAAGTTCACTGCAAAAACCATAGGTTTTACAGACATTATATTTAGGCATTAGCATTTAAAAAACCTTAGAAATTCATTGAAACAACCATAGGTTTCAGGGACGTTATAGTTAGTTAGACATTTGACTCATATAAAACTAGAGAAATTCGCCTGTTAGTTGAGCTAACTATAACTCGCACGCCCACAATGCACTGCTGATGATGTCACATATTACATCACTCATGACATGGTCAGTGACATCACTGATGACATCACTGATGACATCTCAAATGACATCACTCATGACATTATCCACGTGACAATCTGATGCACATACTGATGCTCTAATATAAACTTTGATATACCCATCGTAAAATGCTGAATACTATTTTTGAAACCATACACAGAAGAATGCCATATACTACATAGCACTCACTATTTCCTAGGTCTACAATCAATCAATCAATCAATCAATGACACTTATAGAGCGCGCTACATACCCGTAGGGTCTCAAGGCGCTGGGGGGGGGGGGGTGCCGCTACTGCTCGAACAGCCAGGTCTTCAGCTTCTTCCTGAAGGAGAGGTGGTCTTGGGTCAGGCGCAGGTCGGTCGGGAGGGAGTTCCAGGTCTTGGCGGCCAGGTAGGAGAAGGACCTTCCTCCTGTAGTCGCTCTTCGGATGCGGGGGACGGCGGCGAGGGCGTGGTTGGCTGATCGGAGGTGGCGTTTGGGAGCGTAGAAGTTGATCCGGCTGTTGAGGTAGCTCGGGCCTTGGTCGTGTAGGGCTTTGTGTGCGTGGGTGAGGAGGCGGAAGGTGATTCTTTTGTTGACGGGGAGCCAGTGAAGGTCTCTTAGGTGTCCGGTGATGTGGCTGGTTCGTGGGATGTCGAGGATGAGTCTGGCTGAGGCATTCTGGATCCGCTGGAGTCTCTTCTGGATCTTGGTGGTGGTACCGGCATAGAGGGTGTTGCCGTAGTCCAGTCGGCTGGTGACGAGGGCCTGGGTGACGGTCTTCCTGGTCTCGGTGGGGATCCACCAGAAGATCTTCCGTAGCATGCGTAGGATGTTGAAGCACGCCGAGGAGACGTTGTTGACTTGCCTGGTCATGGAGAGGGAGGAGTCCAGGATGAAGCCCAGGTTGCGTGCATGGTCTACACACACATCCAGTCACTTATTCATATAGTTACTCATCAATAGAGGACTATAATATGCACTCATACATCTATACATGCAGTCACACGCTGCCACTCATCCATAGAGTTACTCACATGCCTAGTCAGTAATGCAAAGAATGAATCACATACCCATTTAATCATGTGTACAGTTATACACACCACCAATTATTTTTAGACATACCACATCACTTATTTATACAGATACTAACACATATTTACTGTCTTATACAGTCACTGATAGAAGCAGACACTTATTTATACACCCACTCTTGAAATAACTTAGTCTCACGTATACTCATTTATATACTCCAACACTCACATATAGTTGCTTAAAACATATATAGTTAGTCAAAGATATACCACTGAGACATCTATTCACTCACCAACACACCCATAGACACACTAACTCACCCATAGAGCCCTTTCCAGATGCACCTTTGAATCCATACATCCACTGAATCACCCACTCAGACATCTATGCACAGACTCATACACCCACCCACCCACACAGACACTCAGGGACCCAAACAGATACTCAGACAACAAATCAATAACATATATAGACACTCATGTGGGTATTCAGCAACCCATGCAGTTGCTTACACACCAATGGAGAGACTAACACAGACTTTTACACAGTTTAGTCATTAACCCATGCATTCAGTAAGACATGTTCAATCACTCACTTATACAGTCAGTCACACACATACAAAATAATTCCTTTAGGCACTTGTAAATGCATTCATTCTTCAATACACCTTGGCATATATATATAAAACATATTTACATTTTATAGAAACACACATTCACTGGATGATGTCATGAGTGATGTCATCAGTGATGTCATTTGAGATGTCATCAGTGATGTCATCAGTGATGTCACTGACCATGTCATGAGTGATGTAATATGTGACATCATCAGCAGTGCATTGCGGGCGCACGAGTTATAGTTAGCTGAACTAACTATAACGGGGGAATTTCAATGGTTTTGCCCATGTTAATTTCCAAAGGGAATTTTGCGACTAGCTACAGCCCGAACTACTGAACGGAATTACCCCGAATTTGGCAGAAAGGTAGAGCTTGGTTCAGAAAGCGACCTTTTTTTTTTTAAATGGTGTAAATCCGTTGAGTAGTTTTTGAGAGATTGAAAAAATAAGAGACTTAAAATCAATTTCCCTTAGGAAACTTTGTGCAAGGCTACAGCTGAAACTACTGAACAGAATTAGCCAAAATTTGGCACAAAGGTAGTGCGTGGGTCAGAAAGCGACCTTTATTTAAAATGGTGTAAATCCGTTCAGTAGTTGCTGAGAAATTAAAAAAATAAAAGTTTTAATATCTGGGCGGGGCCTAAGTCCTGTGCACGAGCTTCACTGTGATTGGCTGTCAACACTCCAAACCAGGAAGTATTGGCAGCCATCATGTGACTCGGTAGCAGCGAGTCGCTAGAAAACAGAGAAACCAAGGTAGAAAACAAGAGAAGGGGGCAGGGTAGAAACACCCTGACCCCCTCTGCCTGTTCAGGGAGTCCCAGAAGGATCCCCAGGGCCCCAAAATCTTTAAAAAATAAAGAAAATCAGCGCAATTCGCGCTGGGGTTGCGAGTTCCCGTGTTTTATATTAAGGAAACCCCGGGGTGGGCTAAGTCCTGGGGGCATTTCTTAAAAAATAATATTACGGGACCTCGCTGGGGCTGCGGGGGCCCGCTGGGGTCCCCGCAGTCTCAGGGCTTTACTCATGTTGGGATGGGGGTTTGCGCGGTCCCCTTCCTGGAGTCCTCCATCTGCTTATAACTTTTGTGCCGTTTGACGATTCTTTATGACATTTTCCAAAAAGTTTCTCTTTGTTGATCAGCTCCTATCTTGAAAGTTTAGGGGTGATTGGCCAAGGGGAGCTGAAAAAAAGGGGGGTTTCAAAACGTGTTTTCTCAATGCATTTTCCATAGGAAACTTTAGACAAGGCTACAGGTCAAACTGCTGAACGGAATTATGCCAAATTTGGCAGGGAGAAAGGTCTTCGTCCAAAAACCGCAGTTTTGTAGTAATGCTGTAAATCCATTCAGTAGTTTTTGAGATATTAAAGGAAATATATATATTTATATATATATCTGGGTGGTTTCCAACTCCAGAGCACGAGCTTGCCTCTGATTGGCTGCTAACACTTCAAAGCAGTGAGTGTCCTCTGATTGGCTGCTAACACTTCAAACCAGGAACTGTTAGCGGCCATCTTGTGCCTCGCATCGAGTGAAAATACAAAAGAAAGGTTCCGCGGGCAATTTAATATAGCGGAGCTCAGTGTATTGATGATTTGGACGCAGTGAAGGTTTAACATTTATTAACAATAAAGGAGAAACAGGTGAGCTCCAGGCAGCACGACTTCTACTCCAGGACACCAGTAGGAAGACACCCTTTCACGCTCCCTGTGCCCAACATCACCACTTCGCAGCTATGTCTTTAGAAGCCAGTCCGTCGGCTCGCAGCTGTTTACCTTTGCGAGCCAATACACTGCTGATCCTCTACCTCTGTGAGCTACTAGGCTGCTGTTCCTTTAGGGAGTGGACGGCTCATAGCTCTGCCTCTGTGAGTCGAGCGGACAGGCCGCAGTTGTCCCTCTGCGAGCCTGGGTACAAACTGTTCATAAGTCACACTATATGAGCATTGAAAAGCCATTTTGTGATTCAGTCCGTCAGCTGGCATCTGTCCGAGGCATCTCTGAAAACATACTGCAGCTCTTTCTGTGAGAGATACCCCTTTCACTCTGCGTCTCCCCACATTAGCCTTTAACGCACTCTCTTCCCATATCACCAGCATACCCCCAACAACCTTCTTGGGCCCGGAAGTGTCCCTCTACAAACTATTAACAACAAGATGATTGTGAGGTTGGAGAAATAAGAATCTTAGTCATGTATAGATTTACATATAAAACATTTTATTGAAACAAAACAACATCAAATAAAAATAAGTACAGCCGTGGCATGTCATTGCTGGTCCATTTGTGATTCACAGCCTGCAAGACAAAAAGAAAAATAAGATGGTATGTCATGCGTCCAGCAAAGGAGATAGAGACAGAGAGAAAGAGGGAGAGAGAGGAAGAGAGAAAGAGTAAGATA